>NC_141693.1:1732835687-1733454750 GCF_964263255.1 Lissotriton vulgaris
ATAAATTATAAATAAAAATTACAGCTAGTATGAAGATATAATCTAAAAAGAATAAGTCAAATAAATGACAGCTTAGGGATGCCATTAGGTTTACATACTGGGATCTAGAAGGATTAAGTAAATCACATTCATTAAAGAGAATCATTTCAAGGTTAGGGATAGTGATATTGATAGGTACAGTAGACAGTAAATAAATAATAATTACTTACAGATCTATTAAAAAGTATGTTTTGGTATGATAGATTGATAAATGGAACAACTTTTTCACTCACAAAAAATATTTATAGGAATAAGAAATAGGCTAAAGGAAGTGAAAATAATAATTAAATAAAATACAAAAAAAATGAAATTAAGCATGATGGTTTTTTGGTTCAGAAAAGGAATATTATTTATATGTTAATAAAAGATAATGGCATGGTTGAAATAGTGGTCAATGTAGTGGTAAACTACATTCATAATGTACCTTGGTGATGTAGTGGACAATGATATAGTGCTCATAACGTAGTTGTAAGTCAGTATAGTGCAGGTCGATTTAGTTACATACTACCACAATCCCAGAATAAACTGGGGTCAAAGCTCCAGTTTTGTAATCTCACATCAAATGCAGATGTACATTTAGAAACTCACAAAATTAGTTAGAAACATTTATTATGAAGAAGTTCAATTTTCTTAATCTAATTTCGGATCATATATTAGCTAGTACATAAACTTGGCCAAAGAGACCTTTCGATCTTTTGCCAACAAATGGGCTTCAACCTTATAGTAAAATCTGTTATCCCACCCATTGTGCCAAAAAAGCTGATGCCAAGGTAGACATCTGTGTTGGTTACCAGTAGTAGAACAATGCAAAAATGATGTGGCCCCCTGTAGAATGTGAAGAGGCACCCCTGAGTCTCCCATACCACACACATATTCATTGACCTTGGGCTGAATGGGGGCTCCCTGAAAGGTTGGGGTACCCCTTGTGGCACAGGGGGTGCAGGGGCATGTGTTCTGTACCTGGTTACCAGCTTTGCTTCTGCTGATTTAACCTTCCCACATGTCTGCAATACTCCTTTGCAAAATGAACTCTCTTTTTCTCAGCAAGGTGTTGTTTAAAGTACTCATTGCCCGGATCAAACTCTTCAGTAGTCTCTTGAAGCGAGGGACAACTGACTGTTTATCTGCAAAATCATGAAAAACTTAACAGAAAGGGAAAAAAGCAGTAGGTCCGTGGGTCATCTTTACCTAACACAACTTTAACCTATACTACTGTTACCTCTCTAATTCAACATCAAGGTATTGATATATACAAATCAAATTAAGTTACATAGTCGGTAACATACCACGGCTGTCAGTGGCATGAAAAGCCTCACTGAGATCTAAAATATCTGCATATCTGTGGCCTCTTTTTACTGGAGTATGGTCTGCATTACAGAACCATAACTATTTAGATAGACCTTTAATGAGTCCTGTGAGATGGAAATAGGACAATATTAGTTTATAATTGAGGGGAATCTTTTTAGGGACTGATACAATATTCCTCTAGAGCTATTACCCATGTATTTTTATTTTGCCACTAACTCTAGGCAGCCCCAAAAAAAGACAGAATCACCTCACCACATTTGTTACAGTCAAATCTGCTGACTTCTCACTTAGGGCCTAATTATGATGATGCAGTTGGACCGCCGACCGCGATTGCAGCGGTCCGGTGACCGCCCACAAGCATGCGGCGGTCCGACTACCAAAGTTTGATAGGACGCAGGGCTGGCCCTCGGAACTCGTTGGGGACATGCTGCAGCCACAGGAATGTGCTGCATCGGATGCCACCACCTTGCAGCGTCTTTAGAACTTCAATGCACCATGTGCCATGCACTATGTCATACATGGCCATGTGCACACATGACAACGCGAATGTAGGGGGGCCACTACATGTGCCCCCGGCACAGTTTTCTCCGTTCTCTGATGCCCAGTGGCCCTGTTTGGAGCTCCCTCGATCCCTTTCTGACAACCTTTACATGGAGGGATCCCCATCATGTAAAGGTCATCAGTAAGTGATATTGTAATCCTGACAGCGGTGCCTGCCTCTGCACCGCCGCGGTTCAGAGATGCACTTCTGACCGCCGCAACGTTAGGATCCTGGTGGTGTCCCGTCCGGCTGGTGTTGGTTCAACCACCTTTATTGTACTAGGGCGGTCAGATCAAAGGGATGTCAGTGTTCAGACCGCCACTGATGTGATGGCGGCTGTCCGACCGCCAACATCATAATCGGCCCTTAGTCTGCTTGCCTTGCTTTCTGTAGTCCATTCAATGCACTTCACTAGTTCCTCATGGTTAGGAATTAAGGCCATCACTGAAGGATCGAAGCAAAAGTAACAAAGATGGGGTGTAGCAATGCTTGTTTATAGCGAATTACTCATTTATTGATTTGTAGTACCTTCTGGTCCTGTGCGAACATTTTTTTAAAAAGGCAGAGTGAACTTTTTACATATTTCTGTATGGAGACTTTCCAAGTTTTTAATGGGTAAACACCCTCTTTTTCAAGAATGTCTTACAGTTTCTTTTAGCAGAAGGCGTTAAGTGAAGGTATTTGTGAAGAGTGTTCTTTTCTCCTACAGTCATTCCTTGTTTCATGAGTAGGTTTGTTGATGCGGTAATCGATGTATGCCATTTGGTCCAGATATCTTCTTTCCTCCACATCTCCTGAGATTGGTTCATTTCACAGTCCCTCAGACAGTCCATAAAGTTGCGGCCCCCTGCTTTTCTTTTACCTTGTAAATATTTCAGTACAGTCACTTTAAATGTATCCACGTCTTCTTGTTTTGAGCTCTTGAACCTGTCAGGCTAAAAGCCTCAAGATGGAACATGATTTACACGACCATATAATGCATAATATAGTTGCCTCGCTACAGCAAGCTATATGTATTGTTTATGTGCAGTAACAGGCAGCAAGACTCTAGCGAGCCTCGTCTACAGGGCATCAAGCAATACCTAGGCCTTCCTGTCTTAAGTCACCAACCCCTGAAGAGTGGAGAGAAGGTGCATTTCTGGGACAACAACCTGCAAAGTTTAAAAACTGGACCCTGATACAATGAGGATTCTAGATGACTTGTATGTGTGTTTATGATATTTCTATAGGGAGAACCTAACCAAAAGGCAGCGAAGCTTCTTCAAACCTAAGACATGTACCTGTCACTACACGTATTCTTCATTATCTGGCATGTATTTACATTTTGTGGCACAGAGAGAAAAAGTGACCTGGCCAAAACCAAATGATCTTTAATCACGTCCTGAAAACTGAAGTTAAAGCCAGGTCTCCATAGGTAGAAATCTCTTGCCAATTCACATTTATCATTGGGGGCGGGGGGGGGGGGGCGAAACGGGGCGGGGGGGTGGTTAGGAGTTATAGTGAGAATGAGAGAGAGAGAGAGAGAGAGAGAGAGAGAGAGAGAGGGAGAGAATGACCATCCTAGACTGGGGACAAGCACCCCCAGAAGCGGAGACAAGGATTTGAGAGCAACCCCACCCATCGACGCCAACTCCTTCTCCCACATACTACATGACTCTAATGTGGGTACCTTTTTGAAAAATATGAAATGATAACATGTAAATAGCTGTTAAAGTCATATGGTGTGAACTTTGAAGCAACCCCGCACAATTTACAGTCCAGAAAATGCGGACTAGGGGATTCAAATGTGTGTGTCCAGAGCACAGACTTCAAAGGGAATGTTACGCAAATTGGGTGTTTCAAAACGTTGTCATAAACCAATGAAGGGCGCGTTCTCACACTGTCTAAACGACATGTTTATTCTTCTAGGCGCCTGTCCAAACCATTAGCCTTTTAATGGCTGTTACATTTACATTAGAAACATTTCGCTCCTCCACTCAGCCCCCTCCCTTCCTCTCTCCCCCCTTCCCGAGTGTTATCCGAAGTGGCACTCATCCCCTCCATTTCCCCATCAAGCCTTAAGCAGCTTTGGACTCCCACACCGCCGAACGCCAGCTTTATCAAGCGCTTCACCAGATGGCAGAAATGTTCGGGCCACAGGGCCTAGCAGTGTGAACCCCCGCAAGTGTTAGAGATGGGGTTTGGGAACCTTCCATTTATGATCCGAAATGAAGGTTCTCTTCTTCTCTTTAACCCCTGACCCACGTCCTGCAATTAGTCGCAGTCCAAGGAACCCACACTCAGTTAAGGGATGCGTGTGTGGTAGTATTGCGTATTGACCCCGCTGGGCTGCCGTACATCAGTCCCGCAGGACCGGGAGCAGCTTGGGAAGGTAAAGTCGTCCCCGTCTCTCTCCCTGCCCTCCTGCCTCAGCTGCTTCCGGGTTCCCATGAATCGGCCATCCCTCCACCGCTCCACCTCAATCCACTCCCCCACCCTCCGGACAGAGACCATCCCAGCTCTGCTGAGATTTCAAGAGGGAGGGGGAGGGGGGTCAGCGCCACATATCCGGCGTCGGCTTCACTGCCTGGGTCACAGCGCTGCGGGGAGCAGCTCCTCGGCGGAGGAGGGTCGGGGGAAATAAAGCGAGGGAGGGCGAGAGGCGGAGGGGAGAGTGAGAGCCCGGGCATCAGCGGAAGGAGGAAGCGCCTGTCCTGTACCGTGAAGAGGAGCTGACACACTGCAGCCCGCAGGAAGAGAAGGGGCTGCCCTGCAAGGAGAGTGCGGAGGGAGGGAGGGAGGGACAGCTGTCAAACACTCTTCATAGAGCGCTCGTGCGGAGGAGCTGTCCAGCAGCTGCAGTGAGAGGGGCTGAGAGCCCGGCTCGGGCTCAGGGGCGGGGAGTTGTCCTACATCCGTCAAAGAGAGTATCCGAGGTGTAGCAGCTGTTGTCTGGGGGTGAGGCTGGCAGCGGAGAGTCTCGCTCCCTTTGTTGGGATCCGGGGAGCGAGCGCCGAGCTGTCCTAACTCGCATGGGCATCTGGGGAGAAGACGGCCATGCACGAGAGTACCTGCTGAGGAGGCATTGATACTCTACCCACCCCTTGGAGAGTACCCGAGGAGAGGGCAGTAGTCTGTAATGTCCGTGCATTGAGAGTACCTGAGGAGAAGGCAGTGAGCTGTATTATCCGTGCATGGAGAGTACCCGAGAAGGAGGCAGGAAGACATGGTACCTCCGCATGGACAGTACCCGAGGAGGCAGTGAGCTGTCTTACCCTGGCATGGAGAGCACCCGAGGAGTTGTCTGTGAGTTGCACTACCCGTGCATGGAGAGTACCTGAGCAGGAGGCCTGCACCTGCATGGAAAGTAAAGGACAAGGACGTACCCTGTGAAGGAGGTGGCAGGGGATGTCCCGCACCCTGCTTGGAAGCATCGGCGGAGCGGTGAGCTGTCGGCCGCCCTGCGTGGAGCGTCTGAAGAGGCGAATAGAGCTGTCCTAGGTGCTGCAGGCAGCCGCGACAGCTGCTGGGGATGCTGCTGTCCCTAGGTGAGTGCTGAGTGCCTGGCCCTTCTGTCCCGTGACGCTGCCCTGGCAGCAGAATCACTGCTGCTTCCTGATCGCCCCAGGGTGACCTCGTCTTTCCTCGTCCTGCCCTCCAACACCATTCTATATTCTTACCTCACTGCGGCCTTCCTCGTCCTATTTTTTTCTCGCCCAGTCTTCCTCACTTTGCCATTCCTCTCTCCTCCCTCATTCATTATCCTGGCTTTCTTTTCTTTTCCTCATCTTACCTCTTCCACCCTCCCCGTTTCTCGACATGCCCTCCCTAGTCTTTTTTCATCTCTCCTCGCACTGTCTATTGTCACAGTTCCTCAGCCTCTTCTTCAAGTTCCTTCCTCACCCTGCTCTACCTCTTCCTTCCTCACCTCTACACCCTGTCCTTCCTCCCTCTCCATCGCATTCTTCTTCTTCTCTCTCTTGTTTCCTCCCTTCTATCTCTTTTTTGGTGTTCCCTTTCTGACTTTCTGATCCCACCCTTCCTTCCTCTTACCGCAGGATACCTTTATCTGCCCTTTCTCACACTTCTTCATCTGGCCTTCTTCCGCCTTCGCTCGCCCCCCTATCATTCTCACTCACTCACCTGCCTCACCCCTTCACCTTACCTCATTCCTAAAGGCCCTATCACCCCTACCACTGTGTGCACTCACTCTCCTTCCTGTGATCTCCCTTCGGGTGGAGAGGGGGCTGGAGGGCTTGGGGCGGGTTGGACGCCCTGCGCCGCTGCCTCGCTCGGAGGCAGCTTCCCACCATTAAAAGGTGTGTGTCCATTTCTCCTCTCTTCTGCACTGTTTGCCCCTCAACCCTCCCACCTCCCTCCTCCCACCCACAGATCAGTGTGCCTTCAAGAGGTGCCCCTTCCCCCTCTCTGCTCCAAAGCAGGACACACTGTTTGGAATATTTTAAACATTTATAAGCTGCAGTCTATTCTGCTTTGATCAATAAATTAATAAAACGGGCCGGCCCCTGCCAAAGAGTCCCCGGGACTTAACCCCTCGGGTGCCGGGTAGGCTGCAGCAGGAGCCTTCCAGCTGAAGGAGGGGAGGGATGGGGAAATGCTCTGATTTGGGGTGGCGGGGGTAAGGGGGCGGGCACGCGGAGGGAAGCAGGGGGCGCTGCTGTCTTTGTGAGGTGAGACCCTCTGTGGGCACAGAATCTTCCTCTTGTTTTTTAAAGGGTCGAACAGGGACAGAAAATTGGACAGGGCACCAAAACAAACGTGCCCCCAGCCCCCTCTCCCCCTCACCACCAGTGGATCAGACAGATAAATAGTGGCCCATATTTGCATAATTGTGGCAGTTTTTCAAGTTAAAAAATGCTTTATTAGAGAACAATCAATGTAAAATGCAGCAAAAACCTGAAAAGGAATAATTGAATGATTCATATCAAAGTAATGAAGCAATTCATCTTCAAGAGAAATACAAAGTGAACAAGAGGTACAATGACTTGGTGTTTATAAAATATAACATATCGCGAAGTACTGAAGGAAAACAGAAAACGAATATTGCATGACAACTTTCTGTCTATTAACACAAAAAGGGTACAAAGTTCCCCGGTAGGAATGTAAGGACAGTGTGAGTGTGTGGCGTAGAAGAAAGGAAAAAAGGGGGAAGATCCCTTTTTGGAACTAAAACCCTCACGCACCCAGCGAGCTAGGTGTCATGCTTCATCATATGGGTTCTGCTCCTCGTCAGACTGGCGCTGCAATGTCTGACGGGCACCCGTGAAGGGGCTCTTTATCGGAGATCTTTTGTTCCAGCCATATGGTGCATGCGTGTGAGCGGGCAGGGAAAGTGTAGTCGTGAGGTGAAGGTGGGTTAAAAAAGGTGAGTCAGTCCACAATACACTTTATGTCTCTACCTATTAGTATTTTGTGCGTTTTTTAATTGAGGAGAGGGGGAGGGGAAGGGAAAAGCGATCTATAACAAAAAAGTCCAAAAAGGAGGACAAAAAGACAAAAAGGACAGAAAGAAATATCTTTTGTGACAGTTTTAACTTGTAAAGACACTCCTTATAAGTGTTTTGCAAGTTATGGGAGACTGCGTGCATGTATGCTTGCTGCAGTGCAGACAATGTCCGTGGTAATATATTAGAAAAAAAACAACATTAAAAACTGGCGCACCAGACCATAAAACGGGCCCAGAAACAACCTCAAAACGACCCACACACTGTCCTGCCAGAGCTCCCCTTCTGGCCCTAGAGATTGCCCTTTAGGACAGTCAGGCCCTGGCTTTGAATAACTAATTCCCTAGACCTAGAGGAAGCATCCTAGAGCAGTAGCTTTGCACAGCTCCTCTTCCTGTCCCAGGCCAATAGTTTATGTGCATACTTCCCTGGCCTGTCCCTGGCCATTCGCTTATACGCACATGGCCTCAACCTGTCCTTGCCCACTTGTTTATGTACATAGGGCCTCCGTTTGTCCCGTCCAATTGCTTGTGTGTACAGGGCCTCAGCCTGTCCCTCCCCAGAAGGTTATGTGCACAAGACCTACACTGTCGCAGCCCCATAGTTAATGAACACAGGTCACCACTCTGTCCTTTCCCAATAGTTTATGTGCAGTTGACCTCAGCCTGTCCCTGGTTATTATAATCACGAGGCCTCGGCATGTCCTGCTCGGTAGTATACGTGCACAGGGCTCCGGTACGTCCCTTGCTAATAGTTTTTAAGCATAGGGCATCAGTTTGTCCCTGTCAAATAGTTTATGTACACATGGCACCAACCTGTCCGTGCCCAATAGTTTATGTACACATGGCACCAACCTGTCCCTGCCCAATTTATGTACACAGGAGCAATCCTGCCCCTGGCCAGTAGCTTATGTACATGGGCATCGGCCTGTCCGTAGTCAGGAATGTGACTCTAGTCTGTCCTTAACCCAATATATTTGTACCGAGGGTCCCAACTTCCTAGTCCCTGCTCTAGTCTGTCACTGGTCTGTGGGTTCTGTACATAGGCGCACAGCTTGTCCCTGCCCATTCATATCTGGTAAGTCAATTCCTGCCCAGTAGTGTCTGTGTATTGAGCGCAAGAAGGTCCATACAGAATCATTTCTGTTGATAAGACCCCCGTCAGTCACTGCCTAGTAGTGTCTGTGTATAGAGCACAATGAAGTAGTGTCTGTGTCTAGAACGCAAGAGTAGTGTCTGTATATAGAGCAGAAGAGGGTCCATACAGAATTTTGTCCGTGGATAGGACCCCAGTCAGCCCCTGCCTAGTGGTGTCTGTGTATAGAGCACAATAAAGTAGTGTCTGTGTATAGAACGCAAGAGGCTCCATACAGAATCATTTCTGTAGCTGTGATCGCGGTCAATCCCTGCCCTGTAGTGTCTGTGCATAGAACGCAAGAGGCTCCATACAGAATCATTTCTGTTGCTAGGACCCCGGTCTGTCCCAGCCCAGTAGTGTCTGTGTATAGAGAACAAGAAAGTAGTGTGTCTGTGTATAGTGCAGAAGAGGGTCGATACAGAAACATTTCTGTGGATAGGACCTGTGGATAGGACCCCGGTCTGTCTCTGCCCAATAGTGTCTGTGCATAGAGCACCAGAGAGTAGTGTCTGTGTACAGAGCAGAAGAGGGTCTACCTCGATTAATTTTTGTGGCCAGGACCCCGGTCAGTCCCTGTAGTGTCTGTGAATAGAGAGCTCAATGTTCCATACAGAATAATTTCTGTAGCTATGGCCTGGTATGTCCCTGCCCTGTAGTGTCTGTGTATAGAGCACAAGAGCGATTGGACGCCCTCGGGCAGCAGCCGCGCTATACAAATCACCTTTTCATTTCATTTAATTTCATTTCATTTCATTTCAGAGTGTAGTGCAACAGGCCCCAATCTATCTCTGAACTTTACATGACTGTGCAATTGGCCCCAATCTGACCTTGCTCGTAAGGTGTCCATGCAAAACACCCAACCTGTCCCTGATATCTGTGCAGCGGGCCCAGGCTGTCTCTGAACATTAGGCGTCTATGCAACGGACCCCAATCTATCTCTGAATGTTAGAAGTCTGTGCAACAGGCCCCGACATGTCTCTGAACATTAGGCGTCTGTGCAACAGGCCCCAACATGTCTCTGAACATTAGGTGTCTGTGCAACAGGCCCCGACATGTCTCTGAACATTAGGCGCCTGTGCAACAGGCCCCGACATGTCTCTGAACATTAGGAGTCTGTGCAACAGGCCCCAACATGTCTCTGAACATTAGGCGTCTGTGCAACAGGCCCCGACATGTCTCTGAACATTAGGAGTCTGTGCAACAGGCCCCAACATGTCTCTGAACATTAGGCATCTGTGTAACAGGCCCGACATATCTCTGAACATTAGGCGTCTGTGCAACAGGCCCCGACATGTCTCTGAACATTAGGAGTCTGTGGAACAGGCCCCAACATGTCTCTGAACATTAGGCGTCTGTGCAAAGGGCCCCGACATGTCTCTGAACATTAGGAGGCTGTGCAACAGGCCCCAACATGTCTCTGAACATTAGGCATCTGTGTAACAGGCCCGACATGTCTCTGAACATTAGGAGGCTGTGCAACAGACCCCAACATGTCTCTGAACATTAGGCATCTGTGTAACAGGCCCGACATATCTCTGAACATTAGGAGTCTGTGCAACAGGCCCCGACATGTCTCTGAACATGAGGCATCTGTGCAACAGGCCCCGACATGTCTCTGAACATTAGGCATCTGTGCAACAGGCCCCAACATGTCTCTGAACATTAGGCATCTGTGCAACAGACCCCAATCTATCTCTGAACATTAGACGTCTGTGCAACAGGCCCCAACATGTCTCTGAACATTAGGCATCTGTGCAACAGGCCCCAACACGTCTCTGAACATTAGGAGTCTGTGCAACAGGCCCCAACATGTCTCTGAACATTAGGAGTCTGTGCAACAGGCCCCAACATGTCTCTGAACATTAGGAGTCTGTGCAACAGGCCCCGACACGTCTCTGAACATTAGGAGTCTGTGCAACAGGCCCCGACATGTCTCTGAACATTAGGAGTCTGTGCAACAGGCCCCAATCTATCTCTGAGCATTGTATGTCTCTGCAACAGGCCCCAACATGTCTCTGAACATTAGGAGTCTGTGCAACAGGCCCCAATCTATCTCTGAGCATTGTATGTCTTTGCAACAGGCCTCACTATGTCTCTGACACTGTGTGTCTGTGCATTTGGCTTGAGTCTGTCCTTGCTCGTAGAGTGTCTATTGCTCAGGCCCTGGCCTGTTACTGAGCATTGGGTGTCTATGAATCTGTCCCCAATCCATGTCTGAACATTAGGATTCTGTGCAACAGGCCCCAACATGTCGTCTCTAAACATTAGGCATCAATGCAACAGACCCCAATCTATCTCTGAACATCAGGAGTCTGTGCAACAAACCCTAACATGTCTCTGAACATTAGGCTTCTGTGCAGTTGGCTTCAGTCTGTCCTTGCCCGTAGGATGTCTTTGACACAGGACCAGGCTAATCTCTGAGCATTGGGTGTCTATGACACCAGCTCCAATCTATCTCTGGACATTAGGAGTCTGTGCAGCTGGCCCTAATCTATCTCTGCGCATTGGGTGGCTCTGCAACAAGCCTCACTATGTCTCTGAACATTGGGTGTTTGTGCAGGTGGCTTTCGTCTGTCCTTGCTCATAGGGTTTCAATGATACAAGCCCCAGCCTGTCTCTGAGCTTTGGGTGTGTATGACACTGCCCCCAATCCATCTCTGAACATTAGGATTCTGTGCAACAGGCCCCAATATGTCTCTAAACATTAGGTGTCTATGCAGTTGACTTCAGTCTGTCCTTACTCGTGGGTGTCTATGACACAGGACCAGGCCAATCTCTGAGCATTGGGTGTCTATGACACCAGCCCGAATCTATCTCTGAACATTAGGAGTCTTTGCAGCTGGCCCTAATCTATCTCTGCGCATTGGGTGGCTCTGTAACAGGCCTCACTATGGGCCAGACGCAGGAAGCGTAATTCCGGTCGGTAACGGCCGAAATTACAGAATTTCGTCCATTACCGACCGGAATTAGGCTACTGAGATGTAGGTGCCCAAATTGCTAATTTCTTTAATTTACCGATTCAGGGCCAGATGTAGGTTGCCAATTACCGGTCGGTAACGGCCGATTTTGGGAGTTACCGAGCGGTAATAGGTTTTTGAGATGTAGGTGGCTCGGAATTTACAGAATCGGTATATTCACCGATTCGGTAAATTTACCGCTTTGGTATTTTTCCGAATCGGTAAATATACCGATTCTGTAAATCCATATGTAGGTGGCACATTTTGCAGTGCCACAGGTCCATAGAAATTCTTAATTTACCACCCAATCCTATTCGGTGGTAAATTACCGAATTCCAGTGTACATGCACATTTGTGCATGTACACCTATGCCATGTGACACACAGACATGTCCTTAGGGCATGTATGTGTACCACATGGCACCCAAGCCTGCAATTGGGGTGCTACAGGGTGTCAAAGTGACACCCTGTTCCCCCTGCCAGGATTCGGTATTTACCGATTCGGTAAATACCGATTCGGTATTTCCCATTGATTCCTATGGGCTTCAAGGCCCATAGGAATCAATGGTAAATACCGATTCAGTATTTACCGAATCCGTAAATACCGAATCCTACAGAATCGGTAATTGAAAATTAAAAATTACCTACATCTGCCTAATTCCAATTTACCTACTCTTAAATACCGAATCGGTATGATTCGGTATTTAAGAGTAGGTAAATCGGAATTACCTACATCTGGCCCTTAGTATTTTAAGGAATCGGTAAATTACCGATTCCTTAAAATACCGAATCGGTAAATTACCGAATTAGCAATGTAGGGAGCACTCAAATGAGTGCTTTCCCCTTTTTGGGATTCGTTATTTACCACCAACTACAAGTTGGTGGTAAATAAAGAAAAAAAAACAAAAAGCAATTTTATGCAAATTGCTTCAGTGCCATGTTGCAGACATACATGCCCTTAGGGCATGTATGTCTGCAACATGTGCACCCATACACAATTGAGGAGTGCAACAGGGTGTCAAAGTGTCACCCTGCCACCCTTCAATGTTTCCCCCAATTACCGAAACGATATTTAACGATTCGGTAATTGACATTCATTCCTATGGGCCTCCAGGCCCATAGGAATGAATGGTAATTACCGAATCGGTAAATACCGATTCGGTAATTACCAAAACTTACAGATTCGGTATTTTTTTCGGTAAAATTACCTACATCCCATTTGCCTGTTCTTAAATACCGAATCGGTATGATTCGGTATTTAAGAATCGGTAATCTGGGATTACCTACATCTGGCCCATAGTCTCTGAACATTGGGTGTTTGCGCAGTTGGCCTTTGTCTGTCCTTGCTCATAGGGTTTCAATTACACAAGCCCCAGCCTGTCTCTGAGCATTGGGTGTCTATGACACTGCCCCCAATCCATCTCTGAACATTAGGATTCTGTGCAACAGGCCCCACCATGTCTCTAAACAGGCCCAATCTGACTGTGAATATTTGGTGTACGATAAACTGGCCTCAGTCTGTCCTTGCTCTTAGAGTGTCTATGACACAGGCCCCATCCTGAGTCTGAGCATTGAGTGTCTGTGACAAAGGCCCCATCCTGAGTCTGGGCACTGGGTGTCTGTGACTCGCGCCCCATCCTGAGTCTGGGCACTGGGTGTCTGTGACTCGCGCCCCATCCTGAGTCCGAGCATTGAGTGACACAAGCCCCATCCTGAGTCTGAGCTTTGGGTGTCTATGACACAGGCCCCATCCTGAGTCTGATCATTGGGTGCCTGTGACACAGGCCCTATCCTGATTCTGAGCATTGGGTGTCTGTGACACGGGCCCCATCCTGATTCTGAACATTGGATGTCTATGACACAGGCCCCATCCTGAGTCTGAGCATTGAATGCCAATGACACAGGTCCCATCCTGAGTCTGAACATTGGGTGTCCGTGACACGGGCCCCATCCTGAGTCTGAGCATTGGGTTTCTGTGACACGGGCATCATCCTGAGTCTGAGCATTGGGTGTCTATGACACAGGCCCCATGCTGAGTCTGAGCATTGGGTTTCTGTGACACGTGCCCATCCAGAGTCTGAGAATTGGGTGTCTATGACATGGGCCCCATCCTGATTCTGAGCATTGGGTGTCTGCGACAAGGGCCCCATCCTGAGTATGAGCATTGGGTGTCTGTGACACAGGTACTGTCCTGAGTCTGAACATTGGCTGTTTGAACATTGGGTGTCTGTGGCACCGGCCCTATCCTGAGTCTTAGCATTGAATGATATGACAGTGGCCCCAATCTGAGTATGAGCATTGGGTGTCCGTGTCACCGCCCCCATTCTGAGTCTGAGCATTGGGTGTCCGTGACACGGGCCCCATCCTGAGCCCGAGCATTGAGGGTCTATGACACAGGCCCATCCTGAGTCTGAGCATTGGGTGTCCATGACCCGGGCCCCATCCTGAGTCTGAACATTGTGTGTCTGGACATTGGGTGTCTGTGACATCGGCCCCATCCTGAGTCTGAGAATTGGATGTCTGTGACATGGGCCCCATCCTGAGTCTGAGCATTGGGTGTCTGTGACACAAGCCCCATCCTGAGTATAAGCATTGGGTGTCTGTGACACCGGCCCTATCCTGAGTCTTAGCATTGAATGTCCGTGACACCGGCCCCATCCTGAGTCTGAACATTGGGTGTCTGTGGCATGGGCCCCATCCTGAGTCTGAACATTGGGGGGCTTATTGATGAGCCCCTGCAGCAGTTTAACAACACTATTGCGTCACTTTTTGTGATGCACCGGCCTGTAAATAATGCACCATGTTTCGCCATAGTAACGAAGTGTCGCATCTAGACAGATGCGTCACTTTGTATACCCCTGCGCTATATTATACCTGCGTCAGGTATAATGTATGCAGGGTGAGTGTTCCCCCACAAGAAAGGGTCGTAGCCACTTCTAGGATGCCAATGCGTTAAAACCTTACGCCTGCCTCATGGCAGGCGTAAGGGTGACGCAGGCCCTTTCACATTGGGCTTGAACATTGCTGAAAGTGAGTCACGCTTCCGACACAACTCCAACAATGCACCATTACTGTGCCTATAGATAGGTCAGTAATACTGACATATCTGTCATTCCTTGCAAATGATGCGTCATACAGTAAATATGACGCATCCATCATGTCGCAAGGAAGGCATACTGAGAAGTGCTGCATTGCTGTTTTCATGCAGTGATGGGTCACTTCTCCTAAATGAGGCCCTGGGTGTCTGTGACACGGGCCCCATCCCGAGTCTGAGCATTGGGTGTCTATGACACGGGACCCATCCTGAGTCTGAGCTTTGGGTGTCTATGACACGGGACCCATCCTGAGTCTGAATATTGGGTGTCTGTGACTCAGGCCCCATCCTGAGTCTGAGCATTGGGTGTCTATGACACGGCCCCATCCTGAGTCTGAGCATTGGGTGTCCGTGACACGGCCCCATCCAGAGTCTGAGCATTGGTTATCCGTGACACATGCCCAATCCTGAGTGTTAACATTGGGTGTCTGTGACTCAGGCCCCATCCTGAGTCTGAGCATTGGGTGTCTATGTCAGGGGACCCATCCTGAGTCTGAGCATTGGGTGTTCATGAC
This sequence comes from Lissotriton vulgaris, assembly GCF_964263255.1. NCBI lineage: Eukaryota > Metazoa > Chordata > Amphibia > Caudata > Salamandridae > Lissotriton > Lissotriton vulgaris. The sequence continues at coordinate 1,732,850,722 of NC_141693.1, forward strand.
ACAGGCCCATCCTCAGTCTGAGCATTGGGTGTCCATGACACAGGCCCCATTCAGATTCTTAGCATTGGTTATCCGTGACACATGCCCCATCCTGAGTCTGAGCATTGGGTGTCCGTGACACGGGCCCCATCCAGAGTCTGAGCATTGGTTATCCGTGACACATGCCCAATCCTGAGTCCTAACATTGGGTGTCTGTGACTCAGGCCCCATCCTGAGTCTGAGCATTGGTTATCCATGACACATGCCCCATCCTGAGTCTGAGCATTGGGTGTCTTTGACACGGGCCCCATCTTGAGTCTGAGTATTGGGTGTCTTTGCAGGGGCCCCATCCAGATTCTGAGCATTGGTTATCCGTGACACATGCCCAATCCTGAGTCTGAACATTGGGTGTCTGTGACTCAGGCCCCATCCTGAGTCTGCTTTACAAAAAGAGAAACCCACACTTCACGGTATTTCAAGAAGTCTTATTCTAAATGAAATGATAAACAAAACCTAATATGTTTATCTCTGCAATTAATTGCGCCTTTTATTCATACTTTTTTTAGAAAGAGAAATACTATTTTTAGCAAGAGAAGACAATGTTCTTCACATACATGGCCAAACAATCTTGTTGTCTTAATTGTACAAAAACATAAGTCAAACATACACAAAAAATGAAAACATACATCTATTGCAAGTCATTACATTCTACAAAACATAACATTCAAAAAGAAAAGGGTGAGAGATGTCAAATTATTCCAAATAACATCATCAAAATATTCAAGGATAAATACAATTCATTCCTAGATGCTAAAATGTCATCAATGGATGTAAATACTTAGTATGGGAATAAATGCCAAAAGTATTTTGAAAGAATAAGGCTTAATCCCCTTTTCCAAAAGCGTTTTCAAAGAATGGGACTTAATCCCCTTTAAGTCCCATTCTTTGTGTGCCTCTGCTTATTGATTTCTGTGCACATTGCCCCTGCTCATCCCTGTTCACTGGCTCCTGTACATATGGCCCCAGAGTGTCTCTGCTCAGTGATTCCTGTGCACATTGCGCCTGCTCGTCCCTGTTCACTGGCTCCTGTACCTGTGGCCCCGGTGTGTCTCTGCTCAGTGATTTCCGTGTACATTGCCCCTGCTTCTCCCTGTTCACTGGCTCCTGTACATAGGGCCTGAGTGTGCCTCTGCTTAGTGATTTTTCTGCACATTGCCCTTGTTCGTCCCTGTTCACTGGCTCCTGTACGTAATGCCCCAGTGTGCCTCTGCTCAGTGATTTGTGTGCACATTGCCCCTGCTCCTCCCTGTTCATTGGCTCAAGTACATGCGGCCCCAGTGTGCCTCTGCTCATTGATTTCTTTGCTCAGTGGCCCTGCTCGTTCCTGTTCACTGGCTCCTATACATACGGCCCCAGTAAATCTCTGCTCAGTGATTCCTGTGCACATTGCCCCTGCTCGTCCCTATTCACTGGCTCCTGCACCTGCGGCCCCAGTTTCCCTCTGCTCAGTGATTTGTGTCCACATTGCCCCTGCTCCTCCCTGTTCATTGGCTCAAGTACATGCGGCCCCAGTGTGCCTCTGCTCATTGATTTCTTTGCTCAGTGGCTCTGCTCGTTCCTGTTCACTGACTCCTGTACATACGGCCCCAGTGTGTCTCTGCTCAGTGATTTCCGTGCACATTGCCCCTGTTCGTCCCTGTTCACTGGCTCCTGTACTAGTGGCCCCAGTGTGCCTCTGCTCAGTTATTTCCGTGCACATTGCCCCTGTTCGTCCCTGTTCACTGGCTCCTGTACATACGGCCCCAGAGTGTCTCTGCTCAGTGATTCCTGTGCACATTGCCCCTGCTCGCCGGCTCCTGTACATACAGCCTCAGTGTGTCTCTGCTCAGTGATTTCCCTGCACATTGCCCCTGCTCGTCCCTGTTCACTGGCTCCTGTACATACGGCCCCAGTGAGTCTCTGCTCAGTGATTCCTGTGCACATTGCCCTGCTCGTCCCTGTTCACTTGCTCCTGCACCAGTGTGCCTCTGCTCAGTGATTTGTGTGCACATTGCCCCTGCTCCTCCCTGTTCATTGGCTCAAGTACATGCGGCCCCAGTGTGCCTCTGCTCATTGATTTCTTTGCTCAGTGGCTCTGCTCGTTCCTGTTCACTGACTCCTGTACATACGGCCCCAGTGTGTCTCTGCTCAGTGATTTCCGTGCACATTGCCCCTGTTCGTCCCTGTTCCCTGGCTCCTGTACTAGTGGCCCCAGTGTGCCTCTGCTCAGTGATTCCTGTGCACATTGCCCCTGCTCGTTCCTGTTCACTGACTCCTGTACATACGGCCCCAGTGTGCCTCTGCTCATTGATTTCTTTGCTCAGTGGCTCTGCTCGTTCCTGTTCACTGACTCCTGTACATACGGCCCCAGTGTGTCTCTGCTCAGTGATTTCCGTGCACATTGCCCCTGTTCGTCCCTGTTCCCTGGCTCCTGTACTAGTGGCCCCAGTGTGCCTCTGCTCAGTGATTTCCGTGCACATTGCCCCTGCTCGTTCCTGTTCACTGACTCCTGTACATACGGCCCCAGTGTGCCTCTGCTCATCGATTTCTTTGCTCAGTGGCTCTGCTCGTTCCTGTTCACTGACTCCTGTACATACGGCCCCAGTGTGTCTCTGCTCAGTGATTTCCGTGCACATTGCCCCTGTTCGTCCCTGTTCCCTGGCTCCTGTACTAGTGGCCCCAGTGTGCCTCTGCTCAGTGATTTCCGTGCACATTGTCCCTGCTCGTTCCTGTTCACTGACTCCTGTACCTGTGGCCCCAGTGTGTCTCTGCTCAGTGATTCCTGTGCACATTGCCCCTGTTCGTCCCTGTTCACTGGCTCCTGTACATACGGCCCCAGAGTGTCTCTGCTCAGTGATTCCTGTGCACATTGCCCCTGCTCGCCGGCTCCTGTACATACAGCCTCAGTGTGTCTCTGCTCAGTGATTTCCCTGCACATTTCCCCTGCTCGTCCCTGTTCACTGGCTCCTGTACATACGGCCCCAGTGAGTCTCTGCTCAGTGATTCCTGTGCACATTGCCCCTGCTCGTCCCTGTTCACTGGCTCCTGCACCCCCAGTGTGCCTCTGCTCAGTGATTTGTGTGCACATTGCCCCTGCTCGTCCCTGTTCACTGGCTCCTATACATACGGCCCCAGTAAATCTCTGCTCAGTGATTCCTGTGCACATTGCTCCTGCTCGTCCCTATTCACTGGCTCCTGCACCTGCGGCCCCAGTTTCCCTCTGCTCAGTGATTTGTGTCCACATTGCCCCTGCTCCTCCCTGTTCATTGGCTCAAGTACATGCGGCCCCAGTGTGCCTCTGCTCATTGATTTCTTTGCTCAGTGGCTCTGCTCGTTCCTGTTCACTGACTCCTGTACATACGGCCCCAGTGTGTCTCTGCTCAGTGATTTCCGTGCACATTGCTCCTGTTCGTCCCTGTTCACTGGCTCCTGTACTAGTGGCCCCAGTGTGCCTCTGCTCAGTTATTTCCGTGCACATTGCCCCTGTTCGTCCCTGTTCACTGGCTCCTGTACATACGGCCCCAGAGTGTCTCTGCTCAGTGATTCCTGTGCACATTGCCCCTGCTCGCCGGCTCCTGTACATACAGCCTCAGTGTGTCTCTGCTCAGTGATTTCCCTGCACATTGCCCCTGCTCGTCCCTGTTCACTGGCTCCTGTACATACGGCCCCAGTGAGTCTCTGCTCAGTGATTCCTGTGCACATTGCCCTGCTCGTCCCTGTTCACTTGCTCCTGCACCAGTGTGCCTCTGCTCAGTGATTTGTGTGCACATTGCCCCTGCTCCTCCCTGTTCATTGGCTCAAGTACATGCGGCCCCAGTGTGCCTCTGCTCATTGATTTCTTTGCTCAGTGGCTCTGCTCGTTCCTGTTCACTGACTCCTGTACATACGGCCCCAGTGTGTCTCTGCTCAGTGATTTCCGTGCACATTGCCCCTGTCCGTCCCTGTTCCCTGGCTCCTGTACTAGTGGCCCCAGTGTGCCTCTGCTCAGTGATTTCCGTGCACATTGCCCCTGCTCGTTCCTGTTCACTGACTCCTGTACCTGTGGCCCCAGTGTGTCTCTGCTCAGTGATTCCTGTGCACATTGCCCCTGTTCGTCCCTGTTCACTGGTTCCTGTACCTGTGGCCCCAGTGTGTCTCTGCTCAGTGATTCCTGTGCACATTGCCCCTGCTCGCCCCTGTTCACTGGCTCCTGTACCTGTGGCCCCCGTGTGTCTCTGCTCAGTGATTTCTTTGCACATTGCCCCTGCTCGTCCCTGTTCACTGGCTCCTGTACATACGGCCCCAGTGTGTTTCTGCTCAGTGATTCCTGTGCACATTGCCCCTGTTCGTCCCTGTTCACTGGCTCCTGTACCTGTGGCCCCAGTGTGTCTCTGCTCAGTGATTCCTGTGCACATTGCCCCCGCTCGTCCCTGTTCACTGGCTCCTGTACCTGTGGCCCAGTATGTCTCTGCTCAGTGATTTCTTTGCACATTGCCCCTGCTCGTCCCTGTTCACTGGATCCTGTACAAATGGCCTGGTGTGCCTGAGCTCAGTGATTTCTGTGCACATTGCCACTCTTTGTCCCTGTCAGCTGACTCCTGTACATACGGCCCCAGTGTGTCTCTGCTCATTGAGCATTGACTCAGCCGGTTCCTGTTCACTGGTTTCTGTGCACATCACAATAGTTTGTCGCTGCTCATTGCTTTCTGGATAATGGCTCAAACCCTTTACATTGCTTTTTGTGTACAGGGCGTCAGTCTCACCAGTTATGTGCACACGTCTGCCTTGTGCCCCACTCTCTGGTCTATAGACAGACCCTGCTCAATGTCTGCTGCTTGTATCGCCTCGTTGGATCCATCTTCATCGGTTCCTGTTCGCAGGGTCTCTGTCTAATCTTATGTCTTTTCACAGAACGGCAGAGCGCCGCAGCTCCATGATTTATGTGCGCAGTGCCCCGTCTGCCTCTCTAATTGGTTAATGCTCACAGGCCTGGTTCTGTTATGCAGAGAGCCTTCCGAATATCACTGGTTTATGTGCGCGGAGCACCAGCTCGCCCTACTCCTTAGTCTATGCGCAGAGAACACCAGTCTGCCCCCACTCCTTGGTTCATGTGCACAGAGCCCCACTCTGCGCCCACTCATTGATTTATGTGCACGGAGACCCACTCTGCGTCCACTCCTTGGTTCATGTGCACAGAGCCCCACTCTGCGCCCACTCATTGATTTATGTGCACAGAGACCCACTCTGCGTCCACTCATTGATTTATGTGCATGGAGACCCACTCTGCGTCCACTCATTGATTTATGTGCACGGAGACCCACTCTGCGTCCACTCATTGATTTATGTGCATGGAGACCCACTCTGCGTCCACTCATTGATTTATGTGCACGGAGACCCACTCTGCGTCCACTCATTGATTTATGTGCACGGAGACCCACTCTGCGCCCACTCATTGATTTATGTGCACGGAGACCCACTCTGCGTCCACTCATTGATTTATGTGCACGGAGACCCACTCTGCGTCCACTCATTGATTTATGTGCACGGAGACCCACTCTGCGTCCACTCATTGATTTATGTGCACGGAGACCCACTCTGCGTCCACTCATTGATTTATGTGCACGGAGACCCACTCTGCGTCCACTCATTGATTTATGTGCACGGAGACCCACTCTGCGCCCACTCATTGATTTATGTGCACGGAGACCCACTCTGCGTCCACTCATTGATTTATGTGCACGGAGACCCACTCTGCGTCCACTCATTGATTTATGTGCACAGAGACCCACTCTGCGCCCACTCATTGATTTATGTGCACGGAGACCCACTCTGCGTCCACTCATTGATTTATGTGCACGGAGACCCACTCTGCGTCCACTCATTGATTTATGTGCACAGAGACCCACTCTGCGCCCACTCATTGATTTATGTGCACGGAGACCCACTCTGCGTCAACTCATTGATTTATGTGCACGGACTCAAGTCAGCCCCCACTCATTGGTTTATGTGGACAGAGCTCCAGTCTGCCCCATCTCGTTGGTTTATGTGCACGGAGGACCAGTCTCCCCCACTCATTGGTTTATATGCACAGAGCTCAGTCTATCCCCACTCATTGGTGTATGTGCACAGAGCCCCAGTCTGCCCTCACTCATGAGTTAATGTGCATAGAGCACCAGTCTGCCCTCACTCATGAGTTAATGTGCACAGAGCCCCAGTCTGCCCCCACTCATGAGTTGATGTGCACAGAGCACCAGTCTGCCCACTCATTGGTTTATGTGCAGAGAGCCCCAGGCTGCCCCAACTCATTGTTTTATGTGCATGGAACCCCAGTCTGCTCCACTTGTTGGTTTATATGCACGGAGCTCCGGTCAACCCCCCCTCAGTTTATGTACAATCTGCGCACACTCATAGGTTTAAGTGCACAGTGGCCTAGTCTGCCTCTACTCATAGGTTATGTGCACGGAGTCCCAGTCTGCCCTCACTCATGAGTTTATGTGCACAGAGCCCCAGTCTGCCCCTACTCATTGGTTTATGTGCACAGAGACCCAGTCTGCCCCCACTCACGAGTTGATGTGCACAGAGCACCAGTCTGCCCCACTCATGAGTTTATGTGCACAGAGCACCAGTCTGCCCCACTCATGAGTTTATGTGCACCGAGCCCCAGTCTGCCCCACTCACGAGTTTATGTGCACAGAGCACCAGTCTGCCCCACTCATGAGTTTATGTGCACAGAGCACCAGTCTGCCCCCACTCATGAGTTTATGTGCACCGAGCCCCAGTCTGCCCCACTCACGAGTTTATGTGCACCGAGCCCCAGTCTGCCCCACTCACGAGTTTATGTGCACAGCGCTCCAGTCTGCCCCACTCATTGGTTTATATGCACAGGCCCTCAATCTGCCCCCACTCATAGGTTTATGTGCAGGGTAGCCCCAGTCTGCCCCTACTCTATAGTTTATGCACTCGGTGCCCCAGTCTGCCCCAGCTCGTTGGTTTAGGTGCACGGAGCTCCAGTTTGCCCCCACTCATTGGTTTCTGTGCACTGAGCACTGGTCTGCCCCACTTGTTGGTTTATGTGCACAGAGCCCCAGTCAGCCGCCACTCATGAGTTTATGTGCACGAAACCCCAGTTTGCCCCAACTTGTTGGGTTATGTGCCCAGAGCCCCAGTCTGCCCTACTCGTTGGTTTATGCGGACAGAGCGCCAGGCTGTCCCACTTAATAGTTAAAGTGCACCGAGCACCAGTCTGCCCCCACTCAATGGTTTATGTGCACAGAGCACCAGTCTGCCCCACTCAATGGCTTATGTGTGCAGAGTACCAGTCTGCACCACTCTTTAGTTTATGTGGACAGATCACCAGTATTCCCCACTCACAGATTCCAAGCCTTGCCATTCTCATTAATTCAAGGGCAGAGGGCCTAAGCATGTCCCTGATCTTTACGCTTCGGTGCACGTAACCTCTGCACCGCCCCAGCGCATTGTGTGTTTACTCGGCTGTGGCCGCAAGTTTCTCCCTTCTCATTGGTATATGTCCACAAGGCCCTCAGTCTGCGCCTACTATTGGTTATGTATGGAAGTCCCTTGTCAGACCCCCTTCATTGGTATAACTGCCTAGGGCCGAAGACTGCCAGGACATTGCTGTATGGGTATGAGAGCAATCTATTCTTCTTAATTGGTTTCAATGCATATTGCCTTAGTTCAGAGGTCTTCAAATATTTTTGCTCTGAACCCTCCAAAGCAAAACCTTTAAAAGCCAGGCCCCAATTCAAAACTTTATGGAAAGGGTTGGGGAAGTGAAAGGGTCAGAGCTTATGAGATTATTTCATGAGTACTTTTTCTGTAGCTCATACTCCACCATAAATGTGAGACGTATTGTTGGAGGGAAAAATCTATTATTAAAATAAGACAGAACAATTGTACGCAATAATATGGTTTTAATCAATTGGGAAAATCAGCCAGTCTCAGAAAGAGACCAAAGTCTGAAGTTCAAAGTTCTGGATTACAGGCAGTGGTATATATACTGTGAAAGCCACACAAAAACACGGATTACGAATTCCTACATGATGCAAATAGTAAGCTGGGCAGATAAAATATTGACAAAACATGTCAATATTTCCAAGAATTATGTACATTAGCAGAAGTCCCCTCTGGTATGCTAGTTCTCAAAATAAGGCTGAGAACATAGAAACACGTTTTTGTTTATCTGCATAGTGAATGATTACCTCTTGTTTGATGTCCATGTGCCCAGCCTATCTGACTTTAACATATGCTCCAAAGGCTTGCGCTAAGGCGGAATCCACCCTTATTTACACCCTGTGAACAATGCTTAATGACAGTGCAAGAACAATTTCTACTGTCGGCCTCTCGTTGTGTTTGTTTAACGGATAGAGATGTGGTAACATTTTCTGTGACATCTATACTAATGATTTATGTCCTGTCATGTTTGAGTCTGCAAAGAAATATAATCTATTTATGTGTTTCAGGCTATCTGCATTCACCTTACAACATTTTGGGGCACATGCATCATTGCACCCGTTTGCGATTCCTAAATTGTGAAAATTAAGGAATCGCAATTTAGAAATCGCAAACGGCAATGCATGATTAATTCGCAAATATTTTTGCGAATTCTTAATTTTCCTAATTGCGATTCACATTTTGCGAATCGCAATTAAGGAAAACCTTCCCATTGATTCCTACGGGCCAAAAGGCACATAGGAATCAATGGGAATTGCGAATTCGCAAATTGGAATTCGCAAAATGTTAATGCATTCCATGGGTGCAAGGGGGGGTCCTGGACCCCCCCCTGCACCCCTGAAATGTATTTTTAAATGGATGTTTCACACACACATGTCCTAGGGACATGTGTGTCTGTAACATGACAGTGTTTTAAATGCTAATTTGAGCATTTTAAACCTTTTTCGCAAATTACCACGAGGTTCACCCTCGTGATAATTTGCCCCCCCTAATTGCAAAATCGCAATTTTAAAATTAATCATGCATTGCTTTTAAGGAATCGCAAATTTGCGATTCCTTAAGAGCAATCGCATTTTTGGAATTCGCTAAAAATAGCGATTTTTCCAGAAATGCATGATGCATACTAAAAAGGTATTTAGGAATCACAAACGGCCGATTTTACCGAATCCCACCGTTTGCGATTCCTAAATACCTTGATGCATGTGGCCCTTTATGTGTATTTCCTAAAACTAATTTGCACTATGACCTATGTATTTCTGCAGAACCTACAGTTATCTTTCGGCGCGTCCATGTATTAGCCAAGGCTACTTTACCACTGAAATAGGTTTAAAACTATCCCTCACCTGAAATGTTTGTATTGGGGTTTTGCATTTTATACTTGTGTGTATGTGTCTATGAAATGTATTCCTATTATTTCCCTACATCATATAATAAGGCAAATTCATCAAACAAAATCAGAAATTGACCAAAACACTGTGCTCCACATAATTTGGTTGTTTTGAGCCCTCATGCGCCTGGGCCCAGTGCAGCTGCACCTACTACACTAATGATAGCTTCAGCCCTAAATAGCAGTCTATCTCCTCTTTCACCCATGCCCCACCATGTCTGATCATCACTCCAACCTTAAAACAGCCTCTCCGTCCCTTAACATTTTTTTTATAGAGCACAGACTTGGTCCAAGGGCGTTGGAGCACTAGTTACCTTACACAAGGTCAGATACATTTTTTCAGTCACAGGGAGATTAAATGATTTGCCCAAAATGTTGAACTAATACCGGGACTTGAACCCAGATTCCCAGTACCATAGTCAGCAGCCCTTGCCATTAGGCCACATCTCCCTTTTAAAACAAAATTATGTTAGCATCCATGTATTTCCCGCCTTCCTATTTGGAGTAAAGGTGCCATTGGCCCTAATGAACCCCCACGCCCATGCCAAGCAGTCATAATTGTGATCCAGTGGGTCCCTTAGACCCCTAGACCCCATTGCCACTGCACCTGCTTCACTAATATAGCTACTGCCTTGTGAAATGGGTTGTTTCCTCCGCCCTTTGTTTAAAACATGGGTTCCCATTCTGCCCCAACCCGGTCACTGCCATCTCGCCGATGCCCAAACTAAAGTGTATCATCTGCTTCAATTTTCCCTTCCTGTGGGCCATTGTGCCAAGGCCCAAAGCTGCAGTGGCACAGCAAGTATGCACTGGCCCCTCATGCAAGCAAGGAATAATTGTGAAGCAGCCATAACTGGGGTTTAATCAAGGCCACTGAAATTATGTGATTTTGCAGCCACAACCTTTTTTGCATAGATATCGATTTACCATTGACCCAGTTACTGCTGCATAATCTGTAGATTTTAACAATAAAAATTGGATCAAAATTTAATTAAAACACAGCGACACACGCCCTATGCAAAGGTTGACTGGTTACCTTTCTTTTGCTTATTGCAATATTTGGGCATTAAACCAATACTAATGAGGTGAAATCTATGCCCAGTGTTAACTAATGTAAAACTTCAAAATAACGAAGCAATATAATCACAAGATGTGCACCTTATGCTGTATAATTAGCATTTTCTTGTAGTATCATTTAGTCAATCTTCCCAAAAAGATTTGATGCTCTCCTGCTGCAGAATTCCAGTGGCCCTGGGCTTGTTGGCCCCTCGTACCGCCCAAACCTGTGGAATTGGTTAAGCACCAAACATAAAGGCTGCCTGGGTGGTAGTCTTTTCTTTGAATGATGGAGTTACCTGGAGCTCCATCATGTCAATAATTTATTCATCTTGAGAGATAATGTAAGGATGTTTCCAGTTGAGTTCTGGAGTGCTATTAATGGACTCATGTAAAAATGCTTTTAGGTATACCCTGATTACTTATTACTCACATATATAGATATAAATAATGATTTACATATGTTTTTATCACTGGCTGAACCCTCATCGCACCATAAATAAAGCCACAATTCCCCAGTGCGCCAACCAGTATTCAATGTTGTGACTCTCTGGTCACGCACATCTGCACGGATCACATTAGCGAACTGAGGTTTCCTAATGTAAAAAAAAAGTACATTTTCCATTGATTAGTTTAACTTGCGTGTGTTTTTCATTTAGGGTCTTTTCATGTTGTTTTTAGATTCAATCACCTGAAAGTGAAAAAAAAAATAGAAACTGAATATTGTGTTTTTAGCAACATCTTTGATTTCACTATCACGCTCACTGACAGTGCCCCAGGGCACTGAGGATTACAGCTCCACATGTTTATGCACTTCAAACTCTCTATGCAAATGAAGTCAGCCTGAAAACGCACCAAATAAGCAAGGGTGTGTTGCCAGGCCTTCTTCATTTACAGGTCCTTACAGACACAATTTGTGCCCCCATTGGAATGCATGGAAAGCAACACTGGGTGTGGGCTTCCCACAGTAAGGCCAAGCCTCTCAATCACAAAACAACTAAACAAATGCCAGTACTGTGACTTCTACTAGAGGGAATTGAATAAATCTACATAAAGAATTAAACTGAGTGTAGGTTTTGACTGTCTGTCAAAATACATCGCTTTTTATTTATCATATTTTTTTCCCCAAAATTTTTGTTGGTTATTATTCACCAAAGATACACAAGATAAGTAGAAAACAAACAATACATAATACAATTTTCATAAAAATGACATTAGCATAAAATGTACACTAGTAACAAAGTCTTTCATACGTGGTTGATCAACATAAGCACTCCAATCTCACACTCACACACAAACCATACATACATATCAATATTTACAATTTGAATGTCACAAACAGAATTTTAGATCACACCAAAGAAACTCGTTTGGTTTGATCAGAAATTATTAAACCATATCAAAAACAATTTAGTGAATTGCACTCTTATGGTGTAGACAAGCGGTCTGAATGCAGTCACATACCCCCAAGGGGGCAGGCCCCACAGTTAGAGGACCTCTGCCTTAGCGCTCACCTGTGTGCCCTCACAGGTGTATGGGCTCAGAGTCTCATTTTCACCTCCATATAATTTTTTCTTGAACTGGCCATGTTTGTGTGCATGTGTGTGTGTGTGTAGCCCAAGCTGTGAGGGCTGAACAAGTCACTATCTTTGTGAGGGCTGGTGCGTTAGAAGGATCAGTCCCGGTAGTGTGTTTAAGTACTTTTGAGTGAGCGTATCAAAAAACTAAAAGTGCAGTTATATTTGCATCAGTCTGATTTATAACCTACCCTACTGTCAAAGCGCGCATGGAGTTAGAATAATACATACACACTTCATTACAGTAAATGGCCAGTCCTCATAATAATAGATATGTTATGTTGTATGTGTGTGTGTTTTACATACACCTCATTTTCCAAACCTCCTGCTGCCCCTTCTAATGTGTTTCTGTGCACAGCTCTTTATTCTGCCTCTTATTAGTTTCTGTTCACAATACCTCATACTGTCCCTTATCGCTGGTTTATGCACAAAGGGGCATATTATCAACAACTAGCGATATTTATCGCTAAAGAAGCTTAGTGACATTTTTTTTATCGCCAAGCATCGCCGGATTTTATCGCAGAGATAACATGCTATTAGCAGCGTTTATCTCCAATGCGATAAAATAGCTGGCGATAGCGGCGAAATGTGGGAATATCGCTGGAAAACCAGCGATATTCACGCATCATCGTCAATAGGGTCTTAGCCAGTATATCCACCTCCCATTGGATATAATGGCTAAGAACTGGTCTGAGCAGGCGTTAGTTTTTAGCGATATTCGTGCTTAGCGCAAATTTTTTTATCGCTACGCCTGCCTTGCTAATTGGCGATCGCGACATGAGCGTCTGCTTTCAGTCGCTAACTGGTTGGGTACGCCCACTTTACATGTCATTAGAGATAAATATTGCTGACATGCAAACCGCTCGCTATTACCTAAAAGCTGTTGCTAATTAATGTTAGCGACAGCTTGCTAATAGGTCGATGAAATTATCGGCGCTTTGCGGCCGAAAAGGGCCGTAAAAGCGGCGATAATTTCATTTCGCCTGCCTTGATAATATGCCCCAAAGTTCCTCACACTGTCCTAAGTTTTTATGCCCTGTTATTCACACTGTTCCTTCTCGTTGGTTCATGGGTACAGCTCCTCACACTGCTCCTTCTCGTTGGTTTATGTGTACAGCTCCTCACACTGTTTCTTCTCGTTGGTTTATGCGTACAGCTCCTCACACTGTGTCTTCTCGTTGGTTTATGCGTACAGCTACTCTCTCTTTCCTTTTTTATTGGTCTGTGTGCACAGCAGAGCACCTAATGCTGTCCTTGCTCATTATTGTATGCACACATTTTGTACTGTCCCTTATCATTGGTTTATATGCACAGCACCTCATTCTCACTCCGCCTGCTCATTGTACTTCTTATAAATGCAGTCTCTCTATGTAGTCTCTTCACATATAAGACACTTCACGTCCCATTTAATGTGAGAGGGGTGGAAATGAATCCACTGTTAACGGTGTTGGATATCAGTCTAGGTCACATTTTATCTAAAGGATACAAACCCTTACTCACAGAAGTGAAATGCTTCCTGGAATGCAAGTCCAAGATGAGCCTTATTCAGGCTTCCTGCCTAGATGAGCTATGTCTAGTATTAACTGCGCTCTTAGTTGTAAAAAGGGTTATTACAAAACTAACATTGGGTAGTGGTGGGCAATAATCTTTATGTTTACTCCCACTGTCACAAGATTAGTTGATATTTGTAAGGGCTACCATAACCATGTCTATTCTCACATATAGTAGTTGCATTAACCGTTGATATGTTTCTACCTCTTTGGTGTGCTTAACATTAGTCAATAGACTTCATCAGGTCTATGGCACTCTGTGAATTTCCTTACACCTGCATAGCTCATGAAATGAAAGGGGCACTTGGTATATTACCCACCGTTTCGGTGCATGGATACTATTCTAAGATTAAATAAAATATAATTAAAAACCGCAGAGACTGGCCAGGACATTATCTCTGGTGACAATGTCATGTTAATCATGAAACTGCTCTTTGGAATTTAGACCTTATTTTTTCATATGTACAACAATGGATGCACTGTGCTTTGTCATAACCACGTGACAACACACAACGAGCCACATCACTGGTCAAACAACCTCTAGACATGCAAGGGAAAACATCTGTATAATTGTCATGAGCGGTAAAAATGTTTTCTGACCCAGGTATTGGATGCTATGGCTCTCAAATTCTGCATTATTGTTCAGGAAGAGTCCTACCTTTGTAAGTTGGTGTAACCAGCTGTTTCACCAACCCATCTCCAATGCGCTTTGTGACATTATTCTTTGCAGGAAACCGTAAAGTTTATCTATGTTTTCTGTGTGCTTATATTTCGTGCTTGGCGGGTTGTGCGTCACATCTTCATGTATACTTAATGTTGTGATGATGTGGCCCAGTGGGGTATGCCTACTGCCTGTATTGTGTCATTAAATAGATGTGTGGTCTCAATTTATAATGCAATAACAGTTGAAGAGCATCCAAGTTTCAATATTCTCTGTTCCAGATCCTGATTCAGGCCCCTGAGATGGGCTCCCAAACGAACAATCTAGCGATGATCCTGTCTTAAAAGGGCTTGGGGCCTATTATCAAGCACGGCGTTAACATTATCGCCGCTTTGCGGCAGAAAACTGCTGCTAAAGCAGCGATAATGGGCTTGATAATACGCCGTAGAGATTTCCCATAGAAGCCCATGTTCACACCAGAACCTGGGCTTCTATGGGAATTCACAAGGGCATATTATCAAGCCCATTATCGCCGCTTTGTCGGCAGTTTTCTGGCGCTAAAGCGGCGATAATGTTAACACAGTTTCTTGATAATATGCCCCCGGTTACTTGATGGTTTCACTTTCTCTATTATTGACCAATTGATATCTTCTTTATGTTTCTGTGGTAAATAATATGTGACTAATATCATAGTTAATCTGCTGCATCTTATGCTATGTTTGTGCTCCATAATTTGATTTTTTTTTTCTTTGTTGTCTTGGGCGCATAACGAAGCCTCTAGCCTGGGGTGGCTATTTGGTCAATTCTTGGGTGTACAAGCGCCCACAGTAATAGATTAACTTTCCCGCTCAAAGCTCCCTATTATGTTTGGTTACTTCACATGAGGATAGCACCAACCATCCTAGTACATTCGCTGTTTATTGCACCTTTCAATGCTGGTCTGGGAATGCCATCAGACTAAACGGGGAGACATTGTTTGATAATGTCTGGTGTTTTGCTGTGTGCGTGTAGTTCAATGTCCAGTTTGTTCAGGTGATCGCTAGAGGTGAGCACCTACGCTCGTTTATGGAGACGGGACGTCAGACTTTGACCTGGAGCAAGAGAGACAAAGGGAGAAAAGGGAGAAAGATGGAGGAAGAGAAAGGTAGAAAAATAGTGACGAAGGAAAAAGCAGGCATGAAAAAGAACTTGAAAGACAGAGATAAAGAGAAAGGAAGTGTAGGGTGCTGAAGGAAAGATGCGCAAAGTGGAGCCAGATCTAGGTGGCCTCTGTAATCGGGAATGTGGTTTGTTTTGTGTGTTTGTGGGGTTGTGTTGCTGAATGTCTTTTCAGAATACAGCATTATTAGGAACGCAGCTAGTGGTGAAAACATTTCCCTTCCATGCACGAGCCTGTCTCTTTTTGTCTACTATCCATGATGGTCGTCTCTTCCTCATTTCAAATGTCAGTTATAGTCTTTCTCCAGTCTTCCAGTTCATTGGAAGAGCCACAGTCCCTAGGTTATGTTAATGTCTGTCTCTTCCAGGTCCGGATTCAGTGGTGAGGGCCTTTCTGTATGTCTCCAGGGTCCAAGGTCAGGTCAGCCTCTTCCAGCATAGAGCCTGCTAAGATTGTTATCGACTTTTCTATACTGACTTACATGAATGTCGACTAACACTAAGGGCCTCATTCTCGGTTGCAGTCTGAGCCCTATCCACGGCTGCAGTCCGAATGACACATTAGGATGTGTGCGGTCGGAGACAGCAGCGTCCATCGCCTTTTGACGGGCTCATGGAGCCCGTTGTTCGGTCTGAAGCCGTCAGGGTTATGATGTTGGTTTCCGACGGCATTAACATGTCAGCCTTTTTGACACCGAAAAGCTGTCGGACAGTGACATTGGGTGCCCCAGCAGGGCCCCCTTCCCCTCTGGCCCTCCGCATCTGAGCCTGGGGAACTGACGATCCCTGCACCATGTGGCAGGCACCTAGAGGTCATCGCATGCCATTACAACGGAACCATTACAAAGCATGATACTACAACGCATACCACTACAACGTATGTCATTACAACGCAGTCATTACAACACATACCATTACAACGCATACCATTACAATGCATAGTACCCTTACACTATCAAACATTTACCCTACTGTTGCACCCCCTGGAGTTAGAATAGTAATTTTTACCCCTACACTATCCAACACTTACCTTACTGTTGCACCCCCTGGAGTTCGAATAGT
Organism: Lissotriton vulgaris; assembly: GCF_964263255.1. Lineage (NCBI taxonomy): Eukaryota > Metazoa > Chordata > Amphibia > Caudata > Salamandridae > Lissotriton > Lissotriton vulgaris. The sequence goes on from NC_141693.1 coordinate 1,732,867,141, forward strand.
AATTTTTACCCCTACACTATCCAACACTTACCCTACTGTTGCACCCCTCTGGAGTTAGAATAGTAATTTTTACCCCTACACTATCCAATACTTACCATTCATGCAATGTAATGTTATGCGTTGTAATGGTATGCGTTGTAAAGGTAGTATACGTTGTAGTGGAATGCATTGTAAAGGTAGTTTTTAAAAATTCGTTGTAATGGCATGCGTTGTAATGGAATGCGTTGTAATGGATGTTGTGTTGTAAAGAATGCGTTGTAAAGGTATGCGTTGTAAAAGTATGCGTTGTAACATCATACATCATACATCCGCACATGGTGGCTCTGCCTCATGTATCATTGCTATTTCCCGCCACCTGAATCTGTAAAATTGATAATAAAAGGTGCTCGGCACACAAAAAACGGGCCACGGCAAGATCAGGTGTTATGGAAAAGCCACGCCTGCGGTCTCCAGCGGGTTTATTGTCATTTCTCCTTCACAGGTCCCTTTACAGGGCCTATTGGAGCCCCTCAGCTCTGTCTAAGTGTGGACAACATATGCCTCCGTAGAACTCCTTGCATCTTCCTGTCTGTGCTTCCATGTCTGCTGCATTAGATAAGGCGGCTCTGTAGATATAAAAATTGAATCAGCTTCTGTTCAATAATAATTCTGATTTTTCCAAATTCCACTTGATAAATGTGAGTATTTTCAGCATATTTTTGAACGTCTTTCACTCCCATCGCAGAGATCCCACACCAAAAGTCTGTCTCTTAGAGCCTTCTGTCCATGAGAAGGATCTATTTTTCCCACTTCCGAGCCAAAAATGAGAGCCTGTCTCTTGTCTTCTGTCCCTCTCAAAGTACATGAAGAGTCTGTCTCTTCTGCTCATGGAGAGAGTGTGTCGTCTGTCTTTTCCAACCTTTTCTCGAAGGTGAGAGTGTGTCTCTTCCAACTCAGAGCCTATGGCTGCACTCTGACTCTTCCGTCCTGAGCCCTTTGCAACAGCCAGTCTCTTAGTTGCAACCTGTTGTAAATGGTGAGAGTCTGTGTTTTTTATGCTGGGTGATCTCGGAGGATGCCTGCCTGTCCCTTCCAACCCTGAGCCCAACATGGGAAGTTTGTTCTTCCATCCCCGAAACTGTCTTTCTCTTCCATTCTTTTGTCCTTTGTGAAAGTTTGTCTCTTTTAAGCTAGACACTGTGGCATGAATGAAGTCTCGAAGGCTGTTGTGACAGCCTGCCTCTTCAAGCAAAAACACCATGTTGAGAGTCTATCTCTTCTAGCTATGAGCCTCTGGCGATAGCCTGTCTAGAATTGACTAGAGCTGTTGGAGAAGCTATGTCTCTTCATGTGGTGAGGGTCTGACTCTTCCACCTGTGAGTTTGTGGTGAGAGTCTGTCTCTTCTAGTCCTAAGCTCCGGGTGAAGATTTGTCTCTTCCCGTTTTAAACATTTGGTGAGAGCCTGACTCTTCCAGGTCAGAGCCCATGGAGAGAGTCTGTCTCTTCTAGCTCTAATCTCCTTGTGAAGATTTGTCTCTTCCTGTTTTGAGCCAGAGGTGAGAGTCTGTCTCTTCCAGGTCAGAGCCTGTGGTGAGAGTCTGTCTCTTCCAGGTCAGAGCCATGGAAAGTCTGTCTCTTCCAGGTCAGAGCCTGTGGTGAGAGTCTGTCTCTTCCAGGTCAGAGCCCATGGAAAGTCTGTCTCTTCCAGGTCAGAGCCCATGGAAAGTCTGTCTCTTCCAGGTCAGAGCCCGTGGAGAGAGTGTGTCTCTTCCAGGTCAGAGCCCATGGAGAGAGTGTGTCTATTCCGGGTCAGAGCCCGTTATGAGAGGCTGTCACTCCAAAGTCAGAGTCTGTCGTGGGAACCTGTCTCTTCCAGGTCAGAGCCCGTGGTGAGAGTCTGTCTCTCCAAGATCAGAGTCGTGGAGAGAGTCTGTCTCTTCCAGGTCCGAGCCCATGGAGAGAGTCTGTCTCTTATAGGTCAGAGGCTGAGCCCATGGAGAGAGTCTGTCTCTGCCAGGTCAGAGCCCGTGGTGAGAGTCAGTCTCTTCCAGGTCAGAGGCTGAACCCATGGAGAGAGTCTGTCTCTTCCAGGTCAGAGCCCGTGGAAAGTCTGTCTCTTCCCTCTCCAAGTCCTTGAAGAGAGTGTGTCTCTTCCAGGTGAAAGTTGGTGGTGAGAGCCCTCCTTATCTCTCCCTGCTCATTTCCCGCGGTGACACCCCACCTCCTCCCGTCGCTGACCCATCTCGCGCGGTCTCTGGTCGGCTCAGGACACGTGGTCCCAGCCGGAGCCGTTCTGTGGTAATAGAGGTTTCTGTTACAAATGACGGGGAGGCTGCGCTCCAGCACTGATAAACCCGAGCGGAAGCTTCGTATGAAGGGAAGAGCTTCGGAAATAGAGCGATTGCCTCGGAAGCCCCAGGGGCCCGGGAGCCGTCAGGCCTCAGTTATCGAGCGGTCAGCCCAGCAGCGAAGGAGCCGTGAAATGAGGCCCATAGTTCACTCTTTGAAGACAGGCAGTGGGCCGAGACCACTAATGGCCGCTGCGCGCGTGTGAAGCCCCTGTCTAAGTATCCACCTGCCTGTCCTTCTCTGTCTGTCCATTTGCTTCTGTTCCAGCTTAATCCCAACTGAGAAAACCTGAGACCATTTACTTTCTACTACCCACGGATCTTTGACTGCATGAGAGGCAAAAAAATAAAAACAATTTTCATTCTCAAAATGTCAACGTGTACCCCATTAGGTCACACAATATCCCAGTCCATAACAGGAAAAAGGTTTAGTGGGGTTTGTAACAAATTGAAAAATTAAGGTTTATTACAAATTCAAAAATAAACTCACTTAAAGCACTCTTGCATAAGCATATAAAAATACAAAATGTTTCAAATGTGTTCACATCTCCATAAGAGATGCGCTGAATACAAAAGGGAAAGTATGATAAGTTCAATTATTACGAACTAAACAATCAGAAAAAAGAAAGTTGGGTCAAATTGCTTCATTGAGTCTCAACTGACAGCATCAACCCCACCTTACAAACACTGTCCTAGCAAAGATCCCCTATTCTAAGAGCTGATTGTCAGGTTCAAGGAAGGTGTCAGCAGTGAAGACTTCAAGAGACGTACTTTATGGGTCAAGTAGCACGAAGCCACACAAGCATAGCTCAGCATCCTACGAAATCTCAAAAGGTGCCTGTCTCCCCTAAGTATCAACCCCAATTATCAACTTCATTCGAAAAGTGCATGTCCCACGTGACCTTCTCTCTGGAACTTTTCCATCGGCCAGGCTTAATTCTTCCAACTCCCTTCTCACACAGATAAGTGATCTTCTTTGTCCCTGGCCATTCTTTTTCTCCTCCATGTAACTCATCCCCGTGCTCATTACCACATTCCTCTCGTGCTACTTAGTTCTTTCACGCCTCATTATCAAACAAAATAATAACTCTTCTATGCTAACTAGTAAGGCTCTATCCACACCTGCAGTGGAGACAGAGTACAGCAAAAATATTCCAGCACCCATCAAATGTTAACTGCAACGTACACTTGCACTGAAATACAGCGTTGGACTAAAATAAATCACACATGAAGTTAAATGAACACATGTTAGGCCTAAAATAATAGCCAACTTAACAAATGCACTGGGCCACATAAATGTGCACATGTTCTCTGTAGTTAATAAATGTAGATAATTCACCATTATCTCATTTCCACTAGATTAATAATAATACATTCTAACTTCACATCCAATTGCTTAGATGTCAATCTATCCACATACAATAAGTACTAACATCACAGTTTCACGTTAGTACTTTAATTTCTCGTAAACTCTCACACGTTCTTGCAACACTTTCCGTTAGTCACGTTTATGCACAGAGTTTATTCCCGTTTACCTTTGCATGGAATATTATAAATAAACTTTACCCCTTCTCTAGTAAAATTAGAGACACATAATATTTGATTGCCAACTATAGGTGAGTATGATGCACTCCTAAGTTATCTCACATTGAAATCAAAATGACGCTTTCCCACTTGTATGCGCATCGTTCTGTCTGTCCCTATGCCAGGCTCATTCTCTGTGTGCCTCTCTCTATGTAGATCTCTCTCCATTCATTCCTCTAGGTCTGTTCATCTGTCTGTTCCTCTCTCTCTCACCCTATATCTGCGCATGGCTAAGGCGGGAATAAGTAATTTGTTTAGTGTGTGGTTAATTATAAACAATTATAATTTTAACAAAAACAGATAAGTTTAAAAACAACGAATCAAATAAAAACACAAGTATTTAACTACATAACAATAAGGCTAGCGAGCGGAAGGATTATTACACATACCTAAAAACAGGAGCATTGATTTAGATTTGCAATCATATTAAATCAAGCTCCAAGGTAAAAAAACACAACAAAATCATTATTACTAGTTTGCAAGCATCAAGTTAAAAAGAAAGATAAAACATTTTTTTACATTCAGGACAAAGTGCAAATGCGGTAACAAGTGATAGCAGCAATTTTTCACGATCAATTCTGTGAACCATGGGCCGTTGGGACGGGTCCAGAAAATTCTCACCTTGTGACCTTAGCCCGGTATATATTTCGCAATAAATCAAAAAAGGAACAAGTGCATTGCAAAGAACGGAACTGGGCAAGGGGGAACAGAGACATCACCCATAGTGACATGTTGGCCAGATGCATTTAACACACATCACTAAGGCAGCACTACTGTAACAAAAACTGAGTCCAGAGAAAAAAGGATGATGAGGATAATACAATGTAGTTTCTGGTAGACATGTAAAAATTCGAATGAGAGCAGCATCCAATGGCTGAGGTTTCATAATACCGACAATGGTAATTAAACCGTGCCCTGCTCAGTGGCATGTACAGTGCTGACTTTTTTTATTATATTTTATTTTTCTTTCCAACCAGCAGTTACATATCACATAGTACATTACACTTATCAAGCAGGTAGTTACATATGACACTTATGAGTACAGTAGATATTATACACATTACATTTAGGATGTACTCCCTCACATCCGCAGCCATCCATGATCAGAGTATCTGTGACCACCGACCCCAACTTGCGCTGTTGTTATATACCTTATCTTATATCTAGTCTCTGTATGGAGCATTTGATCAGGTGATACGGTAACATTGTAACGCCATTAGTCAGCTCACAGCTCTGTCTCAGTCGACGCCTGTAGGTATTGGACTATTGGTTCCCAAAAATCCCTGGGCCTCGAGGCTTGTGGGACGCCTTCTGCGTAGGTTTCTAGCGTTTCTTTGCTGTAGGCCATGCCCCTGGCCCAGTCTTTGAGCCTGGGTGGCCTTTGGCTACCCCATCCTATTGCTATTCGTCTTTTTGCAAGCAGCAGTGCCATTGCTGGAAATTTCCTACGTCTAGCGTGTTTGAGCTTTTTGACCCCCAAAATGCACACCAAGGCGGTGTTCGCGATCTGTTCCGACAGCATTTCTGTTAGCGTGGCCGTGACTTCTCCCCAGTATTTCTGCAATGTGGGAATGCCCATGATATATGTAAGAAGTCTGCGTTTGGTGCGTTGCATCTTTGGCAGGTATCTGACTCTCTAAGGCCCAGCTTGTGCAGCTTAGCAAGTGTGTAATATATTTGGTGAATAAACTTAAAATGTATAATGCGTAAATTGCAATTGGACGTGAGCAGAGTGAGCTGTGTGCAGCAGTATTGCCAGTCTTGATCAGTAATTGGTTCGCCTAGCGTTCTTACCCATCTGCCTAGCGCTGCAGAAGGTTTCTCAGCATGTCCCTCCTGTGCCGCGTTGTATAGTCGTTTTACCAGGTTTTTCCGAGTAGAAGCCGTCCGCAACAACTGTAGTGTGTTCAATTGCTCTGGTTCGGCCAGGAAGGTTGGGTATAAAGACCTGATCGCTGTGCGTAGTCTCAGATACGCAAATTTCTTCAGGGGGGTTTGGTGAGCGCATAGAGAAGGGTCTGACCATTTAATGAGTGTGTTATGAGGGAACATTTGACCCATAGTGATTAGTCCCATGTCTATAAGTAACGTTCGCGTGTTCTTTTCTTGAGTTACTGTTAGTTTAGGGTGCCTCTCCGTGGGCAGCGCTCTTGCGTATATTGGTAATTTATGTGCCCTGTGTGCTAGCGTATGCCATGCCCTCGAGGTGCATTTGACTGTATGGATCTTATCTCTTGGCGTGTATCTTACTGGGTCAGCAAGGAGTGCCAGTAGTGGCATAGGAGAAATACTATCTTTTTCCACTGTGATGTGAGGTTTGTAAGCGTGTGGTTGTGTCCAGTAGTGGGCATGGTGTGCTTGCACGCAAATGAAGTATAATTGGAGATCTGGTGCCTCAAAGCCCTCCATGTGGTATGGTTGTGTAAGTACTTTCCAGCTCATTCTAGCCTGTCTGCCAGCTCATGTCAGCCTCTGCAGTAGAGAGCGTAGTTTGTCAAAAAAGGCCTTGTTTAGCCATATCGGTATATTCCAGAACAGATATAAGAATTTAGGTAAGACTATCATTTTCTGAAGGGCTATTCTGTTAGCCATTGAGAAAGGTATTTTTATCCATCTATCTACTTGGTCTTCTAGCCTCGCCTTTGCCTTACCATAATTCTCCCTGATAACTAACTCTAGATCTCGGTGGATCCAAACCTCTAAATATTTAACTGGGTCCGTCTGCCACTTCAGTGGAAAGTCCAGTTCAGGTTCCAATGTGACTGTGGTGAGTGGTATCACAACAGATTTATCCCAATTTATACAGAGGCCGGCATATTGTTCATATTTAACATATCCTCTAATGAGCGGGTTTAGATTCCTAGCCGGATATGTGGTGTAGGGGACCGTGTCGTCAGCAAACAATACAATTCCAACTGTGTCAGAATGTTTCCGACGTATTTTACAGGCCAGCGGTTCTAGGATTATATCAGAAAGCATTGGTGACAGTGGGCACCCCTGCCTAGTGCCTCGAGTAACCTCTATGGGGTTGGATGTGTAGCCATTTATCCTGACTCGTGCCTTGGGTGCTACATAAAGGAAGGAAATCCATTTTAAAAAAGGTTTGGGGAATCCCATCTTGCGAAGGGTGACAAACATAAAGTTCCACTCCACCGAGTCAAACGCCTTGGTGGCATCTAAAAGTGCAGCGGTCGCTGGCACATCCTGATCTATCTGGTGAAACAATGAGAAAATGGTTCGTATATTGTGAGTGGCAGACTGTGTCGGCATGAACCCTGCTTGGTCCAGTAGTATCAGATTGCAAAGTAGTGGTTGTAGTCTGTTCGCGATTATTTTTGCTAGGATCTTACATCCTGATTCAACAAGCTGAATTGTGCTCGCAAAGGGCCAGATTCTTAGAATCTGGCCCTTTGCGAGTGCGATTTTTGCATTTGGGATTCATCATCCCAAATGCAAAAATCGGTAATAGCGATTTCGCTATTTTGCGAGGAATTACATTTAAGGAATCTCTATTTGAGATTCCTTAAATGCAATTCATCATCCATTTTGAAATTGCGAATTCGCAATTTCGGCCCGCTATTTACCGCGAGGTCAAACCTCGTGGTAAATAGCGAAAACTTTAAAAAATGCTTTTAAAAGCATTTTTCTAAGTTGCATGTTGCACACACACATGTCCTTTGGACATGTGTGTGCGCAACACCTGTTTAAATGTGCATTTAAGGGGTGCTACAGGGTGTCCTTTGGACACCTCTGGCACCCTTTAAATCGCTATCTTATTTGCGATTAGCAAATTGCTAATCGCAAATAAGGAATACTCCCCATTCATTCCTATGGGCCTTTTGGCCCAAAGGAATGATGGGGAGTTATTTCTTATTTGCGATTAGCAATTTGCTAATCGCAAATAAGGAATATGTAGGAATCACATTTTATTTTGCGATTCCTACATGAATCCCGTTTTGCGAGTCTGTAATAGCGATTCCTTATGAATCGCTATTAAAGACTCGCAAAACAGGTCTTTGATGAATCAGGCTGAAAGCGTCTATGTTTATCAGTGATAAGGGCCTTTATGAGTCACATTTGGTTGGGTCCTTTCTTGGTTTCGGGAGTGCTATCAGTAGTGCCTCGCTTAGTGTGGTCGGCTGCGTACCTTCCTCGAAAGCTTCTTCAAGCATTTCTGCAAAGTGTGGCACTAGTATATCACGGCACTCTTTATAGCACTCACCCGGGGGCCCATCGAGCCCTGTGGCTTTGTTATTGGGGAGGGAGTTGATGGCGTCTATTATCTAATCTTTTGAGACAGGGAGACAGAGGTACTTTCGGTGGGTATCCGACAACCACTCCAAGGCTATGTCGTCTAGATAGTCTCTTATGTCTGATGTGGAGGTCTTTGCCTGGGCAGTGTATAACTAGGTATAGTATTTGGTGAAGCATTCCAAAATAGTTGGGGTGTCATATACTGTGTTGCGCTGTGCGTCATGGATCGGCGTAATATATTCCGTGGTGTGATTGGGTCTGAGTTTATATGACAGTGCTCTGCCAGGTCTACCCCATTCTCCATAGTTTCTGGCTATATATTTGCGTGACATGTATTTCACCTCCACATCTGCAAATTTGTTATATTTGTCTATTTGAGTTCTAATGTCGGGCAACAACGTGTCATTTTGGGTATCAGCAAATTCAAGCTCCAATCTTTTAATGTCAGTCTCTATTCTTTCCAGCTGTCCATGTATATCCTTTAGTATGCCTGCATGTTTGCTTATGCAGTGTCCCTGTATGGTGACTTTGAAAGCCTCCCAGAGGGTTCTCGTACTCTGGACCGATCCGGAATTGTACTCAAAGAAGTTTAGTATTGCCTGGTCTTGCAGTGCCATCTGTCTTAGTCTCCATGTGAACTGTCTTGGTGTATGCGTCGGGATTTCTAGGTGAATTCGAACTGGGGCATGATCAGACAGTGTTCTAGGTAAGTGCGCTACATCAATGGTCCACGTGCCTACATCACGCAAGACCAGCCAATAGTCAAGTCTGGACCACGTGAGGTGTGGTGAGGAAAAGCATGTGTCTTCCCTCCTGTCCGGATGCCTTTGCCTCCATATGTCCACCATGCTCCAGTCTGCCATCCCTTCCCTGAGCACTTTGGCCGAATATTTACCATATCTGTCGGTTCAAGTTGATCTGTCCAAAGTGGGGTCTAGGCAGGTATTAAATTGGACACCCCCCCCCCCCCACCAGAGTATGGTGCCAGTTTGGAGGTCATTTAACTGTGCCCAGATTTGTGCCTAGAAGGAGGGGCTGTCTGTGTTTGGGCCATACACAATTACAATTGTCAACATCGTACCCCCGAAGCAGCCCTGTAGTATCTAATTGCATCCTTGATCATCTTGCACAGATTTTATAAGCATGAAGGGCACTGTGCGTTTTACCCATATCAGGACTCCTCTGGCGTAGGAGGAGTAGGACGATGCCAGCCTGAAAGAGGCCCACTTGGCCCCTATTTGTTTCTCTCTAGTGTCAGTCAGGTGTGTCTCCTGTAAGCAAGCCACATCTATCTTATGTCTAGCTAGGTACTCCACTTCCTTGCGTATCTTTTGGGGGTTGTGCAACCCTCTGATGTGCCAGGATAGGAGCGTCAGTGGTCTACGCTGTCTCAAGGCGTCATTCATCTGTCGGTGTTCAGACATCTATCCAATGTATGTGTCTATGTTGCTTGAAAGTAACTGCTTTGAGTCTGGTAGTAAGATTGCCGCTGGTCGGAATTTTTTGTTCACCCCCCATGCCCTCCCCCTCCCACTCCACTTTCCCGGTACTAGTGGAGACACTCCCAATGGTAACAATCAACATTTACCCAAAAAATAAAAAAGGAAGCAAAAGTATAAAATTGGTGTGGTTCACACGTGGGGGTCAGAGCTGCACTCCCGTTGCTTGCAGCGTAAGCCACATGGGACAACGCCCTACCAAACATGAAATAACTTCACTACCTGATATCAGTATTGCTTCAAATTCAAGGAGAGCCGCGTAACCAGCAACAGGCGCGGCCCCTTAAGTAAAAGGCATTCACAGTTATTTTTCCGTGGTAAAATTATAAACTATACATATTAACAGGCGACTTATCTGGACCAGCACATCATAGTCCTTCCAGTGTTCAAGTTTTGTAGTCCAGCACCACCCAGGGGATGGCACCCAAAACATCACGTGCACTGGTCTCTGCGGTGTCAAACATATGTCCATGTTATATAGTTATTCAACATTGGAAGTGTTGGACTGCTCTCCGTGTGCACTTCTTGGTGATCTTCTCCTTGCGTCCAACTGGCCTCGTTGCTGCAAAAACTTCATTATTTCCGATGGTTCAGTAAAGGTGCGTGCCTTATCATCAATAGTGATTTTAAGCTTGGCCGGGTAGAGCATGGCGTATGGAATTTTTAGTTCCCGCAGTTTCTGTTTCACTGTGATGAATTTCTTCTGCGCCTCTTGTACCGAAGACCTGAAATCTGGATATATGGAAATGTCCATGCCTTTGTGTGATAGTTTACCCATTTCTCAGGCTTCCCTAAGTGCCGTGTCACGGTCCCTGTAATTCAGTAGTTTGGCAATAACCGGTCTCGGTCTGGACCCAGTCGGTGGTTTTGGAGCTAATGACCTGTGGGCCCGCTCAACAATAAGCACATCCGAAAAAGTGTCCCGTCCCAGCATGGAGACCAATAGCTTTTCCACATATTGTTCCATTGGGCCTGTGTTGGTCGTCTCCGAAATTCCCATCAGGCGAATATTGCTTCTGCAGGACCGAGCTTCCAAATCCTCCGTCTTTGCTGGCATCGCCGCCAGTTGTTTCTCCATCTTCGTTTGCTTTGCATCCAGTTGCACTTGGCCATCTTCTGCCTCTGATATTCTTCGCTCCGCCATGTCTATTCTTTCTGTGTGTTTGTCAAGTCTTTCAGACATCCTGTCTACCCTGTATGTCAGGGAGTCGATTTTCCTGTCAATGTTAGACATGGCGGCTTGTATTGTAGTAAACATGGATTGGATGTCGTTATTCATCACACATCCAGTTGCTCCCGCTGAATGTTGCGACGCAGATTGGACCTCCGTGCTTTGTTCTTGTTGTTAGGTCTCGCGCATGCGATTGCAAGGCAAAGCCTTGCTGTCGCAAAGCGAGTCTATTGTGATCGTTTCAGGCGTATCAGCTTTCAAGGACTACCAAGAGGAGACAAGAGACTGGCACGCGCACGCAGCCTGCCGGAATCGGATCAGGTCAAGTGCGTGAACACACGTTCCGATTCCGGCAGGCTGTTCACACACACACACACACACACAATGAATATGGACGCGCACACACAAACAGACAGGTACACACAGACACACGTACACAGACACATGCACACATACACAAACGGAGACACGCGCGCACACACACACGCAGGCATATGCAGACACCCGCGCACACACACAAACATGCACCCCTCCCCCCACCACTCACAGGGCTCTTTCTTGTACAGGCTCCGAAAATGCGGAGCTCCCTCAGCTCACGGGAGCCCCGGACACTTCTACAGGCTTAAAAAACGCACGTCTCCCTCAGCTCACGGGAGCCGGACACTGCCAAGCGCTCCGAGGCAAAGTTGACAGCACGCATGCGCAGTGCGTAAGGACTGCGTGTGTGCGCTTTCGCTTCGGCTAAACCCGTGCTGGGCGTCCACACTGACAAACCGGGTGCTTCTGGTAAGACACTTTTTAGGGCATTATTTTAAATGACTATGTGGACTGTAAAGTACAACCTAGATATAACGCAATGGACACTGTACAAAGGGGGATGGTTACAACGCATTGGAGGTGGGAGATGGGAGGGGGACTGAAACTCAGTACAGCGGGGTGTTAATGCATAGGGGGAGGAGGACACCAGAATGTTAAAGAAGCAAAGGGGTCAAAAACATGGCATGAGGGGGCTAGTGGGGTGCATCGGTGTATCAAAGGGCCATTCCAGTCTTGCTGCTTAAGGGTTACACAACAGTGAGCAATTGCCTTAAGAGAAAGGACGTGTTTAAAAATGCTGCACAGTAATGGCCATGATGTATGGGCCTTTCTGGAAGTATTGTTTCGTTTTTTTACTGATATACTCCGGATTAACTGCCATCTGCGTGTAGTCTGTGAAGTTTGTATTTATGATGCTTTGTAAAATTGTATCTGGGGGTGGTTCAATCAGCTTTGATATATTTTGTATAATGAGGGTTTTTATGCATCCGTTTTTATTGCATGACTATCTTGTTTTATATCTTTTATGGGTAATTATTTAACCGAATAAAGAAATGTATCTATTAATGGCCAACGTTCACTTTACTAACAGTATGAGGTGTTGCACGTCTTTTGAACATCAACAACAAGTGTCACAGCTTGGCTGACTGGTATAAGAGAAAAAATAATCTGCATAATCAGATATCTAGTGAACAGAAATAAAACAATCTCTCAAAGCAGTACAATTGCTTTGACTAGTTGCAGGGGGATACTTCACAGACGTATATATTTTGAGAACGGGGCATGCTAAAGTGCTGTCTCACTTGTCCCTGTTAAGTCGTGGAAATAGACTTATTTATTCATGCAAAAAAAATCCTCATTCATGACCAATTATTATGTCCACTTATTTACTTTTCGAATCGCTGTGAGATGGAACAATTACTCTGTGCTTCCATAAAAGTCATTTTCAGTGATGCTGACTCCATTGAGTCTGTATAGCTCAGGACCTAGCCTTAAAGCATTACAGCTCATAGCTGGGTGTGGGGCAACATGGAGAAACATTCATAGTTCTTTTCCTTCTAATTCCTGCTGAGACTGAAAATAAAGTGAACTGCCCTGGTGAAGACCCGCAAACAAACAGTTCTTCAAAAATGTTTTAATGAGGTTTGCACTTCCCCTTGAATTCCCCCAAAATGCTCATTCAGAATATCTTATCTCAAGCCATTTCCTTAACTAATTGTGGTTGTGAACTGTTTTAAAACTATTTTATGATTTTACATTGATAAATGCTTCACTTTTACGGTTACGGTGTTCCTCCTGGAGCCCCTGCGATTATTCAGTCTAGTCTTCTGATGGTACTAGCAATACGATTACTAGCAATCATTTATTTATACAGCTTCACTGCCAACTTTGCTTAGCATAAGCAACAGCTAACCATTCACAAACAATGTTTATATACGAATTGAAAATAATTTTTTTTAATGCAAAGCATCGTCATTAACAATGCCACTAACTCAAACTTTAATGCTGCGAGACCTATGCTTGTTTTTTAGACTGATCAAAATTGAGTTTTGGTATGGTCCGGCTTCCCCATAATGCAATGGTATGTGTTCGGCCCCTCTGGTGTAACTATTCCAGCTCCACCCATAGCCAATTTCACAGGGCAGCTCACTCCAGTAAGGACAGTACGCCAAATGATATCTCCCTCGCCACCACCGACCTATCTGCACTCGAGTCTCTTTGTTGTGGATACAGAATGTTCCTAAGCCCCTGGTACAGGTTATCAGACCTGCAGCCAGACCAGTGATTAAGTAGGGGGACTGCGCTGCGACGCTCTCACCATTCACTTGTCCTGTATCCAAGCATCCTCCTTCAGAGTATCAGGCTGTGGATCCCCGCCGCGTCCTATGCCACACGTCGCCGCACCACTGCAATTTAGTGGCACGATTGTCCTGCAAATGTCTGGCCCCGATACGCCACCCGATCACCTCCATGTGAACCAGGCAGAGGCGCAGTGACATCAAAGGGGGTGGTGGGAAACGCACACAGAAGGTCCCAACAGTTGCCTCCAGGGCACACAATGCCATACACTGGCAATTGGTTCCACTTTGAGGGCGATATGCAGTCCAATGGGTATCTCCACAATATAGGCCCAAGGCCGTGTCGGTATTTCAAGCAGATAGACCAACGTATGTCTAATGGCCCGGGTGCGATGCGCAGCACACTATGACCGCCCAGTCAGGCCCAGCTCCTCAGCCTGCCAAGCACTCATGCGGGACCCGCAGCTCCTCTACCAATCCGCCCCCGTACCTGATCCTCAAGGGCAAGGCACATCTGCAGTGGGGGGCGCAAAGGCTCACCCAGCAAGGTCGTGGAGCCAGGCCGCACAGGTCGAGGTGTCGTCGGGCCGCCCGTGTTGTGCTGCGAGCGCCCCCCGCACTCCAAGGCACTCACGACCGCAAGCGGGAAGTCAGGGTCCCCGATGTCCGCAGTCTCGGTCCTCATCCTGATCCCGGGGTATCTGATGCGCATGCACAGCGGGCACCCACAGCAAGCCTGGCGCCGTTACGTAGCCTGCGTCGCGGGCCAGCTCTCCACCGTGTGTCGCGGATCCACTTTCGCTTTCACCTCCCAGGCCGCAGTCTCGTGTCCCTCAGTCCGGCACTCGGTATCAGCTACGGGGTCCCGCTGATGGCACTCCAACTGGTCCACTGCCACTCCTCACGATCTTCTCGACATTTCCAGGTAGTTTGGGTTGTTTTGAAGGATAATTATGAAGGATATTTGGGCGTTTTGCGAGAAGCTCGCCTAGCAAGCGGCCATCTTGCTCGTCAGCTAGCTCCGCCCCCCACAATGCTGACTTTAACCATCCGATAGTACAGAAAGAGACAAAGCTGCTTTAATGATCGAGGTCCCGAGGAGGCATCCACTAGGATGGAGGGCAGCAGAGTTTCTTTGCGGCTAAGGGGACAGACTTGGCCAACTGGATATTTAGGGCGTTGTTGTTGGGATTTAGAGAGGCAATAATAGCCCGCCGACATGAGCGAATACCCAGTTTGTTCCATTCCTGCTTCAGGAGAGATTTACGTTCCTCAAGAAGAACTGGGCAGCTGGAGATTACATGTTGAAGTATTCCTCATACAGTGTATAGCCAAGGCTCACCCCCTGCGCCTTTTAATCTCTCTGCGATCTTCTGTGTCTGTAGTTCTCTGTCCATCCATACCTTTATGTAGATCGATCGCTGTCTGTCTACCTCTCTTTTCTGTGTCTATTTGTCTATCATTCCATCCCTCTGCCTTTTCACTTCTCTATGTGCATTCTTCTCTGTCCATTTTCTTCTCCCACCCCTCTCACACCTCTTTGTGACCTTACTTTCTCACTGTTAACTCACACCTTCCTGAGACTTTACCTTCATGCCTCTACCTCACACAGCTCTACGGCACTTACTTTCTCCCCTCTATCTCACACCTCTAGCCTGAGGCCCTTTCTTTCTTCCCTCTACCTCATACCTCTCTGCCACCCTTACTTTGCCCCTCTACCTTACACCCTTCCCTTGTGGGCCTTTTTTTCTTTCCTCGCCCTCACTCCTCTCCTCTGCAGTCCATACCTTCTTCTGTCAACTTCACACTGCTCCTCTACAGCCCTTATCTTCTTCCCTCTACCCATTGCTGCACCTCTTAAGCCTTTACCTTCTCCCCTCTACCTCACAACTATCCTCTGCAGCCCATTCCTTCTTACATCTACCTCACACCTCTCCACTGCATTCCTAACTTCTTCCTTTTACCTCACACCTCTCCATTACAGCCCTGACCTCCTTCCCTCCTTCCCTCCGCCTCACACCTCTCCTCTCCGGCCCATACCTTCTTCCCTCTACCTCATACCTCTCCCCTGTGGCCTTTGCATTCTTCCATCTACCTCACTCCTCTTCTCTGCAGTCCTTACCTTCTTCCACCTACCTCACACTGCTTCTCTATACCCTTACCTTCTTTTGGCTACCACATCCCACTTCTCTGCAGCCCTTACCTTCCTCCCGCTACCTCACACCTTTCCTCGGCAGCCCTTACCTTCTTCCGTCTACCATACACCTCTCTTCTGAAGCCCTTACCCCTTTCCGTCTACCTCACACTTTTCCTTTGCAGCTCCTAACTTCATCCGTCTACCTCACACCTTTCCACTTCAGCCCTTACCTTGTTCCCTCTGCCTCACACCTCTCCTCTCCTGCCCTTACCTTATTCCGTCTACCTCAGACCTCTGCTCTGCCACCCATACCTTCTTCCATCTACCTCATACTGCTCCACTACGGCCCATACCTTGTTCCTGCTACCACATACCAATCCTGTGCAATCCTTACCTTCTTCCCTTACCTCACACCTCTCCTATGTGGCCCTTACCTTGCTCCAAGCTTTGCTGCCCACAGACACAGGGACATGAATGCGCACTTCTGTTTCAGAATGCAAGGGATTTCATGTTTTAATGATAACAGAGAGCACAGTGTGCTCATCCTAACTAGGCCTGGGTGAATTTTGAAATATGCCACAATAATCTAAGTCATTTCAGTGATTATGCATTGCTCTAGCGATGCAAAATTACAGAAATTACATGATTATGCCAGCGTGAGCAATTAAGAGTAATTCAGGGCAAAAATCATAACGCTGGAGCACAGAAACAATGAACTAAGAGAGAGTGAGTGGCAATGGGCTACTGCTGTGCGTGTTCTGTACAATTGTGTGCTATTTTCATCCTCAGGCCCATTTTGGATGCAAGGGTGCATTTGGAAAATATCACTAAATGCTGATTTATGCTTCTCACACAATTATGCATTATTGCAGTAATGTTGTAGTCATTATGAGTGATTAGACTAGAGAGAATTACACCAGTTATGCCCCCACCTAATCCTAACATGCTCGCTCGGGAGCCCCAAACTGACTGGATGATGCTAGCAAAACATCTCTCCACAGGCAATCCCATCAAGGTTGAAATGACAAGGTCACTCAGGCTTTCTTCTTTATTTACATATTTGTTTTGTTAAACCTACATCCGCTCAGCCGATGTGAGCTGAAGCCCAGGGATACTACTCTCCAGTACTCCTAATGAGGACCCATGCGTGCCCATCCCTCTGGATTTGCCTTTCTTTATCTCACCTCCTCTGTCTCTTGCACGTACCACTGTCTAGTCAGTGCTTTAAATGGAAATACAGAAGTGCAGGTACTCCCTATTTAGAGTACCTGTGTGCTCCAGAGAAGTGCAGGTACTCTCACTTTCAAATTATATAAGTGCAGGTACTCAGTACCGGACAGTACCTGCCCATTTTAAGCCCTGTGCCCATCTCATTCCATGTCTGTCCCTATCTCTCTCGCACTCTGTTCATCGCTTCCTATGTCTATCCATTTGTTTCTTCTTTCGTCCCTTGAAGTGGTTCGCCAAGTCCTTTTGATACGGAGACATGGATCGAAGCAATATTGCAGCAGCGGGGCGTGTGGAAGCGCACCTGAGGATGTGCTCAGGAACAGACGCGCCAGCAGCGCAGGTTTCTTTTCATCAGACTCTTCTATTTTTACTGCTGCTACTGCACATTCTGACCAGAGGTGGTGATATGACGTAGGTCAGAATGCCAGGGGGCTTCTTGGTGGTGGGCTTTAAAGTTTTTCGCACGCTCCATTGTTTTAGAGGAGGGTGAATGTTTGCCCATTGGCACTAGAATTCTACCATCTGAATCTGCACCCTTTCACAACTTAATGCATTATTCATACATTTTTTCCAAGAATAAAGATTGTAAATCACCAACCAATTTTGTACAGTTTTTACATAGTTGCCAAGTGACCTATTGTCTTCTGTGAGGCCTTCGGCCTGTCCTGAGTTTTCAGGCACCACAGGCTGCATTCTGGTACTTGTAGTCTTGTCTTGTTAACATTAAACAGAAAAAAAGGTTGTCACATCAAAGCACTCAAACCAGTTAGTATCTACAAGAAATCACATGACCATAAGTTTAAAATGCAAATCTTCCTTGTGTATACATATTGCCAGTTAATAAACAAGTATCTATTTAGCCAACACGTGTTTCGTCCCTTAGACTTTCTCAAGGCTAATGTGGAGGATTAAACCAGAAAATGGGGTGGATGAAGAGGATGAGTGGTAGAAGGTCCCCAGAGGAATTTGTAGGTAGGTCCAGAGAAAGGGTGTCAATGTGGGGTTGTCTAAAAAAGGTTCGAAAATGTGAGTTAACCGTCATAAGACATGGATATCTCCAGTCAGAAGCTCTATAGTTTCTGCTCCTAGAAACAGGCATACTGGTCTGACATAGCTACAGGTACCAAGGGCCTATCATAGCCTTGGCCTTGCCTTCCTCCTGCTTTTTACATTGGGAGGGGCACTTACTACATAACACCCACTTGTGCTTTTTTGAGCAGAAACTACTGTCAATTTGTCTGTCTGCCCATCTGTGTGTGCCTGCCCACCCTTTTGCGTCTCCCCCATGTATATCTATCTGCCTATCTTTCGGTGTCTTCCAGTGTATCGGTGTTGTCCTTCTGTCTGTATCTGCCCATCTGTCTCTGTCTGCCCATTACTGCCTACATGTCTATCTGTGGCTGAACATTTTTGTTAGAAATGAATGGCATCACTTGTCAACTTGTTGTTTTTCTCAAGCACCACCATTAAGGTCAAACATTGCTCCACAACATCTGGACAACACATGGTCCCAATAGCCTAAAGTTGGGTCGCAACAGACCACCCCGCTAAACTTAGGAAACACCGCACCCAGCTGGTTATGACACTAAGCCATATTCCTAATGTAAGTGATTTTGTAGAAAACCTTACCCTAACAACAAACTTTCAGAAAGTCAAATACCCCTAAAGCCACCATCTTGGGGCAATCAGCCCCAGGGCACACCAGTTATGTTCTAGAGAAATGTTCACACATTGCTCAAAGAGAAAATCTGGATTCCGTCTCCTGATCACAAATGTGTTGATAACTCTGTTAGGAACAAATCATCGTATTTTTGTAGCATACACTTTAAAAACAAAAACACAACATTTGGTAGCTTGGCCAAAGCGGTCGAGCATGTTTCTTCAAGAGAAGACTGATCTAAATATCAGGGTCCTACTAGCTAGAAGCCCATAGTCGAAAGAGCCCCATAGCTGTCACAAAACAAAGCTGCCCCTACGTATAATGCATGTAGTTTATGGCATAGTGATACAGAAATGTAAGCAGTGCCCCAAGATATTCATTTGGTAATTCGATCAGACGGACTGGCTACACTAATATTCAGCAAAGCTGCACATAAGACCCCAGGGTGTAAAAATATGCAAATATTTATTTTCCCACATTTCATGGAATGGCCCCAAATACAATGATTACCATCCATAGTTAGTAACGTTTTCTGCTCGTGTGTTTTCACATTAAATCAAGGCTTTTTGTGCCCTCTCCAAGATGTTAAAAAATGTTTTTTTAAACAAGAACGCCAGCATCTTCCCTGTTTCAGAGTTGTGGGAAAATGGTTTTAAAGTTTACTCAAACGAACATGGCCCATTGATTTTTACCACCAGCCAGCACCCCACCCACTTTTTTTAAATCAGTTTTTATTGATTTTTTACAGTATATACATTAATGTAGTCATAACAATAAACAAGCTAGCACCCGTGAGGACATATTGTAAGTTTGCGTCGAAAAACCACACCTACGAGTGAATGTACTGAAAGCAAGAAAGTCTACTGATGGGTAATAATCAAGATCCTCACAAGACCTCACTTGCATTGCAGCAGCTTCACACATCTCTAGTCAGGAGTTAAGCGTCCCAAAATAATGTGTCCGTTGTGTTAGGTCCATTGCATAGAGCACACTGAGGGGGATTTTCAGCAAAGGGAATGTGTGTGTTACACACCCAAAGTTCTTAGCTCCACCTATGAAGTCACAGGCTAAAAGATCCAAATGGAATCTTTACTATTTCAGAAATGTACATATTCGTAAAGCTTCCATCCGCCAACTAGGATGTTCTGCCATTTCACCTTCCAGGCCCTTTTCAGGTGCCCCAGTGACCTCTGACATGCCTCTTTAACCTTCCGTGCTACATATAATCAATAGAAAGAGGAGCTTGTTCGATAGCGATGTCACTAATTGGGCACTATAGAGATCTCAGTGTAAACTGTAGGTCTCCGGGGTGAATTCCGGTAGGCCCATGAGCTTCTCCACATTCTTGGGTGGATAAAATGAGGACCATTGAGGTGAATAATCATCACTCCTCTTATCAGCAGCCAGACAAAGTTCAGTCTGTATTGTTTCTGTTATTTAGCATGTGTATAGAGCAAAATCTGCCTCTGGCGATGCCTCTGAACTCCTTTTGATAGTCCGGGGTGTGACCTGTGCAATGTTTATGTCACAATTAGTCTTTCTGCCAGTATTCTGTGTCCTCTCCATGAGCTGTTAAGCGTGCTTGTTTTTAAAGGTGGCCTTAATGCCCTGCATCTGAGTCAAGACACAGAGTTCTATGATAAAGAACCTTTCACAACATCTCATACAGGCTGAACTAGGTCCTATTCTTGTCTCTGACCATACCCTGGTAATTATTTAATTAGAGGCTTCCCAATTTTCCACTCGCTCTAATAGATGGCGCTTTAACAATTGGCTGTTACGAGATCAGCAATGTGTCATGGGTTTTTAGAAATTCATTAATGATTTGTTTTAGATCAATATTAGTCCAGATATCAAGTTTCACCATGTTTGGGACTCTTTCAAGGCTACTGCGAGAGGCTATATTATAAATTACGAATTGAGTAAAAAAAAAGGCTGCTGCCAGAGAACCCTCTACTCTTTTACAACATACAGCGAATTTAGAACATGCACATCATTCTTCCTCTCACAAAGCTGGTTTAGACTAACTCATTCAAGCAAAACTTGATTTCAATAGATCTTCCATCACTAGTGCTATTAATGTTCTACTAAAAGTAAATGCACAGTGGTATAGTGCTTTTAACAAAAAAGGTAAGATGTTATTCAATTACTTTAAAAAAAAATGAAATCTGGGATACAGGTAATACATGATGCCTCCAGTAATAGATTTTTTAAAGATCAGGAAATTATTACCCATTTCGCAGAATACTACGCACAGCTTTATACTGAGGACACTTTACCCACTGACGATTCTATGGAATCTTTTTTTAATTCGATCCCAGAACCACAAACCCCACAGGATGATTTCTGTCCAATAGAAGCTAATATTTCTATTGCTGAGGTACGTGTGGTCATCTCTAAACTCCCAAAAGATACAGCTCCTGGCCCGGATGACTTTGCAGTCAAATTTTATCCCAAATGTTCTTCTCTTTTGGTTCCTCATATGTTCTTTTTTCAACACATTTTATCTATTGACACTAAGGTTGACTCTTTTACGAAAGCCATGATTTGTTTAATTCCTAAGAAAGATAAAGACCTTAATCAATCAAATCAATCAAATGCAATTTGTAGAGCGCACAGCTACCTCTGCTGAGGTGTTCTGGCACAGTTGCGGATTCGGGGTGTGGGGTACCACAGACGGCTCAATAAAACAGGTTGAAAAATCAGATTTTTAATGCCTCCCTAAAGGCCTGTAAATCTAATAAGCAAAAGTGGACGGGCATAGTTTTCCACAGTTTCGCATGTTTTCACTGCAAAAGATCTGCCACCTATCCTGGCTTTAAAGAAGTGAGGCACCTGAAGAAGTCGCAGGTGGTTTGACATCAGGGCCCGATCTTGATGGGATACTTGCAGTCTCTGCCCGAGGTAACCTGGGTCCTGATCTCTGGTGGCTCTTTAGGACAGAGTGAGTGACTTAAACTCAATCCTCCTGCTAACAGGGAGCCAATGGAGTCGCCGCAAGTACGGGGGGGGATGTGATGGCAAAGCGGCACCTAACTAATCAATCTGGCCGCAGCATTTTGAATTATCTGCAGCCTGCAGACGAGATAAACTGGCAGCCCCAGATAAAGGCTGTTGGAATAGTCCAGCTGGGAAGTCCCCAGGGCATGCACTGTAGTCTTCCTGCAGTCCTCCGGCAGGAATTGTAAAAATTACCTCAAGGCTCTTAACTTCCAGGAGCAAATAGAAGAGACATTCGTCTGGATCTTGATTTGATCCCTTTTTTAATCGGCACTGAACAGTCCAGTTTCGTCTAGAGCCGTAATTGTTCAGATTATTCTCGCACCATCTTAAATATTATTCATGGAGCTAACAAAACTAAGATTCCTTTGGCTGCAGTCAACCTGGATGTGGAAAAATTATTAGATCGAGTTAACTGAAATCTACTTTTTGGAGCTCTCAAGTGGCACAACTTTGTTTCTAAATTTTTACAGTACATTAAAACTCTATACTCTTTTCATTCTAATTCCATCTCTTAATGGTCATCAGTCTTCATATTTTCCCCTCCCTTGAGTCACCAGACAAGGCTGCCACGTTCCTTTTTTTCTGTTTATACTTGCTTTTGAACAATTTTTTCAATCCCGATTTCTCTCCCAAGCTCTCACTGGTTATATCCATAAGCACCTGAATATTGAAATGACAGCGTACTTTGATGACACATTACTTTGTGTTTCTGACTCCCTCACCTCTATCCCTGAGTTCTTCAGCCTTTTATCCCGCTACTCTTCGGTATCTGGGTATCAACTCAACATTGACAAATCTGAAGTTATGCCTCTTCATAAATTTTGTCTTGAAGATATCTTTAAAGATACTGGTTTCATATGGAATTCCTCTAGGATTAAATGTTTAGGAATTCTTTATTCTCCATCCCTTAAAGAAACACTTATGGCTAATATAGAAGCTCTAAGTCTGAAAATTACCTCCCTCTCTGCCAAATAGTCCCCTCTTTGTCTTTTTTGGTAGGGCAGACTTGCCACTATTAAAATGATGTTCTTGCCCATTATTAACTTTTATCGACAAATGCTCCCTCTCTGGCTTTCTCACTTCTTTTTTTGTTCTTTTGATAGCCTACTACCTAAGTTCTTATGGAACTAGGGTCCGGCTCAAATTTCTTTATCGAAACTCAAGAAGCTGAAACTAAATTTGCTGTTAAATTTCCTGATTTCTTACAATATCATTCGGCCTTTGTCCTTAAACAGATTTGGTCCTTTTTAGGTTCTTCTAATACTTCTACTCCCCTTTGGCGATCTCTCAAACTTTCTCTAATTTTCCCTTTTCTTTTCTTCAATTTGTCCTTATTTCTCAGGAACCTAGGCTTATGTTTTCTCCTTTATTGAACCACTCTACTAATATCCCCATAAAGCACTTTTCCCAGATATATTCTCCTTCTCAACTCTTGTTATTAGTCCCCAATTGGTACAATTCTGCTATCACTATTTCTAATAAAGTACTTAAATGGTCCTCCTGGCTCGCCTCTGGTATTACATCCATTTCCCAAATAATTTCTAATAATGAGTGTTTTTCCTTTGAGGAATTATGCAGCGGTTCCCATATGCCTCTTTCTCATAGACACACATATTTTTTGCTCATACACACTCTTTGTGAAAACATTACTAATCTCTCTCCCAACTTAGATAAAACCTTTGATGATCTTACACTTTCTCATTACTTCTGTACAGAAGTTAAAGCTCCTTTCATATAAAAAACAGCTTCCCTTCCAAGATCCAAACAGGACCAAAACCAAAACCGAATTTGCTTCGAAACAGGACCTTCAGTCTTCTTTTTCAATCACGGTGTGGAACAGACTGGGCAGCAGATTCATTATACTCCTCTTTCAACCAGTACTACTCAGACCATTTTTTTCTATAGTAGGTTGTTTCTAACTCCTTCCTTTTGTTCAAAATTAAACTTCTACCTAATAATAATTGTTGGTCTTGTGGCTCCTTTAACAGTGACCTTCTTCACATGTTCTTTCTTTTCTCCAAGCTCTCAACTTTTTGGCAGCGAGTGTGGCAATAGATTTCTCCGTTATTCTGTCTCATCTGCTTTCCACATAGTCTTTTTATCAGTTTTTGTTCGGATATATAGTCCGGCGACAAGACCAAAGGCGTGTTAATGGATCTTCTCCTGCTGTAGGTTGCCTTTCAGGTTATTACTACTAACTAGAAACATTTTGACAATATTTCTTAGCTGAAATGGTAGAACTTGATATGTCACAATCATAGATTGGATACCTCTAATTTTTCATAATTGCACACAGTCATTAAGAGAGGTTTAATCTGGCTTCCGATGACCTCATACCTTTCATGCCCTTTCTCTATTAATGTTAAAACTGTTGAAGTCCCCAAACATCCTTGAATATAATTTTTCCTGGATTTCTGTTTCATTCATTTCCAATTTCACAACATAACCTTCTGTATACCTCTAATTCTCACATTCCCTTCATTTACTTGCCATCCTCCTTTTTCTTTATTTGGTCATACATTATTCAGTTTCTTCTTGTCCGCTTTTTCTTTACCTTCCCTTTTAATAAAAATACTCAAAATTTTGAAAATGCCATTTGTGTTATGATGCAATACTGTTTTTATTTTCTTTATGAGATTTATCTTTCTTTGTGTAGCCTTTGTAATTGGATTTCATACATATTTAATTTTGTTGTTGTTCAGCTCCATTGTGCCTCATGACGAGCTGATTCAGAAAAGGGGGTGGTGATGGACAGAGTATCTGAATTAAACAGAACACTCATACCCAGTCAACAGATCAGGGCTGGATCCATCACCGTTTTTTAGCTCACTGCACCATCCCAGCTCAGAACCTGGCTATATGCAAATTAGTCTGTCCCTGGCCCAGTGCATCATTGGAACAGGGCAGACCAAACTACCAAGCCAATTCTTATACTGGGAAGGAAACAAGCTTCCGGGGACCGGTTTCTGCATTACAGCTGTCTTCGGCCCGGCTTGCTTGAATCCTGATGGTGCAATGAGCAAGGGACCCACATCTGAGTATACGCTTCCACGCTTATGGTGGACAAAACGATTCAGAAAAGGGGGTGGTGATGGACAGAGTATCTGAATTAAACAGAACACTCATACCCAGTCAACAGATCAGGGCTTGATCCATCACCGTTTTTTAGCTCACTGCACCATCCCAGCTCAGAACCTGGCTGTGAGAAGTTGGCCTGGTATATAATGCTCACTAATTCTAGTGATCACTTTGTACCATGCCAAGCAACCCTTATGATGATGGTTGTAATTCAACCTTGTAGACCAGTTATCCTAGTGGTAACGTGGACAAAGCAGTCTTAGGCTAAACTCTGAAAGGCATGTGAAGCCAGCTGTTATACCATACACAACCCCCTTGAATACCAAATGAAAGGGACACCACACAGATATATATTGAAAATATATATTGATTTATTAACTATAAAATCCCCTGGACTCTTTATGAGCACAGAAGCACAAGCGTTAAATCACAAGACAGTTTAAAATACACAAAAGTTGCACAATATGGATGAGCCCTAGGGGCCACCTAAACCATATACTAAGAAAGTGGTATAAGGGATACCAGGAGGAAAGTGAAGAGGCCTAGGGCCTTGGGAATCGCTGGAGCTATTCGAGACTGGAGTTAACTAAGTCGGGAAAGGCCCACGGGACTCGGGTGCAGTGTTCAAAGTGCACGCACTTCTCAATACAAAGTCTATGGTGCGTAAAAAGCACAAAGTTAGAAAGTTAGGAACCTTCCGAGTGACCTACGGAGCTGAAACTTAAAACACAGGCCCTTGGGATGTGTACCAGTGCAGGAGCACCGGCGGAGCTGAGTTACCTCACCCACAGGAAGCGGGTGCACAGGGTCGAAGTTGTGTCGGGTTTCGTCACGCTGGTCGATGGTGCTTGGAGCAGAAGATGCTGCAGGCGGCTCGATGAGAAGAGTTCCGGTGGATCCAAGGGTGGATCTGATGATGTGAAGACCTGAAAGCAGAGGGGACAGTGTTCAAAGTCACTAGCCAGTGACTACCGTGGAACCAGATTGGAACCAGGCGATGTCGGGTGCAAACAGGCGTTGTCGGGTAGCTTCTTTCTGCAGCCACGTGGATACCCGGGGTCGAGGACGTCCAGGAGTCGGTCACGAGCTGTCCCACGTAGGCTTCTCGCTGTTGGCAGTGTCGGCGACCTGATCGGAGCAAACAGGCCTTGGCAAATGCAAGCCACGCAGAAGTTGAAAGATGCTGTTCACTCGGACCAGCAAGGTCAGAGCGGGTGCTCCTTTTCACAGGAGCTTGGGTAGGTCTGGAGCAACCAGACCTGTTGTTTAAATCTTCGGGTTCGTCGCCAAGATGGCCGCTGACCACGTGGCTAGTGGCCGGGATGGCGCGTCGAGTGGCACAGTGCAAAAGGGCCCCACGCAGATCGTGGAGATGCTGGGGGGCTGATCTTCGGTGCAAGGGCTGCTCGGTGGTGGGGGTTCTCAGTCCCCAAAGCACAACGTCGAGGATGCCTCAGAAGCTGCGCAGTCAGCTGTTCGAGTGTCTTCCAAGAGGTCCGGTCCCACGTCACTCGGTGCCTCCACGGGTCCCTTCTTTGCAGGGACTGTGGATCGGGCTCTGAGAGGTCTGGGAGTCTGGTTCTTGTCGGGCTCTGGGCTCGGTCTCCGGCGGGAGGCGGCGGCAAAGCAGACGTCGAGGTGCTGGTTGGTACCTGTGTTCACAGGGTGGTCACTCCTTGGCCACAAGGGAGATTCTTCTTCAGTCTTCTGTGCAGCAGAATGTCGAAGTCCAGTCTTCTTCTTAGTTTTAAGTTGATTTCGGGATGATCTGCTGTGCAATGGCACTGCTCCCCCTCTTATTCCCAAACTGGGGGTGGATCACCTACTAGGTCCCTCCTCTGGGTGGAACCAGGAAGGGGGGCGGTTACACCCCCTTTCCTTTGTCCAGCTCCGCGCCAGGACTGGGGCTGGAAGGCCCCAGAACCGGTTTGGACTGGCCTATGCACGGGGACACCTTGTGTGCCCCGGGCATGTCTGATTCTATTCAGCCCTGTCCTACCTAATACACAAAATCCTGTCTGGGGTGGTGCTCGCACCTCCCAAGGCAGGAAACCCTTTGTCCAGGCCACCATCTGCCGAGTTTCGGTCAGCAGCAGGAGGCCAGACTTGTGTCTGTGGTGGCAGCGTCCATTTTGTGAAGCTGAGGCTCTGTTTAACTTTAACCGGGGTTAAGGCTACACACATGTTGTGTCCCTCTAGAAGGGTGGAATGCTATCCCCGTCGCCAGAATTGGCGAGGGGATAGTATTCCAATTCGTATGACACCTTACTCGACATGTTTTGATAAAGCCAAACCAAAGATAGCATTTAACCGCGAGGATTATAATGCACTTAAGAGTATATGGTATGGCAATATCCCGGAACAGCTTAGGGAGTTGTTCCCGACAGCTGCAGACAGGCCCAGCTCATGCTAGAGCACCATCTCACATATTTCCACGCACTCTGCCTCCAGGATTGATGAGGCCTTCCATAGGAGTGGCTGATAGGAACATATGTGTCCAGTTTAGGGTTAGGCACAGACATACTGCGCCTAAGTAAGAGGTGATTACACCGACTTACCCCAGCTGAGTGATCAGCCAGTTGTGTCAAATATGGAGGCCAGGCCAGGGGTGGCACAATACGTGCTGCAGCCCCTGGTAGGCCTTGGATACACCTATGCCCTGGGCACCTAGGGGCACTATTACAGGGGCTCATAAGGTGAACCAGTTCCAATTCGTAATGCACCTAGAGTGCATTGGCAGTAATTTAGAGAGAGAACAGCAGGCTGTGGGTCTGATTAGCAGGCCCACAGCCACATTAAGTCAGAAACCAGTGAAGCAAAAAGCAAAAATTTGGGGTGACCATAGGATAGCAGACCCTACTCTCCTACATAACCCCCCCCCAAACGCAGGGACATTAGACTAACCTTGACCAGTTGTGTCTTCATGTTCTAAGTGGAAGTACCTGGAGAGACCATCGGCGTTGCCATGGTCAGTCCCTGGGCGGTGCTCCACTGTAAAGTCCATCCCCTGTAGGGAAATGGACCACCTGAGTAGTTTGGGGTTTTCACCCTTCATCTGATTAAGCCATAGGAGGAGCTTATGGTCGGTCTGAATCTTGAAGTGAGTGCCAAATAAGTATGGTCTCAACTTCTTCAGGGCCCACACCACAGCAAAGGCCTCCCTCTCTATAGCTGACCAACGTTTCTCTCTGGGGGTCAGCCTTCTGCTAATGAAAGCAATGGGCTGGTCCTGGCCATCTACATTAAGCTGTGAAAGCACTGCTCCCACTCCCAACTCAGAAGCATCTGTTTGGACAATGAACTCTCTTGAGTAGTCAGGACTCTTCAGGATAGGTGCAGAGCACATGGCCTTCTTCAGGTCATCAAATGCCTTTTGACAGATTTCTGTCCACTGAACCTTTTTGGGCATCTTCTTAGATGTCAGATCATTAAGAGGAGTCACAATGGACCCATAGTTCTTAACAAACTTCCTGTAGTACCCAGTCAGGCCCAAGAAAGCTCTGACCTGAGTCTGGGTAGTTGGAGGGGACCAGTCCTTGATGGTCTGGATCTTACTCTCCAGTGGTTGAACTTGGCCTCCACCTACAAGGTGGCCCAGGTATACAACCTTGCTCTGCCCTATCTGGCACTTTGTTGCCTTGATAGTGAGGCCTGCCTTCTGCAGAGCCTCAAGCACTTCCTTCAGGTGGATCAGGTGATCCTCCCAGGTGGAGCTAAAGACAGCAATATCGTCCAGATAAGCTGCACAAAAGTCATCCAACCCAGTGAGGACTTGGTTCACCAACCTTTGGAAGGTGGCAGGTGCATTTTTCAAACCAAAGGGCATCACCACAAACTGATAATGCCCACTAGGGGTAGAAAATGCTGTTTTGGCTTTAGACTCCTCAGCTAACCTGATTTGCCAGTAGCCAGCTGTCAAGTCAAATGTGCTCAAATATTTGGCAGAAGCCAACTTGTCAATGAGCTCATCTGCCCTTGGAATAGGGTGTGCATCTGTCCTGGTGACAGCATTGAGTCCTCTGTAATCCACACAGAACCTCATCTCTCTCTTGCCATCTTTGGTGTGAGGTTTGGGGACCAGAACCACTGGGCTAGCCCAGGGGCTCTCTGAAGGCTCAATGACACCTAATTCCAGCATCTTTTGCACCTCAGTCTTTATACAGTCCCTGACGTGGTCAGGTTGCCTGTAAATTTTGCTCTTTACAGGAAGACTGTCACCAGTGTCCACCACATGTGTACACCAGTTAGTCTGACTGGGTGTCAATGAGAACATATGCCCGTATGCCTGTAGAACTTGTCTGCAGTCATGTTGCTGATGTTCAGTGAGGCTGCCACCTAAGGCCACACCTTCAACTGAGCCATCCTCAGGGTTCTGAGTGAGCAGGTCTGGGAGAGGGTCACTCTCTTCCTCCTGTCCCTCATCTGTAGCCATGAGCAAGCCCATGTCTGCCCTGCTGACATATGCCTTCAATCTGTTCACATGGAGCACCCTGTGGGGGCTCCTGGGAGTTCCTAGGTCCACCAAGTAGGTAACCTCTCCCTTCTTTTCCAGAATTGTATGGGGTCCAGACCACTTGTCTTGGAGTGCTGCTGGGGCCACTGGCTCCAACACCCATACCTTCTGTCCAGGCTGAAATTCAACAAGGACAGCCTTTTGGTCATGCCAAGCTTTTTGTAATTCTTGGCTAGCCTCAAGGTTTTTGGATGCCTTTTCCATGTACTCTGCCATCCTGGAGCGGAGACCAAGTACATAGTCCACTATGTCCTGTTTAGGCTTTTTGAGAGGTAACTCCCATCCTTCCTTCACTAGACACAGGGGTCCTCTTACAGGGTGCCCAAACAACAATTCAAAGGGGCTGAAGCCAACCCCCTTTTGTGGGACCTCTCTGTAGGCGAACAAAAGGCAGGGCAGAAGGATGTCCCATCTTCGCCTGAGCTTTTCAGGTAATCCTTTAATCATGCCCTTTAGGGTCTTGTTAAATCTCTCAACAAGCCCATTGCATTGTGGGTGATAAGGAGTGGTGAACTTGTAGTTTACACCACATTCCTTCCACATAGCTGTCAAATATCCAGACATGAAGTTGGTATCTCTATCTGATATCACCTCCTTAGGAAACCCCACTCTGGAGAAAACTCCAAGTAAGGCCCTGGCCACAACAGGAGCTGTTGTGGTCCTAAGGGGAATTGCCTCTGGGTACCTGGTGGCATGATCCACTACCACCAGTATGAATCTGTGCCCAGATGCTGTAGGGGGATCCATTGGACCAACAATATCAATCCCCACTCTTTCAAAGGGAACCCCCACCACAGGTAGTGGTATCAGGGGGGCCTTTGTTGTTCCACCTGCTTTACCACTGGCTTGGCAGGTTTCACAGGAGCGACAAAACTCCTTGGTGTCTTCAGACATGTGAGGCCAGTGAAAGTGAGGGACAAGCCTGTCCCAAGTCTTGTTCTGGCCTAGGTGTCCTGCTAAAGGAATATCATGGGCCAAGGTGAGTAGGAAGCCCCTAAATTGCAGAGGTATAACCAACCTCCTGGTAGCACCAGGCTTGGGGTCTCTAGCCTCTGAATAAAGGAGTCCATCATCCCAATATACTTTATGGGCACCTTGAGCATTCCCAGCAGCCTCAGCAGCAGCCTGCTGTCTGAGGGGTTCAAGAGAAGGACAGGTTAACTGAGCCTGCCCCAAGTCTGCCCTAGAAGGTCCCCCTGTCCCCAGAAACTCAACCTGATCAGGTTCAAGTTCTTCAGGGACAGTTCCTTCAGGGGTCTCAAGATCAGTTTCCTGTGAAGCCTGATCCTCATTTGTAGGCAGTTGGGAAGGCGCAGCCTTAACCCTCCTGTTCTTCTTCTTGGGAGGTACTTGGTCCATTGTTCCAGGATCCAAGACCTGAGGTTCAGAGAGGCACTTTTTGGCCTGTGACCTGGTCACAGCAAGGACATGTGATGATATCCCTAACATCTCTGCATGAGTCCTGTACTCAACTTCTGACCATAGAGAGTTCTCCAGGTCATTGCCCAACAAACATTCTACTGGGAGATCAGCACTAACCACAACTTTCTTTAGGCCAGTTACCCCTCCCCAGGAAAAGTTAACAAGTGCCACACTATGTGTAGTAGTGATATTGCTGGCATTGGTCACCAGGTAATCATCGCCTGGCATGTATTGTCCAGGGTCCACAAAGTTAGGTGTCACCATAGTGACACTGGCACATGTGTCCCTGTAAGCTTGAGCCACTTTGTTGTTAATCAAAGGTGTCTGTCTGTATTTGCCCAGATTACTGGGACTTATGTCAGGGACCAAATCTAGGTCCCCTTCACAAACCAGAACAGCCTGTGTAAGAGTTCTGACTAGGTCAGAATCTCCTCCAGTTCCCAAAGTGATTCCCACTAAACCCTTGGCTTGAGGACCAGCACTGCTGACTGTACTAGTGGGTGCAGGTGCCTTAGGGGCTGCAGTGCTGGGGGCTCCACCCTTTTTACACTCACTTGTCCAGTGAGAGGTGTTTTTACAAGTTTTACACCAGGGTTTCTTCTGACCTTCTTTCTTCTTTTTCTTGGAAGTTTGGGACCCACCCTCTGTCTCAGTTTGGGGCCCTGTTGAAGACTTCTGGTCTTTAGCTTTCTGCTCCCCACCCTTCTGGTCTGTTTTCTTCTGGTCACCACCCTGGTTCTGGTTCTGGTTCTTTTGCTTAACTCTGGTTCTTACCCATTTATCTGCCCTCTTTCCCAATTCTTGGGGAGAGGTCAAATCTGAGTCAACCAAATGTTGATGCAACTGCTGGTTCTGACAATTATTTAAAATTTGTTCTCTCATCAGCAAATTATACAATCCTTCATAGTCTGTAACCTTGCTTCCCAGCAACCATCCCTCCAGAGCCTTAGTGGCACACTCAACAAATTCAGACCAGTCCTGAGTCTGTGTCTTCTGGGTATCTCTGAACATTAACCTGTACTGTTCAGTGGTTAAGCCTAACCCATCAATCAGAGCACTCTTCAGGACCAGGTAGTTTCTAGAATCCCCATCACTAACTGTGAGGAGTCTGTCTCGGCCTCTACCTTCAAAGGAGAGCCACAAGATTGCTGCCCACTGCTCCTGAGGGATCTGCTGTACTCTGCAGGCTCTCTCCATTGCAGTAATCCATTTATGGATATCATCCCCAGCTTTGTAGGGGGGCACAATCTTACTCAGGTTTCTATTATCAAAAGACCTGTCTTTATCCTTGTGGATATTGCTGCCACCAGTGGGTTCTATTACCCCACTCTCTCTAGGCTGTCTTGCTCTAGCAAGTTTCTCTTGGGCCAGGGCAATCTCTAACTCTTGTCTCTGGACTCTCAATTCAGCCTCTCTAATTTGAGATTCTCTCAATTTGGTCTCATGTTCCCTTCTCTGAGGGCTAGTCATCCTCCTTCTGGAGTGACCATGAGAACCTCTAGAAGCATAGGAGTTGTCAGAGTCACCTGAGTGAATCCTTCTCCTCCTAGGCTCCTGGTTAAGTCCACCTGGGGGTCTGAATGGGTTGTTACCTGATTCATTCCCAAGTTGACTTAAGTTAGCCTGGTTCAGTCTACTGACCAGCACCTGACTATCTCTGTCATCATCTGACTCACTGCTTTCCACCTCCTCCTCCTCTTCTTCTTCCTCTTCCTCTTCATCTACTTGAGGAGCTCCAGTGGTGGAGGCTTCCTCATCTACTAGGATGATAGGGGCAGGGGGGTCTACAGTGTCATCCTCTGAAGGATGGCCTCCTTCAGCATTCCCTTTGGGGTTTGCTTTAGAGGTCTTTAGAGCTTCAGACTGATCCAAGAGCTCTCTTAGGTGGTCTGCAGTAGGGGAAGGCCCTGTCTTCAGACCCCTTAAGACACAAAGCTGTCTTAATTCCTTAAAGGGAAAAATAGCAAACTGGGATGGTGCCCTTGGAGGGTCACTCTCAACAGGAGTAAGTCCACTGGACCCCTCTGTTCCAGACATTGCTCTAGTGTGGGTGGATGTGTTGCAATCTACCTACACTGGTGTTTACCTACTAAACCTATCTAGTAGTTGTAGCTAGGGTGTGCTACTCCCTTTGCTCTACAACAACTAAGTTCAGTAGAACTTAAGTATACTAGTCTTGTTTTATATGTACCTAGCAGGTACCTGTATGATCTTTCAAATGATAATCTCAAAGATTGTAATGGTAAAACAACAGCAAGCTCAGATCCCAATCCGCTGCTCACCAATGTGAGAAGTTGGCCTGGTATATAATGCTCACTAATTCTAGTGATCACTTTGTACCATGCCAAGCAACCCTTATGATGATGGTTGTAATTCAACCTTGTAGACCAGTTATCCTAGTGGTAACGTGGACAAAGCAGTCTTAGGCTAAACTCTGAAAGGCATGTGAAGCCAGCTGTTATACCATACACAACCCCCTTGAATACCAAATGAAAGGGACACCACACAGATATATATTGAAAATATATATTGATTTATTAACTATAAAATCCCCTGGACTCTTTATGAGCACAGAAGCACAAGCGTTAAATCACAAGACAGTTTAAAATACACAAAAGTTGCACAATATGGATGAGCCCTAGGGGCCACCTAAACCATATACTAAGAAAGTGGTATAAGGGATACCAGGAGGAAAGTGAAGAGGCCTAGGGCCTTGGGAATCGCTGGAGCTATTCGAGACTGGAGTTAACTAAGTCGGGAAAGGCCCACGGGACTCGGGTGCAGTGTTCAAAGTGCACGCACTTCTCAATACAAAGTCTATGGTGCGTAAAAAGCACAAAGTTAGAAAGTTAGGAACCTTCCGAGTGACCTACGGAGCTGAAACTTAAAACACAGGCCCTTGGGATGTGTACCAGTGCAGGAGCACCGGCGGAGCTGAGTTACCTCACCCACAGGAAGCGGGTGCACAGGGTCGAAGTTGTGTCGGGTTTCGTCACGCTGGTCGATGGTGCTTGGAGCAGAAGATGCTGCAGGCGGCTCGATGAGAAGAGTTCCGGTGGATCCAAGGGTGGATCTGATGATGTGAAGACCTGAAAGCAGAGGGGACAGTGTTCAAAGTCACTAGCCAGTGACTACCGTGGAACCAGATTGGAACCAGGCGATGTCGGGTGCAAACAGGCGTTGTCGGGTAGCTTCTTTCTGCAGCCACGTGGATACCCGGGGTCGAGGACGTCCAGGAGTCGGTCACAAGCTGTCCCACGTAGGCTTCTCGCTGTTGGCGGTATCGGCGACCTGATCGGAGCAAACAGGCCTTGGCAAATGCAAGCCACGCAGAAGTTGAAAGATGCTGTTCACTCGGACCAGCAAGGTCAGAGCGGGTGCTCCTTTTCACAGGAGCTTGGGTAGGTCTGGAGCAACCAGACCTGTTGTTTAAATCTTCGGGTTCGTCGCCAAGATGGCCGCTGACCACGTGGCTAGTGGCCGGGATGGCGCGTCGAGTGGCACAGTGCAAAAGGGCCCCACGCAGATCGTGGAGATGCTGGGGGGCTGATCTTCGGTGCAAGGGCTGCTCGGTGGTGGGGGTTCTCAGTCCCCAAAGCACAACGTCGAGGATGCCTCAGAAGCTGCGCAGTCAGCTGTTCGAGTGTCTTCCAAGAGGTCCGGTCCCACGTCACTCGGTGCCTCCACGGGTCCCTTCTTTGCAGGGACTGTGGATCGGGCTCTGAGAGGTCTGGGAGTCTGGTTCTTGTCGGGCTCTGGGCTCGGTCTCCGGCGGGAGGCGGCGGCAAAGCAGACGTCGAGGTGCTGGTTGGTACCTGTGTTCACAGGGTGGTCACTCCTTGGCCACAAGGGAGATTCTTCTTCAGTCTTCTGTGCAGCAGAATGTCGAAGTCCAGTCTTCTTCTTAGTTTTTTTTTTTTTGTAAAATTTTTATTTTTGAGTTGCATAGGAGAATAAACATAGGGCTGCGGGGGAACCGCACAGTGCACAAAATCAAGGTAAACTCCTTGTACGTACATCAGCAATGACCCAAACCATATCATATCATACGCATATCCAGTCCAGGCTCGAGACAACATATCAATTAGGGCCACTGTACACAGTGTTTACCAGCTTATCAGTAGGTCAGTCCAGCTAAGATGACCAGTGCCGCAATGTGCCGGACCCCACCTCCAAGTTCCATACAGGCGGTGCAAATAATCAATTCGCGGGTCCTCCACAGCCCAAAAAAACCAAAACAACCAACAACCCTATCCCACCCCCTCCCTCCCCCCCGGTGGTGACGCCATTCACTCAACACTCACTCATATCCACATTACACTTGAAAGAGGTGCATCAACCTCAAAGAAGCCGGACATACGGCCGAGGGTAACCCCTTAGAAAGAAACGTAACCAGAGGACCCCACTGATATCGGAAATTCTTATACTGGCCCAGGAAGATGTCCGCCACTCTCTCCAGACTGAGCAACCTCCACAGCCGCGCATGCCACAATGAGACCGCCGGGGCCTCCTTCTTCTTCCAGGCCGCAGCCAGTGTGAGCTTCGCTGCGCCGAGGCACAGCCACAAAATCTTTTTATCTGCCCTGGTCTGATAAACGAGGCCAGGGTCTCGCAGCCCTAGCAGGACACAGGCCATAGATTCATCAATGGGATAAGTCAATATGTCCTTCATGTGGGAGAGGATTTCCTCCCAGTACGGACGGATCACCGGGCAGTCCCACCAGATATGGCGGAAGTCCCCCAGAAGTCCGCAACCCCTCCAGCACCTATCTGAGGTCCCCGGAAAAATGCGGTGAAGCCTAGTCGGGCACATATACCATTGCATGATCGTTTTGAGGTGGGCCTCCCTCAAGTGCAAGGAATGGTTAAAGGTCGTCAAATCGCGCCACAGCGCCGACCATTCCGCGTCCGAGACATCTCGCCCCAGCAGTTCCTCCCATTGCCCCATATAACGAGGTCTAGGAGCTACTGTCGATTGAAGCAACAGCTGGTAAATGAAGGAAATGGCCCCCTTCATGGCAGACGTCCGCAATATAAAGGCTTCAAACGGCGTCGGTGGTCTCGTAGCCGCCTCCACTACTCCAGGTGACGTAGCCCAGTGAAGCAGCTGAACATGCCGGAAACGTTCAGTCTGGGGGACCCCATAATCTCTCATGCAGTTAGCGAAAGTGAGGGTGTCCAGGCCGTGGAACAAATGGGTCAACGCCCGACATCCCCCCTCCCTCCACACCGTAAACGGCCCCTCATGTAGTGCCGGTGGGAAAGCTGGGTTGTAATGCAAGGGCGTAAACGGTGAAGGGAACGTGGTCCAACGGTCATCTCCCGCTAGTGAGTCCCACACCTTCAACACCGTGCTAGTGGGCGTGCTGATATATGCATTGAGAGGGCGGTCCCTCTTCGGTTTCCAGGCTAGGTCCCAGATTGACCTACCGGCAACGCATCGATCCATATGGAGCCAGTGTTTCTCGGAGGTCTGTTGCGACCACTCCACCAAAACTCTCAGTTGCGCCGCTTTGTAATATAACTGCAGATCCGGGAGCCCAACCCCACCCTCCGATCTCGGTCGACGAAGAACTGCATAGGAGACCCGCGCCTGACCCCCCTGCCACACGAAGCGCAATAAAGAAGTCTTGAGCCGTCGAAAGAAATCGCTGCCCATGGGGATAGGCAAGGCTTGGAACAAATATAAGAATTTAGGGAGGAGGACCATCTTCACGGCGTGGATTCTGCCCAGCCATGACAGAAATTTTGGCTTCCACCTATCCAATTCCGCCCGGGACTTCGCCAGCAAAGACGGGAAGTTGGCCTGGAACAGCCCGCTCACCGTCGGAGTCAGATGGATCCCCAGGTAGACAATCGAACCTGTGGCCCAGGCCAACGGAGTCAGCGGGCGCACCCGGTCCCTCTCGACCTGCGACAGGGTAAGATTCAGGATGTGCGACTTGCTGTAGCTGACCTTAAAGCCTGCCACCCCCTCAAATTCCAACAAGACCTCCCTGACGCAAGGGAGCGAGCTCTCCGGATCAGTAATAGAGAACAAGACATCGTCCGCGAAGAGCGAAATCTTATGCTGTTCCCCCGCGAATGGCAGACCCCGGATCCCGCCATGCTCCCGCACCGCTACCGCCAGCGGCTCGATGCTCAGCGCGAATAGCAGGGGGGACAGAGGGCAACCCTGCCTAGTGCCTCGAGTGTGAGCAAAGAACGCTGACATATGACCATTCACCGCGACCCGGGACCGGGGGCAGCAGTAATTAGCCCTCACCATAGTGATGAAGGTCTCCGAAAAACCAAAGGCAGTCATGGTATTGAATAGGAACCCCCAGTCCACCCTATCGAAGGCCTTCTCGGCGTCCAGGCCCACTAGGACTGCCGGTATACGAAATCGTTCCGCTTTTTCTATGAGATGCACCACCCGACGGGTGTTATCATGCGTCTGGCGCCCCTTGATAAAGCCAGACTGGTCCGGATGGATTAGCGCCGGCATAAGGTCTTGTAGCCTACGTGCCAGGATCGCCGAATATAGTTTGGCGTCTAAGTTAAGAAGCGCTATCGGGCGAAAGGAGGCGCAATGTGCCGGATCCTTCCCCGGTTTTGGCAAGACCGTAATCATCGCCTCTGCCAGGGAGCCAGTGGAAGAACCAGAGGCGGCCACGTCATTAAACAGGGCGACCAAGAATTCGCAGAGCTCGGAAGCGTAAGATTTATAGAACACAGCAGTGTAACCGTCCGGGCCGGGCGCCTTGTGAAGCTTCAAGTTCTTAATAGCAGCTAGCACTTCCTCCCTGGTAATCGGTGCCCCTAAGAGCTCATTCCATTCTCTAGACACCTGCGGAAGGGGCAGACGTCCCAGGTATTCTTTCTGGGCAGCCGCGTCCAGTTGTTCCCCCTTGTAGAGGTCCGAGTAAAAGTGACCGAAGATGGCCGCCTTTGTCTCGTCCCGATGCTGCAGTTGTCCAGCAGAGTCGCGGATCCCTCCAATGTACTCACGTTCCCGCCTGTCACGAAGCTGTCGGGCCAACTGCCTCCCCACCTTGTTGCCACAAGAGTAGGACTGTCGGCCCAACCTCAGTAGGGTGAACTCCGCCCTGTTACTGTAATGAGCCCTCAGTTTCCCCCGTACCGCCGTGAGAGGCCGGAGGGTCACCCTCGAGGGGTTGAGTTTATGCGTCTGCTCGAGAGAAGCCAATTCAGCCTCCAGGGCCTCCCTCTCCTTGCGTCGCATCCTATTGAGTTGTGCGTTAAGGCCCAAGCAAGTGCCCCTGATGGACGCCTTAAAGGCATCCCACGTGTTGGGTACCGAGGTATCAGACGGTGGATTGAGGGCAAAGAACTCCCTGATGGCCACCCGCAGCGCCTTGTTAGAGGTTTCGTCCCGAAGCACCGAAGCCGGGAAATACCATTTCCGTTGCCCGGTGCCCGCCGACGACCAGCGCAAAGTAAGTACCAGCATGCTGTGGTCCGAGACCGAGAGGGGCAGTATGGTGGAGTCAAGGACATCTCCTCTAAGAGCCTGGCTAAGGAATATGTGGTCCAGTCGTGAATATGAGTGGTGTACATGAGAAAAAAACGTGTAGTCCCTGGACGTTGGATGTAGAAACCGCCACCCGTCAACCAACCCCATTTCCGTAACTTTCTGCCGTGACATCTCCGAGAACACACCAGTATCCGCCCTGCGAGCGCCAGAACAGTCCAGCGCCCCGTCCCACACCAAATTACAGTCCCCCATGAGGAACAACTGCCCTTCAACAAAATCCCCCACTTTATGCAGTAAACCTTGCAAAAACTTATTCTGGCCAGTATTAGGAGCATACAGCACAACAAAAGTACAGAGCCTCCCCTGAACCAGCCCCTTCACCATCAACCAGCGGCCCTCCCTGTCCGTGCGTATCGCCACAGGCTGGAAACGCAGCGAAGCATGGAAGAGGAGGGCCACCCCCTTGTGCTTTGTGGACGCAGAGGATCTGTAAATTAGGGGATACGCCTTATGCTTAAAACGCAGCTCATCTGTGCGTGTAAGGTGAGTTTCCTGCAGACCCACTACATCTAATTGGTGGTCCGTTATATATTTCCACACCCTTTGCCTTTTCTGCGGAGAGTTCAGTCCCTTAACATTCCAGGTCCCTATGCTAACAGGCATCGGGAAACAGAAAAACAGAATCCTCTATATCTCGGGGGCATGCCCTCCCCCCCTGCCGGGTGATGCCCTGGTGACAACACGTGTTAAGATCAGGCTCCCGCCAGCCCTCCGCCCCACTGTCCCAACCTCGAGTCCCATGCCTACCCGCCTCGCATCTCCCATACCAACAGCACCTCCCAGCTTCCCTCTCACCACCACACAGCACTATCCACAACACGTCCGCGTCACCACCAACCCCCCCCCTCGCCCCCAACCCCAACACCCCAAACAACCCCCCCAAGACCCTCCCCCCCCCGGAAACCCCCTCACAAACCAACGAAAGTCCAAAAGAGTCCTCCATGGGATAGCGAGGAGACATCGGCCGATGTCCCCCAGAAATCTCGTACCTGGGCGTCTTCTCACAAAGTACATACGAGCCCACGATACCTGCAGGGGTGCGCCCCTCCGGCGCCAGCCAGATACTTTTTCAGAAATCACGCCGCCCCGGAACCAAGCTGAGAGGCAGACAGCGTGGCGGTGGCAACCGAGGCCACCGCGTCGTTCCGTTCTTGCATGCTGGTGGACCTGTCAGGCACCCTCCCCCCCCCCTCCCCGCCCACCCTGTGCCAGGAGGGGGACCGTCGCCGGCCCCTCGTAGAGGGACTCCTATCGCCATGTGAAGCATCCGGTCCGTCGATCCCCAGTAGATCCATTGCCACTTGAAGGGACCTGATCTGTTCAAGCCTGTTGTTCCAACGAAATATGATGCGAAACGGGTGGCCCCAGGAGTAAGCAATATTGCGGTCCCGCAGGAAGGCAGTCACTGGTTTGAACTCACGCCGTTTCTGTAGAGTAGAAGCCGCCAAATCCTGGTACAACTGCGGGTGGTGCCCACGAAACTGGATAGACGAAGCCTCCCGGGCCTTCTTCAGAATGCGCTCTTTCAACTGAAAATCGTGGACGCAGACTAGGATGTCTGGCGGAGGGCCCCCCCCGCGCCTAGGAAGACCAACTCTATGGGCCCTGTCCATCTTGACATCAGTAAGTTCGTCGTCGCCCAAGATCTGCTGGAACAGCGCCAGGACATAGCCTCTCAGATCGCCGGACTCCCCGTCCCACGGCACCGACTTAATACGGACGTTGTTCCGCCTGGAGCGGTTCTCCAGGTCCTCCGCATGGGACTGCAGGTTCAGATTCTGCTCCCTAAGACACAGCACATCCTGTTGCAGCTGATGGACATCATTAGCCAAATTAAGATCACGGTCCTCTAGGGTGGCTACCCTCTCGCCAACCCCATCCAGGTCTCTCCTCACCTCCCTAAGGTCCGACGCAAGCTGGGACCGCAGCTCTGAGATGTCATCTTTGATGGAGGCAAACAGCTCAGTCATGAATGCTTTTGTGACCGGCGCCTCACCGTCCCCCGACGCGGAGGAGGAGCTCGCCCCAGGCGATGGCGGGAGCTGGGAGCCCCTGGTCAGGCCATCCTTGTTAATCTTCCCCCTCCTCTGGTTGTTCGCCATCACAAGGTCGGTCGTGTGCGTCTCCCCAAGCAGTCCACAATTCGCCGGTGACCACAACCCACTGCGCAATAGCCGTCCGCGAGGTGAGGTGGCCGAGGCGGGCCCCCTCCTCCCCCGCTCCACACCGCGGGCCTCCCTGTGTCCTCCTCCGAGGTGCCGGGGCCGCTATAGCAGGTCCGCTCCACTCCACTGCCAGCCCTTCAGATCGTGCGATAGCCCCCACCAGGTCACAGTTCAGTTGTGCGCGTGTCCCCCAAGACCAGAGAGCGCCTCACAGGCCCGGGCCACTGCTCCCCGATGGTATGGCGCCCAGGTTCGCTGCTCGGCACAGGCCCTCCGAGCCGAGCCTCACTCAGGTCGTAGGCCGCAGCTGAGACTTCAGGTGCCTCGCCTCCCCTTCCACCATAGGCCGCCGCCGTGCAGTGTGCTCTGTACACGTAGGCTACGTGTGGCTGCAATCCTCAGTGGGCCCACTCAGGGGGGGCCGCCCATCCCGCACCAGGCCGTCCTCGCACTCGGCCAGAGCCCAATGCCGCCTCCTCGCAGGTCCTGTCCAGCAGCCCGGCTCTGCCGGCGTCCTCCGCGTGCCAAATCGCGGACCTGAGCCCCCTCCGGCTGCCACCAAGCGCTCACCTCCTTCCGTACTGCAGGGCCTCCGCTCCTCCGATCCGCATACAGCCCCTGGTTCCGCCGCCGCTCCACACAGCTCGACACACGGGGAGGGGGCAGCGGGGCAAACGCCGACCTCCGGAGATCCCGCCGGCTACTGAGGTGCCGCTCCAGGCATCGGGCCGACCTCCATCCCCTTACGGCGTCCGCTCTTCCTGCACTTCCTGTCGGCTTCCCTCCTACGCCAGTCCGGCGTCGGACAGGCCCTCCACCGCTCCCGCTCCAAGAGCGCGCCTCTCCTCGCTGAACGCTCCGATGGACTAGCGCCGCCACCAGAACTCAGCCACCATGCTCCGGTGCCCCCTGGCAGCAGAACCACCGGTCAGAGCACGGTCCCGGGGGTGCTATTCGGTGCTTTGTTAAAGTCGGCGCCGGAGGGAACCCAGAGAGCGACTCACTCCGTCGCCATCTTGGCCACGCCCCCCTTCTTCTTAGTTTTAAGTTGATTTCGGGATGATCTGCTGTGCAATGGCACTGCTCCCCCTCTTATTCCCAAACTGGGGGTGGATCACCTACTAGGTCCCTCCTCTGGGTGGAACCAGGAAGGGGGGCGGTTACACCCCCTTTCCTTTGTCCAGCTCCGCGCCAGGACTGGGGCTGGAAGGCCCCAGAACCGGTTTGGACTGGCCTATGCACGGGGACACCTTGTGTGCCCCGGGCATGTCTGATTCTATTCAGCCCTGTCCTACCTAATACACAAAATCCTGTCTGGGGTGGTGCTCGCACCTCCCAAGGCAGGAAACCCTTTGTCCAGGCCACCATCTGCCGAGTTTCGGTCAGCAGCAGGAGGCCAGACTTGTGTCTGTGGTGGCAGCGTCCATTTTGTGAAGCTGAGGCTCTGTTTAACTTTAACCGGGGTTAAGGCTACACACATGTCGTGTCCCTCTAGAAGGGTGGAATGCTATCCCCGTCGCCAGAATTGGCGAGGGGATAGTATTCCAATTCGTATGACACCTTACTCGACATGTTTTGATAAAGCCAAACCAAAGATAGCATTTAACCGCGAGGATTATAATGCACTTAAGAGTATATGGTATGGCAATATCCCGGAACAGCTTAGGGAGTTGTTCCCGACAGCTGCAGACAGGCCCAGATCATGCTAGAGCACCATCTCACATATTTCCACGCACTCTGCCTCCAGGATTGATGAGGCCTTCCATAGGAGTGGCTGATAGGAACATATGTGTCCAGTTTAGGGTTAGGCACAGACATACTGCGCCTAAGTAAGAGGTGATTACACCGACTTACCCCAGCTGAGTGATCAGCCAGTTGTGTCAAATATGGAGGCCAGGCCAGGGGTGGCACAATACGTGCTGCAGCCCCTGGTAGGCCTTGGATACACCTATGCCCTGGGCACCTAGGGTGCACTATTACAGGGGCTCATAAGGTGAACCAGTTCCAATTCGTAATGCACCTAGAGTGCATTGGCAGTAATTTAGAGAGAGAACAGCAGGCTGTGGGTCTGATTAGCAGGCCCACAGCCATATTAAGTCAGAAACCAGTGAAGCAAAAAGCAAAAATTTGGGGTGACCATAGGATAGCAGACCCTACTCTCCTACACTGGCTATATGCAAATTAGTCTGTCCCTGGCCCAGTGCATCATGGGAACAGGGCAGACCAAGCTACCAAGCCAATTCTTATACTGGGAAGGAAACAAGCTTCCGGGGACCGGTTTCTGGCATTACAGCCGTCTTCGGCCCGGCTTGCTTGAATCCTGATGGTGCAATGAGCAAGGGACTCACATCTGAGTACACCTGTCCACGCTTATGGTGGACAAAACGATTCAGAAAAGGGGGTGGTGATGGACAGAGTATCTCGATTAAACAGAACACTCATACCCAGTCAACAGATCAGGGCTTGATCCATCACCGTTTTTTAGCTCACTGCACCATCCCAGCTCAGAACCTGGCTATATGCAAATTAGTCTGTCCCTGGCCCAGTGCATCATGGGAACAGGGCAGACCAAACTACCAAGCCAATTCTTATACTGGGAAGGAAACAAGCTTCCGGGGACTGCTTTCTGGCATTACAGCCATCTTCGGCCCGGCTTGCTTGAATCCTGATGGTGCAATGAGCAAGGGACTCACATCTGGGTATAGCCAGGTTCTGAGCTGGGCTGGTGCAGTGAGCTAAATAACGGTGATGGATCAAGCCCTGATCTTTGGACTGGGTAAGAGTGGTCTGCTTAATTCAGACACTCTGTTCATCACCACCCCCTTTTCTGAATCATGACGAGCTGGGCTCGTCATCAGCAGGCAAGAGGTTAAATTCCAATATATTTGCTTACTCTTGGTAACTCCTGCTAATGCACATGTTGGAATTCTGAGTTCAGCTGGCATTACCGTA
This sequence comes from Lissotriton vulgaris, assembly GCF_964263255.1. NCBI lineage: Eukaryota > Metazoa > Chordata > Amphibia > Caudata > Salamandridae > Lissotriton > Lissotriton vulgaris. The sequence goes on from NC_141693.1 coordinate 1,732,910,289, forward strand.
CTCCCTACAATTTAACATGGAAAATGCCTTGTAAGTATAGGTACATGCAGAATTCTCTGCAGTAAGCACTGAAGACTGAATGCTATGCCCCTTTTTCAAAGAGGAAACTGAGAATAGGAGGTATTATCGCACCCTTTAAATACCTCAGGCTGCGGTGTTGGCATTTTTTGAGAGTGATAAATATCTCACCGCTCTGTGGGATACTGGTAATCAGGACTTATGTTGGTTTAGATATAGGATGTGTCGGACATGTGTCACGCGGGTGGAAGGCGTCCCCCCACTTCTTTCACAGTGTGGATGCCGTCCACCCTGCCAATAAGCCGGGCCCCACTAAAAAAGATGCTGAATTCGTCCCGGTGTAATTTCCAAACACCGGGACACATGCCCCTGCACATTGTTGTCTGCTTTTGATCACAGCAACGTGCAGGCGGGGACGGGACTCTCTTATTTCTGACTCCTGCTGGGATACTCAGCCATAACAAAGGCCGAGTCCAGGGGTCATCAAGCCTCCTTTTGTTGGAGTTTCCAGGCTGGCAGCAGTCAGGAGCCTCACTCCTGGTGCAAATGCAGCAGAGGGGAAACAAAGGCTCGCACCTTGTTAGCACTTCACACATACTTAGGAGAGGCAGCTTTTCACTTTGTTCAGGCTCTGTTTAGGAGATTTGCGTGCACTGTTAGAACATCAGATGTGTTGATCTTTCCCAGCATCTGCACAAATAAATTGCATTTATATACACTTATTACTCTTGAGGAGGCATAGTAATAATTTAAATATCACTATTTCTTTTAAAGCACTATGGCTATAGAAAGCTTAACGCTGACAAAAGGTAACATTGTTTTCTATGTAGCATACAAAAGTGTGAATCTTCTGCCTAAATCAGGAGAGTTTACAAGTATACTCGAAATGTGCTCAAATGTACTCATGATACACCAGCTAAACATATATGTGAGGGCTTAAGATATGATGTCACTTCTTGTGATGCCAGTTCCTGTGATGTCACGCGCTGTGATGTCATGAGCTGTGTTGTCACGCGCTGCGATGCCACGCGCTGCGATGCCACTTGCATACTGATTAACTAGGTTAGTCCCCCCCACTTCTTTTTTTAGGACTTGTGCCCTGGGATGTGTACAGACATATCCTTGTAAGCACTGACTGTGCAAGAAACCAGGAAAGGCCTCGCCTCCACTTCTCACTCGCTCCTCACCTTTTCCACTGTCTTGGATAAACCAACAGTGATCCCTCCCTCTCTGAGTGTGAAGACCCCAGAAGCAGTCAGAAGGCAACGTGGGTGTTTATTACAAACTAGAGTTCGAATATTGCATTTCCGCACAGCATCACAGGTATGGTTGGTACCTGGCTATTTTTTTTTGTGGCCTGAGTGGGCTGTATTTTTAAGTCCAGCTCACTGAAAATATTGGGGAAAGCAGTGAAGTCCGGTATTTAGTTCCTGCTGGAATTTAAATCCAAAAGACCAAACACAAAAGAAATTATTTTTAAAAAGTCCTGAGAACTGTTTAAATCATTTCAGAATTGATATTAGAGCAAACATAAGGATAATTGCCATTTCTTGTTCTCAGGTGTTTCATTTATTCTTTTTGTATCAGTTATATGCATTCGTGTATTTAAATTGTTTATATGACTTTTTCAAAACTTTCAATAAAGCTTATTTTGAACTTAAAAAAAGGATAATGGCCACGTTACAATAACCTTGTCAATTGACTTGCCCGTTTTACAGGAATGCTTTTTCACTCTCCAGCTCTTGCCTGTTCCAGAATAGCAAAACCTAAACAAATGTCTGGTATATTTCTTCTAAAACAGGTGGCAGCGATCATCGCAATCCTAACTCAGTGAGGTAATGCCAGTCCACATACTCACTCACGAGGACTCAACCTTCCATTCCTGGGCGGGTAAAACCCACCCAAACTGAAAGACCAAGCACAAACAGGTGCAGGAAACGTGCCAAATATGCAGAAGGAAAGTGAAGAAGAAGGGTGCAGGGCAGAAGGGACAGCGGAGTGTTAGAGGGGTCTCCCCTGTTAAAGGGTCAAATTAAAGAAAAACACACATACCCTACATTTCTACGTTAAATCATGTAATGAAAATCACATTGACATTTTGAAAAATCAATGTAATTCACCAATGTTGTGTCATAGCACTGCGTCAGGCAGCTAGATATTTTTTTGTACTAAAGTTCAAACGTACGAATGGTACAGCCAGTGGTGAGTTCTCTTCTCTGCATTGCTTAGAGAGCTGTAGTCTAGACTTTGAATGTTTTTTATCAAGCCCATGAAATCATTAATATTTCATTTGAATCCTTCTCTGGTTTGTATCCTGTCGAGGCAGCACATATAAGCCCTGATATCTGCGAATGTCTAGACCTGGACTAAATTTAAAATACGCCAAAGTAATAGGAGTAATTTCGGTAATTTTGCATCACTTACCAGAAATTACACAATGATACCAGTTCATGCAATTATGAGTAAATTGGCATAAACCTCCTACAGTAGGAGCACAGAAACAACGACCATAGCGAGCGTTAGCTGCTGCTGTTCATGTTTGTTACATTTAGCGATATTTTCTTTCTGCAAAATGCATCCTCGGTCCATTGTGGATGGGTGGGTGCATTTTGCACTAAGAAGATAGCACTAAATGCTGGAATACTCTCATCATGTAATTCTGCGTAATCTGACATAATGTTGCTGTAATTTTGCATAGATACAATAGAGCAAATTAGGCAAGTTATACCTATCCCTATTAATGTCCTTGCTTATTATATAAAAAATAAGTTTTCCTTAGGAGTCCTTTGTCAGTGCTGACGAATGCCAGATTTTCAGAATGCCAAGGCTACCTCGTCTTCATTCCTCTTCATGCCTTTTTCGTTCACCACCACCTACAGTTGCTGTCTATTTTCATGTGTCAGTGATGAGGAGCCAACAGGTTGAGAAGCTAAGGGCCCAATTCACAGAACTAACTTAAGATAAAATCCTAAACTTACTACTTTTGGTATTCACATAAGTTAGGATTTTGTCTTAAGTTTGTCTTAAGACAAATTTAGGACAGACTTAAGACAAAATCCTAACTTAAGTCTATCTTAAGTCTGTCTTAAGTTTGTCTTAAGACAAACTTAAGACAAAATCTGAAACTTAAGACTATTCTGTGAATACCAAAAGTAGTAAGTTTAGGATTTTGTCTTAAGTTAGTTCTGTGAATCGGGCCCTAAGAGAGATAAAGTAGTCTGGTCATGTATTGCAACTCATGCAGTGTTGGACATGGTCCTTCCTTGGGGAATTTACCCCAAAACGTTTTTGATTTTTCTTCCTAGTCTTTGCAGACTCTCTCCGCATGACCTTACGAATCTGGGCACCTTCCAGGGCCAGACTGGCCATAGCAGGCACCGGGCAATCCCCTGGTGCGCCGCACGGGTGGGGGCCGGTTCTGGGCCCCAGGGGGCCGTTTTTGTTACAGGGACGTTTTTGCTGCATAGCTGCAAAATCGTCCCTGTAACAAAATCGGCCGAAAACCGGCCCACCAAAGAACTCGGCGGCACCTCCAACCCCCCGAGTGGGGAGAGGGGGAGGGAGAGCTCTTTGCTGGGCCGGTTTCGGTTCCCAGTCCGGCCCTGGCACCTTCCCCCTGTACTCGAGAGGGAAGGTGTGCTCACCCACCTCACCCACAGCAGACAGGTGGTGCGTATGTGATGGGTTTAGGTACTGTACTGCTGTAGGCCCCATAGGCAGGTACACCTCATACCCAGGGTAGATACAACACTGGCTAAAAGTGGGATGTAGCACTGAGTGTGGCACCCACCGGATAGCCTGTCAACCATTTATCGGGCCTGCCATTGCAGACCTGTGGGCCCCCTTGGCGCCCCTGCCTAGGTTTGTATCAATTACGCCTGAGCCAACCCTGAGTGGGTCATCTCATACCATAAGGGCAACCCCCCCTTAACCCCAGGGAAGCACTGATGGGTGCAGGGGTGGTAGGCTGACAGCACAGGTAATAAGGAACCTCCCATGTGTGGCTTCCCCTGCCTTGGAGTTCTGGTCTTCCCAGGAGATACTCTCGGGGTGTCACCAACTCTTTTGTAGAGCCTCAGGGCCCGGAGCACACCCTCACTGTCCTGTCAGTATGGAAGTGCTTGCGCCTAGGAAGGCTGGCTAGGAAGGGGCACTGACACAGAGTTCTGAAATATGAGCTAGTCTGCCAACGCAGATCTGGGAGTTTGCACCAGCCCATATGCTGTTTTGAATGCGTGTCCAGCCTGCTGTCATAGTCTTGAGGATGCACCCTGGCACCTATGGCATTTGGGATAGGCGCCCGGCCTGCCAACGCAGGCCGGTGAGTGCATTCCTGTATCTCCGGTGTTCTAACTAGGTCTGGGTGGTGCACTTAGCTCAGTTCGCGGAGTTTGCAGAGTTTTCTGCACTCCGCACTCCGCGTAGCTCGCGGAGTGCAGAAAACTCTGCTTCGCGATGTGCAGCTGAGTTTAGTCCCCACTCGCGATTGCAAGTGGTAAGTTCGCAATCAGCGCAAGCTGCTGCTCAGGTAGAATTTCTACCCGACCTGCAGGAATACCAGCCCAAACTGCAGTTCACACTGCACTCCACCACTGGCGGAACTTTGCTGATTTTTTTTGCAACTTTGCATAGTTCCGCGTAGCAAAACTCTGCAAACTACGCCCAGACCTAGTTCTAACACCAGGGCCCCACACACTTGCATCCATGGTGCTAGTGGCAAAGGTGTGAGGATTGTCATCACAGATCGGAGTGTGCGCACTGGTATTTATTGTTATTAAACTCATGAGCAGCCTGCCATTGCAGGCCACTGTATGTGTGCACCATGCAGCCTGCCATTACAGCTCTGTGTGCGCGCACTGACACCTGTATTAGTAAACCTGTGTCCAGTCTGCCATTGCAGACTCCGGCAGGTGCACTTGCACCCCCTTGTGCTGGGGACTATATGTCCAACCTGCCATTGCAGATCTGTGTGCGCACTAGCACACATTTGCCAGGTATTTAAGAATATTTGTGTGTGTTTTCACTAACTATGAAGCTTGCTCTCCCCATAGGTTAACATTGGGAAGTGGTGGACATCACTTCTGACTGCAATAGTGAATTGCCGTGTAGTAGCCTCATGATGTTTCCTGTCAATGTATTTGCTATGCCAAACCCTTTCCAATGCTACTGGGGGTTTCGGCATCACTCCCTTAGAAATTATACTTATAGAATATGGACATTTCTATGCCCTGTGCTGTGGTGCCTGGCTCAGGTGGACACCATTGGGCGGGAGAGCACATCTATGCATTCCCAAGTGACTGCCATAAACCATGGGCATACCACTAGAACAACGACCTCTGCCATTTGAGGGCTTCATGGGATAGATTGAAGGGAGAGGTTATGACACTAGGCTTCGATGGGCCGAATCACGCCCCCACTAAAGATTAAGATCTACATTCATGGCCCCATGACAGTAAGGCCTACAATTTAGGGGAGACATCTGTGGTTCAAAAGGAAACCCCATACACCACCACTAACTTCAAAGACACACAACCGTATAACTAATGGTGCCATCCTTCAGCAAAGGGTGAGATACACTTGTGGAGACATGGGACCGGAGAACCCAGACTGTGTGGTGCACATTGCCAGAGGACTCTGGTGTGCACATGGAGGATTACTGCCCTTGAAGGGAACTGTGCGCCCCAGCTGAATAGTGGATAGCCTGGGCCGAGCTTGAAGTGTATACTCTCCAAGGGCCTGGCGTCCTGTTCCCCCGTAGATCTCAGGGACATCAAAGACCTCCCTTGAGGGACCTACACCATCTACCTGTGACATCTAGGGAGCGGTGCACTCATAGGCTTCTAAATCCCAATGGGTAGCACTGTGTGAGCATGGAATTAGGACTGTTGGCTTGGAAAGGGGTGGACAGCGTGCACCACATAGGGGTGCTCTCGATCTTTCTCTGAAGGCGGGGGTAAATTAGGAATTGTCCACAATTTGCATATTATTGAGATCATAACAATACGAGTGGGCCTTGTAATGTTAGTAACATCTCCAAATGTGTTTTTGGACAAAAGTATATGATGTGCATGTTATGTTGATTGGATATATCTGTTGAATACAAACATTATTTACATACAACCTGTGTGAAGTCTCTTTTGTGATGCTCAGTGCAATTATTGCGAGGGACTGCTGTGCCTTTGCTTTACACATTGCCTCTGAGGGGAGCCTGACTGCGCAGTGCCATGCTACCACAGGGTAAGCACAGGTTATGCAGCTAGTGTAATCACCCTCAATTGATGGGAGCAGTAGGGTCTGCCGGTCTGGGGGTATCCCTTCAGTCAAACAGAAAGCACTGGTTCCAACATGCACTCAACTGGAGGAGGAAAGATCACCTGAACAGCCAGTGGCATAGGTGAGAGAGTGATACTTTTCTGTGCTGAACCAAGATATGAAAATGCGAAGTCTGAAGCTAATGGCCAAACGATGCTGATTTAACAACAAAAAAGTGAATGGGTGAAAGGGGATGCCCCAAAGCCTCCTGTAGGCATTTTGAAATCAATAGGTGTACTTAGACTGCTGTGCTGTTAAACCTAACCTAAAACAAGCACTGGCAAAGCCTATAGGTCTGGCATTAATCAACCAACAAATGTAAACATAGCCATTCACAAATGCTGTTCGCATGCACAATTGTTTTTTAACATATTAACGCCTGTTCTGCTGACTTTGTCAATGCTTGGAAAACATAGCAAATCGTATTACTTTCTGTGTAAAATGCATAAATAGAAAAATAACTGGATGCAATAAAAAGCATAGTTGACTTGACTTTTCAGATTTAGAATAATTCCTCATGCATTCTAATGGAAGCACTTTCTGGAAGGTGAAATGATATGTCACCAGCTGATAGCATGAGGTGAGCTAGTAATACTTTTCTAGGTGGAGCCAAGCTAAAGCCTGCTCTATGCAAATATTAAAGAATTGCCAAAAATATGTCATCCAGCCAGTTGTGCTGTCAAGCCAGACCTGACATTGGACATATATCTTACCTAGATAGGCCATTATTATAAAGAATTCAAATTAGATTGCACTATTAATTGGTGTACATTGTCATTCACAGATATACTACTTTAGAGTCTTTTAAAATTTGTAGGAAGCTGTGAAAACAGGTGAAGTTTGTGAAAAGTGGTTTTTAGATCATCTAACACTATTTATGTGTCTAAAGAAAAGTACTCTACTTCTGTTCCTAATAGTACCAGAGAATAAGCAAAAACGCTGATGCTAATATTACACCAATAATTGCTTAAAAAGAAACAGAAACAATGCTTGCACATTTATCTGTACATTTGTGTTTATTTCATAACAGCCGGATTGTGCCTATTTATGAATTGGGGTATAACAGCAAAACACCCAATATTGTGTAAAAAAACGTCATTAGTGGGTTGGTGCTCATTTTCTCCCAAATGGCCGTTATAGTTAGGTTCTGAATTTACTCGCACAAAACAATAGAAATTCAGCAGTTATAGTTATACTTATAGTTAAACTTATGTTAAAAAACTATGACTCGTTGCCTTAAGTTAATTATTGGCACGACTTATAGTTTCTAAACTATAACCTTTTTTTCAGCGCCCGCTTTATGGCTCACCCCAAAACGTTCAGCACAGCAGCTGAGCCCACTAGAGCATACTTTCTTGCAAATTTCGTGAAAATGTATCAAGCAGCGCCAAAGTTAACTCTCTTCCTATGGAAACTAGGTCCTAACTATAACTACCTACAGGCGTCCGCCGGTAGGTAATATAGATAGATAGATAGATAGATAGATAGATAGATAGATAGATAGATAGATAGATAGAAAGATGCACACAGTAGAATGTAGTCCTGAAAGAGCTCCCACTGATACGCTAAGAGCATTATTCTAACTCTTTAAAGAGGTAAGCTTTTCCGTTTCGCGCAATGCACTAAAGGCTTAATAAAGATGTCCCTAGTCTCAGCCGGTAACTCCTCCACAGAGTTCTCGATACCTGGGGTCTTGATAACTATGAGGAGAAAGGGGGCAATAGAAACAACAGGAATCAAAAGTGGGACCCTGAAGATCGCCTTAGACATTTTCAGTTCTTGCCAATATTTCACTCTTAGGTTCTCCCCTGCTTTCAGCACACAAAGTCCTTTAGTGAGCAAAACGGGGTAGTAAGAAGTATGTGTGGTTCAGTCAAGTGTAGCATTAAGGGTTAATACAGAGCTTTTAGGGCTCATGGCTAGTAGCGTAAGGGGTGGTAGGGAGTTTTTAGGGTTCAGGAAAGGTTAGAGGTAGTAAGACATGGGGTTCAGGGAAGGTTACCGTTAAGTTTAGTAAAAGGTTTTAGGGTGGAGGGAGGAGCACCATTAAGGGATGATAGTGGGTTGTTAGGGCTCTAGGAAGGGTAACAACAAGGGGTTTGGATTCAGGGAAAGCTAGTATTAAGGGATAGTAAAGGGTTAGTATGGTTCAGGGAAGTGAAGTGTTAAGGGTTTTGTAGGGTTCAATGAACGGTAGCATTAAAGGGTAGTAAAGAGTTGTAAGATTAAGAGAAGGGTAGTTGTAAGGGGTAGTAAAAGAGTTTTAAGTTGTAGGCAAGGGTAATGTTAAGCGGTAGTAAGGGTTTTTGGGGGCCAGGGAGGGTAGCATTAAGGAGTAACAATGATTTTTAGGATACATGGATGGGTAGCATAAAAGGGTAGTAGGGACGTAATGGTTCAGGGATGCATAACATTAAGGGGTAGTAGGGGATGTTTAGGGTGCAGGGATGGGTAGTGTTAAGGAGTAGTATAGGGTGATGGGTAGTGTTAATGGATAGTATGCTTTTTTGGTTCAGTGAAGGGTAGGTTTAGGAGGTAGTAAGGTGTTTTTAGGGTTCATGGAAGGGTGGTGTTTAGAAGTAGTAAGGGGTTTTTAAGGTGCAGGAAAGGGTAGCGTTAATGAGAAGTAAGAGTTTTTTAACAATTAGAGAAGTCTAATTTAAAAAGACAGTATATTAACAAATAACTAAATTCATTGTATTTACTATATGAAGGAAATAAAATATAATATTAGTAATGTCATTATACAAATTAAATAATACATTCAAATTATTAAATAACTTAGAGCTTAAAAAAAGTCTCTCAGGGCCATGAATCTTAAAATTCGGAATTATAAATAAAAAAGAAACAGTATTCTCTCTTGATCCATGTTAAGGTATCTCTGAAATTAATGATAGAAAGGGAAGGGGATGGTTGGGACTGCAGAACAGCAACACATTCCTTCTGACTGCTGTGTTCCATCTCTGTACACCTGCCAGTGGAGACCAAACATCATCATAATTATCTTGTTGTTTAGGAGACTTTTGGAACTGCAGTGGCATGTGTTTGAACTAAAGGTCAAACTTTTTTATAATTCAATAGTTTGACTTGATAAAGACTCTGGCTCGTGCAACTTGATGAACAAATGATTACAGCTCTTGCAGGGTACTTTCTTCTGCTGTGGAAGCACACACCTTCTGTCCAATCAAAATGTGTACTCTTGTGAACCAACATGCGGGCAGTGCCGAGCCAACGCCCTTCTTGATCACAAAAGGACAGGCGGCAATTGCACTGTCAAGCCAGACCTAACCCGCTGCATTTTAAAGCAGATTACTGTGTTAAAACCTAATGCTAAAAATCTGCAAATACAAAGCGTTCAGTTATGAAAATGTTAGAAATGCAACACACATTTATTTTAATAAACACTTGAAAACGGTCGATGCAGAACATGATGAGCTACTCTCGTGTTATGCAGATTTGTGGAGGTTACTTAGTGATGCAAAATGCCATTAAAAAATGCTTACGCCAAAACCATTTTTACACCACAGTGCATATTTTGAATGCTTGTTCCTAAAGTAACATCAGACATGTTATAGATATCACCCACCCCATGCTGTACACGGAATATGTGCCTGTATTTTTACTTGTTTTCATGCCTGGGCAGGCCTACGTTGACACGGTGGTGTGCCTATTTTTATACAGTTAAGAAACATGCACTGGCGAAGTAAATAGGTCTCACCTTTCAATGGCGATACCTGCTGACTCGTTGGCTTTGCCGATACATTTTGCTCATGCTATTCTACATCTGCTAACAGAAAAAGTGTGTTTACTGAGGCAAAACCACATTGGAAAAAAAAGAAAAATTGCAATCTGACGATGTCCTAGCTCCAGGTGACATATAGTCCTCCAGAGGTGGCTCTGTTCTCAGCCGGACATGCCTGGGGGATAGTTTTGATGAACATGGGTTTGAAAGGAGGGCATCACAGAGTTCTCTTTGAGATCCAGCAGGAGTCAGTGACAGTTCTGACTGCTCTGGTCTGTTAGTTACAGGCACCACCAGCGATTCAATGGAGGAACATGCAAGTGCATCCTTCCAGAACATCAAGGGGGTTCCCAGATGTACTTTCCTAGGAGCAATGTTCAGATTGCTTCTATTTGTTGGTGCTTTTTCCACGCAGTTTTCGAAGTAATAGTATCTAGGTTGTATAGTGTAAAGTTGTATTTGTCCAAGGCATAATGATTTCTTCTCCTAGCGCAATGCAAATGAGCTTTTATGCCATCAGCCGATACGTGTTTTGCTCTGGCTGTATTTGTAATCAAGATGTCTCAGGCATTCATTGTTGAGATACATCATCATTAAGTTACTGCAGTTCAGGTGTTGGTCTTGTGTGGTAATGAGCACGGTCTCAAAAGTCAATAGAGAGCAGTCAGGTTGGACTTGTTTTTAGTAAGAAAAAAGACTGTGCTGTGCTGTTGTGGTTGCACCGGACGATTGCACTCTAATTATAATGTAATGTTGCCTGGTCACAGACCATCCCTGTCACATCCTTCTCTGCTTTCTTAGCATCTTTCATTGTATCAAGAACCACCCACAGACCCTATTTAACTCTTACTGTGTTCAAATTGTTCAAACAGTGGCGGTTCCTCCTCTAAGGCGGAGGAGCGTCGCCCCACTGCTTTTTAGCAGTGAAATAAAGGAAAAATAAAATGAAAATAGAAAAGAATAAGGTTTTTAAAGCTCTCGAATGCTGAGGTGTCTTGGAGCTGAGAGGTGAGATAGAGGGACAGCATTCGCTAATAACTCGTGGTATTGTCCTTTTATTTTGTCCTACTACCAGCAGCTTTGTAAGGCTGCACTGCTCACAGAGCAGTGCAGGGAGGAGTGATAGCACCATCCTGAGTGCGTAGTGACTGTTTGGCTGGCCCTATTGTGCTGGCCCAAACAGTCATGCCCACTTCGCCATTCCATGCAGCCTGTATTACAGAGAACATGCCCAGGCTCCCAGTTAGCATCAGTGCTCAGACCAATCACAATGCTGCTAAGGCAGCATTGTGATTAAGCCTGGGCGTAGTAGGCGTAGTGGGACTATGCGAAGCTACGCGAAGTGGGACAGAAACTACGTCCACCCACGCACTTCGCGTAGCCCCACTACGCGCCACCCGCCTCCCTCCCGCCTTCGCTAAATACTACCCGCCTCCCTCCCGCCCTCCCTAAATACTTAAATAATGTTTTTAAAAAGAATAAACACCACTTACCTTGTCGGCTGCATCTCCGGGGCTCCCTCTGGTAACCGCGCCGCCATCTTGAATACTAATGCGCACGAGTCTCTACACACTTAAGTATAGGTTTTTGTAGTAAAGGTGGGTGAGTCTAGAGAAAGTGTGTAGGAAAAGGGGCAGACTTACCACAAAAGGGGATAGGATTAGGGAGGAGTAGGAGGGATTTTGGGAAGGTCAGACAGGCGTTTAGGGAGAAACGTCTCCCACGTATTCAAGAGTAAGCCAATTGCATTACTCTGGGGGTGGAGACATGTAATTTACACTTTTGTAGTAAATTTACATTCATAGTTTGTGAATACCAAAAATAGTAAACTGAAGTCTAAACTAACTCAATTGTGCTATGCTATGGCATTTGTAGAGTGCTCCTTCACCCGTGAGGTTATCATGCCTAACCATGTCTGTTGCTGGACTCCGTGAATCTAGTCAAAGCCCAGGTCTTCAGCTTTACGTGGTTATTCACGAGGGAGGAAGATTTATTTATGAGGCGAGGGTAAACATTCCATGTTTTGGGAGATGGGCCGACCCTCTCTTCTAATATTGTGTGTTCATGGAACCTGTGTGGCGGCTAGTCTTGCTGACTTGAGGTCTCTGTTAGGATAGTGGAAATGTGTTCTACTGTTAAGGTATCCTGGTGCCGTCTTGTGAAGTGCCTTGAACATGAATGTGAGCAGCTTGAATGTGATTCTGTTGTGGATCGGTAACCAGTGTAGTGTCTTGAGGTGATGCAAGATGTATTCTCAATGATGGACGTTTAGTATGAAGGAGGCTGCTGTGTTCTAGATGGTTTAAAGTCTACTGGTTAGGTATTTGGGGACATCAGCATAGAGGCTGTTGCTGTAGTCGAGTCTGCTGCTGATGAGGGTTTGCATGACCACCTGCTTGGTGTCTAGTGGAGCCATCTGAAAATCCTTTTCAGTATTTTCAGCAAGTGGAAGCTTCCGTTTTGTGTGAGTTGAGTTTCAGACAGTTGTCTTATATTCCTTTGGTGATCTTGGCCATGCAAGCTGAGTATCATCTGAGTAGGACAAGACTTCTATATTGTGGGCTCTGATGATGCTTGCTAAAGGGGTCATGTATTTGTTGAAGAGTGTTGGGCTGATGGAAGAGTCTTGAGGAATCCCACAGATGAGTTCCAGAGCTTCTGATGTGTAGGGTGGCATGTTGACTAATTGGGTCCTTCTGGTGAGGGATTGGGTGAGCCACTTAAGAGCAGGTCCTTGGATCCTGACGTGTGCAGACATTGGATTAGGATAGGATGTGAGATGGTGTAAAAAGGGGCTGAGCTGCCATTCATCCTCTGTCCATGATCAGACTGATGCTATTGGTAGCTGCAACCAGGGCTTTTTCATTGCTGTGATTGGGTCGGAATCCTGATTGCGAAATGACGCGGTTTTGCTGATTGGTGGTGTGAGCCGGTAGACATCTTTTGTTGGCCTTCTTCATGTCTTTGTTGGCTATGGCAAGAGTGATATAGGATGGTAAGTTGTGAGCTTGGTGGAGTTTGCAGTAGGTTTCTTCAGCAGCACGTAGAAAGCTGCATGTTATTCTGTGTTGGAAGGGTGGCAGTGCAGATGGAGGCAGGAGTATTTTTCAGAGGGTTCTGCTGCTTGGAGTCCTTCATTGAAGATTTGGTGGGGTGCAGGATCCGATGGGGTCCCTGAGTGGGTGGTCATTATGAGTTCTGCTATTTCTTCAACAGTGATGAAGTTCCAGATGGTCAGGGTGTTTTTGCTTTCTGTGATGGGACGGGTCTCTGTGAGGTGGCTGGTTTCAGGTTGTTCTTAGAAGCTCCTACAAATGTCTAATTTTGCTGTTTCACTATCCAGAGAGATGGTTACAAAACTCCTTGGGTAGGGGTTAGGAGGGGTGTGATGTTGGTGGTAATGGCCGCGAACTATGGTATTCTCTTGAGTTCCAAAATCTTTTATTTCAAGGGTGTAAAAGAAGCACCATACAGCCGACGCGTTTCGTCCCACACAGGGGACTTCTTCAGGGCTTACATTCAAGATAATAGCTGCTGGTTCTGGAAAAGGCCCTAGTTCAATTGGCCAGAATAGATCATTTGAGGGGCTGGATGTTATGGCAATCGGCAACACCTCTGTTTTGTCCGGATTTATCTTTAATGAATTGGCGGACATCCAATTAACCGTGAATTTCAAAATATTTTGCAGTCTAACATATACCGAGGATGAGTTATCAATTTGGATAACAATTTGAGTATCATCGACATAGTTATAAATCCGGCATTCCATCTGATTTAGTGCCGAGATCAAAGGTTGGAAATAGACGTTAAAGAGGAGAGGTGAAAGTGCCGAGCCTTGGGGAACTCCACAGGTGATGCCGGCTGGCGACGAAACCTGGTCTGCCAATTGGACTCTCTGAGAGCGGTTTTGAAGAAATGAAGTTAGCCAGGCGTGCGCAGTTCCCTGGATGCCGAAGTCCCCTCAGACGCGACAATAACTGGTCATGGTTAACCGTGTCAAATGCAGCGGAGAGGTCTAGCAGCACCAGGGCGCACAGGATCTTATTATCTGCTCTGCGTCTCAGATCATCAAGCACGGAAAGCATGACCAATTCCGTACTATGGTGATCCCTAAAGCCAGCCTGGTTCTGTTCTAACAACTGCTTTCAAGATGGCAAGAAAGATGTTTGAGAACATGTTGTTCAAGTATTTTAGCTCAAACAGGTAGCTGTGAAATGGGCCTAAAATTTTTCAGAATCTTAGCGTCTGCACCCGGCTTCTTCAAAAGCGGGATCAGACGAGCCTCCTTAAACCAGTCCAGTTTCCAGGGAGCTGTTGAGGAGGGAGAGAACATCGTCCTCTATTCCTGGTAGTGCTAGCTTAAATATCCTTGGAGGGCAAGGGTCTGCTGGAGACCCTGACTTTACTCACCTCACCAGGCCTGCCAGCATCTCCTTAGTAATCGGAGGCAGCGTGCTAAGGGAGTGGGCAATCAAAGGAGCTATCAAAGATGGTTGATCAGAGCAGGCAAGTCTCGGGTGTGATGTATTTCTGTCAAAAGATCCGATATTTTATTGGAAAAAAAAACCTGGAAGTTATGGCAGTCATCCTGCGTGAAAGAGGGATTCTGCTCCTTATTTTTCCTCAACTCTGTCAGGACCTTAAAAATTTCTTTCTGGGGGTCTCTTGCCACCACAATTCTACCCTCATAGAATTCAGTTTTCCTAGAAATAATTGCCTGTTTATAATAACGAATTCCTGCACCTACGTAGCCCGTGCACTAGGACACATTTTAGACTAAAATTTAGTTCTAAACTATGAATTTGTTTTTCAAGTAGTTACACATAATTTTGCATCTTTTTCCTACAATTCACCATAATTACACAAAAGTATATTATATGAATTTTGCACAACTATACTTATGATCCATAGCCATATAAAACAGGTTGCGCCAAATCTAGGTAGAAAAATATTCTGCAAACCCACACTGCAGATAATACTGTCTCTACACTATGCACCAATTCTGCTTTTCCATATTGAGTGAGATGCAAATCCTACAGAAATGCTCTGTGCTATTACCAACCTGAGCAAAAACTTCTCCCACTCCACTGACACTTTCAGTCACATTCCTGTATTTCATGTGAAATTGTCCCGATTTTCACAGATAGTGAGAGTCATACTCCAGCACTAATGACAACGGTACGTCTGGTAAGTGGGTACTCTTTATTGAACATCTCATCCACCAAGTTCTCGTCACGACTGACTTTCCTGGGTATCTTCAAACATTTTCATAGAAACATTTTACAGCATGGATTGAAACACTAATGATAATTATAGGAACAAAGAAAAGGAAGATACCACACAAATGTTTTGAAAATTCAAGGTTTTTTTTGCATTTTTATTAGGCCTGGGCGGAGTTTGCTGAGTTCCACTAAGCGGAACTCCGCAAAGTGACTAAAAACGGTGCCACAATAAGCGGTGGAGTGCGTTTGGACAAGCTGTTCACATTAATTCTCAGCGCCGCGTGTTTGTCCCAAATTTTCAGCACGAACTGCACCATGCGCAGCGCAAGAGAGCGCTACTTCTTTTCTGCCACTCAAGTAGATTTTCTACTTGAGCTGCAGCTTTTTCAACACACATGCTCGCATACGTTCTCAACAAGAGCAGGCGTGAACATCTGCGACTGCCTGCGTTGAGAAATCTGACCGGGTGGTGGTTTTTCCAAACCTGTGTTATGCCGAGCGGAGTTTTTCGGAGCACCGCATGCTCCGTGGAGCATGGAGTGCATAAAACACCGCAAATTCCGTGAACGGAGCGTAGTTTACTGCCCAGGCCTAATCTTTAATATCTCAGGATTAAGGAATAATTATGACTTAACTTATATAGCAAGTCTACTATTTGTCTGCTTACAAATGGTGTTAGCAATTAACACACATTTGACCCACCTCTGGTCCTAGAAGCAAGAGGAAAAGAGCAAATAAATATGCTTACTCCAAGGGCAGCTGGGCATGGGGTGATATTTCACACCTACATCCACAAGCAGTATTTAGAAAGGAGACTTTTCTTTGTTGTATATAACACCCTGAAGTAAGGGGCACAGACTGTCTGTTTTTCTGTGAATGTCCCACCTCACCTTTACCTCGGCTTGGGATTGAGCTCTCCAGGCAGGATGCACCCTACATCTTCAAGGACCAAGGAGTTACACACAGATCTCTTCAATGGATGCATTAGCCAGTGCCCTATATCACTGGATATGGTATGCTCGCCACACAAACTCCTACCCTTTTATCAGAAACAACTTAAATGTCTCTGTTTTGTCAGCAAAGCATGGATCAAATGTTGCTTAATATTTAATAGACCCATAAAGCATCATCATTCATCCTTGTTCTCTGGGACTGGAGCTAATCTTGTAGCATGCACAAAGCAGCCTCTCTCCCTGACCCCTTCCTCTCACATTGTGTAGCCTAAGTGCACATTTTCTCTCAAAACTAAATTACTTTGTTCCTTTATCTCTTCAGATCATGAACACCTTGTGTAAAACTGATTATGTTCTTTCTGCGTTCCACCCAAATGACATCCTGGAAATATGAACATTAGATTTATTGCAAATCAGGCTGGTATTCACTTACTGACATCCACTAGTGGCCAAGCCAGTCAGAAAGATAATCTTGTGAAGCGATGCCATTGAGGAACACATCCATTTCTTTGATATCAGACAGGGACAAGCTGTCCAACACAATCTTCTGGTTCAGACTTCTCAGGTCCACACAGAATCTTAAACAGCCATCCGCCTGGGGTAAGGCCTTTAGTTCCCTTATCTCTTCTAACAACACTTGCATCTCTTCTTTCCCCAAGGCTGCCCTTGATAAATGCTTTAGCAACACTCCTTTCAAGACTATTTTGTGGACACAGCCTTTCCATGACCCTCCTGTATGTTCTTTTTTTCTAAATTTTGGCAGATACGATACATTTGTTAAAAGGTGACAGATGTCTTGTCCTCCCTGTTTAGTGTGTAAAGATATCAATCACTCTAAATGGGGCATTTGCCACTTTATAGTAGGTGTCCAGCATCTACAAACTCTAAATCCACCTGCATGTCTTCAAAAACACATTCACACATTTGTATCAAATTCTCTTTTCTGCCTTTCTCAGTGATCAAGAGTGCTGAGGTGCATGTGGATGAATGAATGAATGATGATACTTGTAAAGCGCACTGTTACCCCATCTCGGGGTGTCCTGGCGCTGAAGACCGCTGGGGAACCCGTCCTGGCTTTCCCTGTGAGATGGTCCCTTCTGGGTATCTCCAAGGGAACTCCCTGATCTAAAATAATATGTGAATTTTATTATGCACGGATTGTAATATTGGTTGTCTCTTGTTTGCTACATATATATTTCCTTAGTTCTTACGTCCCTGGACCCGAATACTGAATGACACACAGCCAAGAATATTAATTTTGCTCCCCCCTATAAATCATAGCATTGCTTTGTTTCTGAAAGGGGTGCATTTGGTCGACACCGACACTCAATTTTAAGAACTGGACTTATTTACCCTCATCAAAATGTGCCCAAGAGAGGGAAAAAGACAGGAAGGACAAAAGAGAAAGATAGGAAAACAGTGATAAAGGGAGAACACGGGGGCAGAAGATAATCTGTGAGAGTGAAATGAAGAGACAGAAAGTGTAGGATGATGGAAGGAAGAGGCATGAGGTGGAATCAAGACTAGGCTGCCTTTGTATTTAACAATGCTGTCATTGGCAACTCCTAATGTGGACTCTTTAGAAAAACCTAAGGCTACGGCACTTTTGTTTTTCTGTTTTTTACAGATCAAGCACTAGTTCACGGCCATCTTTCCTCAGGGAGTTCCCTTGGTATGATGGTGTACATGTGCCTGGGGCCCACCATCAAATCTGCATCCCTGTCTTTATCCTGGCAATAAGCTTCTGGTGTTTGCTTGTTAGACTGGTCCTCTTTTGCACCAGCACGCACTACTATCACCACCCTCACAGATTGCTTCCTGTCCTATATAAGCCACTTTCCCTTTAAATCCCTCCTTACACATTTTAGCCAAGAGTTCACGTTTTCCACACTTGCAGCAAATTTTGGACACCTCAAAGCATACCTTAAGGGTTTGCAGTATAGACATTAGTCTTGTTTTCTTGGACCTGTCTGATGTTTACCTGCATTCAGCCCTTTGTCCTCACCATCTTTAGTTGTCTTATTTAAAAATGCTTTTTTATCAGCATAATTTTTTTTGTTCGCTCTTTCATACACTGTGTAATTCTACTATCTATTTATGATATGAAAGTACCATCTTACAACATAGAATACCTCACTGCCGCCTTGAGTGTTTATTACTTAACCACAAATACATCCCTTGAGGAAAGTCCATATAGAGTTAGACGTGACAACATACCGGTTTAGGAGGTTTCCTCAATCTCTTTGTGAGGTTGAGCTACGTGGGACCAGAACTACCAGCAATGCCACAAAAGTACAGCCTGGTTGTTGATTAGATGAAGGTCACTCAGTCTTTCCTCTGTGTCTGTTGGTTGTGATGCTTCCCCTAATGAAAGGAGCAGTGTGCTGCTTTTGCTTGAGAATTTGAAGCCAGAGTAAGAAAATATATCTGACCCGGCACAGAATTGCCAGTCTTCCACATCAGTTCCCATGTGGTAAGGTTCAATAATAATGCAGTGTGCTTCTCCGTCTTCTGTGATACCACAACATAAAGTCGGAATAACCTCTCATCCCGGGGATTTATTAAACATGTTCCAATTACATGACATCAGTCTATATCATATTCTGAGCCTCTTGCACATGGTGCCCCCGGCTTAACCATGACTAACATGTCTCATGCCTTTATTGTAATGCGTTCCAAAGAAGCATTGGTATCCTCTTTGAAGAGTCATGAGATGCCCAGGTTTATCTCAAACTGTTAACATAAGAGAGAAAGAAGGGTCAAGGCACTAATGTCCTGCACTTGCCGACAAAGTGTTGAGAAAAGAAGAAATATTATTCTCGGTGGTGCAACGAACCAGGAGTACAGCCCTTCTTACTCCTTAATGGAAAGAACATTCAAAAACAGACTAACATAGTGGTGGTTCAGCACCCACAAATTAGTGGTGACATGTGTTGAAATACAACTGTTCATGTATAAGCTTCTATGTCAGACATGACAACAATATTCATGACAATTGACACTGAGTCACAACAAACGCATATGAAGAGAGTTTGTTCTTTCAATAAATCTTTATTCGTCTTTTTTCTCTTCTAAAAACCACATCAGCGGAAAGTAGCCAAAGCGTTTCATCCGACAAGGACTTCTTCAGGGCTACAAAAATACATACAAAAAACAAATACTTATTTACAATTTGTACAGACATTCACAATATGTACAGTTAAAAACATTTCCTATTCACAATCTTAAGAATTACAGACACTACAAGATGATATAGTGTTGACAAGTAAATCACCTAATTTCAGTTACACGTGTTAATTTTTCATAGCATTTTTCTGACAATTGCAAATACATATTCATGTCTTCGTCTCAAACATGTAGCCAAATTGTATATTGGATATGTTTATAGGGGTATAGGCAATTTGTATTTGGTTTATTTATCTAAAGGCGATGGACTTTTACAAACAGACAACATCAAATCGACTTTAATCATTAAAGTACAGGGAGACCATTAGTGGATTTATAGAGACTTTCATAGGACCAATTCATGGTCAAAATGCAAATAATAGTTCTTGCATAAGATCAGACATATGAACTTGTATAAACAAACGTAACCTACATATGGTCATTAGCATCACTAATCCATCTGCGTCCGGCAAATTAAACGTTTATTAAAAAGATTTACCTTGGCAAGTGTCGAGATTTCTGTAAGAAACATCATAAAAGACCGAATGTAGAATTCCTGGACCTATATGTGGTTGTTTAATAACATGCTAACAGTATAAGGTCAAATTCCTATGGCCCTTCAAAGATAAACACGTAAAAAACGTGATTGCCAAATTTAAGAAAATGCAAATGATACATTAAATATCTGTCTTAACGTATTTGAATATCAATTCTATTGCCCTACCATTCAAGCATAGTTGAGAGCCGACCGATGTGTAAAAAAGGCACAGTAAAATGACTCTGTCAGTCGAAGAGTTGTCCTTAGTATAAAGCTAACTATATTCTCTGCACAGAACACAAGTTCTATAATAGACAAAACTATTTAAAATTAATCTATTAGAGAACTGCATTGTGAAAAAACAACCTCAATAAACACCTAATGGTTTGCAAAATAGTACAGTGGTAGTTCTCCCTACTGACTAAACAACCTAAAACGAACATCTTTTTGTGGTACCAAATTCGATGAACATGCTTCCCCCCACCCCCCAAAAGGAAAACAACAGCATCAAATGTCAAAGAATGCAAACCATGTTAAACCTCATGGCACCAATTGAAAAAAGACAACTATTTTAAAGAATTTAGAGGGAAAGCACGTAATCCTCGTGTACCCCAACAACATAAAGCCACTATGATAACTTAATGGTATTGTGGGAAACAGTACATAATGTTCGTGTTGCATATATGTATGTACCCTCAATGTAACATTGAGGCTATTGTACAGATACGGCATCCGAGACATGGTGTTATGAAACCCCGCTCACCCATCACACACAAATTAAGTGCCAATAGCACGGATAACGAAGTACTTAAGGAAATTGTGTGCTTCAAAACAATTCTTCTAGCTAGAATATAATCCCAACATAAGGGAATTATTGTCATCAGAAACAAGACTGTAGTTTTCCATCAAGCCCATGTTTAGACATGCATAAGGTAGTTAAGGTGTTGCACATTTTGGGGACAAGGCTCCCTTAAAATACAGAGAGTGTTTCCTGTAAGATTGTCATAGCAGATGTGCCAGCAGTTTGGTGCTTACTAGGAATAGATTGGCCATTAGCTGAACAGTTATGTGTGCGCTCATATTAAATGGGTTAGTCATCTGAAATGGTTAGAAGATGGTTGGTCATCCGAATGCTTGGTGCAATAGGCAGGTGTCTATAATATGCTGATCTGTATTGTGTATGAGATATATAAGGTACTTTCTTAAGTGTGATTTCTATTGAATAAAGAAATCCCCACACACCAGCCCATATCTATCAAACAGCAACAGATTATCATGGATTGGAGGTGGTTGAGTGTCTTGAGGCGCCATCCAAGCACCAGGGCCCGGCAACACTCAACAAACACTAAAATGTGTGGGAAGCTGCTGCGAACTGATGCTCACGCTCCAGCAACGAGCAGCTCCTGACCACGCAGATGTTCTCTAGAATGAGGTGTCACCATTTCAAACCTTCTGGGGTTTGGACAGCTGGTGTATTTAATGCCCATAGTTACCCTAGAAGTCATCAATCTGTAAAGCTTTTGCTAGTTTTATCAATGCAGGTACCTTCGCCTAGCAAGCTGTGCTCTGGTTCTATACAACTTTTTCCACTTCAAATACTTTAACTATGTCTACAAGAATGTTGGACTATCACAATAGAGACTTTTGGGACAAAATAGGGAATATGATTTCTGGATATCAGCTTTTGTGGTATAAGGGACCACAATCTACTATCACATAACAGGGGTTTCTTCATATTCAATGGCATGCACATATTGTGTGCACAAGTGTAGCATGAGGCGTAATAGCAGCTCACTGGTCATTTCTCTATGGTTGTCCATCGCTCTACGTTAGTAAATTTTCCTTGGAGAGCCATCCGTCAGTCTCTCTGTCCATCACTGTCTGTCCCTCTGTTTGTTTCTCTCTGTTCTCTGTGTTGGTCATTCTTTTTTTTATCGTCTATTTCTGCCTGTCCGCCAGACTGTATTAGGCTGTCTCCGCGTGTTTCTCGTGTATCTGTTTGTTGCTGTTCTTTCTGCATCTCCCTGCATCCACTCCTCTCTGTCCACATCTCTGTGTGTTCATGTTTCCGTATCTGCACACCCCTTGTTGCCTTCCACCACGTCTTTCTATCTCTGGTGTGTTTGTGTCTATTCATCTCACACTGTTAGTCAATCTCTGCCTATCTCCTTGTGGCTGTCCACATCCCTGCCTGTCCATCTACTTGTGTCCTGTCCATCTACCTTTGTGGTTTATGTCTGTCCCTGGCAGTTTCCATGTGTTTGTACAAATACTTTCTTGTTTTGTTGCTGTTG
Organism: Lissotriton vulgaris; assembly: GCF_964263255.1. NCBI lineage: Eukaryota > Metazoa > Chordata > Amphibia > Caudata > Salamandridae > Lissotriton > Lissotriton vulgaris. Next base: position 1,732,932,533 of record NC_141693.1, read on the forward strand.
AACTCGTTGCCTCTAGATTCATCTTTTATTCCGCATGGGCAAACATCCATTCATCTGCCTGTCTCTCTCTCAAGCTGCTCAGCTCATTTTGTCTGTTCATTGCTCCATCCAACTCATTTTGTTTCTTAATTTCTCTCTCCAACAAGTTGTTTCTGACCATGTTCTCTGGGGCGTAGCTACTAATGGGCAGCAGGTACTATGGCACCAGGGCCCAAATGCCCTAGGGGCCCATTGAACTCTGTTTATTGTTATAGTTTAATCGCCATTTGCCTTGCGGGGTCCGTGGCATCCTTGCTGCGGCCCTGCACGTCGTCTGTCTGTCCGCGTCTCTGAATCTGTTCAGTGCTCTTTGTTTTCCAGGAGACATCTGGAGAGAGCGGACAAGAGGACAGGAAACAGCCCACTTAGGGAGGACCATAGAGTGATCAAGAAAGAGCCTAGTAAGAGCGGTAGTACTGAGGAGGCTTGTAGGGGCGGGAAACCATAGAGGGGCGTGGAAGTAGTCTGGGTAGCATTTGGTACAGTGCAACTCGCCTATTGTTTCAACTCTCCTCGTTCTCAAGAAAAATAAAATATCTGTGCACATCTCTAACCTTGAAAGGCCCTTTGAACTTAGTGAGTCCAGCCCCAACTCAGCCAGACTTAACCTTAACCCAGTTACCCTTTCTGATGTCACCAGAATCTCTCCATTCCCACTTTTCCTTTCTTCCACCGTGCAGCACCCACTCCTTTGTCCATGCGGAAATCAACTTGGTGCATGGAACCCTACCACGCATCATCTCAAATTGAATTTCATAAACCCGATATGCCCATGTTCAACACCATCTTCTCAGCATCCTGACCTTTTGCCACAGCCAACTCAATTGTGCAATTGACCAACCTATAAGCCCTCTCCACCATATCACTGGCCTGTAGTTGTAAAAAGAGTTGCGATTGTGCTTAATTCCACAAGACTTCAAAAAACCTGCATCTTTTAAGATGTTACTGAGTACCATTATCCATTATTATTACCAAGGGAGCGCCTTCCTCAATACAAATCTCTTTTAACAGATCAACTGTCAGATTAGTGAAAACTTCACACAGAAACTTCACAACGAGCTACTTGTTGTTGACATCCTTGATCACCAAAGGAAATTTCAAATAACTTCTGAGTTAATGCATGGGTCCAATAAAACATAAACACACGGGCAGATTTACAATAACTGGCGCATCCCTGCTGATATGCAGGGATGCGCCAGTTATTGTGCGTCACGGCTCCGCCACCATGGATGCGCCACATTTACAATGCGGCACACCATGGGGCAAAAATGGACAGATTCGTGACGCATCTGCTGCCGGGCCTGGAGGCCCATAGGAATGAATGGGAATTACCAAATCGGTAAATACCGATTCAGTAAATACCGAATCGTACCGATTCGGTAATACTTACCGAATTATTTCCTACATAGCATTTACCGATTCTAAAATACAGAATCTGTAAATACCTACATCTGGACCTTAATGTTTTTTTCCCAGTTTTTCTATGTAATACATAGAAGTAGATTTCTGAGAGAGAAAGCAAGCCACTTAAAGACCAATACCAAATATAAACTGAATAGGTTTGTAGCTGTATGATGTCATTAGAGCTTCCAAAAGAGTTAACTTTTGGATGTTTGATTCTTCTGTGTGGAACATCCATTAGGAATACTTTTTCTTCCTCTATCGAAGTGCAGTGCATCCAAATAATTTTCTAATGAAATATAAGGGAATTATTAATACAATCATAGAAAATGTGTCTGCATGCATACCTCATGAACCACTACTTTTAAAGTTGATTAAGCACAGCATAGATTTAAATATTTTAAATTGTTGGGCTGAGTTATATAATCAATCTGAAAAATACTTTGTTTCGTGTTGAAACAGATCCCTCATGCTTTCTTCTGATACTTCTGTAAACTATTGTACATGTTTCAGTGCTCTTTTGAACAACTTTGACTTGCAGTTTATGTTCTGGTACTATTTCTAATCTTCGTTTGTGGGCCACTGAGCTAATGTGGTTCTGTTCTTAACTTATATATCATTATATTGTACTTGTTAAATTTCCCAGAATAAATAATTAGCAGAAAAGAGCTGTGGTGCATTTTCCCTTATTTTCATTCTGTGAAACTGTGCCCATTGTTGAACAATAATAAACGAGAAATGAAATTATCGACTTGTTAGTAACTCAAAAACAATTATTCAGAACATAAATTTAAATTCAAATTAAATGCTGTGAATATATTTGAGTAGATTTGATTTTCTTGTTGCAAAGAATAATGGCATTAATAGATGTGCCTTCTATATGTGGCACTTACATCTAAAAAATCAATATCTTCGTTTGTGTGCTACTGAGTTTATATACAGCAGCATACATATGAACAGTCATGATGTGCTTTCTGTGGGTCTGAAACCCTAAGGATGTTTCAGGCGTGACGTTATGTAAATACATGGTTATTAGATATAGAATTATCAACTAGGAGTGAACATACCTCTTCAGTTATAGATATTATTCCTGAGGAAGAACAATGCCATGTTCAAAGAAGGACGTGCAGCATGTGTAAGGATACTATGAATTAGGAAGGATATGCCTGTCTAGTTGTACATATGGGGCCAGATGTAGGTCGGTCGGTAACGGCCGAAAATCGGTATTTTCGACCGTTACCGACCGGTATTCAAGAATTGGCATGTTTGGGCACAATTTTACAGAATCTGTAAATTTACCGAATCGGTAAATTTACCGATTCTGTAAAATACCGAATCGGTATTTTTACCGATTCGGTAAATCTCAGATGTAGGTGGGACTCTTCTGAGTCCCAAAGGCCCTACAAAATCGGTATTTTACCACACAATCCTATTGTTTGGTAAAATACCGAATTCAGGTGTGCATGCACATGTGTGCATGCACACCTATCCATGTGACAGACAGACATGCCCTTAGGGCATGTCTGTGTGCCACATGGCGCACATGCCTATTTGTGGGGTGCCAGAGGGTGTCAAAGTGACACCCCCTGCACCCTTGCAAAATTCGGTATTTACCGATTCTGTAAATACAATATCGGTATTTCCCATTGATTCCTATGGGCTTCAAAGCCCATAGGAATCAATGGGAAATACCGATTCTGTATTTACAGAATCGGTAAATACCGAATGTTACAGATTCGGTATTTCCACATCTGGAAATACCTACATATCCACGCCTTAGATTTACCAATTTTTAATTACCGAATCGGTAAAATTCGGTAATTAAAAATCTGTAAATCTATTTTACCTACATCTGGCCCATGATGTCTAACAAAGGAAATACTTTGTGATATCCATTTGTAGGTACAGATATAATTCTGGAAAGTGACATCTCTGTGTGCCTATAGAAATAATGTCTGATGAGGGGCTTCTCAATACTATTATGGACTATCTAGAGAACTGCATCACGTGTAGTTATATAGATGATATTTCCAAAGAAAAAATCTTATCAGCTAGCGGCACACATGTCCAAAGAAAGATAATACTTGCATGTGTACTATCAACTTTCACAAATTTATAAAAAAAACAGTGTACATTTTACCAAGCAAATAGACACCAAAATGACATAAATCAGGTAGGGAACTAGACATATGATTTTTATTAGTTTTGGATATTTCTAGGACCAAAAAGTGCAAAGCACCAATTGTGCGGTCTTGTCAACCTAGATTGGGGCAAAGTCAAAATTTAAGGCTGACCACAATGGATCACGGGTCGGCTACCAGGACCAGGTTTCTCCTGGTTAAAATGTCTTCTCAAGGAATTTTCTCATCCGGAGTGTGGGCTGCTGGCTGGACCCAATGGAGAGCTCGATGATGTCAGGGTGCTGCTTGGCCTTTGTCAAATTGAAACCTACATGTTAGGATTTAGAAACGTTTCTGAAAGCTGGGCTGTGTTCAGCGGGGCAATTCAGCAAGTTCAGTCCAATTGGAAATGCTACTTCTAAGGCTGCGGTTCTGAGGTGGTCCCTTGGTAGCCTCTAGTTCTTTTAGGAATAAGTTCAAAGAAAGTTTTGAAGTGTCCACTTCTGCAATCCTGAGGGGGAGAGAATACACTCTAACACCAGCCAAGGGTCCAGGACCTCTTGGCCACCTCTTGGTGAGAAAGGATTATCTCAGAAATTGCAACTAGAGGCTTTAGGCAGGAACGTGCCAACTTTCTTAAAGTCGTACAAAAGGGGGTGGTGATGGACGGAGCATCTGAACCAATCAAACACTCACACCCAGTCAACAGATCTGGGTTTAATCCATCACCGTTCTTTAGCCCACTCTGCCACCCCAGTTCAGACATGGCCATATGAAAATCAGTCTGATCCTATGCCTCATGGGAACAGTCCAGCCCGAACTGCCAAGCCATGCCTTCCCTGGACCGGAAACAAGCTTCCGAGGACTGGTTTCTGGCATTTCAGCCGTCTTCAGCCCGGCTTGCTTGAATCCAGTGGCAAAGTGAGCAAGGGACTCACGTCTGAGCATACCCTGCCAACTTATGGCGAATATTCTTAAAGTGGCATTTTCAAAATAGTCATTTCACGTCTGACTTTAGCACTAGTTTGGATTTTAATTTACTATTAATTTGAGTCCTTGAACCATGGTTTTAGCTATCCCAAACAGAAGTTAAACATTATTGAATGTTATAATGTAACCGAGTGGTTTTCTATTGGACAGGCCACAGTGAAAAACGACTTTGGAGATGTTTCACTGCCAGACCTTACAAAACTTTACTACACATGTCCTACTTTTTACATACCATGCACCTGGACCTAGACGCACTTAAAGCTTACTTTAGTGGGGACAATTAGGCATTTAAAGGGAAGGTTTAGGCTCCGAAAAGGGGGTATTTGTCACATCAAATTTGCAGTTATAAACTTGTCATGCAAGGCTGCAGTGGCAGATCCAGAGTCATATTTTCACTTTGTCACTGTAGTGGTGGCACAATCCGTTCTGCGGTCTACTAATGACATTTGACTTACATCCCTGGGTACAGAAAGTACCATATACTAGGGACTCAGGGCCAGATGTAGGTCACCAAATACCGGTCGGAAATTGCCGATTTCGGCCGTTACCAACCGGTATTTGGTGATTGAGATGTAGGGGGCCTTAAATTTACCGATTCGGTATATTTACAGAATCGGTAAACTTACCGATTCTGTAAATTACCGAATCAGTAAATTTACCGAATCTCAAATTTGTGATGTAGGTGGCACTGAAAACAGTGCAACCGGCCCTTAAGACTTCGTTATTTACCATGACATACTATGTCATGGTAAATAATGAATTCCTCTGTACATGCACATCTGTGCATGTACACCTGTGCCATGTGGCACACATACATGCCCTTAGGGCATATATGTGTGCCACATGGCACAGGTGTACCTGCACACAAGCCAGAATCAGGGGTGCAACAGGGTGTCAAAGTGACACCCTGTCCCCCTTGCAAATTCGGTAATTTTACAGAATCGGTATTTACCGATTCGGTAATTGACATTGATTCCTATGGGCCTCAAGACCCATAGGAATCAATGGCAATTACAGAATCGGTAAATACCGATTCATTAATTACCGAATCATACCGATTCGGTAAGTAATTCGGTAAAATTACCTATATCCCGATTGCCAGTTCTTAAATACCGAATCGGTATGATTCGGTATTTAAGAATCGGTAATCTGGGATTACCTACATCGGGCCCTTATAGTCTTATATCTGATTGGCATATTTAGCTTACAGGTAAGTTAAATATTCAGTTCAGGTATTAGTCAATTTCACATGTACTTTAGGGGTCAGAGCACATACAGTGGATGCTGGATGTCAATGCCCCAGTGTTCAAAATCAGTAAACCAGCATCAAATCTAGGAAAACATGGGGGCCAAATGGGGGATGATAATAGAAAAAAGGTATTTTCTCACAAATTCTCACCCAGAAAATCCACTTTTGTGTGACTTTTTACACCACCAAACCATTTACACATTTTACCTCCAGAACTGATATTCAAGTAATTCAAGGGTATGTCACACTTTTCGTTAAAGACTGGAAAATAGAATAGGTCCCAAAGTCTTAATAGGGATTCCTTAGATATCTCTGCTAATCAAAGCAGAATTTTTTAAAAGAAGAAGAAAAAGAGAGCAAGATTAATCAATAGGATGATGTGTGATGTTCATATTTTAAGAATAGGCTCTACAAAATATCCTGAGCTCCTGTTCCTCATTTATACCCCCAGGACTATGGTTCACCTTGTATGTATCCAAGGTAGAACAAGAAAAGAGTCAGCAATAGGTTAGACACACTCATTTAACACGCAGATGGCTTTGCCTTCATCTCTGCTGGCTCTGAGAGTATCAAGATGGCTTGTAATTTAGCAATAGAACTTGGCATGGCCTATGTCCTGACCCTCTTTTCTCTCCTTGCCCATCACAATATCTATCTCTCTCTCACATTGCTGTTCCTTTCTCTTTTTCTATCTTGCAGATCTCCGGCAACATGTCTTCCTCCAAGCTCAAAGACACAGATGATGTTTTCGGTAAGTCACAGACCACACTATCTTCTTTTTATATATATATATATATATATAAAAAATAATTTAAAAAAAATATATATATATATATATATATATATATTTTTTTTTAATTATTTTTTATTTATTAAAATGTATTAGAACAACAAAATACAATAAAAAAATCGGCAGCTAAGGCATAAGGCAGAAACGAATTGCACAACAGTTGAAGGGACCAGTAACTTCATGAATAACAGGGAAAGACAGTAAGGTAGAGTCTGGGGTGGGGACTCCAAGAGCAAGCAGCATGCACAGCTGTAGAGACACAGTTCCACACTCAAATCACACTATCAGATTGGAGCATGATTGCAGCCAAAACATAATGAAACCCTCAGTGTGTACAAGTGGCAATATTGTCTCGAATAGGAGATAGTGTAGAGCCAGAGGTGACAATTCAAGCCAGGATAGGTTCTCTGCTAGGAGAAAACTGCATCGGTTCCTAGTCAAAAAGCATGCTCACGATAAAGTGGCCGGTTCCATGTACGAAATGTACTATGATCTTGATGCGTCCTGTTACATTGGAAGAAAGATTCTTCACTCATGCCTCCTCAATGTCCTTGCCCAGTTGCCACAGGTTCTAAGGATCAGGTCTACGTAAACGGTCGGGGATAGGGAGGAGGTGGTACTACCAGTTCCAAAATCCTGACCTTGCTTGTCCATTCTTTGAACTGCATAAAATTCAGACTCATGCATCCTTCTTAGAAGCCCTCAAAACCTGATTTGGTCTTTGGAGGTGTGTGGGCAGCAAAGCCTGTTTTGGTCGGTTAAGGAGTTCGGTCACTGGAGTCGGTTTCGGTCTCTGGATAGGTATGGTCAGTAGAGTATGAATTGGTCTGTAGGTTTGTGCAGTTAGTGGCATATTATTCTGTCTGTGGGAGTGTACGGTCAGTAAAGTCTGATTCAGTATGTGGATATTAACAGTCAGTGGAGGCTGATTCAGTCTCTGGAGGTGTGAGGGGTCTTATTCAATCAACTGGGTCTGGTTTGATATGTGGGGTTGTGTTTACAGCAGAGTTTGATTCGTTTTGTGGAAGTTTGTGGTCAACAGTGTATGAGTTTTTTGCAAAGTTGTGCAATCAATAGATTCTAGTTCAGATTGAGGAGTTGAGTGGTGGGTACTGTCTGATTCAGTCTGTGGAACTGTGCAGTCAGTTGAGTATGATTGGGTCTTTCGATGTATGCTGTCAGTGGAGTCTGATTGGGTCCTTCGATGTATGCTGTTAGTGGAGTCTGATTGGGTCATTCGATGTATGCTGTTAGTGGAGTCTGATTGAAGCCTTTAATGTATGCTGTCAGTGGAGTCTGATTGAGGCCTTTGATGTATGCTGCCATTGGAGTCTGATTGAGGGCTTCGCAGTATGCTGTCATTGGAGTCTGATTGGGTCATTCGATGTATGCTGTCAGTGGAGTCTGATTGGGTCTTTCGATGTATGCTGTCAGTGGAGTCTGTTTGGGTCCTTTGATGTATGCTGTTAGTGGAGTGTGATTGGGTCCTTCCATGTATGCTGTTAGTGGAGCCAGATTGAAGCCTTTGATGTATGCTGTCAGTGGAGTGTGATTGCGGCCTTCGATGTATGCTGCCAGTGGAGTTTGATTGAGGCCATCGCTGTATGCTGTCAGTGGAGTCTGATTGTGTCCTTCAATGTATGCTGTCAGTGGTGTCTGATTAGGTCCTTCGATGTATGTTGTTAGTGGAGTTTGATTGTGTTCTTCAATTGATGCTGTCAGTGGAGTGTGATTGGGTCCTTCGATGAATACTGTCAGTGGAGCCTGATTGGGTTCTTCGATGTATGCTGTCAGTGGAGTCGGATTTAAGCCTTTGTTGTATGCTGTCGGTGGAGTATGATTGAGGCCTTCAATGCATGCTACCAGTTGAGTCTGATTGAGGCCTTCGCTGTATGCTGTCAGTGGAGTCTGATTCGTGTTGTGAAGGCGTGCATTTGATTGAGTCTGAGGTGTGTGGTCAGCAACTTCTGATTTGGGTTTGTGGGGTTTTGAGGTCAGCAGAGTCTGATTCAGTTTGTGAAGTTGAGTGGTCAGTAAAGACTGAAACGGTCAGTGGAGGCTGATTCGGTCTGTGGATAGGTGTGGTAAGTAGAGTCTGGTTCAGCCTGTGAATTTGTGCAGTTAGTGGAGTCTGATTCAGGCTGTTGAAGTGTGTTATCAGTGGAGCTTGCTTCCGTCAGTGGATGTATGTGGTCAGTGGCATCTGATTGAGTTATTGAGTTGTGTGGTCAGTGGAGTATGCTAGGGTATGTAGAAGTGTGCAGGTCGTAGAGTCTGATTCAGTATGTAGAGTGTGCGGAGAGTGGGGTCAGATTCGAGCTATGAAGGTGTGCGGCCAGTGGAATCTGATTTGGTTTATAGAGTGTGGTCAGTGAATCAGTCTGCTGATGTTTGCGGTCTGTTACGTCTGATTTGATATATATCGAGTTGTGTGGTCAGCATAGTGATTGGATTTTTGGATGTGTGTTGTCGATGGATTCTGATTTGGTTTGAGAAATTGTACGGTCAGGGAAGTTGTGCGTCAAGCGGAGTCTGATAGTGTCTGTAGAGTTGCGCAATCAGTGATTTCTGATTTGGTTTATGAAGTTTTACCATCAATGGTGTCTGATTGGGTCACCGGAATCGGTTTTGGCCTGCGGAGGTCTGTGCTCAGCGGACTGTGATTCGGTCTGTGGATATGTGCAGTCAATGGCGTCTGATTCAATTTCCTTAGGTGGGTGGCCAGTGGCATCTCATTTGGTCTGTAGAGGTGTGTGGCTTTTGGAATATGAGTCTGCCTGTCTGTTGTCAGGGGAGTCTGATTCGGTCTGAAGATGTGTGTGGGCAGTGGAGTCTATTGTGATCTGTAGAGCTGTGCAGTCGGTGGAGTCTATTTGGACCTGTAGAAGTATACAGTCATTGGCATTTGATTCATTCTGTGATGGAGTGCAGTCATTTGGTCTGATTTGGTCTGTGGAGATGTACGACCAATGGAGTCTGATTCAGGTGTGTGGAGATGTGCGGTCAGTGCAGTTGAGTAAATAATGCTTTCAGAAGGAGCAGTAGTGAATGGGTGAACCACCATCACAGAAGAAATGGCTGGCATAAACACAGAAAGTTCTGGGCCAGAAACTTGAGAGCAATAACCCTTATTAACCCCTTCGCCGCGGGATAATTCCCCCACGGCGCAGGGTCAGGGGGGCTGCGGCGCCGCGGTGCTCGTGACGCGCCCAGCTCGTCATGAGGCACAGTGGAGCTGATTGATTCTCCCGCACATGCTGGGAATCAATTACGCGTGGGCGGACCGCGACCGTTATGATGAGCCCAGCTTGTCATGAGCACAGCTCCACTGTGCCTCATGGCGAGCTGGGCTTGTTATAAGCATGGAAGGGGTTAAGCTAAGGCGGAGTCGAGGCCGTGTAGACTATGTGACTGAAGAGGAAACAGGTGAATGGCGGACCGAACTGGACCGGCGGTCCACGTCAGAACAGGAAGATGAGCCTCGACGGAGGCTAGTTCTGAGTTCTGCTGTTTGTGGCTCGATTGATCTGGAAGGTTAACTGGTGTATCAAATGAAAGGAACAACGAGAAACTAATTGCGTCACCTTGATCCTCATTGCAAAATGGAATGGTAACATCCGGTTCATCACAGTTAACCGAGTTATGGGATCCCCTGCAGGTGGAACATCCTAACCAGTGGATGTCCCACTTATCATCCCCAGTGGGTAGGTGGGTCGGTGGGATGTCAGAGGCATCCCAGCCCTTTTTCTGAACTCTTTTACAATGCAGCCACAACCGCCACTTTGAAAACATATACTACTTGCATTTCGACTTATTAGATTTAGACTTATGTGAAGGGGCATCTGTGGGTCAACGCAGAATTACTTCATTGTGCTCTCAAACTGGATGGTTAAGGAAAATGATACATAGCGAAGTAAAGTGATAGGCCAGTGTTCACACAGTTGGTCAAGTGGGGGTGCCAAAATTTTAGACCTGGCTACACAATGTGCTGTTCAAAGACATGGTTACATCCTTCGCCCTTCCGTTTAACACCAAAAATCAGTGCTTTGAGTTCACTTATTGAATTATTGTTAATTAGTGTAAGTATATAGAGCATATAGAGTTTTCTAAATACATTCTAATTCCTTAAATCAAACTAACACTATATACACAGATATACTTCTGTGTAGTTATAAGATCTAGAGGTTTTCTATTTGGAATGTTCTCACAGGCATAGTACATCAAATTTAGTGACTGAAAATGCTTGTCTGAAATCACTTTGGCCTTTAAAAGAGTCTCCTTAGAAGCTGTAACTTTAGGAGCAAACTCTGTGGAGACCCCTTCATTTTATGCAAACTGAATGATTTTAGGAGAGACTCAGCATCTCAGTGACAGCAATTAAATACGGAAGCGGCTGGCAAGAAACGGGGGTGGCGGGGCAGACAAACTCTAAATGAAAAAAAAACACTTACCTTCTCACGGCTGCCATCTCTCCTCAGCTTCACTTCCTGACGAGTCCCGGAAGCAGGAATCACACAGGCTCCCCTAAACCAAAAACAACGCTGCAATGCAGCGTTGTGATTGGTCTAAGCACCATGGTTCGGCACTCAGACGTGGACTATGAGCCTGTGCATGTTCTCTACCAGGCTTTGCATTACAGCCTGGTGGGGAACAAGCAAAGTGCACATGACTGTTTGGCCGGCCCAAGACGGCCGGCCAAATCATCATGCACACTTAACCCGTTCGCTGCGGGTGTCGGCCAATGTCCATCGCAAGCACTACCTCGGTAGTGCTGCGCAAGTCCTTTGGCCGATGTGGCCCCTCCCGTACTTTTAGAACGTTCCGCACTGGCGCATAACGTTCGAAGCAGTTAAGGTGTTAAGGAGTGCAAACCACTTCTCCCAGGCTCGACACCTGCCCACCCCACACTAACCCAGCCATGTAGCTCTGAAAAATAAAATGATTATATTATCATTTTATTGTTCCTTTCGCCTGCTCTGAGAGCAGTGGGGCGACGCTCCTCCATATTAGCAGAGGAGCCATCCCTTATTAAATAATTAAACAAAAACTCAGAGTTTGTGATGTGCAGCATGGCTTCAGATAGTTGTGTCTACCATTGTTCAATCTTCAGTCTTCAAAGTCTGGGGGAAGGGGATATTATGCCTTTCACCCCCCTCTGCTAAATCTGAGGGTGACAAAATCCTCCTCCTTCCATACCCCACCCTCCCTACGTCCTTGGGGGCCTGACTGTTCACTGCCCGGAGAATGATGGAATCGGCAAAGGGCGGGGTCTTGGGAGGTGGGCTGTACCATCGCCTGTCGATGGAGAGGATCCATATGGGGAGGGGGAGTGGGAGTAACGTGTGCCTGGTGGCTGTGCAGATGTGTCATATTAGGCTTGACATAAGCCCCTTAGTAGTAGAAAAGGACAGGTTCTAGCATAGAAAATGCATATAGTAATTGCAGTTAGGCAAAACTCTTCGAGGCGGCTGGCTGTGTTAGTACGCGCTATTCAGAACCAGAGACATTGAGTGGAAACCTTGCTGGTGGTGGCTAATGGAAGACCGCGAAAGCAGAAAACCATGAGTTAGACTCGGGGATGAAACTGTGTAATCCTGAGAAAATCCCTTGGGGTCCTATACGCAGTTTGTCTTCTGATGCCAATTCGCAGATGCACGAGTCATTTACAGGTGTGAATCCGAGATGCTGCTAGCATTTTCTAATTTGCTCTGAAGGAAATGGTCCCGAATCTCCACCCCTTCTTCATTTTCCAAAAACACAAAAAGCTTCTGACTGTCAGCGCGAGCTGTGTCTGAAAACTGGATGCTTTCATAATGCTTTTCCAGCTAGGCCAGAGCCTCTGGTCCCCAGGGCCGGACTGGGAACCAAAACCAGCCCTGGCAAAGTGCTCGGCCGGCCCCCCAGGGGGGTTTGGGGGTGCAACGAGCTCTTTGCCAGGGCCGGTTTTCAGCCGATTTTGTTACAGGGCTGATTTTGCAGCTATGCTGCCAAAACGGCCCTGTAACAAAAACGGATGTATGTCGTTACTGCGCATGCTTTTACAACGTATGCCTTTACCACGCAACTTTTACAACGCAAGTCGTTACAACGACTTGCGCTGGATAGTGAATAGTTTAATTTACTATTCCAACTCCAGTCCCCGTGGATAGTAGGGAAGGTTTTGGATAGTAAATTAAACCATTCCCTATCCTACAGCACCCCTTGCGTTGTAAAAGTTGCGTGGTAAAGGTAGTGCGTGGTAAAAGTTGCGTTGTAAACGTTGTTCCCCCCAAAAAACGGCCCCCACCCTTACGGCCCACCGGGGGATTGCCCGGTGCCCGCAACGGCCAGTCCGGGCCTGCTTGTCCCTGCTGTAGTGCTTGGCGTCAGTTGGGGCCGGTGACGGCTGTTATCCATCACTGTGGACGGTGAGGACGGGGCCGAGGCCTGCGGGGGATGGATGCTCTCTCATCTCTCGTGCCTCTTAGAAGGCTTCCCTCCAGGGTCCCTGGTGGCCCTCCCCCGCTGCCTCGAGCGAGCTCCCCGCACTCGCTGTTTCCCAACTTCCCTGCTCCATTTCGCCGCATTCCCATTGTTTACCACATATCATTTCTTCTGTGTCCGTAAAATATTTTTTATCTTCTTTTAACTCTCCTTCTCTCACCTTTGTGTCGCACGTCCCTTCTGGTCCTTTTCTCTTTTTTCTTACTCTTTGACCTTTTACCTCTGTCCATTATGTTCCTTTATCCCCCTTTTCTGTTATCACCTACCTTTTTCTGTGTATACGTTGCGCCCCTTTACAATTTAACAGCCCCCCATTTCTCCATACATTTTGTAAGGCTCTTTCATTCGTTTGCCATTATTTCCCTCATGCGTGCCACGTCACCTCATTTTTCTTTCTATTAAGTGTTTCTCCTTATTTGCCTCCCGGTTCCCTTTTATCGTGCTTTATTCCTTCCTCTTTACTGCTCTATCATTTGAACTGGCTGCTGAGGCAGACCCTTCCTAGTCTTTAGATGGCTCCAGGGCTCTGTGTGCAAAGCCTGAGCTCTCTAGTTCTCATTCACTGGCTGCAGAGCCTGGACACTGACCCTCGCTCCCTCACCTAACCCCCTACTCCCCACACACTCACTCACTCCCTGCACAGACTGGCCTTTCTTAGGGCTTCATTCACAAAGATAAATGTACACTTTTGTGTAAGTTTACGATTTTTCAGTTGACTGCCTATCTTTTTAAGTGTGTCAGGAATGCTGAGACTCCACAGTCGTAAAGATACTACTCGTAAAATTCCTTTGTGAATTGCAATTTTTTTTTACCTTGCACAAAAGTGTGCATTTACCTGCATTTAGAACTTGTCCTTTCCTTGGCTGTCTACAGAACCTGATCTCTCTGGGTCTTTATTGCAAGCTGCAGTGCTTGGACCCTAAGGGTCTCCCCTTCTCACACCGGCTGCAGACACTAGATCCTTTTTTCTCTGGTCTGTCTCACTGGCTGCAGTGCATGTACCGCCTGGGCCTGACGTTGGTTATAGAGCTTGGCCTCTCAGAGTTTTCCTCACTTTCTGCAGTGCGTGTGCTCTCTAGGCCTCAGATTAGTTGCAAGACCTGGCCTCTCTGAGTCTCTCACACTGGCTGCAGTGCATGTACCCTATAGCCTCAAACTGGTTTTAGGGTCTGACCTTTCTGGACTTCTCGGACAAGCTGCTGTTCTTGGAACCCCTGGGCTGAGCTGAGTACAAGTGCTTTTAGTGGGATGTGATGGTGAAGCTGTCGGATTTGACCTGGGATTTTTGCATGGACACAGACATACACGCATACACACTCTCTCATTCTCTCTGTTTTGAAAGTCCTAAAGAATGTTGGTTATTTTACAAAATATTTCATTTTCTTTCACTTAGTAATCCCACTTTTCCTGCAGCCTGTACGTAGTGTATTATTTTTATAATGGTCTTTTAAAAGTACACACTGTGGGCCATATGTAGGTGGGAAAATACCAGTCGGTAACGGCCGATTTCGGCCGTTACCGACTGGTATTCGAAATTCCAGATGTAGGGGGCCTGAAAATTACCGATTCTGCATATTTACCGAATCGGTAATTTTACCGAATGGGTAAAGTACCGATTCGGTAAATGTACAGAATCGGAATTTTGGGATGTAGGTGGCACTGGAAACAGTGCCACAGGCCCTTAGAAATTCGTTATTTACCATGAAATACAATGGCATGGTAAATAACGAATTTCTGTGTACATGCACATCTGTGCATGTACACCTGTGCCATGTGGCACACATACATGCCCTAAGGGCATGTATGTGTGTCACATTGCACACAAGCCAAAATCAGGGGTGCTACAGGGTGTCAAAGTGACACCCTGTCCCCCTTGACAAATCGGTAAAATTACCGAATCGGAATTTACCGATTCGGTAATTGCCATTAATTCCTATGGGCCTCAAGGCCCATATGAATCAATGGCAATTACCGAATCGGTAAATACCGATTCGGTAATTACCGCATATTACCGATTCGGTAATATTTACAGAATAATTACCTACATGGCATTTACCGAATTGTAAATACCGAATCGGTAAAATTCGGTATTTACAATTCGGTAAATGCCATTTACCTACATATGGCCCTTTATAGCTTAGCTGGTTGCTCCCTTAAAGTACCACTCAAAAAGAATGAATGTGTGTCATCAGGAAGCATATTTTTTTACAGCTGTCTTTTAAAAGTACACACTTGATAGCTTTCCTGGTAGCTCACTTAGAATACCTCACAAAAAGAATAAATGTGTCTCTTCAAGTGATCCCATCAATTAAAGCCAATATGATTTCCTTGCTTTCTTTCCATTTGCAGACTGACCTGTTGTTGTGCACATTTCACTTTTCTTTCAGGCAAGAGGCACTCTGGCAAGATGACTTGTTTATCTGCCTGCCCCTCCCTCGGTTTCCCATCACAGGAGACTCCCTGCCTTACACTTCAGCTAAAGCATTTCAACTCTAGAAATCAACGTCCCACGGTTGCTTTTTCCCACAAAAAGTAGGGGAACGGTTTATCTTTAAAAAGTATGGGCAGTCATGCCCTTCTGATGCCTTCCACTTGGACCACGGAGTACAACATTTAATTTGTAAATGGGAACTAAATGACTAATGTGAATACCTTAAGATTTCTTTGTTCAGAAATTGATCACTGGTTTTGACAGTCAAAAAGTTAAGCAGATGAACCCAGAGCCCAACAGAGACCCGTTTTAATGCCCGGTTTATGTTTACTGCCTGTTCTCAGACGCGGATGGATCCGGCCAGTGGTGGCTGGTAGGGAACGGGGGTGGCGGGCGGGGGTGAATCGAAAAATATATTTAAAAAACACTTACCACTTCCACCATCTCTCCTCGTTGTCTCTCCGCTTCTCTTTCTAGCTCCGAGTCCTGAAGAAGCAGGAAACACACAGGCTCCCCTAAGCCAATCACAGTACTGCAATGCAGCGTTGTTATTGGTCTGAGCGCCGTGGTTCGGCACTCAGACGGGGACTGGGAGCCTGTGCATGTTCTCCTCCCAGGATGTGTGTTACTGCCCGGGGTGAACATGCAAAATGTACATGATTGTTCGGCTGGCCCGAGACCGTCATGCATACTTATTGTGCTCAAACCACTCCTCCTCCCTGCGCCTCCAGCCCATCCCGCCCTAACCCAGCCCCATTGCTACAAAAAATAAAATGATAATAGCGTTGTTATTATATTTTTATTTTTCCCTTTTCCACTGCTCTGAGAGCAGTGGGGCAACGCGCCTCAGAGGAGGAGCCGTTCCTGGGCCATCCGGCTCACTTAACCACATGTGGGCTAGCGGGTTTTCCCGCTCCGCGCTGAAAATTCGAAAAACCCGTGTTACGTGACAAAGCCAGCTCGTCATGCGTGCAGCGCAGGTAACGCCCATGACTAGCTGGCTTTGTCACCCGCATCGAAGGGGTTAAAACCCTGTCTGGGCTTCACATTGGTGGCAGAGCCTAGCCTCTCTGGGTCTTTCCTTTGCACTGGTGGCACCAGCTGGCAGTTCTAGCTTTCCCAATGACAGAAAGAGGCATAGTACGTGCGTGCATGTGGGCGGGGGAGGGGTGGCTGCAGATGAAACACCAGGATGTGAGCGGATGAAAGTCAGGACTCTGCACTGAGGATATATTCATCTCAGGAGGCGCTGCTGCAGTCCAGCGATGCGCTCTCATTATCCAGCGCTCTGAGTTGCACTGGCACAGCCTGTAAATCCCACGCTGTCAGCGGAGCTGGGAGAGGACTGGGCGGAGCCAGAGCCTGCGCTGATCATTAATGCATGCCTCGCTCTCTATATTCCCAGGACAGCAGGCAGCTCAGTCTCTCCCCTTTGGAGGGGGAGGGGTCAGATGTGATCCTGTCATTCTCGGCTTGCCCCACCCCCATATCTATCTATCTATCTATCTATCTATCTATCTATCTATCTATCTATCTATCTATCTATCTATCTATCTATCTATCTATCTATCTATCCATCTATCTATCTATCTATCTGTCTGTCTGTCTGTCTGTCTATCTCTCTCATCTATCTATCTATCTATCTATCTATCTATCTATCTATCTATCTATCTATCTATCTATCTATCTATCTATCTTTACATATTGGTCTGCCTGTTGGTCCACTGGTCTGTATGTCTGTCTGCCTCTCTCTGCTTCTCTCTCTCTCACTGTGGGAGGTCTATAACTTTGACCCTGATGGCCATTTTGCATTAACGTTTTCCCTGAAAATATGTGAACAGCCTGCATTTCTTTTGTAAACTTTAGTACAAACGGTTCAAGGGTCTGAAATTATGGGTAATGTGGGTTCGTTCCTAAAACTGTGCATGTATACCAAGCACTGAAATATCTATGAACACAAGTTCACATAATTAAATAGAATCCCACACGTTGGGGAGCTCAGATCTTAAAAATCAAAAGCTGGAACTTTCCATAAATATAGAGATAGGGCTACAATTTTGCATTGAGAGAGGGGCTCAAAATGACTTAACTGATAGTGCTCAAAAACATACAAGCATTGGAAAAAAGGCAGTAAAGGGAATGCAGCTCGCTTCCCCACCATGATCAGTAACTTAAAAATAAATCTTATAAAACCCATATTTCTAAGCCTGAATAAAATTGCTTCCACGTGCCTACCTGTGCCTGTTTTTTCAAAACTTACTATTTGTAGAAAGAAATCTTCCCTTTGACTTCAGATAAAAATATCTTTATACCGATTTCTCTTTGTTTACACTATGCATTGTGCAGGATTGTCTCTTATGACATTGTCGACATGTATGAATACGCTCGTGATAGAAGATATATGGAGGTCAGAGAGGGTGAAAGAGGTATCTCAAAAGGTATTGCAAAATAGGTGTCTCAGTACTACTACTTTTTACGCTTGTAACAGTATACAGATCAACCTATTTCAAATTAACACAGTTGTTTAACATAATGCAGACTCCATTACCTTCGTTCTTAAAATGACATTTCTTAATTCATAATCCTAATAAAAAAAAACATATTTTTTAATTTGAGTGTAGCCAACGTGTTTCGTGCTAAAATAAATTACTCACTTCTTCAGGGCTTTGAAAAGTGTTTCCTCTGAATGAAGCAATGAAGTGTGATGTAGTTGTATAAAGTATAAGATGGATTCTCCAATAATACAAAATTCCCTCAGCTGGGAAATTGTCCACATATAGATGGCCCACTCCGCACATGTTTCTCAAAAGGAAGTATGTGGCTGGCTGGGATGGACTGGCCATTTATTCCATTGTGCATTTCCCCGTCGGGGTGGGGTGGGCTGGAGTCAATACAGACCAGTATTGGAAGGTCTGGGGGCTTAGCTGATGCACGATCTTCAAGAGTCAGAGAGGAAGAGAGAGGGTAGAGAGGTCAGAGAGAGAGAGAGACGAGAGAAGGGTGGGTGAAAAGAAATAGAGGGGCATGGTGAGGTGGAAGTGATGCGGGTTGAGTATTTTTGCCAGGGCTGCTTTCGGTTCCCCGCCCATCCCTGGTGGCTGCATATAAACATTCACTGTGGCAGTCACCTCTTCCTCTCTTGGAGCTTGAAGGAAACCATGTTGACACTATGAATGCACCTAAATAAATAACTGCAATATAAATGCAGTATTTCTCTTGTTATTTGCCTTTATCTTTCCATCACTTGCTCCTTCATTGGATTCTGCTTCACCCGTCTCTATCACTGACTTCTTCCATTTACTGCTTCACCTTTGAAGACATTTGTGGTACACCCTTTGTAGTTTTTGGCAAACATGCTGTAGTCAGATTTCCTAGCCTTCTTTAGTGACGCCAGGGTAGATGTTCACTGGGCACATGTTGAGACTTTAGGTAGAAACCCCTCTGTAGAGTAGCCATTTTGGGGCTTAAGAATCTGCAGCAATCACCTGTAGGAAAGACAATTGGGATGCTAGCGTAGACACATGTTCATCGCTAACAGGCAATTGCATTGAGGCACATTGGAAAAATACAGATGAGCTGTAGTTAGAGGATACATTTTGGAATCTTTATCAAGAGATGTTCCTTTGTAATTGATTTTATCCAGCACAGAACCAAAGACTTTTTGTTCTAGGTACAAGTTCAATCAATAAATCTGGATTTATAAAGGATGCAGCTTATCACCCGATAAGCTTTAAATGTCTTAAACAGACCAATGGATGAAGAGGGTTTCCTGATAGACCATCTATATATATGTATGTTTGTGTGTGTATATATATATACATATATATATATGAAACCAGAATCACAGTGAACAACCGCAGCGGGCCAAACAAGGGCACAGACTCCAGTTAAAGATACAATGAATCAGTTTATTGCTTTAGCATGTCAGGATGACGCATTTCGACCACAAGCCTGTGGTCTATATCACATATATATTCACTGAAAAAAACATAGGTTTCAGGGATGTTATAGTTAGAAATTAGCATTGAAAAAACCTTAGAAATTCACTGAAAAAAACATAGGTTTCAGGGGCGTTATAGTTAGTTGGACATTTTACTTGTACAAAACCATAGAAATTCCGCTGTTATAGTTAGTTCAGCTAACTATAACTCGCGGCCCCGTAATGCACTGTTGATGAAGTCGCATATTACATCATTCATGACATGGTCAGTGACATCGCTGCAAACACGACATTTGGCGCACTGCAGCTCAGACGCTAAAGTCCACTTGTGTCCTGAGGTCTTCAGGAAACAAGACCTCATCGCCCCACCAGCAGTGCACCAGAAGCGCGTTTACAGAGTGGTGTAAAAATGGGAATGGCCTCGGACCTCCTCTCTGCAACGCAGCTCTGTGGCGCTTACTGGAGGCACCTGGTGGGCTAGTTGGCCCCCAGGGATCCTCAGGATTCAAGTGACGTAATACCCCAATTTACAACGTGCCAGGGGGTGTGTTTGCACACTTGTAATATCTGGTCCCGCCCCCTCCCTGTACCACTTTGCAAACGAGCCCCCTGGCGTGTTGTAAGTTGGGGGATAATGTCCCCTTGAATCCTGCGGGTCCCCGGGGGCCAACTAGCACACCAGGTACCTCCAGTAAGCGCCACAGAGCTGCGTTGCAGAGAGGTGTAAAAAGGAGCGTGGCCTCAGACACCTCTCTGCAGTGCAGCACTGTGGCGCTTACTGGAGGTACCTGGTGGGCTATTTGGCCCCAGGGACCCTCAGGATTCAAGGGGACTTAATCCCCCAATTTACAAAGCGCCAGGGGGTGTGTTTGCACACTTGTAATGTCATGCCCCGCCCCTCCCTGCACCACTGTGCAAAAGCCCCCCCCTAGCGCATTGTAAGTTGGGCCTAGTTGGCCCCCAGGGACCCTCAGTATTCAAGGAGAATTAATTCCCTAACTGCTGCAGGGAGAAGACGGGGACTCCGGCTCAATGCCAGCTTTTATTTTTCAGAATGGGGGCTGTGTGGCCCCCCTTATTTTCCATTTTTGGGGCCCTTGGGACCCCATCCCCCAGGGCCTGACCCCTATTTAAAAAAAATCTAAACGGGAAAGGGAACTGCGTGGGCCCCCTCCCATGGCCAATTTCAGCCCCAGGCACCCCATCCCCCGAGGCATGGCCACAGATATATATATATTTATTTTTCAAGGAGGGGGGCTGCGTGCCCCCCTCCTGTGGCCTCTATTGGCTTAGGGGACCCCATTCCCCAGGGCCGGCCTTTACTTTTTTTTATTATTGGGGAGGGGGGCTGTGTGGCCCCCCCTACTAGGCCACTTTTCGCCCCGGGGACCCCAACCCCAGGGGCCTGGCCGCTCCGTTGGGGACCATGGGGGGAGCCGCAATGCCCCCACGGTCCGGCTGGCTCCCCGCCTCCCCCGGGAGCCAGCATTGCTTTTCCACAAGGGGGGCTGCTGACATGTAGGTCCCCTTGTGGAAAAGCAATCCTGGTTTCCTTCATTGAAACATGAGTAGGTTTCCCTGCTCTCGCTTCAATGAAGCAAAGCAGTTTGCTATGGCAGGGCGGCTTGGTTTGATCTAGTTGACTGGTGGGAACGCTGATACACAGCGAGGCCTGTGAATCACGCCTCTCAGGAGTCAACTATCGTATTGACCTGATGAAAAATTTGTATTTTTGGGAAATTTACTGTACAGTTTGAACCGTTAGCAACACGGTCCAAGAAAACAACGAATATGGCACTAACAAATGGGAAAACTATCTGAAGCGTACTCTTGAGGATATCCTTACTGTATGGATTGATGCCCCGTTTTTTAAAAGTATTTACACATTACAATTTTGGGACGAAAGTAAACAATTCAAAGATTTGAGCGTTGTGGAATTTGCCCTGAGGAAGCCCCTTGTGGGGCAAAATGTGTTGGCTGTTTAGAACCATCATTTCACAATTGATGTGACGGAAAGAAACTATTAAAGAGTCATCACTCTGAAATCAAGGAAGAATCCGGTTCTGATTTATGTGCCGTGCATTTAAGCTCTATAAACTTTTATGTTGCCTCTCTGTGCTTTTTTGTACGGGAACCGCATGGCTCCTGCCCTGCAATAGCAAACAACAGTGTCCCAGGGGAGTGCAACCCGGGACACTGCAGGAGCTGGCTCTGGGGGTGGCGGTCCCCAGGGCCATGGAGGGCTCCAGTAGGGGGGCGTGCGGCTCTCCTCCCAAAATTTAAATCCCCAGGGAGGTGGTGGTCCCTGGGGGTCCATAACGGACCCCCAGCTTTGAATTCTAAATGCCCCGGGGAGGTAGTGGTCCCCCGGGCAGTGTGGGGGGGAGCTCGAGAGACCCCACACAAAATATTTATTGCAGCCCCGGGGAGGTGGCGGTCCCCGGGGCTTATGGGGCCCGTGAGGCCCCATGCCCTTTTTTAATGAAGCCACAGGAAGGTGGCAGTCCCTGGGTCAGCGTGGGGGTTGGGACCTCCCCACGCATTATTTTCTCAATAAGCCGTGGGGAGGTGGTGATCCCCGGGGCTGTGGGGGGGCAGCGTGCCCCCGCACATAATCTGTATAGCCCCAGGGAGGTGGCCGTCCCCAGGGCGGCGCGGGCCCCCACGGGCCCCGGCTATTATTTTTTTACAATGCCCCCAGGACCTGGCCCCTTTCGGGAGCATAATTAATTATTTTTTTTACTTCGGCGGGATTCGCGACCCAAACATGAATTCCGCCTAAATTGTTTTTAAAAATGCTTTTTTTGCCCTGGGGGTACTTATGGGACCCGTTGAGCAGGTATATGAGGTCAGGGTGTTTCTACCCTGCCCCCTTTTCTTGTTTTTTATCTTTTACTGTTTTCTTGTGACTCAGTTCTACCGAGTCACAGCTGCCAACACTTCCTGTTTTAGAGTGTTGGCAGACAATCACAATGCCGCTGCCCCAGATATCAACACTTTTTCTTTTTCTAATTTCTCAGCAACTACTGAACGGATTTACACCATTTAACAACAAGGGCTCTTTCTGAACCAGGGGCTACCTTTTTGCCAAATTTGGTGTAATTCCATTCA
This sequence comes from Lissotriton vulgaris, assembly GCF_964263255.1. Taxonomy (NCBI): domain Eukaryota; kingdom Metazoa; phylum Chordata; class Amphibia; order Caudata; family Salamandridae; genus Lissotriton; species Lissotriton vulgaris. Next base: position 1,732,955,087 of record NC_141693.1, read on the forward strand.
TAAGTTCGGGCTGTAGCTTTGTTTAAAGTTTCCTATGGAAATTAACATGTTTTGGGACCCCCCCCTTTTTTCTCGGCTCCTGCTTGACAAATCAACCTGAAACCTTCAAGACAGGAGCTAACCGGAGCACCCCACTAGTTTTGAAAATGTTGCCAAGATTTGTCAACTGGCGTTAAAGTTATTGGGAAAAGAAAAAACACGTTTTGATTAGAAACAAGTTCCTAACTATAACTACCTGCTGGCGACCGCGAGTAGGTAATATATATATATATATATATATATATATATATATATATATATATATATATATATATATATATATTCCAGCAAAAGTTTCCCCGTTAAGGAGCCTCAACCTCACAGGGCAGGTGGTGCAGGGGTACGGAGCATCCCCAAGACATCCAGCACAACTTCCTCCACGTTCTTGAAAGAAATGCACCACACAGTGGACTGTCCGACAACCACTTATTTATTCATCATCTACGCAGGGTGCCAGCAAGCAGATAATCTTTTGTAGAAGTCTTAAATCCAAACCTGACGCGTTTCAGCTGTCACAGTAGCCTTGTTCACAGGTAACTTTCACGGGATTTTGCATTTCCTAGCATTTTGAGGACTACCGGTCTCCAATGTAGTCTTCAAATACTTCAGTTCCCACAATGCAATGTAAGCATTGTCGCACATTAAGTCTATTTTTAAACTTGCAGTTCGTTTTCCCTTCATCTTAGTATTATGGGGACATTGCAGTTGTATTTAAAGTTCACCAAGTGCGGTTACATGCATGTTTTCTTCCGATGTTATTTTGCATTTGCTGCCACCAATTGCACTCAATATCGAACATATGTTAGTCTTTCAGTCCTTCGTGAACGAAAATACATTTTTCTTTTCTCACTCCCTTGCCACGCAGATGCCTTTCATACACAGTCGAAATTAATCGTACCTTCATTTCATTTGACATAATGCGGGCGGGTCTGGCTCCTGTTAAACCAAATTCCAGCCAATATATATATATATATATACACACACACACATATATGTATATACATACATATATATTTTTTGGGGGGGGGCATGAGTGGCTGTAGATACACATGCTTTGCATACTCCTGCCTTCCTGCCATCCACTATTGAGCCTGAATGTGTGCAAGTTGTTTTTCTTCGAAAAGTCTTTTGTGTCACGAGGTACTGTGACTCCTCCTCATGGTGACAATGCACATAGGGCCATATGTATCAAGCAAATTCGCATTCGCAAAGGCCGAAATTCGCCGAATTTCGGCCTTTGCGAATGCGAATTTGCTAAATGGAATGTATTAAGAAAAATTTGGTGCAAAATAAGGAATCGCAAAATTTGCGATTCCTTATTTTGCAATTGCATTTAAGGAATCGCAAATTTTGCGATTCCTTAAATGCAATGTATGTAGCAAAAAAAATTAGCAAAATACCCTTAAGGAATCGCAAATTACCACCAACTTCTAGTTGGTGGTAAGTTGCGAATTCCTTGAAAAATGCACATTTTTGCATTTTTCAAAGTGCCATGTGACGCACATACATGCCCTTAGGGCAAGTATGTGCGCCACATGTGCACCCATGCATATTTCAGGGGTGCAACAGGGTGTCCTTTGGACACCCCTGCACCCTTGAAGTTATTCTCAATTTGCGATTAGCAAATTGCAAATCGCAAATTGAGAATAACTTCCCATTCATTTCTATGGGCCTCCTGGCCCATAGAAATGAATGGGAAAGTAATAAAGCGGGCCCCAAACCGCTCGCTATCACCTAAAAGCTGTCGCTAACTGCTGTTAGCGATAGCTTGCTAATAGGGCGATAGAATTATCGCCGCTCTGCGAAAATTCCCTATCGCCACCCTTGGTAATATGCCCCATAATCTCCTCGGATTCAGAGGATCCTGTAGAACACAGGGAATTATGTCCATTTAAAAGCCTGAACAGTTCCAAAAACTAATGCGGAGGCCATATGCCCAGACTGCATGTGTTCCGGGAACTAATGTCCCATTACACTGAGAGCCAGAATCAAGACTTTTTTTGCATACCTCATTGCAAGTTACCAAACTGTGTGGATTGATGACATTACATTCACGTTGAGCCGACTCACCTCCTAGTTCATGATACAGGTACATCAAGACGTAAATGTGCAGATTATGTACTTAGATGACTTTAATACAATTCATTTTAATTCACTTAGGTGCTTTGCATCTACTTGACGACAAAACAGCAGGGCCCAAGGCAGTACAGGTGATCTGTGCCTATTCACACCAAAGTGTAACCTCTGTAGGATGATGCTGGTGGGCCATCTACGCACTGGACCTCCTGTGTACTTTCCCTGAGATGCTGCACAGAGTTGACTTATCAGAGTGCCAAGTGTACTGGCATAGGCCTTACAGTTTTGTCAACCGAGTACATGATGAGAAGCACTGACATACGAATAACGTGTTCTGCTTGATGCTTCTGCTGGGTATTATCCTCACGCTCTTTTGAAGATGCAGCTCTCACTAAAGCAAATATCAGGCCAGTCCTCAAAGGGCTATGTTAAGATTCCCAGATGTTGAGCACAAATGCAAAATAAGCCCTTTAATAGGTATTCAACCTTAATTCCGACCCCCAAATTTTGTGATACCAGAATATTTTGGACAAAATATCAGGGACCAAAATAACATGAAGATAAGTATATATAGGTAACTATAGGTTTACTCTTCTTACCTTCACATATATGCACCTTTACTTATATGCATATTCAAGGTATGTAGATGCAGAGTTAAGAACAGTCAATCTGTATTTACATGCATGCACTTACCTTCTCCATTGCTTGGTCCTTGATATTTTGGCCACTCTTTTTGTGGTAGCACAGCAATTCTGTAGTGGATATTTTGACATACAACCCTTTTATAGAGATATATTTTTCACATTAGACTGAGGTGCACAGAGCCCATAACACATGAGATTATCAAGGTTTCTTCAATGCAGTCTTTTGATAAAGAGAACAAGGTACCTTGTCCAGTACCCCAGGTCTTAACACGCTGATTTGGGGGTCCTCTAATATTCAATAAATGTAGTTCCCTGAGAAGGCCTGCCTTATTTCAAAAGGATGTGCCTCACATACAATTTCCTAGACGTCTCTGCACCCATAGACATCCAAGAAATTATGCACATTACCCAACCCCTCTTCTATTTAGCTTGACTAAGCAAACCACCTAGAGGTCCCCGGAACCAAGCGTACATTTGAGTAGGCAGAACATTCAGTTTCACTGGCCCCCACCTCTGGATTTACCTTTCCGTGGACATGTGCAGTGCCCAATACACTGTGCTCTATAGATCAAATCTGAAAGCCCATCTATTTTGACTCCCCAGGTTTGAGCTTCACTTGACTGTAATTTATCATGTAATGTCTTAGAATAGAGATCTGACCTTCAGACTCAGTATTTGCACATTAATGCCTTCTTGTTAGAAGGGAAAGGATACTTAAATTTGGTGTGTCCGTTTCGCACCCTGTCACATGAGTATGGCCCCCCTCAAGTCTATGTAATGTATGAGTTATGTAGTGGTGCTGTCATTGTATCTATCTCATTGTACAATTACAAATTCGATAGCTAAATAAAACAGCTTCATAGATTCTTTTATTTCATTGTTGCCATTCAAAGGACTGCAATCAGCACGTTTCGCCCCGTCACGGCTCACAGGCTTGGGGCTTTCTCATGGCATTCATTGTCAGTGATTTCTTAATGGTCTTCAGTTGTCCTTGTAAGTAATCTGGCTTTGTCGAATACCCTTAAGAATATCCATGAGTTGTAAATTGGAGAGTCAATGGTCCTGATAGTTGGAATCTTGCAATAATTACAGATTATATACTATTTATTCAACTCTCAAATTTGCATTTGTACAATGTGATACTTGCTGTACCGGCACACGTACTTCAATTCATACAATTTACTATTAGTAAATGACCCCACATCAGGAAAAATGTTAGCACCGTACGTAATCCCAGGAATGTTGTCTCACATGTAACTCTATTAACTCTCTCTACAGCACCAAGAAGTAATTAAGATATGAAATATGTTCTGCAAAAACAAAATAAAGATAAATATACTTTAAAGAGGTTGATGTCTGGACCAGCTTGACATTATGTTTTGCTATGTTGATCTTTGCTCAATTCTCTCTCTTATCCTGCTCTTGTCCCATGATTTTTCAGCCTTCTGTGTTTTACCTCTTTTCTGTCTTTACTGTCTTCTTTACTTGCTGTCTCGTTCCTCCCTTTGCATCATTGCTCATTAGCAGCTCATGTTTCTTCTCTCCCTTGTTCAAGGCAAGGTAGTCCGTCTTTTATTTCACCTCCCTCAAAATGCATCTCGTCTCAGCTCCGGTTCGAATTTGGCCTAATTGATCAAGCACTAGTACAAAGAAGCTCTATACTTAAGTACATGTCACTATGAAGGAACTCAGACCAGACAACGTTGCGCCCCCTGGTATGGATCAAAAATACAAGCAGGTCTTCTGACAGAAACAGGGCGCAGGGCTTTGGATTGGCCCCGAAGGACCTAAAGGCAACTCCGCTATGGGACAGGCGCTCCCTCATCATTCTTTTAAATTAGTCTTAAACGAACATATAAAGAAGATCTCATGAACAGAGACACGCAAAAATTCAGCAAAAGAAGCCACGCCTGGATGCCTGTCATCTCCTACAAACAGCCCCGCCCACAGTCTTGCTTAACATGTCTTGTAAATCACGCTTCGGCTGTTTTCAAAGATTGCCTGCCTGCCTAAACGGCTTCCGAGACCTTCTTTGACTAAGAGCAGACTTTGCCATCAGCAGGAAGAACGTTTGACTCCCATGCTATGGACATGCCCTGTGTGACTAACCGAACGCAAGCCTTGGCTGCGGACAGTGGCGGCTGGTGACATTTGAAAGTGGTAGGGCGGAAACTGATAATAATACTGCTCGCGCAGCGAGCTCGCGCAGCGAGCGATCCTGAACTCCCCAAGGAGGGTTTGAGGAGATTTAAGGTTAATAAAGCAATTGTGAAAGTACAGGGATTACATTATTAAAGAGCTGTCATTTAACATAGGTAGCTGCTTATTCAGTATACCCAGGAGGTCGGGCAATTACATAAACGTAAGTGAATGGATGATCAACACGAATACAGGTTAACATAGGTTTGTGTTCTTTGGTTTGTATAATACGTAGCAGTACTGAGCAAACATTCATATTTAACTGGGCTTACTTAAAGATTAAAACAACTGGCAGATGTACACACACAAAGCAACATTTGACAGCCGGAATAAGGAACAGTTGTAAATAGGTTCTGCCCACATACCACTAATGATAGTAACTGATGCAAAATCAAACCACTGTTCCAACTAGCTAGCTTATACAACCCCCCAAAAGCTTTACACAATCTCTCTGAATGCTTGTGCTTAAATAAGACCCCCGGCAAGTAAGGTCATTCTGCAATAGAAAGCCAACAAACTGGTTTTCCACTTAGTCATTCATTTACATTATTCCTCAATATTCTGAGGAAGGCTAGATCCTCAGTGGTATTCAACTCATCCTTCTTATGCTGTAAGATAGTGCACCCACATCCATCCGTATGCCACTATAATTCCCTTTTGCTCTATTAGATTCTGCCAGGTGTGACGACGTGCTAAAATCTAACATCGCCACAGACTTTAGCACTTCTGGCAATTACCAGCTGTTTTAAACTTTTCAGAAATCAGAAGCCCACCCCTGCACAAACAGAAGGTTATCTGCAACCAAAGCAGTAACCCACCAAGCTATCAGTAATAAAATAAAGTTATCACATTTGTGACCTGTATGTTATTCCCAATGCTTTGTAATAGGCATATTAACATTCTATGCAACAACCTCTTTACCCTCAAAAGTAATTTTACAATGCAGACTGTCTTTATAACAAAGAAAGCCAGAACAGACTTGCTATCACATTTGTCCTTGGGGCCAATCTGTGACCTGCATGTTATGTGCTGTGTTTTGCAGTGGGCACATTGACGAGTCAAGCCTGTGGCCATACTGCACATAGCACACAAATCACCTCAGCAAGTTCACGTACTAACAGTCAATGTGTTGCTATTCTACTGGAACTTTTGGGATATACAGTGTTCGCTGCAGTAGGAGCATTACCCTCATAAGATTTTTTTTTAAACGTCTGTAAACAAACCAGAACAGATGTGCTGTTACATTTGTCCACGGTAGCAATGTTTTTAAAAAAATGCATGAAGTGTCACTTTCTGAATAATTCATCCATTTCCAGTGCTGCTTACGGGACATGTCCATTGTGGAAGCACCAAAGCTCGGGTGCGTAGTGCAGAGGTGTACCGTACGTTCTGCCACAGTGTGTGGAGGTGAAGGACACACACTTCACAAAGCCTAAAATTGATACCTTCTATACTAAACTATCATGGTAACTGTGGGCCCAGTAGATTTCAGTAATGGCAAAACAGTGCGTATGACGCATTGAATACCTCCGGCTTAGTAGAATTAAGGATTATCAAAACCATTTGATCAAAGAATTGAAAAATGTGTATGGAAGAACAATCTGGAACCAGAGAACTTGTGCATTCAGCTGTGAACTGTTCATTCTAGTTGTGAAAAGCCATTCAAAAGGGGCGGGGTAGGTGGGTGGATGGTGTTTCAAATACTGTGGGATGGTTCAGTTGCAGTGGGAGTGAATACCCAAAGAAAGGATTGCATGTTTTTATTCTTCTACCATGTAGGCACATTTGGGAAACTGAAAGAGGGTTTATCAATCGGCTTGCCTGCCACCTAACCAGTACTTTAATACTCTACTCTGTTTTCCTATGTAAAGGTGACTAAAAAGAATTGGAAAAAAAAGCAAAAAGACAGAACTTTTCCTATTTAAAATGTTATGATATTGAGTTTTATGTAGTGCTCGAATGCCCGATGTCTTGGCGCTGCCTAGAGAAAGGACGAGTAAGCAAAGCCCAACTATTGGTTGAAAATCCACAACTATAAGGGCAAATATAAGAACAAAGCAATTCACAAGTGGTTGGCAGCTGTCTAAAACATTCCAAAATGACTACAATAGCAGAGTCAGAAGTAAATGGAATACATAGAAAGGAGTCGCTCCTATCCCTTCCAGAATCACTAAACAAGACCACATGACATGGCCATAGTTTCTTTTTTCGTGGGAAAGGAACGTGTTAAGATATTGCTTCGAAAGCCTGCGTTTTCATCGCACAGCCTGCCCGACCACTGAACCCCCAACCGGACCCCCAGCTTTGCACAGCTGTGGATGCCAGAGGCCCCTGCTCGCCCCAGAAGCAGACTGATGGCACTGGCAGCACTTTTCTACTGTAGAAGAGCCGCAGGCCGAGGCCTGTGTGCATAGTGCAGATGTGCACGTTCTGTCACAAGGTGTGGAGGGGGAAGCAAACACTTGCATACTACTGCAAAAGTTCCCTTTTGTTTTTGTCCTAGCCAGAAACTAACGTTGCCGTATTGATTACAACTGCCTGGCTGCTTGCGCACGGAGCTCCCACGTGTGTTCCCGTATTTAATCCGCCCTAATTGCACATCTGTTGAAAATCATTGACAATTGGCAGCTAACGGGACCTGAAGCCAGGCCCGTGTCGTGTGGTTTGTTTCACTGCCTCGCGGTATCCGCAGCACAAAGACTGCTGAGGGGTCACCGTCTAATTATAGCCCCGCTTGAATGGGTTTTAATTCGACTTACCAGTTACCACGACACCCTTCATAGGCAGTGTCCCTGCGTTCAGCAGTCACTTCGCATCCGCCATCTGATCGCCAGTCCGGTCGTGCTAATCGATCATCGATGGTCCGGATCGGATGTAGTCAGATGATCAGATCACCAGACAGTCAATGCAGTGCAGATCACACGACTTACGCTGCTGCAGCAGTGCACATGCACGCAATCGCAAAGCTGCTTAAGCAGGCCCGTCCAGGCAGCAGGAGGTCCGAGTGAGTCCACACACACACGCAGGCAGTCACGACGACGACGGACTCACTCAGTCCCACAACAGTCCAGCCAATCCTGGCGCAGAGTTAGCAGCGCCACTGCGCCAGGATTGGCTAAAGTGCAGACTGAAATCTGCCCATTTTGAGACCCGGGGTCCCGGGTCCATGCCTATCTATAGTGATAGAGAGGGGGGGTGGGGGGGGGAGGTCTGAAGTGTGCGCATGCGTGGGCCAGTCGAAATCTCGACAACTCCGGCCTTTTGCATGCGCACGGCACTCGCAGTACGTTAGTGAGTCACCCTCTGCCTTCCCTGTGTGCTGCCTGCCTGTCACTCTGCGCAGCCCCACCCCCCCACGGGCCGGCCCACTTCCTTATGGATGCCCGATCCTGTCGGGCTTCTCCCGTGGCCTTGGTGCGCTCGGCGCTCCGATTTTTAATTGAAATGGAATTTGGTTTGCTGGAAATAACGTTTTATTATACAGTCCAGTCGGCGGTCGTCCAGGCTAGTGGGGCAACGCCCCAACGCCCCCAATGGACGCACCGCCACTGAATAATACCCTTTTTGCATTTTGCCAACTGCAGGGTGGATGCCTCTGGGCAGCCCGCGTGCACCAAACAGCCTGGTGCGGAATAACCAACATGGCATCAGATGTGGCGTCGTGCATTACTGTTCTGCCTGAAGGGCGACGCCCCCAAGTGATTGCATCCTTCATAACATTCATGTTAAAAGCAAACAGGTTGCTGACAGGCTGCTAAAGGGCCGACACTCACTCAGCATCCAGCACATCCCCTAATGGAGCTGCCAGCACGGCCTAACCACAGCTCTTAATCTGTGCTCCTCAGAGGGTGGGCTGCACTAATATTTCTGTTTTCTAGCCTGGAAAAAGGGAGTGAGAGTGCATGGTTGCGGCGGCCCTATCAGCACAAGAGTACATCATTCATTTTGCACTTTAGAGCGCAGTTTGCACTAACACCGCTATATTCCAGCTTGGAAGCACGGAAGTCACATCATGAGACGCCATAGGCGCACGCCCGATAGGATTATTAGGCAGTGAGAACAAAAGGTAATTGCAGAGCCTGTACAGTCCGACCTATATGACGATTTCATTTTGCACTTTACCGCGCGGTTTGCACCGACATTTTTGCACTTTTGTACAAAAAACTGGGAGTAATAATATTAGGCACTGGAGGTTCATGCTTAAAAGTATCTTCCAGTCCGGTCGTCTCTGTCCCTAAAAGTCCTTGGACTATACTGCCCTGGTTTTATCTTTTTAATTGCTCCGAAATTTCAATATTGCTTTGATCTGTAAATATATGTGGCTTTAATTAATTGAAAGAAATCTATTTTGACTTTGACATGTGTGCAATTGTTCTTATTCTTAGTCTCTTGTGTTTTGGATGACTCTCTCTGGATGTCTCTTCTTTATTTATACTCTTCTTCCCTTTATTCTCTCGCCCTTTCTTGATCAGCTCCCCTTCATTGCTGACTTCACCTACTTTGCTCCTTATTCCCCCCTCCTCTCTTGAATCTGTTGCTCTTCGTCACTTAGGGGCGTATTATCAAGGGGGTGCAATAGGAAATTATTGCCGTTTTAGCGGCTGTTTTTAGCCGCTAAGCAGCGATAATTCTATCGCCCTATTGTAGGCGATAGCGAGCGGTTTGGGGCCCGCTTTGCATGTCAGTGATATTTATCGCTAATGACATACAAAGTGGGCGTACCCAACCTGTTAGCGACTGAAAGCAGTCGCTAACATCGCTATAGACTATTACCAACACAGGCGTAGCAGTGGAAATATTCGCGCTAAACGCGAATATCTCCAAAAACTAACGCCTGCTCAGACCAGTTCTTAGCCATTATATGTATTATAGCCATTATATATTATAATGGCTAAGACCCTGTTAGCGATAATGTGTGAATATCACTGTATTCTCAGCGATATTCACGGATTTTGCCGCTATCGCCTGGAATTTTATCGCTTTTGAGATAAACGTTGCTAATAGCACGTTATCTCAGCGATAAAATCCAGTGATGGGCGGCAATAAAAAAATTGCCACTAAGCCTACTTACCAATAAATATCGCTATTTGTTGATAATATGCCCCTTAGTTATTATCCTAGTTAGTTTTCTTAATTTGCCATTTCTTAATTTCAATATTCGCTTTAATGATCCATTTCTTCCCCAGAGTCCTTTCTTCCTCTGATACATCTCCTCCATGGCTCTCTTCATCTCTTTCATCCCTTTCCTCTGTGCTGCCTCCAAATCTTCTTTACAACCTCATTCAGTCAACTAAATAACCTCTTGTTGACTAGATATACGGGTTTTCTAGTATATGCAAAATGTTTACACATTTGCATCAATTGCAATTTTGTGGCTTTTTGATCTCTGTAGGATTTTGATTCTGCCTCTTTTTTCCAGTTTTGCATTTCCTTGCAGCAGATGCAGATCTTAATTTTTGTCCCCAAGCTTTGAGAAATTATCCACCCTGCACGTGGATTCCCTGTTTTATGTTTTTGATGCCATTTTTTTTTAAATATTGGGTAAAGTGTCCCAAAGTAAATATTATTTTTTACGAGTCAGGATTATTGAGAGATCCAGTTCTGTTCCATTTTCCAGGTATGTCACTGTTAATCTCTTTCGATCTCTCTGATCCCTGACCCTGTGTCTAATCATCAGGGTCCTGCATTAGAGAATCTTGACCACGGGTAGATATCCTTCTAAGGTGTACTTTATGTAAAGTACTCTGTAGCATTTCATTCATTGGAACTTAGACGGGGTGTACGTCTTTGTTAAACACATTCTCCAATATTTAGGATTATTTACTGAAGAACTGTATTTGGAGTGAGTGATATTTCAATATGAAATAAAAATATATATATATATATTTGACATTAAATATTGTTAGTCTTCCTCTATAGATAATTAGCTGGCTTGCCTGGTAGTGTATTTTGGAGTTTCTCGTGTTCTATCTCACGACACGACATGTTGTACCCCCTGCTCAGCACTTCCATGTGGTTACATAGGGAGCTTTGATCACTTTCCCATTAATATTGTGTTATTCAGAGTGATTCATGTGACTTTCCTTGAATTTATTTTCATAGTATTTTTTAGATTATAAATGTTTTTTTTCCCGAAGTAGCTTTAAATGTTTCTATTAATATTCTATTTTATTCTATTTCATATTTTCGTTGTGTTTTGTATATGGGACAGACAGCGAAACACCACTTTTATCAGCTTCTTTTTTTACTTATTGTGATGTTTTCTTTCTTCCTAATTAAGTTGTATTTGTTTTTAATTAGCTTTATTAACAACGCATTCCACCCTTAGCTCCATATGTTTAATTGTTGTTTTGTTATTTTATTGGTTTAGCCCTTTAGCCTTAATACTAATATATTCTTTCTAATGTTTTGTACCCTTTTTCTTAATTGTTTTCCCGATATTTTTCTCTCGACCTTATTGTTTGAATGCGTTTCATTTCTGATGCAATTCTCCCTAGTTTCCTCCAGTTTTCATTCTATGTTTAATCTCCTTCCCCCTGCTTCACATCACCTCCACTGCCTACCCCTCCTTGCTGCCCACCTACACTCTCTATCTCCTGCTCCCCGCTCCCTGGTTCTTGTCAGGCCTTCCTCACTCCCTGGTTCTTGCCAGGCCTTCCCCGCTCCCTGGCATTGGCCAGGTCTTCCCTCTGACTTGCTTCTATTGATCCTGTCACTTCCCCACTCCACTTCCTGGTTCTTGCCAGGCCTTCCCACTCCCTGGTTCTTGCCAAGCCTTCCCCTCTCCCTGGTTCTTGCCAGGCCTTCCCCGCTCCCTGGTCCTTGCCAGGCCTTCCCCGCTCTCGGGTTCTTGCCAAGCCTTCCCCCGTTCTCTGGTTCTTGCCAGGCCTTCCCCGCTCCCTGGTTCTTGCCAGGCCTTCCCCGTTCCCTGGTCCTTGCCAGGCCTTCCCCGCTCTCTGGTTCTTGCCTGGCATTCCCCGCTCCCTGATCCTGGCCTTGTCTTCTCTCTGACCTGCTTCTATTGATCCTGTCACTTCCCCACTCCACTTCCTGGTTCTTGCCAGGCCTTCCCCACTCCCTGGTTCTTGCCAAGCCTTCCCCGCTCCCTGGTTCTTGCCAGGCCCTCCCCGCTTCCTGGTCCTTGCAAGGCCTTCCCCTCTCCCTGGTTCTTGCCAGGCCTTCCCCGCTCCCTGGTTCTTGCCAGGCCTTCCCCGTTCCCTGGTCCTTGCCAGGCCTTCCCCGCTCTCTGGTTCTTGCCAGGCATTCCCCGCTCCCTGGTCCTGGCCAGGTCTTCTCTCTGACCTGCTTCTATTGATCCTGTCACTTCCCCACTCCACTTCCTGGTTCTTGCCAGGCCTTCCCCACTCCCTGGTTCTTGCCAAGCCTTCCCCGCTCCCTGGTTCTTGCCAGGCCCTCCCCGCTTCCTGGTCCTTGCAAGGCCTTCCCCTCTCCCTGGTTATTGCCAGGCCTTCCCAGCTCCCTGGTTCTTGCCAGGCCTTCCCGGCTCCCTGTTCCTTGCCAAGCCTTCCCCGCTCCCTGGTTCTTGCCAGGCATTCCCCGCTCCCTGGTTCTTGCCAGGCCTTCCCCGCTCCCTGGTTCTTGCCAGGCATTCCCCGCTCCCTCGTTCTTGCCAGGCCTTCCCCGTTCCCTGGTCCTTGCCAGGCCTTTCCCGCTCCCTGGTTCTTGCCAGGCCTTCCCCGTTCCCTGGTCCTTGCCAAGCCTTCCCCGCTCCCTGGTTCTTGCCAGGCCTTCCCATCGCCCTGGTTCTTGCCAAGCCTTCCCAGCTCCCTGGTTCTTGCCAGGCAATCCCCGCTGCCTGGTTCTTGCCAGGCCTTCCCCGCTCCCTGGTCTTTGCCAAGCCTTCCCAGCTCCCTGGTTCTTGCCAGGCATTCCCCGCTGGCTGGTTCTTGCCAGGCCTTCCCTGCTCCCTGGTCTTTGCCAGGCCTTCCCCTCTTCCTGGTTCTTGCCAGGCCTTCCTAGCTCCCTGGTCCTTGCCAGGCCCTCCCCGCTCCCTGGTTCCTGCCAGGCCTTCCCCGCTCCCTGGTTCTTACCAGGCCTTCCCCACTCCCTGGTTCTTACCAGGCCCTCCCGCTCCCTGGTTCTTACCAGGCCTTCCCCGCTCCCTGGTTCTTACCAGGCCCTCCCCGCTCCCTCGCTCTTGCCAGACCTTCCCCGCTCCCTGGTTCTTACCAGGCCCTCCCCGCTCCCTCGCTTTTGCTATGCCTTCCCCTCTTCCTGGTTCTTGCCAGACCCTCCCCGCTCCCTGGTTCTTACCATTTCCTCCCCGCTCCCTGTTTCCTGCCAGGCCTTCCCCGCTCCCTGGTTCTTACCAGGCCTTCCCCACTGCCTGGTTCTTACCAGGCCCTCCCCGCTCCCTCGCTCTTGCCAGGCCTTCCCCTCTCCTGGTTCTTACCAGGCCTTCCCCGCTCCCTGGTTCTTACCAGGCCCTCCCCGCTCCCTCACTCTTGCCAGACCTTCCCCGCTCCCTGGTTCTTACCAGGCCCTCCCCGCTCCCTGGTCCTTGCTAGGCCTTCCCCGCTCCCCGGTCCTTTCCAGGCCCTCCCTGCTCCCTGGTTCTTACCAGGCCTTCCCCGCTCCCTGGTCTTTGCCAGACCTTCCCCGCTCCCTGGTTCTTGCCCGGCCTTCCCCGCTCCCTGGTTCTTGCCAGGCCTTCCCCGCTCCCTGGTTCTTGCCAAGCCTTCCCCGCTCCCTGGTCTTTGCCAGGCCTTCCCCGCTCCCTGGTTCTTGCCAAGCCTTCCCCGCTCCCTGGTCTTTGCCAGGCCTTCCCTGCTCCCTGGTTCTTACCAAGCCTTCCCCGCTCCCTGGTTCTTGCCAGGCCTTCCCCGCTCCCTGGTTCTTGCCAAGCCTTCCCCGCTCCCTGGTCTTTGCCAGGCCTTCCCCGCTCTCTGGTTCTTGCCAGGCCTTCCCCGCTCCCTGGTTCCTGCCAGGCCTTCCCCACTCCCTGGTTCTTGCCAGGCCCTCCCCGCTCCCTGGTTCTCACCAGGCCTTCCCCTCTTCCTGGTTCTTGCCAGACCCTCCCCGCTCCCTGGTCCTTGCCAGGCCTTCCCTTCTCTCTGACCTGCTTCCATTGATCCTGTCACTTCCACACCGGTCCTGTGCCCTGGTTTCCAGCCCCGCGGCCTTGTTGCTGTGCATTGGGAGTCGTTGAGGGGCCCTCGTGGCCTGTCACTGGCAGCCCCGCCTGCATCTCTCATCACTTATTCACAGTCTCCTGCTGGGTGAATGGCTGCTCTGCATTAGGAACAGATGAGGCTCGGGGATTTGGGAGGAGAGAGAAGGCGGTGCCTGACCCCTGTCTGGGTGGTGTCTGTCCTACAAATACGCTGCAGTGCCGGGTCAATGATGCTTCATTGAATCATTTAAGAGTTGTAAGTGCTGCCGGTAGGTACTGCCACGGTTTTATATGGTATTTTATAGTCTTTGGTGATGTCACAAGCAGAGCCGCTGATAGATGCTCTCTTGTCTTTTCTGCTGACTGCGGTGAATGTGGTTGTTGTCCTTCAAGGCACCCAGGCTCATTCCGCACAGAGCGGGTCCTGTGCGCTCCTACCCCCGGTTCATTTGTAAACACATAAGGGTCAGGAGGCATCGTGCACCAGTCCATTTCTCCTGATAGCGCCGCCTAAAGAAAACCAACTACTAACCATAAAAGTGGTGAGGAAATGTGTCGCTATGGCCAGACTGCCGGCTTCAGAGCTGGAGAATCAGGTTTGAGTCTCGGGTCGGATCAACATCCTGTGAGTCCGGGCAAAACACTTCACTCCCCGTGCCTATCATAAATGAATGTGTCCTTATCGTGCTCATTGAAAGCGCCGGTGTTGATGATTAAGTGCATTGCTGGCACCGGAAACCACAGGCTCAAATTAAGCACTAGGCCTTCTGCTCGCTAAAGTCTCAGAGGAGATGTTCTGTATGGGGTCCAGGTTGTATTGTCTACAGTCAGCCAGTCAGTCAGAATACTTTATTTCGATAAATCAATGTCATAAAAAGACAATGGTACTGTACAAAATATACATTATTTACACAGAGTAGAAAAAAGAATATAAAACCATAAAAAAAATTCCCTAAAATTTAATAAAATCCCGGTAGGAAAAAATAAAACCATCAACCAATTTAATTACCCTCGCTATCATTTTTACAGGATAAACTGACATTCTAATTTACATCATCCAAGTTCATTTAGGTACAGTTAATCCTTTTCCTGATCCGGGCAGCACCCACTAAAAAACTAGCAACATCAAAGAAGATACGGGGGCTCTTTAATAATTGTAAATACAAGAGAGCAGGCTTAACTTGCAGGAACCCTGCCTCTTTAAGTATAGGAACCAAAAATGTCATCCTTATTGTCGTTCTGATTTCCAAGTCTGTCTGTTCTTCCTTCTCCAGTCACCAGCCTGTGACCACTGAACCCCACGTTGGCCATTGGTTGCCCGTGCTTGTATTCTTGTTGTTAGTAGATATTCTGCTAAGATGCTGTGCTTTTCTTCCATCTTTGTGTTTACAGTTGCTGTTGGTCTGTGTCTATTTCAGGGTTACCCAGGGGTTTCGTACCATTGATCATCGTCTTTCAGTTGTGCCTCTGAAATTTCCTTTTTAGGTCTGGCTTTAGCCAATACCTTTGGTTGTATGTGTATGTGTATACCAAACATGCTTTCTCGCAGTGGCTTACAGTCAGCCTCTTCATCCATCGGTCTGTTGCAGTGGTACTCACATTTTGCTTCCACTCACCAAAGTATGGGGCACAGGGTCAGCCGACTTCACCAACCGGCTTACCTGACTGTAGGTGACAGCATTCTGCTCTTGCGCAATACTCGCTACTGCACCACAAGTAGACCTCTTTAAAGCCAGGGACTACTGGGCTGCTGCAATGTGCAGTTTTACATATATAAATAACACAGTGACAGTCGCCAGTTATAATGAGGGCCTACCTACAATAGGTAATTGAGTTTTTTGGTTTGTGAATAACTTTGGCACTATTTGACAACTCTTTACGAAACTTTCTATTTAAGAAGTTCATCTGCCTTCGCTCTGCCCCGGAAAGGCTCGGGGTGATCCATGAAGTGGGGGTCAGGAAAAAGAGGGATTCCCAAAAGCAATTTCTATAGGAGTTTTGAACAGCCCTGCAGCCAAAACAGCTGAACGGAATGACATCAAATGTGTCAGTAAGCCTTTACCCAGAAAACATGCCTTTTATGGTTGGGTTTAAATCTGTTTAGTAGTTTTTTGAGAAATGAAGTATACAAATGTATAGGTTTCTGCACCGTTGGGTACACAGGAGATCCGCGGGTGTCCTGCGGACAAGCATCTTCAAATAGTATAGCAATTTGATTGACCAAGCGTTTTTCTTTTACCTGTCGCCCATCTCGCTGCCACAGGAGTTCGCACTCTGATTGAACGGCAGCAACATGAAGAGAAATGTTGCAGGAGTCAATACAGCACACGGGCACTTTGTCTTTGTGATCTGAAAATGAAAAACAAATAAGCATTAGGGGCTCGGAGTACCCTGATCCCCGGGACCTAAGAATGGTTCCCAGAAGGACCTCTCCATGGACAACATTTAAAACAAGCAAGGTTTGGGTTGCAGTGATCTGGCAGGACTCCTACAGGATGAATGAATGAATGAATGAATGAATGAATGAATGAATGAATGAATGAGTACATACTTATATAGCGCATGGTTACCCGGAGGCATCCCAGCGCTTTTAGACGCAGAGCAGGACGACACCACTCAATGAAACAGGAAGGTCTTCAACCTTACAGGAGCCAGCACAACCCCCTTACTCCTGCGAGGGTCCAGGGTATAAAAAAAAAAAGAGAAAGCAATAAGTCGGATGGGTGTCCATGGGGCAGGCCAGGCCCTATGGCCAAATCTACGCCATGCACAGTGGAAGCCCATGAGTGAGGGGGGGCATGAACTCCTTATAACCTCACATATTACATCATTCATGAACATAGATGACATCTGAAATGATATTTTTGATGACATCACTGCACGTCGGGGTTGCGAGTTATAGTTACTTCAGCGAACTATAATTGGTAAACATCTGTTTTTTGTAGTTTAAAATGTTATGTTTAAACTGCCATTTTCACCTAAGTATAATGTCACTTAAACCTTTGTATTTTCAGTGAATTTCTATAGATTGTTGCGGTGAGCATCTCAACCACCTCGTCCCGGGGGTATGATGTCTTGCTTTGTTGAATTTGTAGGGCGTCTATCTAACTCGATAGACTCGTCGTTCTCCTGAGGTGACCAGAATTTTCAAGTGTGCTTTCCTATGTTATGCTGTAATAAGCCTCACCCTAGTTCCCATTGACATGCATTGGTGGTGCTATTCCTGCGAATCTGCAGTTCAAGTTTGCAGAATTGCAGGAGCATGCTTTCCCACTGCAATTCTCATTTACAATATGATGGTAGCTCCAAAAACCAAGGAATCCATATTACAGCCACATTGGCATACTTTAAGTTTGGCAGTAGTATCATATATACATTAATGCACCATGTTTCTCATTGTAAGTGTCCCAGACATAAGGGAGGATATTAACTGCGGGTATCCGTAATACCAGGACCCAGTATTATTGAGGGATCACATGTTGATCTGTGATACACCCCTTGCAAAATAGAATGGCACGCAGACATTGGTGCTACAGTACAATTACATTCATAGATTACCACCCAGGCAGTACAAACATATGTACTCAACTGTGTTAAAACAAATGCAATATTAACACTACTTTAATTACTGTTGTTATTCTGTAACTAAGTGGAGCATGTGAGGTCAAATGTACAAGCAATCTTGTATACACACTTTGCAGTTTCAGAAATGTTACTGGCACAAATACCTTACTTTCGAAGTATGTGAGGTTCATAGACGTTGTCACAAAGGAATATTGGTTTAGCAATCCCATCAATTAATCTTTTTCCAGGAATTTGTATTATATTTATTATGTTAAAGCTCAGCCTAAACAGAGCTTAGCTTAAAGAGCATCTAACCCTCGCCTTTTCTGGTAGGCATTTTATACTTGGAGTGCAATTTACTGAGAAAAGCAATGCAATTCCCAGTGTGTTGGTATTCCACCACAATATGATTTCAAAAATATTGTGAGACACAGATATTGTGTCAAAAATATAATGATGTCCAAAATATTGTGGGCACTTAATGACAATATCAACAAATGTAATAAAAATAACTAAACTGCTTATATAGCACATTCATGAAATTTCATACACATATCTACAATCGTTATCTTAATATATAACTAGGCTTGATGAATTTCATTCATATAAGCCAAGCTGATTGTAAAGATTTTCAGATTTTCATACAGCAAATACTATTTAAAGTTTCTGTATTGCATATATCAGTGCCACTCTCCCGGGACTGAGTACAGAGGGCAATCCATTTTTGATCTTGACTGATGGAATGCCACACAAAAGAATAAAAAGTGTTCCTCAATCTCCTTCAAGAAATCGCTGGCAGGACAGAGGCAAGAACTCAATCTATTTGATAGCCATTTAGATATAAAAATGGCTAGAGGGCTTGCGCCAAGTTTGAGTTTAATTTGCAAGGCCTTCGCATGAGAGGGATTAATATAGTTTTTAAAATCCTTAAATTTTATACCTCCCTTACATTTTTAAAGTCTGTAAGACTGTCATTGGCAGATGATGCCAACCACTCCCAAGTTACTAAGTTCCAATATTTGTTCTGTATTATTTTTAAACCTTGTCGTGGATCTGTTGGCGATCAACCAAAACTGACCAAGGCCCAGGGTATTTAAACATGATTTTTCATAAGCAACCAATGGAATCTCAAGGGCGCCTGCCCGTGCTAATACATATTGTAGTTCTTTTACATAAACATTCAGTTCATCAACTGTCCAAAATATGCACCCACACAACAGTGATTTCCCTTTAGCAAAAGAAGCGATAGGTTCTAGAGCAGAATCAAGGCATAGTGGCAACGTGACTGTACTTCTTGCATTCTCAATAGGGACTTAACACATTTGTTCTCACTTTTGTCCAGTAGCAAGATACTGTTATCAGGGACAGTTGCAATACTTCTCACAAGGATTAGCTGGGTGCCCTTGATTCATATTGGCAAGGAAGTTCTGACACCTAACTACTGTAAAACCCACATTGTGAACACTGAACTATTTCTTTGCAGCTTGATTTGCTCTATTTTAAATCAAATATAATCCTATATGTAAATATACTTTCAATCGCAGTTACAAAACAGAATCCAAGAATTGAATTCTCCAATTTATATTTTTTTTACTACAAAGCATTTTTGAAAAGTCAAATTCACCATGGAAAGAAAAATTGTTGCTTTATGATGGAAAATGAATTTTGGAATTGACGCAATATATGTGAAAAGACATAGGGGCAGATTTACAAAAACGGATGCATCCCTGCATATCAGCAGGGTTGCGCCAGTTATTGTGCGCCATGCCTCTGCCACCATGGATGCGCCGCATTTACAATTCGGCGCACCATGGGGCAAAAACGGCATAGATGCGTGACTCATCTGTGCCGTAAAAACAGAGCATTGCTGGAGTTGTGTAGCAAGCGCAAAGCAGCTCCAGCAATGCTCTGGGTGGGGGGGCCTATTCTTGCAATCGTGCGTGAATGCTTAGGCCTGCTTCAAGAAGGCACAGGGTTTTGACTCAGCATGGCCCAAAAGTGACTAAGTGAAATCTTGTAGATTTCACTCAGCCACTTTTAGGAGGCGTTCCTGCGCCGGAACGACCCCCCACCCCCCCAGCGCAGGAACACCTCCTTCTGGCGCTGGGCTTTATTTATTTTCTTTACAATGTGACGCATCTCCCAGATGCGTCACAATGTAACTACCCCGCCCCATGGCGCATCTTTTGCGTGGCCCTGCGTCATAAAAGTGACGCAACAGTGGCATAAAAGGGGCGCAAGGGGCTTGTAAATCTGCCCCACACTTTTTTATTAATGCAAGGAACTTGAAGCTTATGTCATGTTTTTTATAACATTTGTACGAATTAAATTATGAAACATTATTTTTAAAGATAAAATGATATGGTCATTAATACCTAAAATTATAGAGTTCAATACTTGGACACTGTTTTGAACTGCTGTAAGATCTGTTACGATGGCAGGGGTTTAACCATCGGTTTTGAGTATTTGCAGAGGCCCTGATACTCACTTGTATTAGTGTGTGTGATCATAACCAACCCCGATATTTTGCATAAGTTCATTAAAGTATGCATGTGTTCTGTTGCCCCTGAATGGCCGATTTTGTATTTGATTAATGCAGGTCGTGGCAGACATCTATGTGAGGGCAGGCACGCACGTACCCAAAATAAAATTAAAATAAATTAAACTTAGCGAATGCAACGTCCTTCTATCCGGTCCTCTTCTTTCCACAGGAGCTGGATGCAGCAACTCCCTTGCACAATCCTGTCACTGCTTAAGACAGCTGGGTTAGAGATGTTTGAAGTGTGCATGTGTGGCTGGCCGTTGCAAGACGGCCAGCCAAAAAGACATGCGCACTTTAAACAGTGCATAGACAGCCCAACCTCCTCCCTGCTTCTGTCACTCAGCAGCAGCCCCACCCCTGTCCTGACGCTTTGTTTGGGATGGGGAATGAAAAATGAAATGGTAATAAATGACCATTTTATTTTTTATCTCGGGGGGGGGGGGGGGTTTAAGTGGGGCGACGCTCCTCCGTTCCAACGGACGAGCTGCCCTTAGATCTTTGTCTGAATTCTTCTATTCAAGTTTTGACAGAACACTTCCCTCAGAATGCTTGTATTTCAGATCCCTCTATGAGTGTTCTGATATAGTTTGTTCCCAAGCTCATATACGGAGGTAACCTGGCACACCATGGTTTTGGGAATTGCCCGTAGCTGAGAGCCAGGTTAAGAGATTCAGGGGCAGATGTATCAAGATTCCATTTTCCGATTCCTAAATAGCGATTTTTAAGGAATCGCTATTTAGAAATCGCAAAATGGAATGTATGAAAAAAATCACAATTTTTTTGCGATTCCTTAATCTTCCTTATTTGCGAATTTGCATTTTGCGAATTCGCAAATAAGGAATAATTTCTCATGCATTCCTATGGGCCAGGAGGCAGGCATATTAACCCTCTCCGCTACCATGGATGAGGCAAAACTGCCACTAGACAAAACTCCGATCTCTCTCCAGTAGGTACATTTATCACCTGAATTATCTTGACACTTTATTGTTGCATGAAAACTACTGGTTATTCAAGGTACTCTGCAGTGCTGTTAAAACTGCTGAACTGCTACAAAAACGTCCCCCAGTAACAGAACTGCCCCCCATCCTTCCAGACTCTGGGGGAACTCCCGCTGCCCAGTTCGACCAGTCCGCCCTTGATGCCTGGGATGTCCATAGAGAAATATTATATTCCATCTGAGCTCCGACTGTATTCTCGCAATAGGCAGAGACTCTGTTTTCTTTTCATCTATCAATTAGCTGTTCGGGGCGTGTTCGTTCTGTTGTCGGCTCCTCTGTGGTTGAACTCGGCAAAGAGGTGATGATGACCCTTGCATTTTGTTGCATCAGTCCTTCCGAGTGTGGAGGCACGCCATGGCTTGCTTGTGGTGAGAGAGGGGATACAGTGAGCCGGGGAGCGGGTGTGATTTGTCTCAATTCTGCTCTGTAGTCCTGTCATTCAAACCAGAATCGCCAGTGCTTTGCAGGAGCTTGAATGTTTTCCCGTGATTTATTTACTCCTTTCAGTGTCTGGACTGCATCTTTGTTCGTTGGTGGTGATCAGCCTGGGGTGTTGTTCTCTGTGAAGAATACAGTAAGCTAAGCTCTTCCCTTCGGGTAGGAGGAGAAGGAGCACTGACCGATGCAATGACAGCTGTCCTTCTCATAGTGAGGGGAGGGCTCACCAGCGGATATTCAATGCACACAGAAACATTTCACCCTGTGGCTGGAAAAAGAGGATCATTATCTTAGTCGATATGTAAGTGTCAAAACTGCACTTTTTCTGAATTTTAACGTTTCATTTCTTCGTATCGATTCTGATCTCATAGTTGCTGATGTGATTGTACATCAGAATATCATGCACAAAAATATTATCCTTTAAAAACTCCAGATTATTGCATATCGTAATATCGTGAAGGTAAATATGTATAGATAAGTATAGATTAAATATTCTTAAATCCACATTTACGTGCCATAAAGATATGCATATATCTTCAAGGTACGTAAATGTGGAGTAGAGAATAATAATGTTGTATTTAAATGTGTATATAGTTATCTTCAAAATATTGTGTTAATCAATACTCTGACTACGATCTTTTTGAAGAATAATATTTTATGAATGATATTCTGGTACAATAAGTTCTATTGTACCAAGACATATCGTGTATCTAGTGAACAAATTATTGTTATAAGGTGGTCATTTAGGTTTGCAGATGCCGGACATCCACCACCAGCTGATGAGTGTCCTGCACGCCTTTTTTAGTGTATACGTGTGCATGCACTCTGAAGAGGGCAGACAGGAGAATGCAGCCTCCCCACCCTGTTCAGAAGTAGACATTGGTGTAAGTAAGGTACGCAGGGCATCTGAGAAATGCTGGCAGATATTGGACGTCAATCATACTCTTCTGGCCTTGATTACGAATGGGTCCGTGTTTTGCGACCCCCGCATATTCTCTTGTTTGCTCCGGGGTCAAATTACGAAGACGTACCCCAGGGTATCTATCAGTATTTGTCTGGTGCAATTCTGTACATAGAGTTGTGAAGCTCTTTCTGTGATTTGATGCAGTTTTGGTAAAGACACTGGGCATTAGGCCTGTTGATGGTGCTAGTTTTATAGCTAGATGTGTCTCACAGTTCTCGTTGCAGGTTCTTCTTGGTGTTCTTGTAACAGTTCTGATCAAGTCTCCCTTTTTGTCTCTCTTTATGTGTTTGATTATCTCCTTAACCACTGCCTGCAATATTTGGGGCTGGTGTCTGTGTGTCTAGCGTTGTCTGCCCCAGCAGACTCCTCTTGTTGTCGTTGTAGTTTGAGTTTCATAATCTTACTTGTGTGGTCTCTGGTCGTTGCAGTGACCTCGCTCTTATGTTTCTTGATTGAAGCCCTGTGCTGGCTGCTCTGGGCCAGTTCTCGTCACAGACAGCTGGTGCCTGCACCTGCTTCTTCTTTCCTTAGGGGAGTTTGTTGTAAGCTTGTCTGAAGAGGCTTTAGGGGTAGTACTTTCCAACAATGGATTTCCTGCTGCTCGGGCTCTCCCCCATTGCTCCACTGCTCTACGTCTGAGCTGTGGTGGATCCAATGAAGCATCTTTACACAAGGAGGAAGGAGTGTCTGCTATGTTGTGGGATTTTAAGATTGTCTTGTAAACTGGGTTCCAATAGTTATAACCTGGGGCAACTCTCTTCTTTACACTCTTAGAATCAAAACGCAAAATCTGTGCTGGATTTTGTTTTCAGTAAATTATATTGTCTTCACTGAAACTTGCCCTCAAAGCAGAGGATCTGTCAATGTAATAAAGCAGTTGGGATACACGACGGGAAGATGCCTCTCTAGATCTTTGAACTGACATGACCACCTCCTGACCATCCTGATATTAAGCTCTTTATCTGAGGGTTACATTTTCAAAGCAGAGCCACAAATGATTGATTAATTCTCTGAGGGCACAGGAAACAGAAGACCTGGATCTTCGTATAAGCACCTTGGAGACCTCACACATACACACTTGCCCAAGCGCCTCAATACCCTCTGCAATGATTAATGCATCATACAAATCAATATAAGACACCACAACATAGAGGGAACACACATTACTACTGCATGTTAGGGATGCCTATCGAGCCTTCCTAGGTGGGAAAGGATATGGTCCCATGTACTCTGTACACATGTACTCAATCTACCCCTTCATGGCAATGTCCACGCCTCTTTTGTCTTTGATGGAGTTGCAGGTGCGGTACTTGTCGGATCTTTCTTTTGACAATTTGGGGGGGGCGGCGGCTGCTTCTGGTGCTTCAGTCGCTGCCCACCGTCATATATGGATGCGTTCATGGAAGGCTGAGTCTTTCCAGAAGTTGGTCCTCCTTAAGTTGCCCTTTGAAGGTTCCAAGGTGCTCGGTCCCCAGCTGGAGGATATGGTCAAGCAATCAGCGGAGAACCGCAAGCTGGTGGCTCCGGTCCGCCCTCCTTCTAGGGGGCGTGGGTTTGGCTACCGTCGCGCTTTTGGGCCTCCTGCTCGGGGTGCTCCTCACCCCTTTCGTGGCAGGGGTCGTGGCCGGGGGGGCCCCTGGAGGTGCCAAGCCCCTGGCCACTGCCGGTGTTGCCGCCACCGCTTCCTCCTCTTCCCAATGACTATCTGCCTTTGCCAGTTGGTGGTCGCCTCCAGTCCTTCCAGTCCCAGTGGTTGTCGGTTCCAGATGCCTTGGCAGTTCAGACTGTGTCGGAGGGTTGCCGGATAAAGTTTTCCTCTCCTCCTCCTCCGGTTTTCATTTGGACTCCCCTGCCCCGTCTTCCTCTGCGACGGGAGGCATTGCTGGCAGGTGTATGGCTTCTGTTGGTAAAGAATGCTGTTGTGGAAGTTCCTCCTCTGGAAAGAGGCGAGGGTTGCTATTCGATCCTCTTTCTGGTCTCCAAGAAAGATACTTCGGATCTTCGTCCTGTTTTGGATCTAAAGCAGGTCAATCGCTTT
Source organism: Lissotriton vulgaris (assembly GCF_964263255.1). Taxonomy (NCBI): domain Eukaryota; kingdom Metazoa; phylum Chordata; class Amphibia; order Caudata; family Salamandridae; genus Lissotriton; species Lissotriton vulgaris. The sequence continues at coordinate 1,732,979,722 of NC_141693.1, forward strand.
GTTCTCCATCGTCCATTCAAGATGGTGACTATGCAGTCCATCCTGCCTCTGGTGCTTCCAGGGGGCTTCCTGGCGTCCCTGGATCTGATGGATGCGTATCTGCACGTCCTTGTCCATCCGGCGGACCAGCGGTTTCTCCGGTTTGCTGTGAGGGACCTTCACTACCAGTTCCGGGTGCTCCCGGTCGACCTTTCCTCGGCGCCCAGGGTTTTCACCAAGCTCTTGGCCCTTCTGGTGGGTGTTCTTCATTCCAGGGGGCTACAGGTGTTTCCCTATCTGGATGTCAGGTCCGGGTGTCCTCAGGATCGTACGATGCTTACTGGGTTCCACCTCTCGACAGCCCCTGGGTCTGAATGGACACAGACACAGAGAAGTGGTCAAGTGAGGGATATCAGGGAGGGTAGGAAGGGGACAGCAGGGAGAGGAAGCTGAAACGAGAACAAGGCACTATGAGTCAAGCACATACACTAGAGACACTTTAACCAGATAAAGTACTCAATGTACCCCCACACGAGCTAGATGGATTCATAGGCTTATTACCTGTAGGGAGGGAAAAGGTTGGCTTTGCCTGGCAATCAGAATGTAGAATATATATCACAAATCTAGAATGCAAGAAACTACAGGTTATCTTTCCGATCATCAGTACATGACCTCCTAACACTCTAGTATAGCAAACACGTACCAACTGTAATAACAGGAATGGCTTCAACAGAGGGCAATGGAAAACAGCCTGCCAGGCGAAGCTCATTAAACCCCTGTTGCAAGAAAATCCAAAAGATAATGCAATTGTTAGTCTCAGATCCCACAACTTATAAGAACTCCTGGTTAACTTCACCTGGAGGGCTATACTTTGAACAATAGAAGCAGGACACTCCAATGTAGGAATACTTGACTGTATATCAACTTGGGACCAGATCAAAAGAATGCTGAATACTTCTTCAGCTTAACAAGGAAAAACATTAGTTGGGCATGATGTCCAAAATGTGCACTTTCAGTGAACCCAAGGAACCTCCGTAAAGAAATAAACAATGTATCTCTTCTTTCAGAGAGCAATATCAAAGTCAATACCCCAATGGTCCTGGGGGCTTGGAAAACAGTGTCACTGAGTAATGTTATACAAACAAGGAAATTCAGTCCGAGGCCCAGATCCGGGCTCTCGCACCACCAAAGTCAATCTCACTCTCCAGAACGGAGAGTCCAGAGAAAATACCGCCAGAAGCAAGTCGAACAATAGCTTCTCCTCAGGATCACTAGGAATGGAGCCTCAGCCGAGAGCTCCAAACAACAATCAATTGTACCTTCCACACGAGCAGAAGGCTCACACGGGACACTCAAGGAACCGGAAATCGGACGAGCAAAGGCTCTCACAAAAGGATACACTGGAACTCGGTGATCAACAATCCTACCGTGTCTTCGTGCAGCTAGTAGAATCAACGGCGAAGCGCTGTTGTCCCCGGCTCCGTCTTGAAGCTTCCGCGTGTGACGTCATCAAAGGAGGCGTCGCGCGCATCGCCGAGGATCATGGGAACTGTAGTTTCCACCTAAAAGAAATGTCTCAAGGCAGTGTTCGAGACTGCCCACCTCCATGGGACACAACACTGGATGACTGGTTGATTGTCTCTCCTTCTTTTTCTCAGGCTCTGTCGGATGTGGACCCGGTGTGTCTTCTCCTGGGTTCTTTTGGGTTCCTCATCAACCACCGTAAGTCCTCCCTGGTGCCCTCCCAGTCCATGAAGTTCCTGGGGGCTCTCTTCCGCATGGACCTGGGCATGGTGTTCCTCTCCCAGGAGCGCCAGTTGACTTTGTTTCGTCACCTTTCTTGGCTTCCGTCCCAGTACCGGGTGTCTGCCCGTCTCTGGTTACGGAGTCAGGGGGAGATGGCGTCCACTTTGCATATCCTTCCTTGGGCCAGGCTACATCTGTATCCCCTGTTACATCATGTCCTGTCGCACTGGGATCCTGACTCCCTGGACTACGAGACTCTAATACCTGTCACTCCGGGGATTCGGGTGAATCTACAGTGGTGGTTGTCCCCTCAGTCTCTTTCCCAGGGGTACGATCTCCTTCCTCCTCAGTCTGTGGTTGTATTATCCACGGATGTCAGTGCCTTGGGTTGGGGTGTAGTTCTGGGTGCCTCCAAGGCTCAGGGTCGGTGGTCCTGTTTCGAGTCCCTCCAGTCCTCGAACTGGAAAGAGTTGAGGGCGGTTTGGTTGGCTCTTCTGTGGTTCGCTCCTCTCCTTCGGGGTCGGTTGGTCTCGGTGCAGAAGGACAACTAGGTGGTTCGTGCTTATGTGAATCACCAAGAGGGCATGTGTCGATCTCTGTTTCTCCTGTCCCGGAAGATCGGGCTTTGTGCCGAGTTGAGTCTCTTGTCTCTGACGGCGATCTATCTTCCGGGGAAGGAGAATGGGCCTGCGGATTCTTTGAGCAGGGTGTTCCCCTCCTCGGTGTCCCTGTGTCTGTCCCCGGATATGTTCGATCTGATTGTCCTCAGGTTCCGCCGTCCTTGGCTGGATCTTTTTGCCTCGGAGGATTCTGCCCTTCTTCCTCTGTTTTGCAGCATCATTCCCTCTTGGTTGGCGTGGGCCACTGATCCTTTCTTGATTCCATTGTCGACGGGGCTGGTGTTTGCCTTCCCTCCATTTACCTTGATTCCGCGGGTCCTCCGGAAGATTCGGTTGGATCGGGCGGAGGTTCTCCTGGTGGTACCGGAGTGGTCTCTGCAGTCTTGGATTCCCCTTCTGCTGACCTTTTCTGTTTGCCCACATTTGAGGTTTCCCCTGTGTCCCTCACCTCTGCGGGCTCCTCTTCTCGGGATTGCATCCCTGCGCCGCCTCCGGCTGGGGGTTTGGCACTTGAGAGGTTGAGTTTGCTGGGTCTGGGTTGCTCAGTGGAGGTTGCCCAATGTCTCCAGCTTTCTCTGCGCCCTTCCACCTTGAAGTCCTATGCCCATCACTGGAAGAATTTCTCCTCCTGGTGTCTTGGGAAGGGTCTCTCTTCTGCCTCTTGTGAGGCTGTGAGGGTGTTGGACTTCTTGAGGGATGGTTTTTGTCTTGTGGCTTGCGGTTTCTCCCCTGCGGTCGCAGTGGGCTGCCATTCCTGCTTTTCGGGGTTCCTCTGTGTCCTCTGTCTCTCCGTTGGTGGCTCGTCTTCTGAGGAGTTGTTTGCTTCAGCGTCCTGTTTCCCGTTCTCCTGTGCCTCCTTGGGATCTTCCCTTGGTTCTCCAGGCATTGACGGGTCCTCCTTTCGAACCTTTGGACTCCGTAGCCCTGAAGTTCCTTTCTGCTAAGGTTCTTTTCCTGGTGGCCATTACTTCTGGGCAGAGGGTCGGTGAGATTGGGGCTTTGATGGCTTCTCCCCCCTTTTTGCGCTTTTGCGCTGAGAAGGTCATTCTCCGCCTGAGTCAGTTCTTTCTGCCTAAAGTGTTGTCTTCTTTTCACTGTCAGGAGGATATTGTTCTCCGGGTGTTTTTTCCGGATCCTGCCTCTCCTGAGGAGGTGATCCTCCATTCGTTGGATGTGCTGAGGGCTCTCCGCATCTACTTGGAGCGTACGTCTGGTTTCTGTAAGGTCGATTCCTTGTTTGTCACCTATGGACTCTCGGGCTGGGTCTTCGGCCTTCTTTGTCCACCTTGTCTCGTTGGGTCAGGGGTGCTGTGGTTTCTGCTTACGATTCTGCCAACTGTCCTCTCCCTTCTTCTGTTCAGGGTAGGTCAACCAGGGGCGTTTCGTCCTCCTGGGCCATGTTCAAGGGGGCCTCCTTGAGGGACATTTGTAATGCTGCCACTTGGGCTGCTCCCCATACGTTTGTTTCCCATTATCGGCTTCAGTTGGGGATGGTGGCATCTGCTGCCTTTGGGACTCATGTCCTGTCTGCGGTACATGGTTTGTAATATGTACTGTTTCTGTTGATTAAAATGGAACTGTTTTTTCTCGCACATTTTGGTCTGTTTTTTTCTTGCAATCACTGTGTCCTTGGGTATGGACTCACTGATAAGGAATGGGACGGGGAGACAGGACGAAGAGGTAATGCCCGGTTACTCACCGGTAATATCCATTACTCCGAGTCCTGGTCTCCCCGTCCCATTCCTGAGCCCTTCCCTCCCTCCCTGTCTTGGGTTTTCTTTGGGTGATTGTCTGTTTTCGTTCTGGGTTTTCTTCGGTATTCTCAGGATGTTTCGGTGATGCACTTCCCCCTTTATTGTCACGTGATGGTGACGCCATGTTGGGCAAAGTGCAAACAGCTCAGCTAGGTTATAGGTTTCTGTGGAGCAGACTAGCTGCTCACTGATAAGGAATGGGACGGGGAGACCAGGACTCGGAGTAATGGATATTACCGGTGAGTAAGCGGGCATTGTTTGTAGCTGCGGCTACTTATATCTGTACTGCATTAAAATTTACTGTCCTGATGATGGTCTTTGGATAAAACCTTTGAGACCGAAACGTCGACACACCAGTCCATGTCTACACCCTGCATCTGACTTTCTGTTTATTTCTAAAAGGAGTCAACTTTCTATTTTATCTACAGACTGGATTTATTTTCTTATGTATTAATGGATTGATTTTGTCGTTTCCTTATACTTAAGATTTATTTGCAATCACTTTGATTATGAACCCTTGCAAAATTTGAATTTGATTTGAAAATATAAATAATAAGTTTCCTTAAAAAACAATTTTCCTGTGTTGCTTCTCATTTTTCTCTGAATCTCATTTGTTGAACAGAATTGTTACTTTTAAAATTGTTTGACTTCCTCAGGGCTAGTGTGGTAGCTTCCATGAGGTCTTGAACAGATATCAGTAAACATAACAGTGACTGACTTTTTCAGCTGATAGGTCTTAGTAATATAGACTCTATCGCACTGTAAAACTTTGTTTTTCGAAATAAATCCCTTGCTGGTACTTCGCCATAACCATATTGTTTGCCTGAGCCCGCAAGGGTATATTGGGTTACCCACTCCTCCAATCAGTCCACCTAACCCTTGCACTACAATTTCTGTTAAATAGAGAAGGAGCGCTTCGGGTGAGGAATCTTAATGGAAGCACGCGGGGAGGGGTGGGAGGAGCGGAGACTTTTGTGTGCGCGCACAGTTGTAATAAACTTACAGACCAGTAGTTGGCTGTTGCGGCGTGTGATCCTGTGAAGGGAACCCTGTTTTGGTGTCCTGGGAGGGCTGGCTTCACGAGCGCATGGCAGTTTGCGCTGTGCCAGAAACAAAGATGGCGTTGGCCTGTCCACGTGGGCCGTCCTACAAGTGGACAAGGCGGTAACCGAGAAGTCAGCTTTCCAATCATGCGCCATCGTTTAACATAAACGTTGACACGTGCCAATGGAAAGAGGGGTGGGGCTTCAAGTATACTTCTGAATCGTAATGATTCCAAAAGGTCCTCGCAATGGCGAGAGCAGCACATGCACACTGCTAATGTCAGCGTAAAAAATAGAAAACTGCAAAAAGAAATCAAGCAGGAAACACTGTTAGTAAAGAACATCCGGGCTCAGATGTATAGTGGGGGAGGGGCAGAGCGGTCAGTTTGTTTATTTGATTTGTACAGCGCATGCTTGCCTAAAGGCTCTAAAGTGCGGAACAGACTGATTACAACCAAACGTCCAAGACCAAAGCTTCAGGGCACAGCCAGAAAACGAGCCAAAACCGCAAGAACCTCACAAATACGAGCAGGGGCAGAGCCTGCTGTAGTAAGACTCAAATGGCAAAAAGCAGCGACCAGTGGTCTCATTTACAAAAAAAAGAAACGTTTTTAACGTGCTAGGAGGCAATAAGTGGGTTTTATGGACTTGTTGTTCTAAGTGGAAAATATTTAATGGCTTAGGAAGAGATCGGCTTCCTTGGCCAGCATTCCTAATGCACAACTGCTCAACAGACGCTGGTTTTCGAAATACCTATCTTGCCCAAGCCGGAAATCAGGGCTGGACGAGGAACCACAACCAGCCCAAGCAAATATGCCCAGAGAAGTCCCACACTAAAGAAAGCCCGAGTGGAATGCAGCATTGTGACAGGTTTGGCCCATGGCAACCCACCCTCCTCTAAAAGCAGCCCCTGTTCTGCAGCCACTGGGAAAGTGTCAGAATGGATGAATAGCCAGTTCGCCCCTACCAGAAGTCCAGTCTTGGACACAAAATCCTGTTTGCTCCCAAAGTGGGTTTACAGTAGGGTGCAAACTTTGGGTGTTTGTTGCGTTGATTTGCGGCAGGTCAAACCTGCTGTAACTCACTGTAGCAAATCACGCACATGCAGTGTTTATAGAAAATAACATTTGGTATTGGCACGCCTGAGTGGCAAACTCGTAATTTGAGGACACATTGGGCACCTGCTAATTAGCACTTCCCACACTCACACAGATTAGTGGGAGCACAATTTGCACTCGTGAAAAGTAGTCCAATGGTGATCTGGCCCTTTGGGCTGACACCTACATAGAAAGGATTAAAACTGTGTGCAAACATTCCTGCACAAAATGTGATTGGATGGGCAAAGTATTTTTAAGCCTTGCCTTTTCAGACACCGTGAACTGTTTGAAAAAGACGACAGATGGGTTAACCACCAATCTTTGCTTAGCATTTGTTGGCTATGCTCTCACTCTCATTTGCTTGATTCGTATTTGTTAGCTTGTGTGAGCTTGCCTTGCTTTTCCGCTGTGTGTCCCACCTCTGGAGCATGAACACAATGTATGTGCGAGCCCACAGCTTACTTTTCAGGCACTACTCTTTTCTTTTTGGTTAAGCACTCAACGAGATGGCATATTTTCTATCTTGCTCAGTCCTGTACTCCTCGTTTTGCCGCCATGTTGCTCTCTTGCTTGAGTGCTTCTCCCCATCCCTCCTAGGATATACTCACTCGTGTGTGCTTCTCCCCCTGTGTTGCTTTCTCATCTTTGTACTTCTTAACTACCCAGTTCCACGTAGCTCTCTGTTCCGCTCTTCCTCTTTGCTTTTTCCCCTAGGCGCTCCACATTGCTCTAAGTGCACAATCTCTATGTGTTTTCCCCCTGCTCTCTCCATGTTTTTTTGCCCCCACCCATAGCCTATGTATTGCTTGTGCCTACCCACACCCTCTGTGCTCAGTCCTTAGTTTGTAAAAAAAAAAAGTGTCCGGGCTCTCATCAGGAGGTCCCTGCAGCTTGCACCTCACATTGTCCCTGCTATGCTGCCAATGATAGTAACAATGGTCCCTACATATGGACAGAATGAATTACACACAAATAATCAAAACACCTAATAAGTATAGTGTCTATTGTCCAGCCGGACAAGAAGTTTTAATTAAGCGTTTAAGTCAATAAAACAAAAATATAAGAACACTGAAATAACAAGGAGCACCAGACTGTTGTATCCGCTACCGAGTCACCAGTTTTTCAAAACGAGCTATTATGCTCTTGGCCAGACCTTGGACACAGACGATTTTATCTGTGATTAGGCTGCTCTTTGATACCACCTCGAGTGACTAGCTATTGCTCCTATATTCTTTTTGAATTTCGATATCACCATGCTCGCTGTAATGCAGAAAGGCATAGTGATATTTTTGAAATAAGACAACAATGATTAATTCTCTGTCCTGATGATGATGCCCACAATCTAATAAGGCATCGAAACGTCGTCGACTTGCAAAAAAACCCCTTATGCAATATGATACTGAAATATTGTAAAAATGCAAAGTTGTGGTTATGAAAATTCACGTCTGTAAATACTGAATACAAGTTCACAGACTTATTGTAGCCTTGCCCTTTTGGCCATTGCTTTCGTTGTTTTGTCTTGTATGTTGTGGGTCACGGTTGTGGCCACTTGTTATTTCAGTGTTGTTATATTTTAGTTTTATTGACTTAAACGCTTAATTAAAACTTCTTGTCCGGCTGGACAATAGACACTACACTTATCAGGTGTTTTGATTATTTGTGTGTAATTCATTCTGTCCAAATGTAGGGACCATTGTTTTGTAAAATATGTAAACTACCCAAGGTCCCTGCAACATACCTTTAGGGTTCCCTTGTCTTTTGAAAAAACGCCAATGTTAGTAACAACACTACTACAAACCATCACACTCCTACAATTGTGACAATTCAGACTATTTCAGGCCACCGACGCAATAAGAGTGGCTTAGATGGTAGGTAATAGTAATTTCGAATGTATATTGAATTAATAATTAACTGCTGTTGTGGTCTTCTCTAAATTAGCAAGACAGCACCACCTTGTGGCAGACTGTCACAAGCACCGGTGTTGACAATTAAGAGCCGAGCACCCGAAACCACTGTTCAAATTAAGCACTGTCTGTGTTACTTCTCCTACACCATCCATATTGCCTCCACCCATGTCACACTCTATGTGTTGCTTCTGCCCACCGTATTGCTTCCCTTTTCTTCAAATAAACATGCCTTCCCGCTTTGTTTCTGTTTATTTACTGATGCAGCTCAGATCAGTAAATTAAAAAAAGCACTTTGATCATTTTGTAGACACATGCGTGCATGGTTGCGTGCACCTGTAAAATGACGCAGCTGACTGTCTTCTTTAGACGAGCTGCACTGCATTGCGGATGCTGCAGCGCGGCATCACTAAAAACATTGGTAAAGCAAATAGGTCACAAAGGGCAAATCTATTGGATTTGCCAATGCTTGTTGCACTCGTTACTAGGGTGCACAAAACGGGCCTGTGTTAAGAAGCAATGGTAACCATTGCGTACTAAAAACTTCTTTGATGTTCTTGTTTTTAATTGAAGTCCGACTGTTTAAAAACAGAGACATTAATCCTGCTTTGAGTGCAGGCTTCTGCATCACCGGGTGTCGGAGGGGCCATGGAAAGTGGGGCACAGCCCCGTGCTGAGACCCTCTCCCCTCACTACAAAACAAAAGATGAGACTTTGGCACTGATGTCTCTGGGAAGCTGCTAAACAGCCCCCTGGGCATTCGCTGTACAGAGAGTCCACAAAGAAACAGAAAAAACACTCTCTACCTGGGTTTCTGGCTCACATTGTCCTCCACCGTGTGATGCCGGATCTTCACAGGGTGCTTGGCCGTGTGAAGGGAGCCGATATCTTGTGACGCATGGTGCCGCCGTGTGAGTTGGCATGTCTGCTACTGTAATCTTGTTGAAAAAAGGTTCAAAATCCAATTAAATGCTGTGTACAGACATTTGAACACAGCTTGGAATCCGGTCCATGCCCATAAATGCTGCTGAAAATACACAGGGGGTCGCACTGCCCATGTTCAGAGAGCAGGGGCATCCTGCCAGCCTCTAGTGGTGTCCCAGTCCCTCCACCCAAGAGTTGTGTCCGGAAAGAAGGCACAGTCATCTGTTGTAGCAGAAAGTGCATGAGTGATTCCTTTACAGCCCTGTCAGTGCTCTCTGTGCCCATCATGTTCATTTCATGTGCTGAAACAATACAGAGTAGCCGAATTGTAATGTTTTGTGGCACATACCAGTTACCAGGGCTTTAAGTGGGATGGAGAATGGGGGGTCTCTAAGCAGGGAACTGCAAGAGAAGTGTAAGTATGAATCCTTTCCAAGAGGCATAGCCCATGTTATTAGGGCATCCCTTAAACATGTAAAAATAAAATCCTGTGCTTCACACAGAACATCTGACTCGTTTTTAATGCTTCCCTGTGAGCTTTATGTTACTGTGTTGCATCTAGACACGTCAGTAAATAAGAAAAATGCCCATTAAACACGCCAAACATATTTGTTTTGCCAATGCTTGTTTGCAGTATCAGCTAAATGTTGCACAATGATATTGTTGTGAAAAGTTGAAATTGTATATGTTTCGATTTTGAGAATTTGAGATTGTAAATTTGACATGACTCAGACCTGTGGAAGGGTTAGTGGTCTCCCCATCACACCATTTTCCTCTGCAGCCGCTCTGTTAGACTCTTACATCCTTTTTCTCCTAACATATTTCTGAAATCCTTCCTCTAAATAGTTCACACCACATCTCTTTCTCTTCTGCACACTTTTGTCTCTCTCCTTCTGCATGTGCTTCCCTCCATCTTCTTCACTTCACTATCACCCCATAAACATTCACTAATAAGCACTTCATTTTCTTTTACTTTCGCCCGGTCAGTATTTCAACAGCTTTATAGCTCTTTCACACATTTTCACATATACTCACAATTAAAGTGGCATATGTCACCATCACACTGTGCGCTCTGCAGACCGACCAAGGATTGAATGAGCATGTGAATCCCTTCTTGACCCAATGACAGGCACTCTGAGAACCTTGCATTGCTTTGATCCTCGACGTCAGAGGTCTCAATCGTGGCCCGTTATAAACACTCAGTCACAACTCAAGCTGACAAAGACTCCTGGGGGTGACTCAATTCACAGAACCTCAGTGCTATATTTGAGCCGGTGGTTTCCGGTGCTCAGCACCGGCACTTAATCATCAACACCAGCACATGTAGCGCAAACTCGACCCAAAGCGTTTTTCATAAGCACCAGTTGAGGACACGTTCATTTTCGGTTGGCACAGGGAAATTAATTGATTTGCCCAGAATCACAGGATGTTGAGCTGACGTCGGGACGCAACCTGGTTCCCCAGCTCCGAAGTCGACAGCTCTGGCCCTTACGCCACATCCTCTCCCCACTTGTAGGGTTTCATGGCTAGTAGTTGGGGATGTACCATGTTACAACGCATACCATTACAACTACCTACTGTTACAACGCGACCATTACAACGCATACCATTACAACGCATAGCGCTTTGAGGTGCTGGATAGTGGTAAGTATAATTTACTATTCTAACTCCAGTCCCCGTGGACCCTAGGGAAGGTGTTGGATAGTAAATTATACTTATTCCCTATCCTAGAGCGCCCCCCAGCGCAATGCGTTGTAATGGTATGCGTTGTAAAAGTCGCGTTGTAACAGTAGTGGGTTGTAACAAATGCGTTGTAACAGGTGTATACCGTAGTTGGTTTTGTTTTAAAAGGAGAAATGAGCTGGTGCAAGCTGCCATCTGACGAGAGCCCCAGCACTTATTTTTTCACAACTTAACCACTGCAGTATGTAAAATCCAAGATTAATATGCTGCAATAATAAACTACAGAAAAACAACATCCTGTAAAACGCAAATAGTCCTAAAGAAGTAAATTAAAGTTTGTGAAATGCAAACGGGAACAATCTCACTGATAAGGATTACTTTTACCATCATTGTTAGATATTGTTGTTGCGAAAAGGACCATTATTTTTCCTGTAAAGTACATCAGTATAGGGCCTGATAGGGACCCGTTTCACAGTGGGGTTTTAATCATTGTCGGGTCTGAGATCCAGAGGGACTGTTGCCCGCATGCCTCATGCACTGCAATTACCAAATGCCACTGAACATCAACAAATAATCCTGTAGTGTTTTGATCAAGAGCATCATGCAATATGTCAAACACAGCTATGGCTCTCAAATGTTGTCACATATTATGGTTGACATTTACTAACATTCACACAACCCAGGATGGTGTGAAAATCAGCAGCACTGTGTGAAGAGTAATTAATTGAGCAGGGCCATACCTAGTAAGAGCTGTGTGCCAATGATGCAGTCTTCCACAAGTGCACTAATAACGCCATTAGAGCACTATTGTGCAACAGCATTAAAGTGATACGATGCTTTATTGCTTCAAATTTGCTCTCAGAATGCATCTATGTCATGTTATGTTATGCTATGCTATTATATGCTATGCTATGCTATGTTATGTTATGTTATGCCGATTTGTAAAGCGCACTATCACCCAGGAGGATATCCTGGTGCTGAGCATGTGTGAGTTTAGCCATTCTTAGGGCCTAGTGGGACTACTCAAAAAGCCAGGTCTTCAGCTTCTTATGGAATTCAAGAAATGAGGAAGGGACTCTTATGTGTAACAGCAGGTCTTTCCGCACTTTAGGAGCGATGTAGAAAACTCAACCCCCGGATCTGGTTTTCCAGATGCGTGTGAGTTGTTCAGGCGAGTGGAGGTGTCTGAAAGGTTTGTGAAAATACATGTGATTTTTAGGTCTCGTGGCGTTAACCGCGCGAAAGCGCGGTCTCGCCAGAGACCTTTTGTCAGCGACTCAGCTTTCCAGGAGACAGGCGCTGGCCGCGCGCATCTTCCAAAAGGCGATCGGAGCGGACCGCGCGCGTGAGAACGCACTCACTGTGGCCATCTCCTGTCTCCTGGGAAGTGCAAACATACACAGGCACACCTCCCCCTGCTTACGCATGCGCACACACAGAGACACACACACGAGCGCACATACACGCACGCACACATACAGAGACACCCCCCTGCCGTGGCACACATACACACACGAGCGCACCGAGACCCTCGCCGCCCCCCCCTACAATTAAGGCCCACTTACCGCCACTCCGGACTTCTGCAGCCTCTCAGTGATGATGACGTTGTTGTGTCTGCTAACGTACTCGACACATGCGCTTCGGAACAAGAGTAAGAGAGAGTGGCATTATGACGTTTGCCTGATCTGTGGACGTCTGCCGTGGCCACGCCCCGTTCACGGGAGCTGCGCATACGCAGTGTCAGTGTACTCTTCCGTGCTCGGGCAGTGCTGGTGTCTGCTGTCCCTCGGAGCCGGGGTCCGGGCTCATGTATCCGCCTCACCGGGGCAGGCATGGAGAAGACGGCCAACGTGCTGCTGCGGGTGCCCGGCCTGGCTCTGCTGGACCTGCTCTACCGCTGGGACGTGCAGAGCTTCCCGGGGTCCCTGCGAGGCCAGCAGCCGCCCCTGCTGCAGGCCAGGGCCGTCTGGGCGCTCTACTACCTGGGTGAGGTGCTGTCAGTGGGGGCGAGAGGGTTTATAACCCGGGGAGTGGAGGGCTGGCAGCACCTGTGAGACCTACCTGGGAGGAGGCATAGCACAAGGTGTGAAGTGCAGCACTGATGACACCTACCTGGGAAGAGGGGCTATGCCTAGGGAGACCTGCAGATGCGGAGGAACAGCTTATATCTGCATGCTCAGGCGGAAGTATTTTCTCTTTTTCTTTATTCTTGATGTGCTACCAATAAATTATGCATTAAAAATAGGAAACCTCGCACCAGTTTGCCAATGTTTGTTTGAGAGGGTGTTTCCTGTTTCGGAGCTCGTAATGTTGTGCTTTTTTTAAGTGTACTGGTACTTAATTTATCAACGTTAGAAAGACTGGTTCCGCACTCCGGCGCGTGAACGTGGGGGGCGGGTCTTCTACACCCGGCAGGAAGCGCCCAATCGCTGAACTTTGACCCTAAATCAAGTTCATGATTTGGTTGAATGAGAACGGGGGAACATGACGAGAGGTGACTTCATCAATAGAAAGGCTGCACTTTGCCATGTCCTTCGCATCCATCATCGTAGCGCACTGATTGCTCGTCAATCGTTCTATTGTGAGGGGCAGGTGATTAAGGCTGTTGTGCACTCAGGCCTCCGGACGGACCCTTAAAACTCTAACTAAGATATCTGTTTGCATCCTTGATGTTATTCATGTACTCTGAAGTCCTTTTGTAATGTAACTGGTTCTATTGTAAAGCGCTCTGACACCTTCGGGTAAAGTTCGCGCTATATAAATTCTGTCTCCGGCATTGATGTCACAAAAAAGAAAAAAGGAACGAACCATGGGAACTGGGCCATAGTGCGCGTGCTGACTGACTAAGCTGCCACGGGTGCCATGTTTAGGGAATGGCGCATCACAACCAACAAATAAATATTGCTGTAATCAGAGGGGGAACAGCGGGTCATTAGCAGAAATGTAACTGGGGGGCTAGCAGAGGGACAGACAGGGCACCGCAAACTCCGCTGGTAGCGCTTCAGGCTCGGGGTTGTGACGCTGCTCCGCTCTCAGCAGATGGGCACACTGCGAGTTGTACCAACAGAGTTCCGAGTTGTGTTTCCTCAGTGATGCCTAGTGCGCGGCGCGCCCCGCCTAATCCACCCGGTGCCATAATTATATCGCTACCTCCAGCCCCCCGCCCAGATGAACTGAGGCCATAATCCTTTTAACCCTTGCCTCGTTTACCAGTGAAACCCCCACTCTTCCGTGGGTTGTGGCTTCCACCCCTCTTCCCACCCCCTCCATCCTGCAGGCTTGTCGAGACTGGAGGTGAAAGTTTTTCGCAGGGAGCGCGTGCCATCAACACTTTCAGTTGTGCTGCTTTAATTAAATGTATTTTGTACAGAGATCTGGGGAAGTGAGTTTTAAAATTCGTACAGTACAAATACTGGACCAGAAAAAGTACAAGGTAGTCCACGTTTCAAAGTTACTTGCCCTGCTTGTAGAATACTATATGTATGTGTGACGGAGTGTGTGCATGTTTCTAAGCGGGACAGAGAGAGCGAGAGGGCTGGGTGTGAGTGAGTTTTGCATCAAAGTGTGGAGGAGAGAGTGGCGAATGTGCGAAAAGAAGGGCAACCGTAGAGGGCAGGCAGATATAGAAGGGGAATCAGCTTTGAGTGTGAGAGAGAGCGAGGGTAAAATGCATGTGCGTGGGAGAAAAATACATGCGTCTGTTTGAGAGAGATTGGTGAGTGCATGGGAGAGAACGCAGGGACCGAGTGTTACTGCTCCTGAGCGTGAGATAGAGCAGTGAGTGAATTTATACTTGATTAATAAATACGATCTAGTGACAATGATTTATTAAGAAAGTAAGGTTGTAATGTATGTGTGTGTTTATCCATCTATCCATCCATCCCTCCCTCGCAACCTGCAGAGCTGGGTGTTGGGGAGGGGAATGGGGGCCGGCTTATAAGTAGTTGGCGTTTTTCAGAGAAAGGGAAAACTGTGATTAGAATATGAATGGGGTCCAGGAGCGGGGGAGAATGGTGGATTACATCTTAATTGCTTTGACCATGAGCACTTACATATGTTTTCACGCCCTCCTCCAAAGCAGCACCCTCTCACCCTCACACACCCTCACTCACCCTCACCCACCCTCACTCACACCTCCTCATCCTCATACCCCCTCACCCTCACACACCCTCACCCTCCATCACTCACCCTCACCCACCCTCACTCACACCCCCTCACCCTCACACCCCCTCACCCACCCTCACCACGTCACCCTCACACCCCCTCACCCTCACACACCCTCACTCGCCCTTACAGCCTCACACCCCTCACCCCCACAACCCTCTCACCCTCACACACCACATTACTCAGGAACACCACCGCATCACTCAGGGACACCACCACATCACTCAGAGACACCACTCAGGGGTACCACCACATCACTCAGAGACACCACCACATCACTAAGGGACACCATCACATCACTCAGGAACACCACCACATCACTCGGGGACACCACCACATCACTCGGGGACACCACCACATCACTCGGGGACACCACCACATCAGCTAACCATTCATAAACAATGTTTATATACCAATTGCAAATTAAAAAAAAATTTATGCAAAGCATTGTCATTTACAATGCCAGTAACTCAAACTTTAATGCTGCGAGACCTATTGCATTGTAAATGCTTGTTGAGGTATGTTGGGACATTGTTCTTTTATGCCTTGAAAGTGCGGATGAGGAGTTTGAATTGTGCTTGTTTGCAAATGGGCAACCAGTGGAGCTGCTTCAGGTGTGGTGTGATGTGAGTGCAGCATGGGAGGTTGAGAGGTATTCTGGCAGCTTCTTTCTGAATGGTCTGCTGCCTTGTGGTGCATTTTTTTGTTGATCCCAGCATTGAGGGTATTCCCATAGTTCATTTTGCTCATGACCAGGGAGTGCGTGATGGCTTTCTGGGTCCTTGATTTGGAGCCATTTGAAAATCTTCTTCAGCATCTTCGGGGTATGGAAGCTTGAGACGGTGTCGGCATTGTCATGGGTGATCATATCGAGTTTGCTGTCAGTGATGATCCCGAGGTCTTTGGTGAAGGTGGTGAGCATGGAAGTCGGTCATAGCTCTGTTGGTCAGCAGGGGTAGTGCCATGGTGATGTGTTCTTCCCGAACATCACAATTTCTGCCTCGTCGGTGTTCAGCTTTATACCATTGTTTTTCATCCAGTGGGTGATTTCAGTCATGCAGACATTGAACTTGATCCCGGTACTGGGGGTCTTGTCTGTGAGGTAGAGAATGAGTTATGTGTTGTTGGCATCGGAAAGGACATTGATGTTGTGAGAGTGGAGATGCTGGCTAAAGGGATCATGTGTGCATTGAAGAGGGTGGGTCTCAAGTAGGATCATTGTGGAACTTCCCAGATGAGGTCACAGGCCTCCATGGTGCTAAGTTGACTAAGTGGGTCCTTCCAGTCAGAAAGGAGCTGATCCACTGGAGTGTGTGTCCTTGGATTCGGATGTTGTGTAGGCATTGGATGAAGATGGGGTAGGATACTATCAACTGCTGCGTAGAGGTCCAGGAGGATGAGGGCCGTCGTGCCTCCTCTGTCCATAGTCAAGCAGATTTCATCCATTGCAGGAATGAGGGCAGTTTCCATGCTGTGGTTGGATCTGAAAACAGACTGAGTGGTGTTGAGAAGTTGGTGGTCATTCAGGTGTTCATTGAGGTGTCTGTTAATAATTTTCTCTAGGACCTTGGCCGGGAACGGTAGCAGGGAGATCAATCTGTAGTTGGCAAGTACTGAAGGGTCTGCAGAGGATTTCTTAAGCAATGGGAGGACAATTGCTTGTTTCCAAGCACCTGGAAACGTCACGGAAGAGGTACAGGCACTCAGAATGAATATGAGCATGGCACTGATGGGTTGCAGTCCTCTGGAGTATGTGTGACGTGGGTAGTTGTGCTATGGGCCCCCTTAGTGGATGGACTTCATAGTGGCAGCGGTTTCCTCTGGGTTTGCCAGCTTCAATGAAATAACCATCCAAGGGCAATGAGCATATAATGCATCATTTTGTGTAGGTTAAACTTATGAATCTCATGTGCTATTCCTCTTGTCTCATATTTGTGTCTGGTTTCATTCCGCATAATGATGTAATGCAAAACCAGGTTGCACTATTTTAGTAGATCACGCTTTTTTGAAAACCTTTGTGTGTTTATGTTGTTCCCATCACATTATACCTCCTCTGCCTGGAATCCCTTCATTGAATTTCTAATGGGAGCCCCGTCACCATCCGCCTCACTGCATTGTCTGCATCTCCACTCTCCAGCTACACAAGGGCAGGCATCCGAGGAAGCTATCCTCACCCTCCACTTTTGCAATGCAAACTCTAAGGTATCCAAATGGAGTCCACTTGCTTTTGTAAATTAAAGCTGTGAGCATAACCACCCCAGCAATTTCAAAGCTTGCATTGGTTAGTCATATATTTTCTTACAGTCTTTGATATTGTGGTTACAGCTCCCTTTGAGCACAGTCTAAAGCTCTCATATATGCGCCCAGAAATTGCTTTACACTTAAAACCCCTGAGCTAATCAGCTGACCTTTCTGGAGCAGTGGTCTAGCGGGAGCCTAATTTAGTGCCTATCAATATGACCTAATATAGCACTACCTCACATGCAAACAATACAGTTTTGCATCCTCATCGCAAAAAGCATCCTCTCTATTCCTAAAACCCTGCATGAAACACTGACCTTTATTTAAAACGTATGATTATTGCCTTTCCTTTTTTCTTCAAATGATCCCTCTCCTTTCCTTCCATTTTCAGTATGACTCCTTTCTCTGAGCACAACTTACTGTAAGTCACATGCAGGTGTATCTCTATTATTTTATTCCTGCAAATTGTTCAGAACTAATTTCAAAGATTGCAACCTCTCGTACTTTGATGGTCAGACCCTTGCAACCCAACAATTCTTAGTCTCCCTTGTGCCATCTATCAACCCCACCAACCATCAGCAGGAATTCACATGCACCTCCCCCCAATAACGATCACACCTAACTCCTATTAATTTATTCTACCACAAAGAAAGTGGAGTAGATGCATGGAATGGTCAGCTTCAGTGAAAACAACTAATGCCAATAACCAACAAAGGACTAAACACTAGCTTGAGTTCTGGAGGTTTTTTCTACAGTGCTTAATTTGAACCAGTGGTTTCCGGTGCTCAGCACGGGCACATAATTGTCAACACCAGTGCTTGTTACAGTCTGCCACAAGGTGGCACTGTCTGGCTAATTTAGAGATGATCACAACAACAGTTAACTATTAATTCATTAGTCATCAAAAAGTACTATTACCTGCTGCCCAGGCCATTCTTATAGCTTTGGGGGCCTAGAATAGTCAGAATTGTGACACTTGTAGGAGTGTGGTGGGAAGTAGTGGTGTTGTTAGTATCATTGGCAGCATGGCAGGGACAATGTGTGCTGCAAGCTGCAGTGGCGTCCTTATTTTTTTTACAAATTAGGCACTGATGTTCTGCCTAGCACCAAGCGATTCAGTGCCTCATCGGGGTTAGTATGCACTGTATAAATACAATTACAAAACAATAGACTACAATAATTAGGGGGGGATTTGCCGTGACACAAAGCACTGCACTTGTGGCAACTTTAAGTGCAAAATAAAGTTGTTGCATGCAAACATTGATCAGCACTGATCTTTACTCTACTTTGCCCCACATAGCTATGCTTATCATTGTACTAATGTTACTAAATCTAGACCTATGTCTCTGGACAACCACATTTCACCACACTGATGTCAGCCAATGCACTTTGCAAGTAAATGGTGATAAAATAATCCAGTTACCCCCCTTTTTGAGGTCTGTAGGGCCAAAGCTGTAGTCTTTTATGGAGCCTAACTCTGGGGATATGTTAATTTGAAAGCCGTGAAGGTGGCTGAGAATACATTTTTAAGATCAGCTATTAAGTTTCCCCAAAGCACCTCATTGATTTTTAAACATGACTTAAGTTTCCGGTCTATTGTACCCCTACGGCATCTGAAACCTTTTCTGTTTTGGTTTTGGATTTGGTCTACGCCTGAGCTGGCAGAATATAGGGCGGGATTAAGAGATGGTCTCGATAAATCGCAGAGAGGTGTTCTGTTAACCTGGTTAGACTATGTAAAACAGTCCTGATACTCTGTGAATCTATATGAGTATTGGTTGTCCCCTGAAACTCTTCCATGTTCTGCAAATATGAGAGTGAAGAGCATCTATTGAGTATCAGTTGTCCCCTGAAACTATTCCATGTACTGCAAATATGAGAGTGACGACCATCCACTGAGTATCAGTTGTCCCCTAAAACTATTCCATGTTCTGCAAACATGAGAGTGACGACCATCCACTCAGTATCAGTTGTCACCTGAAACTATTCCATATTCCACTAATATGAGAGTGAAGCGCATCTACTGAGTATCAGTTGTCCCCTGAAACTATTCCATGTTCTGCAAATATGAGAGTGAAGACCATCCACTGAGTATCAGTTGTCCCCTGAAACTATTCCATGTCCTGCAAATATGAGAGTGAAGACCATCCACTGAGTATCAGTTGTCCCCTGAAACTATTCAATCTTCCGCAAATATGAGAGTGACGACCATCCACTGAGTATCAGTTGTCCCCTGAAACTATTCTATGTTCTGTAAATATGAGAGTGACGACCATCCACTGAGTATCAGTTGTCCCCTGAAACTATTCCATATTCCACTAATATGAGAGTGAAGAGCATCTACTGAGTATCAGTTGTCCCCTGAAACTATTCCATGTTCTGCAAATATGAGAGTGACGACCATCCACTGAGTATCAGTTGCCCCCTGAAACTATTCCATATTCCACTAATATGAGAGTGACGACCATCCACTGAGTATCAATTGTCCCCTGAAACCTTTCCTTGTCCTGCAAATATGAGAGTGAAGACCATCCACTGAGTATCAGTAGTCCCCTGAAACTATTCCATCTCCGCAAATATGAGAGTGAAGACCATCCACTGAGTATCAGTTGTCCCCTGAAACTATTCCATGTCCTGCAAATATGAGAGTGAAGACCATCCACTGAGTATCAGTTGTTCCCTGAAACTATTCCATGTCCGGCAAATATGAGAGTGAAGACCATCCACTGAGTATCAGTTGTCCCCTGAAACTATTCCATCTCCTGCAAATATGAGAGTGAAGACCATCCACTGAGTATTAGTTGTCCCCTGAAACTATTCCATGTCCTGCAAATATGAGAGTGAAGACCATCCACTGAGTATCAGTTGTCCCCTGAAACTATTCCATGTCCTGCAAATATGAGAGTGAAGACCATCCACTGAGTATCAGTTGTCCCCTGAAACTATTCCATGTCCCGCAAATATGAGAGTGAAGACCATCCACTGAGTATCAGTTGTCCCCTGAAACTATTCCATGTCCTGCAAATATGAGAGTGACGACCATCCACTGAGTATCAGTTGTCCCCTGAAACTATTCCATGTCCTGAAAATATGAGAGTGAAGACCATCCACTGAGTATCAGTTGTCCCCTGAAACTATTCCATGTCCCGCAAATATGAGAGTGAAGACCATCCACTGAGTATCAGTTGTCCCCTGAAACTATTCCATGTCCTGCAAATATGAGAGTGACGACCATCCACTGAGTATCAGTTGTCCCCTGAAACTATTCCATGTCCTGCAAATATGAGAGTGAAGACCATCCACTGAGTATCAGTTGTCCCCTGAAACTATTCCATGTTCTGCAAATATGAGAATGAAGATCATCTACTGTAAGCTGGAGGAGGGTACATTTTCTAAACAGGTGGGTCCGGGCAAAATGACTGATGGTTTCATAGAATTCATTCCCACTTCTTATTATGAAAACTGCATGAATGATATTGACCATCCAATTTACAAAAACCCTTTATATAAGGGTCAGGTTAGGTTCATTACCGCTTTCTACCTTTACCGCTAAATGGAATAGTCAACAAGGTGGAAACAAAATGTGTTGTGTCTGCAGAAGTGCTGAAGAAACTGATGATCACTCCTCTTGTTCTGCCCAAGGTTTTATAAGCAGTGAAGGGGTTAGATTGCTCCTTTGTGCCCCCTTTCAGGTGTTGTCCAATACAGGGTAGCGATAAGGATATGTACAGCAGACACGTCCCCGGTCATAGTTTCCTCCATTGCTAACTTTTTGGAGAGCATATGGCAAATCGACAAAAAATGTCCTTACTACAGCTTGATATGTATAAAACTGTACTTTCAGGCATGGCTGACCATAATATGCTTTTGTCTCTGGTGAAGTGTTAGTGCGTCTGCCCTGTGTTTTTAGGCCAAGAGTGGATATGTCTATGAATATTTTATGTCTGGTTTTTGTATATTTTCCGGCTGTATTGTATTGTGCTCCCTTTTTAATTGTATTGCTTTTATGGCCATTGGCCGAAATAAAGTAACGTGATAACATATGATAACGCAACATGACAATATAACAGAACGACACAATCTGAAAATATGGGGCTTTTCAAGTACAAGATGCAAACTTTTCTGTTCAGTTGTCACCTGATTTCCATCAGCATATCACTTTGTTTAGGCTCTTCACCAATGTTATGGATTGTTTGAAACTTAGCATACGCGAAAACAACGTAATATAGCACTATACAACATAAGATTAATAGCATAAAATAACATTTAGCTTGATCTACGTCAGGGACAAATGTCACACTTGTCATTGATCACAGGGTTAATTTGAGGGCCTCATCCCGACTTTTACCATAAACATTAGTCTGGCCTCTATGCTGTGTCAGCACATTACATACTACATGTGAGGTGCCAGACGCGTTCATAAATAACACGTTCTTTTAAAACCTCAGGGGCAAGTTACCTGTTTGGGTTATACGTCACTTGGCAGGTATACAATGTAAATGACAGGGTCCCTCACACACGCCGGGTCTTACAGTTTCATGTCTCATTCTTATATTACATATGGGATGTTAAATATTAATGTGCCTCACAGGGAACACGTCAGGGTCATGAAAGTAGCTGACAGGTTTCCACACCTTACATGTTATGCTTGGTCATTCTCTGGTGCTCTGAGTTTCTTATAATGTTGGATGTCTCTGATTGGTGTTTTGTCTGTTTTGAAAATTGTTTCATTTTTCCCTTTTTCATCTCTTCTCTTACATCACCCTTCCAACCTTACATCCACAAACCCCTTTCTCTCTCTGCCTTCTCTGTTCTCTCCTCTTCACTATCCACTGGCCCTTCCCTGCTCCCGCACTGCCTGCCTCTCCTCCTCCACCCCTCACCTCCACCTCCCACTCCTTGTTCCTACCTCCTTTATTCTTACTTCTCTCCATATGTGCACACCTGTCTATATCCTTGTCGGACCCTAATATCTATCTTTATCTCTCGCTCTCTCTCTGTCTCTCTGTCTCTGTCTCTCTTTCTCTCTGTCCCTCTCTCTCACTACTATCGTATTCCCTCCCTCGTATCTGTTTCTCTTTCTATTTGTCAACCTCCTCCTCTATGTCTTTTTGTCTCTCCATATTTCTGTTTCTCTCATCTCTGTCCCAATCTCACTTCCTCTCTGTCGTACCTCTTTCTCCCCTCTCCCTCTGCCTCTTCCTTGCCCCCTCGCCATTCCCCGCCTTTATCCCTGGTATGTATTCCATGTCTCACCCCATCACCTCTCCGTCTCCTGCCTCCCTTTCGCTCTCCCTGTCTCACCGTGCCCCTGTCTCTCCCTATCACCTCTCCGTCTCCCGCCGCCCTTTCGCTCTCCCTGTCTCTCCGTGCTCCTGTCTCTCCATGTCACCTCTCCGTCTCCCGCCTCCCTTTCGCTCTCCCTGTCTCTCCGTGCCCCTGTCTCTCCCTGTCACCTCTCCGTCTCCCGCCCCCCTTTCGCTCTCCCTGTCTCTCCGTGCCCTTGTCTCTCCCTGTCACCTCTCCGTCTCCCGCCGCCCTTTCGCTCTCCCTGTCTCTCCGTGCTCCTGTCTCTCCATGTCACCTCTCCGTCTCCTGCCTCCCTTTCGCTCTCCCTGTCTCTCCGTGCTCCTGTCTCTCCATGTCACCTCTCTGTCTCCCGCCTCCCTTTCGCTCTCCCTGTCTCTCCGTGCCCGTCTCTCCCTGTCACCTCTCCGTCTCCCGCCTCCCTTTCGCTCTCCCTGTCTCTCCGTGCTCCTGTCTCTCCATGTCACCTCTCCGTCTCCCGCCTCCCTTTCGCTCTCCCTGTCTCTCCGTGCCCCTGTCTCTCTATGTCTCCTCTCCGTCTCCCGCCTCCCTTTCGCTCTCCCTGTCTCTCCGTGCCCTTGTCTCTCCCTGTCACCTCTCCGTCTCCCGCCGCCCTTTCGCTCTCCCTGTCTCTCCGTGCTCCTGTCTCTCCATGTCACCTCTCCGTCTCCCGCCTCCCTCTCACTCCCAGACTTTAATGCTGTGATTCCAGAGACGGCGCGGCTGGACAGCAGCCTGCAGAAGGCCCGGGCTCAGCTGACGGTGAAAGGACGGCGGCACTGCCCGACCAGGTCCCGCCTGAGGGACAGCGTGAGCTCCACCGACGGGGAGGAGGCCGTGGAGCGCAAGGTAACTCCTGTCCGGCACTGTCCGTCTCCATCTGTGCCTGTCCTCCTCTCTCAGTGTCTGTCAGCTCCTTTCTTACCCTGTCTGTACCTGTCCGTTTCCATCCGTGCCTGTCTTCCTCTCTCTGTCAGCTCCTCTCTTACCTCGTCCATGCCTGTCCTTCTCCATCTGTGCCTGTCCTCCTCTCTCTGTCAGCTCCTCTCTTACCCTGTCTGTGCCTGTCCATCTCCGTCTGTGCCTGTCAGCTCCTCTCCTACCCTGTCTCTGCCTGCCAATCTATATATGAATCTGTCCACTGTGTATGTACCTGTATGTTCCCATCAGTGCCTGTTCTTCTCTATCTGTGCCTGTCCTTCTCTGTCTGTTGCTGTCCGTCTCTATCTGGGCTTGTCCACTTCTGAAGGTGCCTGTGCGTCTCTGTCTATCTCTGATTCTCTAACCACCTCTCTCTGTCCCTGTCCTCCAATTTTTTAAATGAGCCGGTACTGTCCGGTACGGAGTACCAGCACTTTTTTATTTTGAGAGGGAAACTGTACCGGCACTTCTTAAGCGTGACGTCAAGCGCGACGTCGCTGAGTTGTACTACGCGGAACTCTGCGAAGTGTCAAAAAAACTCTGCTGCGCTACGCGGAGCCCTGCAAGTGGCGGAGTTCCATAGAAAAATGCTGTTCCCGGTGACTGCACAGTGCGGATGCTTGTCCGCACTGTGCAATCATCACAAACGGCACCTTGTACAGCGCAAGCGGTCCCTTCTTTCCCTTTTCTGCCGCTCGAGTAGATTTTTACTCGAGCAGCAGCTTTCTCAATGCGAACAAGCAGTTTCTCATCGCGAGCGGTCGCGAGCATACGCGGCCACTCACAATGACAAAACGTGACCACCCTGCACTCTGGTATAGAGTACCTGCACTTCTATTTTTCCACTTCAAGCACTGCTGTCCTCTCTATGTATACGAATGCCTCTCACTGACTCTGTATTTCAGCCTCTATCTGCGCCTGCCCTTCTCTGTTTGTCCCCATCCTGCTCTGTCTGTCTCTGTCCCCCTCTGTTTATGCCTGTCCTCCTCTGTCTGAAAATGAGCACACGTCCTCTTACTGAGCTAAACTAAAATGACTGTCCATCAAACATGTTAAGTTTAGCTGCCTCTGCATCATTTGCAAAGCCACACACCTTAGCTAGCCCAGGTGCCTTCCAGAACTATTCACACAAAACAAGCAGAAAAGAAATCTTCCCTGCAGTAAAGACACAAAGAGACCAGAATTTATTTAAAAAAAATATATGGGCTTGTCTGGTTTGCATTTCTCAGTGATATCAGAAAGGACATGCTTAGCAATTGAACTGTGACGTACATTTCCAGATACTAAAAATGTTAATTAAAACATCTTGGGCCATATTATCAAGAACCTGGGCTTCTATGGGATTTCACAAGGGCATATTATCAAGCCCATTATCGCCGCTTTAGCTGCAGTTTCCTGCCGATAAATGCGGCGATAATGTATCGCCCTTTCTTGATAATATGGCCCCTTGTTTTTTTTTCATTTTGCACCTCCTATTACTTTTGGGAGGAGTAAATAACAGCTGTCACTGTTACTCAATGTAACGGTTCTAAAGTCCCTGACTGCAGGAGAACGGAAGCCTGAACTTGCCTGGCCAGGCATCTGACTCGTGCCCTGCTGACAACCGCCTAATTCTGCGTGAATGTACAACTCACTGAGCCACCATGGCAGTGTTCTTGCTTGGCAAGCCTGTGGTTCCCGTATTTCTTTGCTTCTTCTGTAAAGCAGAGGAGGGCATAATGCGCTCTTGGATTTAAAGACAGGATCAAATTCCAATCTTTGAATATTTGGGGGGAATGAGTTTTCAATGGCCATGCTACGGCCAGTCAAGACAGACAGGGAGACCGAAATGCGCTTATGTCTTTGCGCATGCGTGTAATGGGACAGGACACGCGCCCAGTAGGAGCGGTGGAGCAGGGAAGGATGGGCAGCTTCAAGAGGCGGAACACTGTTTTCTCCATTGGGCTGCCATGCTTCGTTAACCCCTGCACGCTTAACCATGTCAGGCGGCGCGGGAAATGTTCCAGAGACTTCCTCATTAGGCCGGACTCATCGCGGGTTTCCTCTGGACACCCAATGCCCACAGTGAACTGCTTCCGCCTGTGCAATAAAGCTTTCTCCTTTTTTTTGCAGTTGTATTTAGCACAAACTCAACCGAAGCTATTGGAGCGCTTTACATGAGCACCAGTTACCTTACACAAGGACACATTCACTTTTAGTAGCCACGGCGAGATAAGTGATTTGCCCAGAATCACCGGATGTTGAGCCCACGCCAATACTCGAACCTGGTTTCCCAGCTCCAAGGTCGGCAGCTCTGGCCGTTAGGCCGCATCCTTACTCATAGCAACCCTGATTCATTGGATGCTAATGCTAATCTCCTTCACAAGAACATGGCAGGGGTATTTTTGGAACCAATATGTCTGACTCATGACTCAAGCATTCCCTTGAGGCACACTGAAAGCTTTCATTGACCTTTCCTACCGTGGAGACACTTGTCAGTAGCGCTTTGTCAAATACGAAGGGTTTTGGAGAATTTGCAGAGCCCGACTGGTCCATCATTGTAGGGCTCTGGCATGCATCTTTTGAGATTATCAATTTCACTTATCTCACCATATGGAGTGCTGAAACTGACTCACCAATCAGAATGCTTAGAATGTCGACGCTGAGTCTGCTGTTTTCCTGCATTGCAGGTTCATTTTCAGGTACTTAAAGCAGTCTGACGCAGTGTGCTTTTTTTTAAACATTTTTTGCCTATCTTAAGTGTAATTCTTTTCTGCTAATAGCCGGCTAACCTTATTGCGCAATGCTTTCAGCCATTATTAGCTGTAAATTACCATTCCCCTGAGGGTGCGCCCGCACCTTCAGCTCTGGTTCAGTTTCATGGTGGGCAATTAAAAATGGTTAATGCAAGGTGCAAATGGTATTTGCTCCTCACCCATCTTCCTATCTTCCTCGTCCTGTCCTTACACCCTGAATGAATGCCCAGTCTCATTGTAGGTGGAGCATAGCTTGCGTAATTGGTTGTAGCCTAAATTTGCAAAATTTCAGCAAAATTCCACATGATTATGCGAAATTATGTGAGGCGTATAGCCTAAATTTCATACAATTTTCCTAGAGCAAAATGCACCCTCACATCAAAAATTAACCAGAGGGTGCATTTTGTACTAGGAAAATAGCGCTAAATGCAACAGAACAGGAACAGCAGCAACCACCAGCCGGTCACGCTGTGTTCCTGCCATGTTAGGTAAGCATTTTTGTCCCTAGTTATTCCAAAGTACACAGACGGTCGTAATCACCTCATTTTCAGTAATTTCGCATCAAAAGAGTAATGCAAAATTGCCAAAATTACTCTGATTATTTTGGTGTAATACAAATTTGCCTAGGCCCAGGCTCATATATATTGTTTACCTAGCCCAACCTAAAAACTAGGGGTGGGCGGAGTTAGCGGAGTTGCTCTACGCGGAATTCCACTGAGTAGCATAAAAACTCAGTGGATTTACTACTCAAACGGCAGCTTTCTTAATGCAAACAGTTGCGACCTTCTGCGCTGAGAAGAAATCTCTACAATCTAGTGCCCGAAAATTATGCTAGGGGATGCAAATTCTCACTTGCGTTCGCCAACTTAATGATGGCAAGCCATTCAAGAAAAAACTCTGCCGCTTGGTGGTTGGCCTGGAACCCGTGTTGTGCAAAACTCCACAAACTATGCTGGCGGAGCAACATTTTTCATCCACCCTAGTGACGACCCTGCTGACCATGACAATTAGGTCAGAGGTCTCTTTGTCAATCAATCAATCAGTTTCTTATAAAGAACAACTACTCACCCTTAAGGGTCTCAAGGAGCTGAGTGGGGGTGAGGGGATCTGCGTTTCAGTTGAAGAGCCAGTTCTTGAGGTCCTTTCTGAATTGCAGCAGCAATGGTGATTGCCTGAGGTGCAGAGGTCTTCGCAGTTAAGTCAAAGGATTTTCCTCCAGCCACGATCTTGCGAATTCGTGGGATCGTGCCAAGGGTTCTTATCTTACTGAATTAATGCTGCATCCGAGAAACAATCTGGGATTTCCACCTCCACTTTTGGCAACAAGTAAAGAAGATTGATTTTCACAATACTAGGGCCTAGAGTCACTCTGTGCATGCTATGTAAGATCTTTAGGTGGCTTCCCCAGCACACGAGATTCACCATGACACAAGCCCTTATCACCAGCCGACTGGACTACGGCAATGCCCTTTACATAGGAATCGCCCCACTACGGCAATGCCCTTACATAGGAATCGCCCCACACCTTCTACAGAGATGTCAGACCATACAGAACGCCACAGCCAGACTCATCCTCGGCCTTCTACAACAAACCTACATCACATCCCACCTCAGGAAACTCCACTGGCCAATTCAAGCTGCTGACCCACGCATTTGAGGCTCTTCACAACCAAGAACCCTCCTACATTAACCACCGCCTGAACTTCCACCAACCATTGAGAAGACTACGCTCTCTCTCCCTGTCACTTTCCTATATTCCCCACATCTACCAAAGCAGAAGTGTAGTGCACAACTTCTTCCACATCACAGCAAAGACCTGGCCCAACGCATCTCCAGACCATCACCTCAATTCCAGAATTCTGAATGGCTCTCAAGACCTGGCTGTTCGAATACGTCTCCGGGGCCGTGCAAGTGCCTGAATACCCTACTGGGTGATTAGCCGCTCTTTATAAATCCTAATTGATTGATTGAGCCAGAGTCTCTCCCTTTTTGTAGCACAGTTCAACAAATGTTATCCCATGAATGGAAGGATTATGATAAACAGTTGTTTCCAAGATTTGTGACTAAACATTATCCCTTAGAGAAGTTTGCTGAAGAATTCCTGGTGCAGACCAGGTGGCAAACTGGCTGGCCTTTCATTACAAGGCAAATTGGCCTCAGAAGATTTTATTTTTACTGACCTTGCAGACGAAAGGAAAGAGGGTGCAGTTAAATGAGTGTATGCTTCCTCAAACTTTGCCATTAGACCTAATGCTTATGCGACTTGCACAGTGTAATCCCTTTTGAATGATTTTCAAACACTGGAAGACCAGATGCACAAAGGCTGTTGTTCCATACTCTTGATGATGGAACAATAGGTCTAATTTTTCAGAGATATATAGGGGCATATTACCAAGGGAATTATCGCCGCATTAGCGGGACTTTTTCCTGCTAATGCGGCGATAATTTTATCGCCCTATTACCAAGCTGTCGCTAACACCAGTTAGCGACAGCTTGTAGGCGATAGCGGGCATTTAGGGGCCCACTTTGCATGTCAGCGATAATTATCGCTAATGACATGCAAAGTGGGCGTGCCAAGATGTTAGCGACTGAAAACAGTCGCTAACATCTCTAACTCCTATTAACAACTTTTGGAAATATTCGCGCTAAGCGCGAATATCTCCAAAAGCTAACGCCTGCTAAAAGCAGTTCTTAGCCATGTTATCCAATGGAAGGTGGATAACATGGCTAAGAGCATTGTCACGATAATGCATGAATATCGCTGATTTTACAGCGATATTCATGCATTTCGCAGGATTGTTACCGCTTTTGAGATAAACCTTGATAATATCAAGGTATCTCAGCGGTAAAAATCCTCTGTGCTCGGCGATATTTTTTTCCCGCTAACCAAGCAATAGCGATAATTATCGCTATTGCTTGGTAATATGCCCCATAATTCGATAATCTGTGTGTGGCAGCAGCAGTTCCTGGATCTTCAATTGCGGATCGCAGACATATTTGGATGCATTCCTGGATGACTGATGTGACCGACAAGGTGATTCTGATGAAACTGCCATTTGGGGGATCATAGATGTTTGGTTAATAGCTGGAGGATATAGTGATGAAATCTGTTGAGAACAAGAAATTGATGACTTCTATTCTCTCCTTTCCCAGAAATTGTGGATTTGGGTCCAAGAGATCATTTGACCCTGGATCTGCATAGGGCAATAACCAGCCCTTTCAAGATAGGGGTTGGGGCAAAGTACCTTCTTATTGAGAAGTCTAGGTAGAAGCCTGCCTCTTCCTCCACATCCTCTCTTCCTCCACTAAAGGCAGGACTATGCCAACATGAGGCCGGTAAGGTGACGTCTACTATTGTTCCAAAAGACCAGGCGTTTTGTAATAACCGATATAAGGGCTATGAACTTAAAAATTGTGTCAGTAGGCTACTAGATATGTTCAGGGAGATACAGCATTTCTGCCAGACTCCTTTCTCTCATTGTGCTGTTTGATTTCAGTCCCTGCTGGACGAAATCCAGCTGTTGTTGAAGAAGGTGGCAATAATTCTGGTATACCTCAGTCAGAGAAATATCAAGGACTCTATTCAATCTTGTTTCTTGTTTAGAAGGTTTCAAGGGACTTTCGTCGGCATTGGACCTCAAAGGGTGATTCAGTTTATTCCTCACTAGTCGTTCAAGATTGTATCCTTACCGACCATTGTACCTTTCGCCCGACCAGGAGGCTTTTTGACCTCGATAGACATGTTGGATGCAAATCTGCATTTTCCCATCCACATACACTTTCAGAGATTCCTACCATTTTCATTGATGGGCAACTGTAATCAATTTCAAGTATTAACCTTTGGCCTTGCCTCAGCACTAGCAATTTTAATGACATTCTTGGGTCCTCTGGTGGGTATTTTGCATGTGTGGAGTATTCAGGTATAACCATTCTTGGATGATTGGTTAGTAGCCTGTTCTTCTTTTTTCAAGGCAGAAGAAGACACCCAGCAGGTTTGCAAAGTACTCGTAAGAACATGGATTTCTCCTCAGCATTAAGAAATCGCACCTCAGCACATTGCAGTGTCTATTATTCATTGGGCTGTTTTTTGGACAGATCTGGGACAAGTGTTCTTAAAGAAAGAAATAGCTAACTCTTCTCTTATTTGCCCAGTCTTCTAGCAAGTGGCCAGACACTGCAAGGACCTGGCTAAGAAGTTAAAGCAAAATTGCATCCACTCTTTTCATTCTGTCCTGGGGTACCTCTATCTTTACCCCAAAATCCACCATCTTATGCAATTTTGGAGTCCAATTTCAGACGACATCAAGACTCTCATCCCAGTGACCACAGGGACTCAAGAGTGCCTTTAATGGTAGCTAATTTCAGCAAATTCAAACAAGGTTTCTATTGAGGCCCAAACCTCTCGTAATTTTGACAACTGATGGAAGCAAGAGGGTTTGGGATGCAATTCTGAAGGATCTCAAAGCCCAAGGAAGGTGGTCGAGTCAGCAAGCACTTTTATCTTCTAATTAGAAGGGTTTGGCTCCATTACTGAGGGCACTCCTGCACTTCTCTCCTCTAATTCATCAGCATGCTGTGTGTGTCCAGACAGACAACCAGGTGATGAGGGCCTATATTAACCGCCAATAGGGATGGGGCCACCTACGCTTTATCTCCTTCCTCAGGAGATATGCCTTTAATGACAGAATAATCTCCCCTCTCTCTCTTTGTGGGGAAGGAGAATGGGCCTGCAGTGCAGACCCTCTCAGACAGAGGCTTCCTTATTCAGGGACTCTGTGTCTTTGTCTACTCCTCCTTCAGAAGATCTTGGAGAGATCCGCTCATCCATGGCTGGATTTCTGTGCCTCAGAGTATAACGCCCTACCCCCCTTTATTGCAGCCTGATTCCATCCTGCAGAGATTAAATGATAGATGCCCTATCAATTTCTTGCCCCCCCCCCCCCCCCAGGCCCTCTATATTGTTTTCCTCCCTTCGTTAGAATGGGAATTAACAAGGGCTTATTATCAAGGCCATTTTCGCCGCTTTATCAGCAGTTTCCTGCCGATAAAACGGCGATAATTTTAAAACCGGTCCTTGATAATATGCCCCTTGATGAATTGCCTTGACAACTCTAACGGCATGCTGGTAACAGGGGGCTGTTCACAGTATTGACAGAACACAAACCGACATGCATGGGTATGTCCAAGCTGTCTTTTTTAATGGACTGTGAGAGGGAGAGAATGACATACAGTCTCTTTACAGCCTCTTGAGAGGCCTCTACTAGCAAGTCAAGGGTAGGGCTGAGGATGAAACTACAAAAACTTTACACCGGTTTAAAAAAAACCCAAACAAGACAAAGCATGTGTAATGGAGAACGAAACAAAACATATCGCACTAAAGAAAATGATAACTCATCCACTGGTAAAACCGGCTGGGAGCAATACTATTACAGCAATCATGCAGTCATGCCATGGGCAATTTTAGTGGGCGATTACAAGGTTCACAAGTCAAAGACATGTCGTTTCCAGCTTACCAAATGGTACAACCGTATGCCTTCCTTCTTTTCAACCTGTTTTCTCTGTGTAATTTTCTCCAGGTAGCACTTGAAGAGATTTGTCTGAAATCTTTCCAGTGTTACAGCGCAGTTTGCACCTGACTCATGATTACTGTGGGACATAAAATAAATAAAAAAGAAAAGAAGAAAATGAAGAAAATATTTTGTCTCCACTTTTTAAATGTGGTTTTGTTGAGGGCAAACTAATTTGTTCCATTTTTTATTACATGGGTAGCATAAATACTGCAAAGTCAATTTACTAAATTTTTGGAAAAAAATAATAGTTTAATATAGACTAGAATCCCTTTGTTGTGATTAAGGGTGTACAAAATAATTATTTCACTACCATTTTACCAAGCTGATAAGCTTTGCACTTCACAGTTTGCCATTTGCAAACGTGTTCGCTTGTGGGTTTGGTATTTGCCGCATAAGCATTTTTACAGGATATTTTTCCCAGAAAAATGTTTAAAGGGAAAATTCAGCAAACAAATATTGGTTTTACAGGTTTTTTCTTGCTCAAAATATACTTTATGTGGGCTATTTCATTTGCTATATTTAAAAAGAAAAGCCACCAACTTCATGCAGCTGCCAAACTGGCAAACTTTTAATAAAATCACACATTCATTTTGTTCACCTCCTGCTAAAATCTCTAGTAATACCTCTATTACATATCTATTTCCTGAGCATAGCAAAGATGCCATGAGAGGCCCTCGGGCAGGCATGGAAAATGGACCCTACTTCCTCTCCTTTGGGCAGTAAAATACTGAAGTTTTTGGGGTGCAGCAGCCCCAGTGCCACTGCACCTGGTGCACTAATGATAACAAGGCGTCTGTGCCTGCTGCAAAATTATTTCTGTGATATGTACTGGAGCTAAATCTGTTTATGCAAATCTGTATTGCTAAAGTGGCAGACATATTGCAAATGGAATGAATCTATGCAAAGTTATCTTCATCTTCCTGGCTATAGGTTTTGCAATATAATAGCCATGTTGTGATGCACCATTATCCTACCCACATTATGTAGTTTCCAGAGGGGCTTGCGTTTAAAAAAAGTGCATAAACAGCTAGTGGGCTGCTCTCCTTGGTCAATGCATATGACCCGGACCAAGGTGATTTTTAGGTCTTGCCAACCAAACAGCTATGAGTTGCCTTTTTGTGAAAAATCTTTTATCGACCATACCAAAAATCAACAGTAGGCTTACGGCTCACCCCATTTCGAACCATTGGTTGGCTTTATTGTCTCTCTCATTTGCTTGCTTCTTATTCAGTGGCTTGTATTCCTCTTTTTGTGTTTGTACGTCCCCTACAGCACAGCTTCTTTGTCATCCTATTGATTGGTGACGTATATTCTTCCACTGCTCACATTCGGGGAACTACTTTTGTCTTTTTCTTTTAGTACTCCATGGGAAAATACATGTTTTCTAGCTCCCACCCATGTGTGCTGTTTCTCCCCCTAAGTACCCACCCCACTGTGTGCTTCACCTTGCTCCCTCATCCTTTCCCCGTAATGCAGTATTCTTCAAACTTTGGGTCATGCCCCATGTGGGGCTTGGAGTCTACCGAAGGAGGGCGCAACTCCACACAACCCTAGTGTTTCACAAGTCCCATACATTTTCTCACAGTTTTTCTGAAATATTGTGTCACCTATTCCAGTTGTTTTGTATTTTATGGCATTATTTTTTAAAGGCAGTTGGGCTTTTAATCCAACTCTTCCTTTTCAACCTAAAGCCCATTACAAGAACACTGGAAGCTCAGTAAGGAAGCAAGGGTGGGCAGGGAGACTGAGCAGTGTGGAAGAAAGCACATTGCAATTATTTTAAGCAATCTGCAGACTTTATTGTCTGTTTGTTGGTAAAAACATAATTATTTTGACATTTGCTTTTTACCATTATGTTTGCCACCCGCTGCAGTTAATTAGAATACCCTACTATTGAGCCATGTAGCTGACGTTTCCCATCAAGTACTACATATTTATTCAATAAAACATATTTTTACCCAGATTTGTTTTAATGTACGACTTGATAGGTGTTTTTTTCTAGCTGCCAATGCACGAATTTCCTCTGTTTCATTGTTAGTTGTAGTAAAAGGAGAAACATGCATACATGTGTAAAGTTAGCAGCCCCGCCTAGTTTCCAAGGCCAATGCTTGATGCGCTGCTCCGGTCCAGGTTTTTTATTTTATTCTGGAACTTGTAGTCTTGTTTAGTTCTGTATAAAACGAGACTGCAAGTACTAGAGTTCAGAAAAAAAAAACCTGGAATGGAGCAGTATATCACGCATGCACCTGTGAAACTTACCAGGTACGTGCCTTAAATGGGGCGGAACAGAGTGCCTGCACTTCTTTATTTTGAGAGGGAGGGTACCAGCACTTCTCAGCAGAGGTGCATTACTTTTAATTGGAGAGTACTGGAACTTCTCAAAAGCAAGCCGGTACTCTGGTATAGAGTACCTGCACTTTTATCTTTCCATTTCAACCACTGTGTAAAGTTGGAGTCAGTCCTCCATGAATATGTCTGCTGCTCCCACAATGTGTACGTTCTGTGTCATTTTGCTTGTACACTCATGGGGGTGCCATGCAATGCTAACTAGTTCTACTCTATAAAAGTGCCAGATAATAACTGGGCAAACCTTTATCCCATTAAAACTGAGGGTATTTTATTTCATCTTGATCTAATGACTTTAGTTTCTAAGAGAATCTGTCCAGATTATTAATTGTATATAAAAAATAGTTTGCTTGTATTTTCAATTTTCCGTCATTGTAAGCTCCTCAGGTTACTGAGGTGTTACATTTAGTTTTTCCCATACAAGACTCTTTAACACTCTTTCTGGATTTTGACTTCAGCGGTGTCTGACCTTGTTTTGTGCAACTTTGATTATTTACATTATTTCTATCTGTAGTTTCTGTATAGTGTTCCAGCAGATTCTGCACTGCTTCAGTAGGGTTATGGCAGGTACAACATGTACTGAGAAGGTATCACCTAAGTATGGGTTAGTTAGCAGAAAGTGTGTTTTCAGAGATTTGGCTTACTATCTAAAGTACACCTTGTGGTGGAAAATTCATGGTAGTGACACTACTAAGCCTTGCAAGTGATATAACCTCTCATCAATGCATCTCAATCATCATTGCGAAGTGATAATCGGTCATGGTTGTAACCTTTATTTAGGCCAATCAGTGTCTCCTCTAAGGCCGCACCTCCAGAATGCTGCCGCCCAGTTTTCACTGACAATTCGATCCCTTCTTTGGTTCCTTTTGCCAAGGAGCGGTCATTTGAAGCGGCGATGCATTATTCATCAAACCAACTTTCAATGAGCTCCTGTGTCCTCCATCATCTTATTCTGGATCTATGAATTCATAAATGAATAGAGCCATGAGCTCCAATCCTCAAACAACTTGTTGCTTTCTGTGCTTGTGCAAAACAAGGTAAGGCCAATTCAAAGCTATTTGTTATTTAAGTAAATGAAGATTGTTTTAGATTTGGAAAAGCTTTGAAAACAGTTATTTCCATTTTTATAGCCATACTACAATTTGCCATTCTTCTTCCCATTGTTGTTTTCTGATAGACTTTGATGCCAAGATGCTACACTCACAGCACACATTCGCTAAGTGTTCTAAAATAAGAAAACCAACCACCCAGTAGCAAACAATTTGTTGCTGAGTTACCTGCACTGGCATGGGTCTGAACAAGTATGGATGCTTGCTCTCCCACCCCCTTTTACCTGGGTTTGAAAGGTTCCACATACTATAAATCCATCCTTGTTTAGTA
Organism: Lissotriton vulgaris; assembly: GCF_964263255.1. Classification (NCBI taxonomy): domain Eukaryota; kingdom Metazoa; phylum Chordata; class Amphibia; order Caudata; family Salamandridae; genus Lissotriton; species Lissotriton vulgaris. The sequence continues at coordinate 1,733,015,136 of NC_141693.1, forward strand.
GCATCTTACCCTTGTCTCTATCCACCCCTTTGAAGGTTTGAGGGGGGCCTTACTCCAAAACCTTTTGCTTAAGGGGGTCCCTGTGTAGCACTATTTGAAGACCACTGCCCTAAGGTCATCCATTGCTATCCCCACCACTACCTGACTTTTCTTTCTATTCGTTTTTTTGCCTCCTTTGGGCCCAGCTCAAGCGCCTCCATTGCTCTCTCACCCCGTGCCCACTCGCAATTGCTTCCCCCTATCCATTCCTCCATTGCTGCCCACACCACTTGCAGGCCTTAACATATTTTTAATATTTAGTTTTTTGGGATGGCCATTTGCTGCTGGGCTAATCCATAGTACAAAGAACGCTGTTATGCAGCAAAAATTAATATTTTATTTATCAATCCAAAATAGTGTCCATCCTCTTAGATTAGTAAATTCACAAAAAAATGGCCTCTTCGTCATTCCCTAAGTATGCCCTTGCTTGGTGACTTATGCATACATGATTATACCTATGCAGGCCTGTGGAATGGCTTGGCTGGGAGCAGTGGATGTATCAGATGCATTTTGATTTGTTTTTGCCGATGCTACACAATATTGGAAGAGTAAGTAGTATTTAGTTGCCGTCCCACTCCCACTTTCTTGGCTGTCACTAGAAGATTATAACCCCCACTTCAATGTTCACGTCCCAGTTCTCATATTTTTGAGTATGTGTTTGTGAGCGTTGCCATACTTTTCGAACACTGGGAGATTAAAACTACATGCATGTTAGTGCATATGCTTGAGGTACATTGGCATGTGCCCTGCAGTCTGTGGGGTATCGCCAGACAGGGAGCACAGACAGATGGAACACCAGCCCGTAGGGTGACAACTTCACTCCTTGTCTTTGCACAACACACCCTGTTTCCAGTCCTGTGCCGTTTCTAGGACAACCTAATGCATTCTATGTGTTACCTTGGTTTGTGTTTATTGCCTTAATTAGACTAACACATCTGTTGCCACTCATTTGCGAATGAAAACAATGTTCAAAATGATAAGGCGTAAGGTGACCACGCTGCCCACCACACTCGACTTTACTAGCGTCAGTCCCACCCTCCACCATCACCCAAGTTGTCTTCTGACCGCCCAGCCCCTACTCATCCTAGTTGAAGGCTCCTCCTGCACCTGAGCATCCTAGCTGCCCTCCCCTGCAACATCACAGTGGGGCTGACAATCTATGGGATGGTGGGCGGGTGTGCAGGTAAATACAATTAAAATATTAAGCACTTACCTTCAACACAACGTCCTACGCGCCGGGCCTGTCCTTTCGCCCACTGAACAGGAACTGAATGCTGCAACTTCCTTGACCAATCCTGGTGCTGCTCACACCATGAGAGCAGCACCCTAATTGGAGGGAGCAGCCTGACTCGGCGCTCCACAGCGCACTGGAGGCTGGACTTGCTCTCAACCCAACTGTCTTAAGACAGCTGGGTTGAGAGTTTTAAAGTGCGCATGTGTAGCTGGCCGTCGCAAGACGGCCAGCCATAGAGACATGCGCGCAATGAAAAATGCTGAGGCAGTCCACCCTCCTCCCTGCTGCTGTCATTCAGCAGGCTCTGCCCCGTTTTGGTGCTCTGATCGGGATGGTGAATGCGGAGGGAATACAGCATCTGTTCTCCGGATTCCCTGGCACAGCATGCCTCACCCATGGGTGCATCCTGCACAAGGAAACCTATTGCACAGCGTTGCAGCTAGGAGGTCTTTTCTGCTCCTCGCAGTATACTCGGGTAGCTTCATTACAACGCAGTAGAGTTCCTGGCTGTGAAGGTGCTGTTAAAAAAGTCACCACCCCTAACTAGATTCTCCTATGTTAAGTTTACCTGGGCGTGTTGTGTGTGCGTGCATGTAGGGAAGAATGCACTAAATTCTCAAGTCTACGTTCCCTTCAGTACTTGAGTAGATCTAGGAGAACTGTGAGCTTCACCCTGGGGCACAGCTAACACTAGTGCTGCAGTTGCATTGGCACCACGACCAAGGCTCTTAAGAGCCCTCTCAACTCCTATTACGGCTGCATTTTGCAACACACCCATGGGGTAAGGTGGTCCATTTCCCTTGCTTACACCAGGGACCACAGCAGTCTTGCTGTGCCACTGCTATCGTCCTTGATTATCGACCCGCATTGGTGCAGATGCATTGACTTCTGAAATTAATGACAGTTTTCAGAGGTACTCCTGCAAAGCAGTGTTAATCTCATGTTTCAAGTGTATTTCTGGGAAACTTCTCTAAAATCCTTTCTTGTACTGTGTGTACGTATTTTTCCGTACATAACTGTATGTGTTGCAGTTCTGTGCATGGATAATGGAAAGGGGCGACCAATCGGTCCCCCCGAACGTATGGTGGAGTACTCCGATCCCCCCGGGAAGCCATCTTGGGCGGGAGGCGAGGCCCGGCTGGTATGCCCGAAGCGGCGTAGCCGGGGCGTGCTTTTTCCCGCCCTAGAGTGGGTTGTCCTAGACACCGAAGCTGCCAGCCACGCCCCCGGAGGCGGGCGGAGGCGGGTTTACGCCCGCCCGAAGAGGGATAAAAGGAGCGACAAGCCAAAGTAGCATCCTCTTGTTCCTGTGCTCTGAAGTTACACCTCCCCGCTGCCCGTGAGCTCGAGACGGAACGAAGAGCCAATTTTGAGCGTTGTAATTTTGTCTTTGTTCTTTCAGAGATCATCGTTCGAGAATGCCGGGCAAGAAGGTCGGAAAGCGGGTCGGTACCGATCAGATGCTCCGCATGCTCGTGAAAGACATGGCTGAGATGAAGAAACAGATGGCGGCAATGAACGGTGTAGGAGGCCCAAAGCGAGTTGTCGGACCAGCATTGCCGGGAGTAGTCCCTAGCGGGAGAGGTAGAAGGTCTAAGAGGGGGGCAACTGGGGGAGAGACCCCGGTTCCCGAGGCGCCCGCCGGCACTCCCCGATACACTGACTGAAGCCCCGATCCCGGTCCCGAAGGAGGGGCAACCAATCCCTGTTGTAGTCACCCCTGTGAACGGGGAGGATATGCCTCCCGAGTTGGCTGCACAGCAGGCGGCGTGGTTGGGGAAAGATAGCGAAGGCACCACGGCGGATGACGCCAGGGCAGTAATGAGGCAGTTGCGGCAGTCAAGAGAGGCCGCAAAGGCACCATGTCCTTTTTTCCCCCCGCAGGCTCCAGTGGGTGAAACCGCGGCGGGCACGAGTTCGGCAGCGACTACGGTTACAGCCTCTAGTTCAGGTAAGCCGATTGCGGGGTAGGGGTCTGTACCCTCGAGAAGGGAGAAAGTGGCTCAGCATATTCCGATTGAAATCAAGGAGAGGATATGGGGTGAGAAATATGTGAACATGTTTTCTTTGCTAACTGATCATTATGAGATCGAGCATGTGAAGGGTCAAAAAGAGTTTTTGCACCCGAGTGTTTGGCGCGCCAAGATGGCCGCTTTTAAGGTCGATGAGAACATAGGTAATTGGGGCAGAGCATTTGGCATTTTCACTTCAATTATGGGGGAACGAAGGCCTGAAATGTTGGCCGAGTTACCCGTGTACCAGACACGTATTATGGAGTACTCTCAGTCATATGAGGGCAACCAGTGGTTTTGTTATGATAATGTTTTTAGGAAGGCCAAGGAGTTCGACACATCTTTGACGTGGGATTGTTACGACTCCATTTCTTGGCAAAAGATGGAGAATTCAGGCATGTTAAAGGCACCATTGGTGGGGGGAAGCGGGGGAGAGTTTTCCCGCCATTCATCTGGGGCGCCCTTTCGGGCAGGTTCAAGTAATGAGCATCACTCGAGATCGAGTGGCAATACAGGCAAAAAGGGCATCTGCTGGAATTTTAACAGAGGAAAGTGTACGAGGCCCCAGGGGTCATGCAAGTTTAGGCACGACTGTGGGGGTGTGGGCAATCCTCGCATCCTGAGACCATGTGCAGAGCCAAGACGGGTGATAACGGAGGTAGGGGAAGCGCCAAACAGGTCTGAAATAGTCCGAGGGGCGCCTTTACCTACCCCGGTTGATACCATGGCAATGATTCCTTGGCTCAATGAATACCCGGATCATGTCTCCGCTGGGGTGTTGCGGGATGGGTTTTCATATGGTTTCCGCATCCCAGTGGGGAATTTTCAGGGTAAGGCACAGTGTAGGAACCAACTGTCGGTCCTGCAGAATACGGCGGTAGTACAGGCGAAGATTGTGAAAGAGTTGACCCGGGGTCGGGTTGCCAGACCATTCGACACGCCACCAGTTGCTAATTTTGTTTGTTCCCCTTTGGGAGTGGTCCCCAAGAAGGACCCGGGTGAGTTTCGATTAATACATAACCTGTCCGCCCCGAGAGGTCTTTCGGTGAATGATGCGATAAGACCCGGAGGTGTGTTCGGTGCGGTACGCATCTTTCGATGAGGCCGTCGCCATGTTGAATCGCCTGGGGCCCGGAGCGCTGATGGCCAAATCAGACATCGAGTCAGCGTTCCGGTTGCTCCCGGTACACCCAGACGATCAGCGTCTCCTCGGTTTTATGTTTCAGGGGCGCTATTACATGGATAAATGTATGCCAATGGGATGCTCCATATCTTGTGCTTATTTTGAGAAATTCAGTTGTTTTTTGCAATGGGTATTCACAAGAATAACGGGGTTTCAGCATGTTATGCATTATCTTGACGATTTTCTGTTCCTGGGTGCAGCTGGGGATCCGGAATGTGCACAAGCTTTAAGTGAATTTTGTGGTCTGATGAATCAGTTTGGTGTGCCATTGGCACCAGGTAAGACGGTGGGGCCATCAACCTCGCTCGAGTTTCTCGGAATAGAGCTCGATTCACTGGAAGGTTGCTTCCGGCTGCCCAAAGAAAAGGTGGGGAGATTCAGGGCCTCCCTTGAGGCATGTATTCGGGAAACCAAGGTGAACTTGCATCAATTGCAGCAAACTGTGGGTCAGTTGAATTTTGCCCTTAGAGTAATGCCAATGGCCCGCCCTTTCTCCCGCTCGATTGCTCAAGCCATGGTTGGTCTTAAAGAAGGGCACCATCGCACGAGGCTCTCGGCCGAGATTCGCCAGGACATGCGCATTTGGTTGGCATTTCTGGCGGATTTCAATGGTCGGGTGGTCTGGAACAAGCCGGCGGTGTCCTCCGAGGAGTTGGGGCTGTGGACAGATTCGGCGGGGAGTATAGGCTTTGGCGCCATATTCGGTAATCACTGGTTGGCCCAAAAATGGCCGTCATGGTGGCACGAGTGTGGGCTGACGAGCAACATTGCGTTTCTCGAACTGTTCCCTATTCTGGTGGCCCTACAAACATGGCCTGAGGGGTTCCGGGATCACTCTGTGGTGTTCTGGTCGGATAACATGACCGTGGTTGAGTGTATCAATAGTCAGGCAGCACGATGCAAATGGATTCTGAGTTTGCTTAAGGAAATTGTGTTACTATGTATGCAATTGAACGTACTCTTTAGGGCAAGACATGTGCCAGGAGTACTGAATCAGGCGGCTGATGCGCTTTCTCGTTTCCGTATGCAGGCCTTCTAGGGTTTTCTGCCCACAGCGGACCCGGTGTCGGCACCATTCCCCGAAGCTCTCTGGTCTCTCGGTGCCCCGAACTACAAAACCTCGTGGGAGAGAGTTTAGCACCCAGGACGAGGAAGGCATATGAAGGGGCGTTCCGTTCTTATCAGTCCTTTTTGGGTTTGGTTAGGGGGGAGCTTTGGGGCCAGGAAGAATATGTCGTAAAGTTTTTGCTGTCGTTACATCAGGCAGGCAAATCGGTAGCCACGGCCCAGAGGCATCGGGCCGCCATTTCCTTCATGGCGCGGGCTCATGGGATCCAGGACCCTACTGCATCTTTCGTAGTACAGAAAGCGCTGCGTGGGTGGCAACGCCTTGAGGGTCGCAGAGTAGATGAAAGGCAACCGATAGGTCTGGAGAGGTTGGCTCGGTTATTTTCCGTTCTCCCTGCGACTTGTTCATCCCAGTCTGAAACAGTGTTATTCAGGGCCGCTTTTGCATTAGCATTTCATGGGGCTATGCGGGTAAGCGAACTGGTGGCGAGGAACAAGCAGGATACGGGGGTGGGGGACTGTGCCGAGAGCACGTTCTAGTTAAGGGGGATACGATGATGGTCTCGTTTCCCAGGTCCAAGACCGATCAGGGTGCGATCAGGGACAGTATAGTAGTCCATCGGAGTCCCGGATCTCCCATGTGCCCCGTCGTATGCGTTGAGGAATATTTGGCGCAGAGGGCGGCATCATGGGGGGGGACCCTGTTGAGGCACACTGATGCCACCCCACTGACGAGGTTTCAGTTCCAGCGGGTGCTAACAATGTCAATTTCGGCCGCGGGCTTGAACCCGGGCGATTTTGGGACCCATTCCTTCCGGATAGGGGCTGCTACAGAGGCTACAGCCAGGGGTCTGAGTGTGGAAAAAGTGAAACAATTGGGGCGTTGGTCCTCGAACTGTTACAAAAGGTATGTGCGGTTGCACATGTTGTGAAGCTGTAATCATGTACTCACGCTTCTTGTTTTTGTTTGGTTTACAGTTTCGCAAGCTTACGAGGCGGGGCGGACTGTGCAGTCGACCCGACACCTGGGAACCAGCGGTCAAAGATCACCGGCTGCGGAAAAAGTGGTGTGGGTCGTGGGCCACTCATACGTGAGGCGTGCCGGGGACGTATTCAAAGCAGGTGACATGATTCACATGGCTGGGGAATACGGGTACAGGGTGACCTTCTACGGAAGGGGCGGGCTCTGTATTGACCAGTTTCAACCTTTTGTCGAGGGTTTGTTAGGGCGGACAAGGTCACCGCCATCTATAATCATAGTGCATCTTGGGGGCAATGATTTGGTGACCACTGGTAGACGACTACTTCTCGAGGCGATACTATCCACAGTGAGTTGGTTGGCGAGAAGGGTTCCAGGGTGCACAATTGCATGGTCCCATATGATTCCACGAAAAGTGTGGCGGGGGGCGAATTCTGTGTCTGCTATAAATCATTCGGTGAAGAAAGTAAATAACAAGTTGGCTAGACTGTTTCGTACAAGTGCATTGCATTCGATTCCTCATGGTTGTATCAGGGGGGACAGTATGTATCTGGAGGATGGGGTCCATTTGTCCCGGATGGGGAATTCTTTACTCATAGGAGACCTCGTAGCCTGGCTAAAGAGTTTACAGCATGACCTTTAGGTAGGATTTTTTGGGGGGGGGTCCGGATAGCCGGTCAACTATCCGGCCTGTGGCGGTAAGGTCATGATCGGTGAGCAGTAATTGGAAGATCCCTATGGGGGGGGCGTCACCCATTACGGATGGGAGCGCCCGGGGGGAGGTGGCCATTGGCCCCTCAACGGGGAGGCGGTCCCTTCTAAGGATGGGACGCCGAAAGGAAAGGGAAGGTGGTCAAGGCCCCTCCCTGGATAGAAGGGGCTACGGGCCCCTCCTGGGAATTTCCCGGGGCCAGGACATCTGCGACGGCAGATGTGGTAAGTTGTGTGGGGTGGGGAGGGGGGTCCACGCTACCTTCTAGACACCTCACACGAGTCCTCGGACGACCTTAAAATGGCGTCGAGTTAATGGGGGCCCCCGTCAAGACAAGGGAAATTGGTATGTGCACATGAGGTACAGTCCTCTGTGTGGCCACCCCTCACAAGTGAGGTGGTAGTTCTGGTTTAGGGATCTGACACCGGTTACGACCTTTCCGTTGGCCCTTAACGTTAGGATGTACAATTTCAATTTAAAAATGTTTTGTAGGATGTTAGTATCGGCTAGGAGAACCTTTGTATTAGAAATATGTTAAGGTCAGCCAAAACATCGATATATGGAAATGAAATTGTACATGATATGAAACTGTTATTTTAATGTTTTAATTTTGTTTCATATTTTAATAAATACGGCCGGGAGGGTAACTCCCTCCCGCCTTCCAAAAGTTCAGAAATGTTTCCGTATTCCCATTCTTGGGGATTGTGTTGAGAGGGGGTGGCGGGTATCTCAGCCATATGGAAAGGGGCGACCAATCGGTCCCCCCGAACGTATGGTGGAGTACTCCGATCCCCCGGGAAGCCATCTTGGGCGGGAGGCGAGGCCCGGCTGGTATGCCCGAAGCGGCGTAGCCGGGGCGCGCTTTTTCCCGCCCTAGAGTGGGTTGTCCTAGACACCGAAGCCGCCAGCCACGCCCCCGGAGGCGGGCGGAGGCGGGTTTACGCCCGCCCGAAGAGGGATAAAAGGAGCGACAAGCCAAAGTAGCATCCTCTTGTTCCTGTGCTCTGAAGCTGCACCTCCCCGCTGCCCGTGAGCTCGAGACGGAACGAAGAGCCAATTTTGACCCACCCACCAGCCCCTGGATACAGCAAGTGGTTTGAAGTAAAGTCGTGATGTGGTAACTCAATTTTCTTACAGGTTACTTGGTTTAAAAGTTGTGATTCATTATGTAATAAAGTGGTAAACGCGATTTTCTTACAGGTTGCTTTTGATTAAAAGTTGTTATTCATTGTGCAATAAAGTGGATAAATTCGTACAGTATGTTTTATTGAATAAAGTATTTGCACCAGTGTTGATCAGTGATGTTTCGACAGTTCATACATTGAGCATCTTCTGTCTTTAGTGATTAGTCCTTTTTAGTTTAATGTCGTATCTATTTTCGGTCGGGCGGTAAGGTCATGATCGGTGAGCAGTAATTGGAAGATCCCTATGGGGGGGCGTCACCCATTACGGGTGGGAGCGCCCGGGGGGAGGTGGCCATTGGCCCCTCAACGGGGAGGCGGTCCCTTCTAAGGATGGGACGCCGAAAGGAAAGGGAAGGTGGTCAAGGCCCCTCCCTGGATAGGAGGGGCTACGGGCCCCTCCTGGGAATTTCCCGGGGCCAGGACATCTGCGACGGCAGATGTGGTAAGTTGTGTGGGGTGGGGAGGGGGTCCATGCTACCTTCTAGACACCTCACACGAGTCCTCGGACGACCTTAAAATGGCGTCGAGTTAATGGGGGCCCCCGTCAAGACAAGGGAAATTGGTATGTGCACATGAGGTACAGTCCTCTGTGTGGCCGCCCCTCACAAGTGAGGTGGTAGTTCTGGTTTAGGGATCTGACACCGGTTACGACCTTGCCGTTGGCCCTTAACGTTAGGATGTACAATTTCAATTTAAAAATGTTTTGTAGGATGTTAGTATCGGCTAGGAGAACCTTTGTATTAGAAATATGTTAAGGTCAGCCAAAACATCGATATATGGAAATGAAATTGTACATGATATGAAACTGTTATTTTAATGTTTTAATTTTGTTTCATATTTTAATAAATACGGCCGGGAGGGTAACTCCCTCCCGCCTTCCAAAAGTTCAGAAATGTTTCCGTATTCCCATTCTTGGGGATTGTGTTGAGAGGGGGTGGCGGGTATCTCAGCCATAATGACATTGACTTTGTGCAGTGGCACCATTCTTTTCCTTTATTTTTTAGGTCGAGCCTAAGGAGCGCATGCGCTGCTCTGCGAGGCATGCTGTATTAGAGTATGGAATAGAAGCTCCGCCCTCTCTCTGCCCATATTTTTATTGGCTTGTGTCAATGTGCTTTGCAGATGCTGGCTTCTGATTCGTTAATAGGTTTGTTAGTCCCCCTTAGTAGAGCCTTTTCTTCATTTGTAACCTCGCATGAGGACAGGCCCTTTTACAAAACAATACAACAGCATTTGTAAAGCGCAACAGCTACCTCAAACAGAGGTGTCCCGATGCTTGCGTGATCATGCAACAAAGGTATTGGGTCTCCAAAACTGAAAGAGTTCACTAGTCCCGGCTAAAGAGCCATGTTTGTAGGGCTTCCTGAACTCCCCTTCATCCGGTATACGCCAAAGTCTTATCGGAAGTGAGTTCCATAGTTTGGTAGCTCTAACTGAGAAAGCCCTTTCTCCAATGCAAACTTTACGAATTGGGGAACGCACAGCAGATTCTGTGAATAAGAACGTAACAGCCACTTTTGCTGATAAAGGCAGATACGTTTTTTGATGTAATTGGGACCGCTCCCATTCTGGGCCTTGAAAGCAATTGTCAAGGCCTTGAATTCTATACGCAGTGCAACTGGCAATCAATGGAGCTGTTTGACAAGTGGAGAAATGTGTTGTCTGAATGGCACTCTTCTAATCAGTCTCACTGCTGCGTTTTGCACCATCTGCAGACTTTTTATCAAATATGCCAGGACCAAAGAACAGACTGTTGGCATAGTCAAGCCTTGAAGTCACCGTAGCATGAACAACTAGTTTTCCACAATTCTCAGGCAGAAGAAATAGAAATGTCCTTAATCCCTTCAGAATTCCAAAACAAGTGGATGAAATGAAACGTATTTGGGAAGCAAATGTCATCTCTGCGTCCCATTTTACACCCAGGTTTTTTTACTATAGAGGACAGACAGGGTGGAGAACCCATTTCCTCCGGCCACCACAAACCCGATGTCGGGGAGGCATACTCACCAAAGAACAGCACCTCGGTTTTCTCTCTGTTCAGTTTTAGTTTGTTGTTATTCATCCACCTAGAGACGTCACACAGGCAGCCCCTGAACCTCTCAAAGGTGTATGCCGACATCTGCTGTTGCACGCTATGTCTTATTTAGTCCGTAAGCACTGTTTTCTTTAATGAGTTTCTCCTACTACAGGCACAACATGCTTTCCTGCAACATTCAGCACACCATGCCTGCTTTCACTTTCCGAGCAGCCTAGGACAATGGTGGCCGCTTCTTTGAAGTGAAATAGGTCTTGCATTCACAAGAGTTTGAGCTATTGGCATTGTAAATGACAATGACTTTTATTTATGTGTTAATTATCAAAACAGATAAATAAAATGCATTTTCATTTACAATGCCAAAACCTTAAACTATCGAAATGCGAGACCTATTACATTGCAAATGCTTGTTTCTCCGTGACACTGAGGGAAATCTCTGTTCCCTACTCCCCTAGAGAGCAACACAACTGCTTGGAAACAGGTCTTGGTGTTCCCACTCTTGGAAAAGAACAGGAATCCCCTTTATAGTGACCTACTAATAGGTTTGTTTCTCTAGTTACCAGGCCATAACTAGCAACCACCGTTGGGGCTTCAGGAATCACTGTCAAGCCTTTGATTTTTATAGCAAGGCAGTAAATTGATGGGCTCTTCTCTTTGCTTTCCACCTCTGAGGCATCCTTAGTCACTGTGGAATTTAATAATGTTTTGGCTTTATTGACAGAACCACTTTCGTCCCTATGGCAACCCATGATCTACAACTGTTGAACTCTCTGGCAGACTTTTAAGTGGCAATTATTTCATTGATGTGTCTGTGAGTGCATATCAAGCACTGCCCCTGCTAAACCCAATACACAAAGAAGTGTTCGCTCACAATGTGCTCATCTTTTATGACCAAAGTTATCTCAGATTTCCACATTAATCTGAAAATAGCTTGGCCAATATTTTATAATTGCCTCGTACTTACCAGCCTGAAGAGACAGTACATAGTTTAAAAATGAAAGTACTGTGACTTTTTATATTAGGCACACCAAAAAGCTTATGGGCCTGATTTAGCTTACAGGCGCCATTCTGACGGTACTCTACCTGGCAAACTTAGAGCCCGGCGGTCATCTCTAGTGCATTCCGTTTAATGTATAAAATGCTCAGTGGAAAGCTGCTGTCAGTTTTGATGGCCATACACCAAACTTTTACAAAGTTTTTGTTTTTCAGAATTAAACTCCCAAAGCCAGAGTTTTATTCTGAAAAACGAGTGTGTAGGAGTCATTAAGGGGGAAAAGCAGCATCTTTGGTTTCTAGGTGGCACATACATGTTTCAATTATCTGAATAGCAACCACATGGTCTACATGACATACATTCCACATGCTCCGCTTTGTATATGTATATTCGTTTATTGTATAGTTAATAAAAACCGTAACAATTTACATAAAAACGACTTCCTTCAATCTCAGTTTAAAACAGTTACTGTTTTGCATGATAAAACACATCATAAAGCGTAAAAAAAGACATCTTATAAATCAATATGTACACATATCAAAGGTGTATCAGAAGACCTATAGGTCTATCAGCTTCAGTCTATTATTTGCTTCCTTTCTGGCCGAAATGATTAATCCATCAATCACCTAGTCCCGGATCTAACAAATTGTACCGGGGATTAGTTATAGTAATCGGAAATCACCGCTTGTTTCATCTCCTCCTCAATACGTTAGCGAATGGAAACAGATTAGTTCGTTGAAGTGCTGCATCTTTCAGTGCTTGATCGTGAGCTTGTAAAAACATTATCAATTTACAATTCATTTGGGAGTCAGTTGGATCCACTCCTCTGATGATGGCAGTTCTACACGAGCTCACTCCTCTGTACAAGAAAGCTCTCCTTAAAAAAGTAATACACGCTGATTGCAGATTCTTTCAGTGACCTTTAAGGTCAATAAAATCTTCCTTTTTACTGCCGCAAAGACGGCATTCTTTTGACTCAATGTGCTTTGAGTGCGGTTCATCAGCCAAAGTAGGGAATTACCCAAATTGCAGTGGCATCAGTTGTCTTTTGCTGTAAATAGAGAACGTTGCATCTAAGTAAGCTACTGGTTTAAGGGTTTTGTAGTTATCAATCACTGTCCATGAATGAGATCGTTGGGAAAAAATGCTTTATCCGTTATCAGCTAATTAAATTTTTCTGCTTTATTTAGTGCCAACTTAAATGTTGGAAAAGGCATGTTTTTATTCCAGAGATTAGTAGTACAAGTTGCATTAATCGAACTGGCCAAAAATTGATTGGGCTGCAATTTTTTTATCCTTTTCCAATTCCAACCTTAATGATTCATTGAGGCTGTTTTCCTCTGCGTTCTGTTTAATCCAGTACCACATCTTTATATATGTATAAACCCTGCCCAATGATTCATTCATTAGTCCGAAATCTGAGCGTGTTTGCACAGGCGAGGCGGTCATGGGGAAGTTGAAAAATCTTTTTATAAATACTTGTTATTAATTTGTTAAGTATCTCCGAGTCCTTTCCATACATCGCAACGCTAGCATATGATAAAGTTGGCAGGGCTTTGGCGGATATAGTCGACAAGAGCGGCCTTAGTGATGGTCACCCCAACTTCTTTGCCAAAGACCTAAAGGCGAATGTTAAGGTCCCCGCTCTCTGTGTCATGTAATTTTTCTGGTCAAAAAGGAATAACTTTTCATCTATATAGTATCCCAAGTACTTTCTCAAGTAATTTACCTTCCAGCCAGATGTTATGTTGTGGGGCTAGTCAGTTTAAAATGAGCATTGTTTTTGTTTTAGACAAATTAAGTTCCAACTTGTTTGCGGACAGAAATCCAGAGTGTTCGTTTAATCGCCTAGTCAGCCCAACCTTAGTTAGACTCAAGAGAACAATGTCGTCTGCATAGGCAAAGTTGTAACTTGTCTAAGTACAGAGAATGTGAATTGGTTCTGGCCAGCTTTCCAGATAGGTCTGTTTCAGGCCGATGGTAGTATACACTTTTATTAAAATTCTGGCCCCGTCTCCAAGTTTCACTTGAACCCAAGTATCTGCTCTGCTTTGTATATTCCATTGTCTTTTTTGTGAGGGACTTAATTACTTCACACAATTTAGATCTGCACGGTATCACTACTGTAACAGTAGTCCAACTATGGCATCTAAATGTAGTAGGGTGTACAAGGATGCTCTATACCAATTATCCATGCATTACTCTACAGCAAAGGATGCGTTTACAAATACCAGTAATTACATACAGATCCAGCCTTGACATCTTAATAATAAGGAATTATAACGAATTCATAAAGTGCAAGACTACCCTATCAGGGTTTCCTAGCGCTATCTTCCAACGTGTTGCAAATTAGAGGATTCAATTATTGGCCAAGCTAAGACTTCAGGTCTTCAACCCATTATACATTGTGGCTAAAGCGTGTTCTGCAGTCTGCTGGGGTGCACAGAAAGCAATCCACTTGCATTGTTTGCCATCCTTGATCAATGAATTTGAACAACCAGAGCATGATGAGGTATTTAGGTTCTTCTCTTTTTCTGGTTCCACTTTGATGTATTCTTTCGTTCTGTAATTAAATTATTAATTCTGTGTGGTGAGCCGTTACCACCCAATGCACCATGAAATAGGCCATGTATCAAGTATCACCCATACCTTGCAGAGGTTGGCAGTCATACTATAATATACCATGATGTCCTACATCAGCGTCCTTAATAGTCTTCTGTGCGCTCAGACTGTATTCTTATGTGTTAGAAATATAATGTAATACTTGATCATTTAAATGAGGATTTCTTATTTCTTGATTGATAGCATCCTCTTGTTTCTGTAGTGTCCTGAATAATTTTTCCAACAAGGAGATGTAGACAGGTGGTCATGATAGTAATAGTTCACTCCAGATAAAAGTTCCATCCACCGATCCACCTACAATAGTTCCACATCAACAGACCACATAACATTCTACACCCAACATAGCAATCTAAGAGAATGCTACACAGTTCCAAGCATCAATGATCCACATTCCATCCCTTACGATACCACACATCCCCTTTCTACAACAAAACACCATCTCAAAACCAAATTATCACAATACTATAAGCAGATCAACTCATTTGTAAATAATAACATATTTGAGTCTTCTAGGGCTCCTCCGGCTCCTATATCCTCTCTGTGGTTCTCTCCTTGTTTCATACAGGAGTTCTTTACACTTTCCTTATCCATGTGTAACCTTCGAAGCTCTATTCAAATTCAAAACACAATAGTCTTCTGTCTTCACTGCAGTGTTCAATACCCCGATAACCCTTAGAGTTCTGCTGTATTGTAATATTGTTCACAAGTAACAGGATCCCTGACCATCTTTAAGCATATTAAAAGTACATAAGGGATAGGGGATTAATAAGCTCAAGAGGCAGAATGTTGATGATCTATTCCAAGAATTTGTACATTAACAGGAGTTTGAGAGAGTTCCAGATTTTAGGGGCGATGCCAGAGAAAGCTCTGTTGTAGATTGTCTTCCTGTTGAAACGTTGTGGCTTTACCAGAAAGGTGCTGGAGCTTCTAGAGGATCTAGACAGCTCAAACTTGTTGGCGAGATAACTTGGGGTGTTGAAATGCAGAGCTTTGTGCATCATACAAGCAATTTTTTGTTGAGTTCTTTCTTCATAAGAGAGCCCATTGAGGGTTTTCAGGTCATGGGAGATGTGATTGAACATTCTTAACCCTGCAATGAATCTTGCCGCCGAGTTGAGTGAGCCACATTGACAGGCTGTTGTGGCTCTAGGCAGGCCTGAGAGAGTAGCCCTTCCATATTCCAGTCTAGGGATCATGAGTGCTTGTACGGCCATCTTGAAGTCATTTTGAGGGAGGAAAGGTTTTAGTTTTCGTACTATGCTCATTTGTAGGTTTACTCCTTTTGTGGTGGCACTAATATGCTCCTGCATATTAAGGTTTTTGTCAAGGATTATTCCTAGCAATCTTGCTGACTCAATGATTTGTGGGGTGCAATTGAATGCTGTAAACTGCTTCATCTAATCGCTTGTAGAGTGTATCTATTTGGGTGGGGCGATTAGGAGGAATTCAGTTTTTTGAGTGTTAAGTTTGAAGTGGTTGCATGAGAGCCAATTTTGGGTATTTTGAAGAATAGGATTGAGGGATCAGATGTCTTCCGAGGATGAGTTTTTCAAGTACAATTGGATGTCATCCGCGTAAAGATTATAGTGAATGTTGAATGCCCTTAGTATTTCTGTTAGTGGTTCCATGAATAGGTTGAAGATAGTGGGGGAAAGAGAGGAGCCTTGTGGGACCCCAAGTGTGAATGGCGCAGTGTTAGAAAGGGATTGATTGACCTTGACTTTTTGCGTTCTGTTTTGCAGAAATGAAGTGAACCAATTTAAGACAGACCCTGATATTCCCATCCTGTGCTCTAGTAAATTGAGTAAGTAATCCTGCTTTACCGAGTCAAAGGCCGAAGAGAGGTCCAAAAGGATTAGTAGGCAAGATTCGTTTTGATTCAGACTTTTTAGAGCATCGTCCACTATATGTGTCACGGCCGATTCAGAGCTGTGCCCAGAGCGGAAACCAGATTGGTGCCAGTCAAAGAGGCAGAATTGGTCAAAGTGGTTACAAAGTTGGACAGGAACACATTTTTCAAGAACCTTAAACAGCATTGGGATGTTGGAAATGGGACAAAAATTGTTAAGGTTGGTTGGATCAGCCATCAGTGTTTTTTAAAATAGGGGTGACCTATACGGCTGTTAGGCAGTCCGGTATTTATCCCTGAAGTAGTGAATCATTTACAATCCTAGTCCAGAATGGGAGAATAGACATTTTGATATCATGGAAGAGGGTGGAGGGAAGGGGATCCCTAAAGTGATTTGAGGGTTTCAAGTCTGTAAGCATTTTGAGAATAGTGTTATGCTCAATTGTTTCTAATGAAATCCAGGAGGCATTGTTTTTCAGGATGCATTCCAGAAGGTGAGTGAGATCACGTATACCAGTAGGGGAGATCCTGGTGTTTAGTGATTGATGACATTGAGGTCGTGAAGTCTGAAGGTCAGTTTTCAGGTTTTTAGTCTTTTTCAGCAAGGAGGCAAATTCTTCACTGTTTGGTAGTAGACTAGGTCCATTTGGGGAGAAATTGGGTAGCCCCTTAGATTGCTGCTTGACCAGATCAAACAGTTTTTTAGGGCGATTTTTGGCTTGATCCAGTTGGTTTCTGAAGAATTGAGCTTTGGCATTTATGATGCTTTTGTGATATGTATTTCTGAGGGGTCTTAGCTTTGTGAGGTGTTCCAGAGTTGGAGAGGCTCTCCACTTTCGCTCAGCTAATCTGAGGTTGTGTCTTTCAGTATTGAGGCTATCATTGTACCATGGTTGCAAGTCTTTTGTGGGTAGTGTTTTAGTTGTAAGGGTGCAGATGAATCAAGAATATTCTTCATGGATCTAGTATAGTGGTCTGTGAGCTCTGGTACATCTACCATATTTTCAGGGGGTAATAGGATGTTATCACTGAGTGATGTCAGTTCGATGAGATCGATGTTTCTCTTATTTCTTTTCCAAATTTTCGGTTTGAGTACTTGTGTGGTAGTTGTTCTCGAAGTCGTTGTGATGCGAAAGCTGACCTGATGATGGTCAGACCAATCACAAGGCAATGCAGATTCCAATTGGGTAGGGTTATCTTTTGCGATGAAAAGATCTAGGATCTCCCCCTTGTCATTGACTTTCAATGAGCCCATTAGTTATGTTTACCAAAACACAATGTGATAGTACTATCCATTCAAAGACAGGAGGTGCTGGTACTTTCAGGACAATAGTAAGAACATGGTGGAATAGGATATATATATATGGGGGCAGTTCATAATTTGTGCCAGTGGCTGTAGGTGAGAGGCACACACGCTCATTTTTGGGCCTGGGACTTGCTTTTCATGATCACCTTTGTTCCAAGAACAAGGAAGTGAAAAGCAGAAGAGGGAGAAAGAAAAAGGAAGAGATAGATAAGAGTGACAAAGGGAAAAAGCAGGGATGATGAACGAAAGAGGTGTAAGGTGAAATCAAGAATAGGCAGTCTTGGTATCCGGCAACCCCGTCATCCAGCAGCTCTGGCAGTTAGCTCCTAAAAATCTGTGAGGCTTGTACTTATTATTTTTTTTGTACAAAATAAGCCCTTGTTAGAAATTATGCCTTTTAAAAGTGCACAGCATAGGTAACAGCATTGTTGTCATTTACTACACAGATTGTGAATGTAAACCATAAAAGATCAATAATTCCCACCATACGCAACAGCATCATTGTTATTTTTGACACAGGTCGTAAATATAAAAAGAGGTCAGGTTTGTCCCAGCTAATTTTCGTTCTATTGTAGTGTTGGGTCATCATGAGGGAAGTTTCCATTGAGAGTTTAATGTGAGTATCGCTGAGGGTGCAAGGTAAACAATAAGGGGCCATATGTATCAAGCAAAATCGCATTCGCAAACGCCAAAATTCGCAGAATTTCGGCGTTTGCAAATGCGAATTTGCCAAATGGTATGTATTATGGAAAATCTGGTGCAAAACAAGGAATCACAAAATTTGCGATTCCTTTTTTTGCAATTGCATTTAAGGAATCGCAAATTTTGCGATTCCTTAAATGCTATAGGCCATATGTATCAAGCAAAATTGCATTCCCAAACGCCGAAATTCGCAGAATTTTGTTGTTTTCGAATGCAATTTTGCCAAATGGTATGTATTAAGGCAAAATAAGTAATCGCTAAATTTGCGATTCCTAATTTTGCGATTGCATTTAGGGAATCGCAAATTTTGCGATTCCTTAAATGCAATGTAAGAAGCACCAAAAAAGTGCAATTTGGCCTTAAGGAATCTCAAATTGCCACCAACTTCAAGTTGGTTCTAATTTGTGATTTCTTTGAAAAATGCACTTTTTTGCATTTTTCAAAGTGCAATGTGAAGCACATACATGCCCTTAGGGCATGTATGTGCACCACATGTGCACCCATGCTAATTTCAGGGGTGCAACAGGGTGTTCTTTTGACACCCCTGCACCCTTGAAAATGCATTCTCAATTTGCGATTCGCTAATTGCTAATCGCAAATTGAGAATGACTCCCCATTCATTCCTATGTTCCTCTAGGCCCATAGGAATGAATGGGGAGGTACTCCTTAATTGTGAATCGCAATTTGCGATTCACAATTAAGGAATATGTAGGATTTGCAAAATGTATTGTAAATCCTACATACATAGCATTTTGCGATTCTCAAATAGAGATTTGCAAAAAATCGCTATTTGAGAATAGCAAAATGACTTTTTTGATACATATGGCCCAATGTATGAAGCAAAAAAATAATGCAAATTGTCCTTAAGGAATCGCAAATTACCACCAAGTTCAAGTTGGTGGTAATTTGCTGTTGTGATGCACATACATGCCCTTTGGGCATGTATGTGGGCCACATGTGCACCCATGCTTATTTCAGGGGTGCAACAGGGTGTCCTTTGGACACCCCTACACCCTTGAAATTATTCTCAATTTGCGATTCTCAAATTGAGAATCGCAAATTGAGAATAACTTCCCATTCATTCCTATGGGCCTCCTAGCCCTTAGAAATGAATGGGAAAGTATTCCTTAATTGCAATTCGCAATTTGCTAATCGCAATTAAGGAATACTAAGAATTCGCAAAACAATTGCGAATTTGTACATACATCCCTATTAGCGAGTCTGAAATAGCGAGTTCTAAATAATCGCTATTTCAGAATCGCAAATCAGGTTGATGATACATATGGCCCAAGGATTCCTTAGGGGTTCAAAGGTTGTACCTCAAACATCCTCCTAACTCCCAATGATTCCCTGCATCAATAATCACCCTTCATCTGGCCTTGTATTAAGTTGAATCTATAATGGGGTCTTATCCACCATATGTTCTCAGTACTCAGACCCATGGGTGACTCATACCTATCGTACACTCATCATGATATCTCCTCTCTGTTCTGCTCTTCAGACGTCATCCTCCAATGCCTCCTCACCCTTCATCCGCAACACAGCCTTCTCTTTCGATACCTCTGTTGTCAAGCGGACACTGGAGGAGGAGGAGCTGCCTTCATCCCCACTGACCCGGTACCGAACTCTGACTAACGATTCCTCTCAGGAGGCCCTGTTGTCTGCGTCCACCGACTCTCCGCCCAAGTCTTGCCACAGCTCCGACAGTTCCCCGATCTACACCCGCCGCGACCGCAGAGAACGCCTGGCAGAGCGGCACAGTGAAGGTAAGCGGAGCTGTGCTCAGAGGATTAATACATAAAGCGTCTTCTAAGGTCTAGTGGGAGAACAGTGGCATCTGGCTCCTAACTAGGAGTGAATTGTGAGTGCAGTTCAGAAGGTTTGTCATAATTTTGAGTTAGATGTGTGTGTTGTACGATTCACTCTAGAAATGGTGGAAGATGTAAGAACCATAACAGCGCCAACGGTGGGAGTGGTGTAAGAGTGTTGGCTCTAAGGCAGAGTTCTCCAAAGTCCTTCCTGGAGGGCCGGATCCATGCAAGATTTTTAGCATATTCCCACTTGGATCAATGTAGTTATCTGAAAAATCTGGCATGAGTCGTGCCCTCCAGGGCCGACTTTGGCGCCCTGGGCCCTAAGGGATGGTGTAAAGGCACTAACTCTATGTTGATTCACTGGGGGTTGGTATATCTCTGCTGTATAGATTAATTGTGCTGCCTTGGAGAACTGTCTGAGGCTGTTGCTCTGGGTAGAAATGTGCGAAAGACACCCTGTCCACTAGCCCTCTGGAAACAACTAACTTGAGAGGATTTACTGAGCCCTGCTTCGGCCTGGGGGAGCGCAGCGGTGCTCCTCTGGAGCTGCAAAAGCTGAGCACAAGCACAAACTCCTTGCTTCCGCCACAGGAGCTAAAAAGGGGGACTGCATTGAGCCTATAACGAGTAAAGCTTTTAAGGTCACTTAATAATAGATTTATGTACAGATGTCTTGAAGGTTTTGAAGGGAACCATATACAACCCATAGAATACTAGACGTCTACACAGCTGCAGACCGACAGTAAGGGGAGAATGCTGGACAGCACTGGCTACAAGATGCACAAAAGAGAGCAGACCTTTTTCTTAATCACACTGAGAAAATCCCACTGCCTGCTCATGGGACGTATGAGGGTGCAGCAGAAAAGTAATTGCATGTGCTGTAGAAGTTTCATACTTCACTTGACTCTGCAGCTTCTAGCACATTTCACAAACAGTCTGCCAGATGCATATGAGGGTAAACCTGAGGTCTTGTCCCTCCCTTCCTCTGGGGCGGATGGGCAGTGCCAAGTGGTCAACAATTAGATAGACCCCTCCTCCATTTAAGTGGTTGGATGTTCCCTTCAAGTTCTTTCTCCATCAGCTTGCAGACCTTTGCCTCCTGGTACATACATGACAGTAACGCTGGAGAGGAGATGGGTTGGCAGCGGGCTCCTTTAGACCTTTCAACAATAACATTCCCACAAGCCCCTGCTGTAACTCCCCCTCCCCCTCAGGAGCACACTCAGCACCAGTGAGACAACCTGCCTCTTTTTACGAGGAAAGGAAATGGAAGGAGAAGAAAGAGTAAAAAATTAAAATGCAAATTAAAATGCAAAAATGACTGCATGAATATGCAAGAATGCAAAGCAGCTCTCAGGGAACTCATTGCAGTTGGAGCAGAGTGTGGTAATGGTATTAACAAGGCCTTCGAGGTGTTTAAACATTTGTATTCCCGTAGTAATACGTAAAGATCAGCAGTGATTCTCTCTCCCACACACATGCACACACACTCTCACTCTCTCTCCCGCTCCCTTGGAGGCAGATATGTTGATTCTTCGAACACTGTAGGGGGTGGTTCAGTTGTGCAGGATTGACTCTCACCATGACTCATGGGGGTTGGTTGTGGAACATAACATGGAGGTTGATGGTGTAAAGCACTCCTTGTGGCTGGTGGTGTAGGCCTCTCTGGGCTGGGTGCAGTCATGTATACCTGACTTCTGACATCACAGCTCTCCAATATCTGTGTTTCAGACGACAGCAGAGACACCAGCCCGCCGGATCCCTGTAGCCCCACCATGGGGCTTGACAAGAAGACCCGACGGAAGTTCTTGGATTTGGGGTAAGAATGGAGGAAGGAGCAGCAGGTTCCAGTCCCTGAGTCCTTGCTCAGGATTCTCTCTGAGAGGGGGGAGGGAGCACAGAGTGGGAGTTGTGAAGGTGGGGTATGGAAATGGACAGCTCCTCACTGAGGAGTTGATCGAAACCAATCCCTCCTCGGATCATCGCAAGGTTCAGACTCATTATGTAAATGTGAACAGATCAGTAGTTGCACCCTCATGAGTGCAAAACCACTTTTAGAATTAACAAATGTTTGTTTAGCACTCCATAACAAATTTGCTCTCACAAAAATTTGCGTTGATGTAAATCTACGGGGAACAGCCTTTACAACGCGGGTATTATCACGCGCTACCATTACAACGCTGCTATTACAATGCAAGTCGTTACAACGACTTGCGCTGGAGGGCGCTGTTGGATAGGGAATAGTTTAATTTTCTATTCCAACACCTTCCCTACTGTAACGTGGGCTGGAGTTGGAATAGAAAATTAAACTATTCCTCTATCCAGCGCTTACAGCGCAAGTCGTTGTAACGACTTGCATTGTAAAAGCAGCGTTGTAATGGCACGCGTGGTAAAAGCCCGCGTTGTAATGCCATACAACCTAAATCTACTGACCTGGGAGTAGGGTGAGAGGGGGCGTTCCAGGGCTAGAATGCCCTATAAGTGTGTGCTCAAACACAATCTTCTTACATGATTGTGGTCAGTGGCGTAGCATGGGCGGGGCTACAGGCACAAAATTCCTCAGGGGTGCAAAATTTGAAAGGAGCAAAAGTGTGTACTAGTAGAATTGAGGAAGTGCTAACTTTCCACGGGTTAGGGGGTGCAATAATTGCCTTGCTCCGGGCGCTGGCAACCCACGCTCCGCCGCTGATTGTGGGTATCAAAAAAATCTCCCAAGCCACATCCCACTGTGTTAAAGGTTAGAACTCCTGACAAAAGTAAGAGTAAATCTCTTTCCAGTGTAAGTAGGGGATTGTATCACCACCGAATATGGTGGAGGTGGAGTGGAGTGGAGGGGATTTCGTCACAGGGAAAAATATTTTCTCATTAGTGTTAAAAATAAAAATCAAATGTGCAAGTGTTCGCTGATTTTCCCATGAGTAATAATTGTATACTTGCTCGTGGGAAAACGGAGTCCACAAAAGCGTTCAAGGAGCGGAAACCTGCAAGACTTGAGATATGCAATGTATGCAATATTTTCTACATGTACTTCTGACATACTACTATGCAGAGGTGATTGTGATGCTCTTGCGTGCTTTACCCGTGTATAGTTGTGATTTTCTGTTGCTTTCTTGCAGAGTGACCCTGAGACGAGCTTCATCCAATAAGAGCAGGAAGGAGAAGGGACTCCATAGGCTTTCCATGGGCAGCAGGTGAGCAGTTTGTGATGAAAGGAAGTGCCTGTCCATCATAGACCCATCTACACGAACACACCTTTCACACACATATCAGCAATAATAACACTTATAGAGGGAACTCACACTTCACCTAAAACACACATTGGCAATGATAAATGTGCAATGAATACTCGACCCCCACAGAAATCAGCTATCATGATCATTGAACAGCCGATCCAGACCTCACATAAACACAGGAATAATGAAAAGCAGTGTAGTGGATACACACCACACAACCAACGGCTGTGCAGTGAATTCATCACACTCACATATTAGCAATAGACACCTATTTACAGTGGATGCACGCCTCATATACACATCAGGTATGATAATTCCTGTACAGTGGATTCACGTTCTCCACACAACGGCAATAAAAAAAACGTGCCAACGAGCACACACATACAACAAACTGCAAACAGTATCCGAATGCCGAGAATAGAAATCTTGTATAAACATCAAGTTCTGTTCCATGCAGTGAATCATGTATGATTACAAATCTTCCTATTATAAATCTTGGACGACTATTAAAGATTGTCCGGTAGAGCGGTCACAAAGTAAATAAATAATGCAAACATCCAGCACTAAAACCTAGATTATCACGCCAAGTGTTGAATATACACACTTCCACGGGATGGCACATGTAGCTGTGAGCAGCTACATGTGCCATCCTGTGGAAGTGTGTATATTCAACACACCAGCTGGCATTGCAGTGACCACAGACGCAAACACTGACCATCACAATTTATCATACAAACTTACTACCACACATAAAACAGACGCACAAGCTGCCACGTCAACTACAATCACATTCTTATACATATAGACTGCCACACACTCCTGAACATACCCATACATGTGCAGACATTTAAAACATTCAAACATCTAGACCCACCGCAGTCTGCATTCCAGAACAAGCCTACACAGAGTTGCAGCTAGAATCACATGCACACCCTTTCACATACACAGACTGAGAAAGACCTACATACAAAACCATGTGATGATACACGTAGGCATCCACCCATAACCTTCGAAACATACCACATTGGATATGGTGAAACACACTTTATGCAGACATACAAGCAAACTGACACACAAAACCGCTAGATACATCTCTACATGTAAAAGTATCACTTACACACTTCACACTCATTTTCACATCCACACAGACTCAGATACACGCAAGCCAAGATACACACTCGGACATGCCCTCACATACACAGTCATACAACGTTTACAGAACCATACAAACTCTCACACACACATTGCACACAAAATCCTGGTATAAGCAGATCTCTGCATATATACACCTAGACACTCAGTTACTCAAGCCCTCATATGCACGCAGATTGTCTCACAGAATACCAAGCACTCAATAACACTTGTACTTACTCTCACATACAGTTTCCGCGACACACAATACTACACACCCCTATGAACATACTGGTACAACTGTGGTACCAGAAACATATATTCAGCCACAGTCAGTTTTGAATAAGTAGGCACCTGATAATTTGGAGAAGTGTGAGGGCATTTGAATGTTAACATAACTACAGCTACAATTAATAGAGGCCAATAGACAAACTAAGGTTAAGAAATGAAATCTGAGAGCTGCATGAGAACCGCAAAATCGCAACAAAAATTTAAAAAATTGTCAGAAGGACAGGACATGATTGATTTGCTTCCATGCATTTAACCAAAATACACTAATCAAAGGGCTTTCACAAAATAAGTGAAAGAAAGTACACGAAGACCAGCATAAAATTGGTAAAGACAAATCCAGTTTAGTGATAGAACCCGTGGTGACAAAGCATCTGTTAAGAAACAATTATAAAGTATCAGCTGCAAACACTGATCTGGATGCAGCCAGACCTTTACTCTATATGTCATTCCATATCTGTGAAGGCCAAACAATATTGAGGCCTGACTCCCAGTACAGCTGTTGTTTTTTTTAGTAGGAACATTGGTTTGTTAAAGAATAGAATACATTTTAGAGATTTAAGCATTGAAATGTTGCAGCTATCCCACAAGACGGGTCACCATTAGAATGAGAAGGTTGCGAGTAAAATCTGGTTCTATCAGCCATAGCAAGTCACATTTTCTCATATTCTGCATAAAAAGTATGAGGCAGGGTAAAATTGCTTTGCAAATAAGAGAACGGTTGAAAGTATTGTGGATAATATGTAGGTGAGTTCAATTAGTACTTTTTTCTTTCAGTTGTTTCCAATATTCAACTTTGTTATTAATTGTAAAAGCACTATTGTACCAGCTAAACGAGGCAAGAAAGGTCTCATTTTTAGTTAACATAACAAACAAGATTGGATTAAATGTTCTGCATGTGTTTCTGAAGATATGAAAAGAGTACAAAGTTGGCTTGTGCGCCATAGATATAAATTCTGCCAAACAAATAATAAGAAAATTAGGTTTTTCCCTATATTAACTCTAATAGGTAATTGATCATGATTTGAGTCTAATAACCAATATTCAGCTTGTTTCAATGAGAGGGACATACGATATACAGAGAAATATGGGAATGTTACACTTTTATGCCCTTTAGTGATTTCAACGTAGCACTTACAATTCCAGATGCCTTTGAGTTGCATAACAATTGATTAATAACAAGTCTGTAATTAAAAAACAGATTTAGGAAGATGAGCTTTAACATAGAGATTGATTTAAAGTTTATGTGCAGAAACTTCAGTTTAAAAGTATCCAACCTCAACTCCCCACTAGGATATGAACAAAGTATTACATTTTTCAGTTAAACTAGACAATTTTTGCTTGATAAAATTCAAATGTATCTTGACCCTTTTTTGACATTGTTAGTGAACCAAAGATCCAGATATTAAATTTTAGAGATATTCCATGCTATATCAAACTGTGGGCACATTGCTTTACACAGAATGTATTCAGGGACAATCTTTCTGATTCATATAAATATATTTTAAAATAGAAATAGAAGAAAAGAGGTTAACCTCCTCAAGGAATAAAGGTAAGGATTTTTTGGGGACCTTTAACCTATAAAAGGACATAATTCTCTCTTCCCAAAATGTTTTTCAATTTTGTCATATGACAATCCCTTAGCATTGGAATTCTGTTGAATTCTGGTTAAAACAGTTCCGGTGAGGGTATAATTAATAGGGGGAACAGAGGACAATATTGATGCATACTCCTCTGTAAAGTAAAGTTATGCCATTAACATAAGTAGTAGCTTTGGGGTCAGAATAAAGCAAAAAAATCATCTTCAAATATTAGATCCATACCAGTTGCAAACCAATGACATGCCAATGCTTTAAACCTAAAGTCACACCCTTGACAATCAGTCAGACACCTTTTCTATCTCCAATATTAAAGCTGCAAATTGCAATTTAGAAAGGGCGGTTTTACTGATAAACATGTAAAAAAGTAATTGAAGACAGACATCCACTAACAAAACCAGACTCTTTAAATCCAATCAAATCAGGAATAATCAATTCAATTCTTAAAGGTATAATTTTTTCATACATTTTACAGTTAGAATTAATAGGAGCGATAGGTCTGAATATTTTGCAAAAAGTAATGTCCTTATCCAGTTTAACCAGAAGACATATTGTGGCTTCAGCAAAGGAAGTAGAAGTGTTCCCTCACAATTAAAAATAGTTAAATAATTCAAATCAAGTTGGAATGCTTAAATCGGAAATCGCATGGACAGCATTAATGCTTTCACCAACATATACATCTTTTTCTAACTTGTATAAACTTACCTTAGCATAGGAGTGTTTTGAGTTGGCAAAATATATTCAGTGAAAGTGTGTTTATTAATTATGGACTCTTGTGCATATAAATACTTGAGATAATAATAAAACACTCAGAAAGGGCATCCATGAATCTACCATTCACAATAATAGATCTATATTTTTTAACTGTTAGTTAGTTTGCTAAAAGTACCAACTTTGTTTTGCCCACCATGAAATTTGACTTCAATTTTGCATCGAGAATACTATAAAAAAATGTGGACCTTAAGCTTGTCTTGTAGAGAGTCCTGAGTCTCTAAGGTGTACCAAGTTTGTTTTAATATTTTGATGTGATCTAATAACTTTTTCAATTTTTTAATACATAGGTTTTTTAGATGTGAAATTAACAATGAACTCTCTAGATGACAGTTGATTTTGAATTGCGATACCTTCCAACAGTTAACATTTTTCGAATTGATTTGTGTTCAGTTAGAATTCTTGGAAAAGATCAGGCATTAAATCTGTATTTAATCTCCATCTATTATTACTGCATTTTAGTGGAGGAATTGGAAATGTCTTAAATAAAAGGTGAATGATCTGAGAATGATATGTACCCAATTTAAAAATTACCAAGGTTAGTAGTTAAGTGTTTACTTGACAAAATACAGCCCTCTCTATAGTGAGTTGAATGGATTGGAGAGAAGAAAGAAAATTCTCTTTTATCGGGGTTACAAATTCTCCAAGAGCATGATAACGCGTGCAGGATATCATATTCTGAAAGGCCTTTTACATTTTATTAGGGATACGTTTACAAGTGGATTTCTCACATTAGGAGGACATTCTGAATACTAGCAGTCAACCTTTTATATTCTTTCAGACAGATATGTCAGGCAAATTAGCACCATATGCAATCAAGGTAGTTAAAGGAACCTCATCTAAAAACCTCTAAAACAGCAATCTACTCTTAGAATACAATTATGGAGCCCTCACATGAAGATTTCTAAAAATGTATAATAACTCTATTCTTTTTGCCAAGAGCAGGATAATATAAAATGTTACTCACACAATCTCTTCCTACTATAGCAGCCTCAGTTTTTGAAACATTCGTTTCTTGCAGCTATGCATTCTTAACACACCAACCTAGATAGGTGAGAGAGATCTCATTCCATTTGTATAGGCTTGTTAAGGCCCTTCATATTCCAAGAAATAAATCTAGTCATTGACAGATATTAAGAACAAATATAAAATGAAATAGCCAAAGACCATACAAAAATAATAAATTAAAGGCATAAAATAAGAAGAACAATTACTATAATGTGATACTAGGCAAATGTATAGAAAGTAAAAATAAGGTCAAAAGAAACAACACATAAGAAAAAAGACAGTCTAGAACCACAAGGAAGAAACTGAGTAACATACTAATGATGAAACTAGGGGATGGGGTATTGTCAAAGCCAGAGATGAACTCTATAGTAATGTAGGTGAATAATATCACATGACATTAACATAGAATAAATACCTCAGGAGAAAATAAGGAAAATGAAGCGACACATGTGGGACTTGCATGCAAGTATCTTCGACAATCCAAAAGCATGAAAAGTCAGAGTCTTTAGGAAAAGGCAATCAAATAATTCAACAGTAGAAATATAGCAAACATAACAAAGGTAAGATCGAAGTTATTTAGAACCACGTCCATCTTATCCTATTTTGTTTACAAATGTACAACTTAAGCTTGTTTGGATCACTATAAGTAGTAGTTTTGTTCTTAGAACCATTAGGCCAAATGTCACATTTATGTTTCTCAGAGCAGTTCCTAAATCCGGGAACTCCTATCTTGTGGCTATAGTTGTCTACGCCACATCTTGTAAAATATAAATTATTTTTACAATCCCTGGACTGATTCTTAATTTTCACTGACGTGATAACTTTCAGCAAGTCTGTGATGTCTAAGAATACCACAATACTACCTCTGTGTTTAACAATGCAATCCATGACATCAGCCTTTTTACCAAGCCTTTGAGCTCTCTGAATATTGCCATTGGATACATCTGGATTGTTAAGTAATTTGGGAAAGAACATCTTTTAGAAAATAAATCATATCCTCTCTTTCTAATTTATCCGTAGTTCCTTAGATTAGTAAATTATTACAGTAATTTTCAATTTCTAAGTCTTTGGTGTGCCTTACAAGCTCCGATACTTCAGTTTCAAGATATGTAATCATATTAATATATTTGATTTGTTACTCGATGATGTCGGTTCTGGCCTCCACCTAAGATCATTAATTCTCAATTCTGCCAAGCCTTTTTTTTGTTTCCTCCATAACCAGCAATAGAGCCCTTATTTCTTCTTGTATAATTTCTATTGCGGGATAGAAGATTATTTGATGTATCAAGGAGGATCTTTTTTGGTTGTTTAGACAGAAGGGGATTCTTTGTTTGCGTATGAGGCAGCCACTTTTGAAGCTGAAGGCTTCACATCATCTGACAGGTGCAAGCTTTGATGTGCAAGTTCCATCAAGGAAGCATCAATTGAAAATTTAAACTAATGATCAGAACCTTTTATGAAGTCTTTTTGTTTGCTAGGTGGAAAGGAGATTTATAAAAATCATAAGATGTTTTTACTCTTTCCATCAGACCGTAACCTACAAATACCATAATGGCACATAAAATTCCCTAAGTATAAGAACATATTCAAAGACACTGTATAAATAATTAGACCAGTCAGTTAGATCTTAATAGCCAATGCTTTTTAAACTTAGCTTGTGAAAAGGCAGGATATGTCAAATATTAAGACAATTGAAAAGATCAAGCTAATTATTTGCAATAAATTATGTCAGTGAATGGCCGCTATATAAAAGGAGAAGACGGAACCCTACGGTGTAACCCATCAATGAATAGGTGAGGCAAGAAAAAAACAATCAAATTTCTGAGAAAAGTAACAATGAAGGCACCTTACAAACCAGCACATTTGTAGCACAGTGGCGATATATTGCAAAGTAACAAAATTGCTGCAGCAGAATGATTCAGCATATCATGACAAGTAGATTAAAATAAATGATGAAAGCTTCAAGGAACTTTAGATAACTACTCACCCTTCTGGAGCAGGTATGTTCTGACAAATGCAAGTGCGTTCGTTTCACCCTCTCTGTCTTCCAGTAATGGGTCCATAGCTATCCCGGAGCTGAGCGGCAATTTATGGCACCAAACCAGACCAAGTTGACTGTATTTTGACCACTGATTTGACTTTGTAAGTGCTATGAATAGATCGTGGTCTTGATTTGCTAAAGGCAATAATTGTATGCCATGCAAAGGGTTGGCAGCGCAAGGTTCATGACATGGTTCTCCTTATGAATTTGTAAATACAAACTGCGGGAATAGCAATTCTTGGACAGGGGAGGATAATGGAACACCCTCAGATTTTGTGCGGCTTTAGGGGAAATGCTTTCTCCAGATGGAAAAATGTTATCCCTGTTGAGAAACAAATATTGTAGTGGTGCATATGGGTGTATTTCCCCAGTGTGGAATTATACCCTTTGTTTAACTCTGCTTTTGGGAAATAGCTTATGCCACATGACATGAAATTCCATGCAGTAATCCTGGAAAGCTGCAATGGGTGTAACTTTCCAGGCATACTCCTGTGAACCTTTGTGAATTCACAAACATTGTACATTTACACTCACGTTTAGGATTAAGTCTGTGGGTGTTAATATGCAACTTATTTGTAAATGGACCCAAACATGTCCGACCTTATGCTAAGGCACTGCTAATCTCTCTTTTCAGGGAATCCATGGAGGGATCTGCACGGTCCTGTGTCTCCCCCTTCATGCCCTTCTCCTGGTTCTCAGACAGTGGCAAAGGATCCGCCTCATCAGGGAGCACAGTCTCTCCAACATGCTCCCCAAAAAGTGAGGGGTTCAGTCCCAAGAAATCAGCATCACAGGTAAGAGCATCATCCCTCTGTTAAATGCAGACTACCTGTTTTTTAATAGTGTCAATAACTGGTGTTTAGCTTGTTTCTAAGATATTGGCAAATAAGGGAACAGAAGAAGGAATATATATGGTGAAGATATATGGTATATGGCCATAATCAGTCGGCGTAGTGGAGCAAAGATCCCAGACCTTCTTATTCCACTGTTGATAATCTCTACACTAGACCCCGCCCCTTTCCAATTTCCCTTCTCCTAGACAGTAACACCTATAACAATTAGTAAAGACATATGGCAAGTGTACCACTGCTTAGGTTTGCAAAGCTAGAGAGGTGAGTTTTTTACTACATTTGAACTTTTCGTGTTGGGTTTACCTCCCCCTCTCACCATTTTCTTTGCTTGGAGGGATGATCAAACACAATTTGAGCTAGTTTTTATTATAAAGTTTCACTGCAAGCTTCTGGAATTCAGCAAACGCTAATTCAAGAAAAATCTCAGTACAGATGGATCCCATAAAAGGTGCTGTCAAATTGTAATAAATGGCAAAACCCGGGGAGAAGCGGTTAATCTCAGCAGTGCTGGCACGTTTAAGTACGCCTTGTGTACAACTAATGAGCTAATTAATATAATGTGATGTTTTTGCCACTGATCCAAACATTAGATCACTTCTCGTTGGTCTCCCCTTCCTCCCCCTCATCTAAAACCATTATCTTTAAGAACTGTGGTAGTAGTGTTAACTTGCACCGTGTCATGGGGGTCAGCTACCTTCATCCCTGTCATTTTGGGTAGCAGTGCCTAGTGGTTTGGTTTTCCCATCACATATTTGAGCCTACAGATCCCACCATACCTTACACAGCGTCGCTTGATGAAGATGGCCCTCTAGGCATGGTGTTGCTTTCATCTACAAAGAGGACTGTTGTCAAAAGAGAGAATGTTAGAAGAAGATACCTGTGGGCAAGGAGACACATTCACACCCTTAGGGATTGTTGTAAACATAACAATGGAGGATCATGTGTGCTGGCTTACCGTCAATAAGAGATGCCACTTCAAGCTGCTCATGCACACCCAAAAAGCCCTCCACAACACGGGACCGGATGAACCGAACAACCTCCTGACTTTCCACCAGCCCACCAGACACCTGCGGTCCACCTCCCTGGCCATCAACCCCCACATCCATCGAACTCGAGCTGGAGGATGCTCCTTCTCCCACCTCACTGCCAAAGCCTGGAACAGCCTACCCATTCACCTCCAAACTCAGGGATGGCCTCAAGTCGTGGCTGTTGAAGTAGCCACACCCCATACAGCGCCTGGTTACCCCTCAGGGTGATTAGTGCACTCTACAAATGCTGATTGAGTGATTGGTGATGTAGCTCCTGCCTTGTGAAACGCAAGTCTCAATAGAAGCTGAACCCTGGCTCTCCTAGAGGGGAGGGATTTCTGATGGAAAGTGGAATTGTGGAAAGGAGTGGACTGGTGGGAGGGTAGTGGCTCAGACTAGCCTGCAAGTCTTGAAGGTAGTAGACAAGATATCATAGGCAGGAAATTAACTCAAATGGCTTTTGTGACACTCACTACTGCAGTCACCTGAGAGTGCGTTGTCTGTGTGCATAGAGTATATTGATACTTGTAAATTGATACTTGTATAGCGCACTACTCACCCGCAAGGGTCTCAAGGCGCTTGTACGAATACCGCTGTGGAACCCATCCTGGCTTTCCCTGTGAGGCGTCCACTCCTGGGCACCCCCAAGGTGGAGGCCAGGCATCCTTAGCGTTGTGGGGGCCGTTGTGGAGATTAAGCAAGCTGGGTCCTAGTGTGCAGTAACCATTGGTTGCTGTGCACACTAAGCCTGGTCCCTATGTGTGGTCATTTGGGTTCCCGTTCATAGTGAGTTGTGCACCTGAATGGAGTGACTCATGCCCATGTAGGCTTTGTGTGCAATGAGATGGTTTCTAGTAGGTGGTTTGGGTGATAGGTGCTGGATTCCTCTGTGCAGTGAGTTGGTTTCCTGTTGATTTCCTGTTTGCAGTTGGTGGTGCAGTGAGCTGTGTGACTGTGAAGAATGAGTTGGTTTTCTGTGCTTAGTGTATGCACATAGTGTGCGGACGGTAAGTTTCACTCTAATTAAAATAATTTTGACTGAGCAGGGCTTATTTTTTGCCAAAGCCTTGACTTATCAGGTGGTGTTTTGGGTGGTCTCGCCTTGTGACCTGTGACTAAAGGGGGCTTTTCAAAAACCTCCAGAGTACTGTGTTACACTCCATGTACAATGTGTAAATCCACAGGCATGTCTTGGTGCTGAATAAAGACAACACTGGCCACCACTGCCCCCCTATCACTGTTCCTAGAGTCCCCCTCTCACACAGCCCCCAGTGCCTCTTACACTGCTCGATAGAGCCCGCTTCCTAGCCTGCACACCTGTGTTACCTCGGCATATTGTCTAAAAGTGCAAGCTTCTCACAGTGCCCAAGAATATGAACATTTCACACTACCACAGTGCCAGGTGCTGCCATCACGTGCGAGTGCCATCTCTTCCCACTGCAAGGAGCTGCCCTCTCCTCCCACTGCAAGGAGCTGCCCTTTCTTTGCACAGCTCACCAGCTCCCCATCCTCACGAAGCCCACCAGTATCTGTGCCCACTCCTATCCAGACCTGGACTCCTGTGGAATATGCACCCTGGGAAAAAAATACCGCCCATTTGTTATTGTTTGAGGAGTCTGCAAAGGCCTTGGCATGATACCTAATGGGATTTTAAACAAATGTTCATGTATATATTTCTAACACGGCTTTCGTTAACGCAGCCCTAAAACACGTTTATTAGTGCTTGCTATTTACATCTGCTGTCTGAAGCTGTGCAGATAAGAGCTAAAAATGCTGCCTTTAGGTAATTTTGCTTATTTTTATAGTGGCGGGACATTAAAACACTGGTGGTGGTAGAGAACCGGCCAGGTGGCACCCCTAGCCCTAGGAAAGAGGCGCCTGTTTACTCCAGACATGCCCAGTTTCCCCTGTTGGCAGCACCCATTGGTTTAAAAGGGGTGCTGTGTCTCATAACCATCCAGTGCCCCCATGCCAGGGCTGGTGGGCACATGCCCTCCTCTCTGGGCAGTTAACACTCTGATAGTGAGAGGTACTCCTGCACCGAGGCCCCTGGGGTGGGGCAGATCTTGGTAACCTCCGGTACCATTTTGGTGATAGGAGGGGCTGGGCCACTGAGAGATGTTAATGCCCACTATGATTCCCAAATGATGGCACATTTGGTGAGCTCAGTCAGTCCTGATCACATCCCCAGGCTTGAAAGAACCGCCGCATGCACCTTCCATCTCAAAGGTAGGATTCACCAGAGGTCTGAAAGGCAGAGCAAGGAAGAGAGAAACACGCAGCTCTATAAATAGAAATAAGTGCCCTTACAACAGAAACGCGTGGGTTTATATTAACGGTGCTTCAGAAACGCATGCAGCTGGACCGCCTTTCCCTTTCAACTGAGCCGAATCAATTGCTGGAGGCGGAAACATGGTCCTTTGCACTGGAACCTGCCAGTCTCTCCACTGTGTTCTTCTGAAATGCATTCTCGCTGCAAACGGCAGGAACAAGAAATGCATCTTGTGCTTCGTCACTCAACCCAGAGCTCTTCTCAAATGGACATACAGGATACAAGCACTACATTATGTAAGAAACGACCTCATTCGCAAATCCTGCACTGATATGCATTGTTTTGTAATGTAATTGCATTTATATAGCGCTGATTACTGCTAATGAGGCGTTGAAGCACTATCTGATGTCCCTGACACTAAAAAGGCTTAAATAGCAGCCACAGCCTAGTAACACGTCGTTTTTGTCCAGAAGACAATCAGAATGGTCTAAACAGAGACCTGTACTGCCATGGTTAAGACATGATTAAGATATCCAGACTCAGGGAAAGACGGGCAGGAAAGAAGCTCGGCTGAAGTCATGCTGTAGTGTAGTTCATATATTCCCAATAGGCTCTGCACATTGGAATAATATATCATATAGATGTGACGTAGGACTTAGGTTGACTAGGTCTCTATCGAATATATTAAACTTAATTGTGCGTGCCAGCTAGCCCAGAGGTCACTAGAAACGTTCTCGAATAAACAAGAAGGGATTCGTTTCTGACAACCGCATAAACATGACAACTTTGTTTCCCCAAGATAAACCTGATCTTCAGAGTCATGGAAACAATAGACAGATATTTTACTCAGTCATTTGTGCATGCTTCATTTCACAAGAGGTGCAGAGAAATGGAGAGACGGGCGTTTTCAATAAAAGTATTTATTGAACACTCTTCTTTCTCATGCAGAAGAAATGAACTGCTACAATCATAAGACTGGCTGTAAAGTATAATGCGTGCAGCAGGAAGAGTATTATAAAATAAAACTGTAAAAGCATGGCATGGTTTCTAAGCCATAATTTGAATTTGAATTTGAATTTAAAAACATTTGTACAGCGCTCGCATACCCAGCGGTTTCATGGCGCTAGTGGTGATCAGTGGATGGCAGCAACAGAGAGATTTAAGGGTAGGCTTGAGTGAACAAAAAAGTTTTAAGGTTTTTCCGGAACAGGGGGTAGGAAAGTGAGGTGCGCAGAGCAATCGGGAGGGAGTTCCAAAAGGTTGGAGCCAGGACAGCGAATCTCGCTCCGCCCGCCCTCTGCTTTTTGAAGCGGGGGATGGTAAGGAGGGCCAAATGGGCCGAGCGAAGTTCTCTGCCTGGGCAGTATGGTTTGATGAGGGAGCAGATGAACTCGGGAGCAGTGCCCGCTCTGGCTTGATAAGTAAGACAGCCGAGTTTAAACAGGGCACGCTCTCTTATGGGGAGCCAATGCAGAGTTTTGAGTAATGGGGTGACCCGATGATATCTGGGAAGGCCATGGATCAGGCGGGCCGCCTGATTCTGCACCAGTTGTAATCGATGGATCATGTATGCAGGGGCTCCGTTATAGACTATGTTACCGTAGTCTATACGGGACAGTACCATGGCCAGCATGATGATTTTTAAAGCTGGGGGGGGGAAAGAAACGGGAAACTTTCCTAATTACTCTGAGAGAAAAGAAAGATGAAGAGACCACGGAGTTAACTTGTGGGAGAACAGTGAGCTGGGGATTAAGAAAGATTCCCAGGGTTTTCACTTTGGGAACCGGGAGTTGAGGGGCACCAAGGGAGGGGGGCCAGAAGGAAGAAGACCAGGGACTGCAGCCACCTCCGGTCAGGACCAGCTCGGTCTTGTCCGGATTGAGTTTGACGTGGCTGCAGTTCATCCAATCTTGAATGAGGGTCATGATGGTTTGAACGTTCAGGGCAGATGAAGGTGAGTGGGACAGGTTGAAGATTAACTAATACATACATAAATAAATAAAGCCTAAAAGTACTCAAGTGGTGCTTCTAAAATATGCCTTCCCAGATGCACCTAACCTAAGTGTAGTATGAGGGAAGAAGTAAGTGTGGTGTAGCATAAGTTTAGTATTCTTTTTGCCATGAATCTATCCAAGATTTCTCTTAGGGTCTAATCAGCTCCTTACCTTGGTTTAGAATGAAGGAGGTCTGGTATCTCTCTGTTTCTGGACTCGATTTCCTAAAACTCGCAAGGGGAGCTTGAAAACACTGGAGCTGGATTTCTCAGCAATAGAAAAGACAGCGTCTCTCTCAGTACGTCTGCTGGAGGGTCAGCTTCCTTCGGCACTTCCTGTAGCGAGATGCGTCGGGCAAGTAGATAGTCGAACTGCTCCAAACCACCGTGTGTTTGCTATGGCAAGTGTGGGCATATTAATACCTTGAAGGTGCTGAGTTTGACGTACAGTTGGACATAATAACATCATCAAAGAGTCGTAGTTCTTTGAAAACTCCATGAGTTCTTGGACAAATCAATATTCAAGCAAGGGGAAGTCCCTAACTGCTGAAGCTGAGTTTTCCAAGAAATCGTTGTGGCTTTTCGGAACTAGTGGAAGTAGCCATGCCGTATTTGGACTGGATCGGTCATGTCTAAATATGGTTATGATTTCTATGCCTATATAAGGACAAGGTGATTTATACCCATATAAGGGCATGAATCGGGAAAATTACACTGGGGTCCTAAAATGCTATACAACAATGCAGTCTGTGGGGTTCCTCCAGCCCAACTGCTTAATGCATCCGGGCTGGAGAAACCTAAGTGCGCATGTGTGTTTTGGTTGGCCTGAGCCGGCGGGCCAAACACATATGCGTACCTAGGGAGTGCACAGTCCCTCTTCCTCCTCCCTCCCATGCCCCACTTGCCTAAACAAGTTGCCTCAGAGCCGGCAAACAAAAAATAAAACCATGCCAGAACATCGCTTTACTTTTTGTTTGCTGGCTCTGCTCCCGGCAGTGGTGTGCCACTCCTCTGCCATTGTGGAGGAGCCGCCATTGCATGGCACTATGCACCAGAATAGGGTACCTCTCCACCCCCACCCATGAAGCGTGTGTAATGGCTTGTATAGACACCCCCTCAGGTGATCCAGCTTTAGTGAAGTGTAATGGCTGGATTTTCTGTTTAGATGGGATCAGCCCCCAGGGGCCCCTGTGACCCAGCCAAAACGTACTCACCTTCCCTCCTTAGATCGTATTCACAATGAGTAGATATACAGATAAATATACAGGTTGCACCTAAGAATGGGGAATAACAATATACATATACGGATTTTCTACAATATCTTATTCACATCAGTTGGCCTCGCGGTCACCCCGACCCAGACTGTTCTACCCTAGGGCAGATCTGACACACAATCCGGTGTGTCTACACATGGGCCTGCAGAACCCAATGCTCCCTTTTCCAAATTGTTCGCGATCCTGCGAAACTAAGCGCCAGTATCCTCCCTGGCGTTCTCACTTATTCAAGCCACAATCCAGTGGGTATACACGTTGGTCTCCCCCCCAACGTTCTCATTAACGCCGCATATCAACGACGACCACATTCCTATGAACCATTATTGGGATGATATCTCAGCAATCTACTTGGGACAAAACTAAAATAATAACTTTGAATATGGTTCCAGATTGTATAGTGTACTTCCTGCTCTTGGCATCAAAGGTCCACTCACTCCCTCTTTATTCGATTACCATTTACCTGATCGGGATTTCTCATCCGTTCACCTAAATAGCGCTCAACTAGGAGTGCGGTTTACCCAGATTGAACACGAACACCAGGTACACGATAATTCTATATGAATTAGGGTATTTATTAACAATAGACATAAATCACATTACTATGCAGCATCACATTTACAAAGGAAATAAAAGGTAAAGATTAGAGTGCACATACTACATGAA
This sequence comes from Lissotriton vulgaris, assembly GCF_964263255.1. Taxonomy (NCBI): domain Eukaryota; kingdom Metazoa; phylum Chordata; class Amphibia; order Caudata; family Salamandridae; genus Lissotriton; species Lissotriton vulgaris. Next base: position 1,733,053,020 of record NC_141693.1, read on the forward strand.
TTGGGCGGACATCACCTGGTTAGTGGGAAGTCTGGACTCGGCAGTCATCTAGGCTCCTGTCTCGTCTCTGGGTCCTGGCTTGCCTTGCAGTCACCCTCAGCCGTCACAAGTACACGTCTGCACCGCTAGGCTCAACCTCGTCTGCTCTCCCTCAGGACCTCGGAACCTTGCTGTTTATTAGCTACCGTCTCTCTCTCTCTCTGTATCGGTGCGCTCCGCGCTACTTCTCGTTCAGTCTATCTCAGAGAGTTTCGGTCTTAAATCTTTCTCCGACTCCAAAGATGGCGACTCATCCACCATGGAAAATGAATAATGGCAGAGATGCTAACGGCTAGATGCCGCCTACGGACTAACTGACAAAAAGACTAACACCTTCGCTAATATCAAAGCCCGTTCCTTCATGGAAATTCACGGCCAGTAACCTGCCGCCCACCAAATTCTTGTACCTCCCCGTACCAAGGACACTTTCCCAGCCGGCCGGCCTGAAGTTGTGTCTTCGGAGTGGAGAAAAATACATTCCTTCGATAAGGGTCAGCCTGAACCGGTTCTCTCCAAGCGAACAACAGCTTGAAACTAAAACATTACTCTTCACCTAGAAAGCCTTCTCGAGCTACCGGGCAGAAAGCAAAATGGAGTCTGTCTCGTTTAAGGCCTACGGAGCCCATAATATGCATAGCTCCATGAAAAACAGATCGGCATGTTAGCAAATGAGTGAATCATGACTAGTACTTATATATCGATCCCCTAACTTAAATTCATAAGCCTTACTCTAAGGGAAATTATACGAAAATGCCTTTATATATGTAAGACAGGGTCCCTGTCTATCGGCCTAATCCCTATGCTATGGGGGTGATAGGCTGGAGTCACTCTCCATCATTCTCCTTCTCCAAAGAGCTAGCAAAAAGACAGCCATAACATTACACCCCTTGACTCCAGTCTATTAACCACAAACTAAATAGAACTAACGTCAGTAGAGGAATAATATGAGACAAAATTGACTGATCTACGACCCTTACTAAGTCTAAAAAATTGTAGCAGGGAAGGGATACACTGAATAAAGCAACAAATTGCTATAAGGATACAGACAGCAACAATAACCCCCCCTAAAATTTGTCGCATAAAATGCATGTCAGGGAGCCAATTAAAAAGCCAGTCAAAGAAACCCTGATCTATATGTTCTCTGATTTCTGCAGTCAAGTCGTGGAGTTTGTTAATGTGGGACTGGATATCTTTAGAATGGTCAGACAAATTAAAACAGCATAGACCTTCAAAATCAGAGCACTCGTGCCCATGTTTTAACAACAAGTAATCGATTGCTGCACGGTTTTGCAAAATAGCTCTACGTTCACCTTGGGAATCTAATAATAAATCTGATAAAACAGTAGACGTTTGATTTATAGACTTCACCATCCAGCAGGCCATTTTTCCGATTGTTTTGGCATTATAAACGGCCAATGCTGGAACACCAATAATAGAAAAAGCTAAACCAAGATATTCTGATCTGGAATAAAGATGAACAGAGGAATCACAATCTTCATGTAATGACATTGAGTCTCGGACAATACGGGAATGTGAAGGAGGATGTGAAGAAAACATTAGCAAACTTAATCTAGTGATGGCACATGGGCCACCAGAAATATTCGCAGGAATATAGGGCCAAGATGAATTCCCGCAGGAAAAGAGCCATCCAGCTGGCAATAACATTGAACGATAATGGCTAGTTGCTACTACTAAACGTTTACAGGTCATATTGTTCTTCACTGAAAGGCATGAATTAGGAAGTCTCTTTGAACATAACAAACGTTGATGAAATGAAAAAGTAGTAGCGGCTTGGAGTTTCAATCGCAAACACTCGGTAATAGCCTTAGGATTACAGGTCATCACGAAGCAAAGGTCACCAGGGGTAATATTAAAAGTAGTAATTCTGGAATTAATAGGGATATCAAGGTCTGGAAGAAGAGTACATGAGGGACAGAACTCGTGGGCCGCAAAATCGCCCAGAATAACAATAGGTCGGGCATTGGATACATTAAACACATGGCGCAAAGTCTCAGTGGATGCAGGGACAGCTACCAAACAGGTCGCTAGAATGTCAGTAACACTCTTCATAGGAGTGAGGCAAAAATGCGGAGAGTTCGTCACCCGCTTCGCGAGTGTGACCCAGAAATTTGAAGACGAACGCCACGCAGACCGCGTGGCTCTTATTATCCCATCAACCGGCGTCGGTGGATCCTCTCCTCTCCCGGCGTAGCAAGCCAAAAGGAGTCCAACGCCGACACATCCTGCAGCAGCAGTCCAAAGAATGATCTGAAACAATACAAATACAGGCCTTAATCATTCTCGTAAATAACATTTATCAGCTGGGACAGCTTCCCAGCCATCTTTCCCTGGCTTCATCACCAAAACGGTGTTGTCATGACCGGTCGCAATAATATCAGCCTGTTCAGGAGGATTTTTAGGCGATTGCACCCATATTTTAGCTCCAGGAAGATCAGACGATCCGAAGCCTTTTTGTCCTCGCACAGTTAGCAACGTTGGGGCAGAGCCTTTCTTGATCTCACCACTGAAGACAGGCATAATCAGTAACTGAGCAACACAGTCAGACTTTTTGATCAATAAGTCAGTCTCACTGCTATTAAGCAAGAGAACCTTAATCTCTCCCTGATAATCACTGTCAATCACTCCACCGAGTACTTGTACACCTTTCAGGGCCAGGCCAGATCTAGGGGCAATTAATCCAAAACTACCAGCAGGTATAGAGACACCAATGCCAGTTTCAACAATGATTCGATCTTTTCCTGGGAATTGTGCATCATTTAATGCATGCAGGTCGAGGCCTGCGGAACCTGGGGTTGCTCTACATGGAGCCAAAGCACCGGGGGTAATTTCCCAATATGTGACAGTGGTCGAAACAGAATTAGGTTTTGCATCAACATGTGGAGGAAACAAACGCATCAAAGGAGATTCAGCATGTAACAAAGGACGATTATTTAAAATTAATAAGGCTTGAAGTAGGACATCTCTCCACTGGCTGTAACGGTCATCAGTCAACTTGCGCAACTGTTCTTTCAACAAGCCATTCATTCTCTCAATCAGTCCTGAAGCTTGTGGATAATATGGAATATGAAACACCCAATCTATGTTATTCTCCGTACAGAATTCCTGCACCAATCTTCCACGAAAGTGGGATGCATTGTCTGATTGAATCTGGAATGGGACACCATAGTACAAAATAATGAGCTCCAGCGTTTTAATTGTATTCACTTGGGTAGCATTCTTGCAAGGGAAAGCGACCAAAAGGCCACTATAAGTATCAACCACTGTACAAATGTATTGACAGTTTCTGCTCATAGGGAGCGGACCAATATAATCAATCTGCCAAATTTGGGCGGGCAATTTACCTCGATGTAAGTGGCCTCGAACAATTTGAGGCACTTCTTTCTTTCTAGAATGCTGGCAAATGGGACAATGTAGAATGACATCTTTAATTAAAGAAAAGGGAATATGAATTCCTCTATCGGCAGCCCACCTGTTAGTGGCTTTCTCTCCAAAATGTCCTGCTTTCTGATGGGCCCACTTCGCCAATCCCGCCAAATCAGAATCCTGCATGTCAACCACTGCCTCAGAAATTTTAGACTGTTCATCTGCAATGTTATGGAAAAATTTGTCAAGGGAGTCGATTGGAGTATGAGCATCCACGTGAAAGATTGTTACAGTACTCTGCGGAAGCAATTCCCAAATATCCTGCCACAACTCTTTACCCCACAACTCCTTAGAATGCAATTCCCAATTATGAGAATGCCATGTCGGCAGCCACAACGCTAGTCCATTTGCAGTGGACCAAGAATCAGTGAAAATGTGACATGTACCTGGTAATTCCTGTTTCAAAACTTGATAAACCGCATAGAGTTCAGCATATTGACTACTCTTACCGTCTCCAGTTGTGCTTAACAATTTCTGTGTAATCGGATTATAAGAGACAGCTTTCCAATGTCTTTTGTCACCAATGAACTTCGCAGAACCATCCGTAAACCACACATGTTTTCTATCCTCCGCGGACAGATCATCAAATGATTTACCCCACTTCACGGGAGACTCCTGCACTACGGGAACCGAACACTCACTTTCAGCCTCATTGGAGGGCGCCTGCGCCACTCGCTCATGTAAAACCGCCACACCTTTCGGACCCACACGTGCCCTGTCCTGAATGTACCATTTCCATTTAATCACGCTAGCCTCCTGAGCATGTCCAATTCGATGGGACTTCGGTGAACTCAAAACCCACTGCATAATGGGAATTTCAGGCCTCAAAATCACAGCATGGCCTAAAGTCAATTGCTCGGTATCCACCAGAGCCCAGTAACAAGCAAGCAACTGTTTTTCAAAAGGTGAGTAACGCTCACCAGCCTCTGGTAACTTTTTGGTCCAAAAACCTAATGGCACTTTTTGTCTGCCCTGCTTTTGCCACAAACTCCAATTGGCATACAGGCCTTCCACGGACACATTCAAATCCACATCACCGTCACTCACAGGCCACAAATCCAAAGCATACTGAATAGCTTCTTTAGCCAAATTAAAAGCAGTCTGTTGAGGTTCACCCCATTCAAACGCATTCTTTTTACGAGTGACACGATACAATGGAGCCAAGATCTGACTCAAATGGGGAATATGCTGACGCCAAAATCCAAACAATCCAATAAAGCATTGCGCCTCTTTCCTGTTTCTGGGAACAGCAAAATCAAGTATTTTTCGTTTAACTTGTGGAATCACCTCTCTGTGACCCTCATGCCAATTAATTCCTAGAAATTTTACAGCTTGGGATGGAGTTTGTAATTTGTCAGGATTAATTTCCCAACCTTTTGCTCGCAAACAATCAATGATTTGATCTAAATGGGTTTGTACCTGGTCTTGCGTTTCACCTTGAATCAAAATGTCGTCAATATAATGACAAATCTGAACTTGTGGAATCGTGGGCACCTCAGATAAATGTTCCGCCACCAGCCGGTGACAGATCGTAGGACTATGTACATAGCCTTGAGGAAGACTCCGGAACGTCATTTGACGTCCATTCCATGTAAAACTGAATTGTTCCTGGCATTCGGGGGCAATTGGAATTGAAAAGAATGCATTAGCAATATCAATAGAAGCATACCACGTACCTGGATGCTTTTGAATTCTCTCAATCAATGTAACAATGTCAGGCACTGCAACAGTCAATTTAGGTGTATGTTTGTTCAATTCTCGATAATCAACAGTCATGCGCCAAGAGTTGTCACTTTTGCGCACGGGCCAAACAGGATTATTCCAAGCAGATGTGACCGGAGTAATGACTCCCGCGTCAACCAAATCCTGAATCGTAGCCGTAATTTCTTCATGACCACCTGGGATGCGATATTGTTTCTGAGAAATCACTTTCGTCGCTAAAGGGATCTTAATAGGTGGCATACGTAAACGGCCAACCCGTACGGGTCTGGTCGAAATGTACTGTCTAGTACCAAATTGATAGTAACCATCATTCAAATGCAAAGTCATACCTCTCAAAATGTCAATTCCAATAATGTATTCCAAAAGTGGCACAACCAACACAGAGTATTCTCTACGAGGAATTCTACCAATTTTAATTTCAAGTGCAGTTTGAACTGCGGGTGTCTCTTTACCACCCAGACCGGTGATTGTGAAAGACTGTCCATGAAATTTTCTCGACTTACCATGAATTAAAGTGGCCTCCGCCCCAGTATCAACTAACGCTCGGGCCCTTTGGATATTACGATGTTTCCAAAAAATCTCAATATCTACATAGGGTCTGTAATCTCTGTGGGCCCACCTGCGTACCGGAGCTTGACCTATTTCCTAGTCATTTTTCCTGCGTTACGTCAACCAAGACAGATCAGGGTAAATGTTCTCAGTTTTCTTGGGTATTAGAATTTCTTGTTCATATCCGTCTCCAGTACGAAACGGATTAGTGTCAGGTTCAAAAAGTTGCGAATTACGGTCAGAGAGCCTGTTACGATCCTCCCTCTTCCTTACGTCAGGGGAATAACTCCCTGCATCTCTACGTCTGCTGGAGCCACGATCATCTCTTCCCCTCTCACGATCATCCTCTCTCCCCCTCCCATCATTACGACGGGGGGAACCACCACGTTCATAGCGCCGATCATCACGGCGATCAGAATTCACACGTCGTCTCTCATCAGCACTGTCATCCGAACCACGATCATACTCATTCTTTCGTACACGACGGGCACCCTCCTTCCGATCCAAACCACGCTTACGAAACATATCCCATAGGATATTATTAGGTTCGCCATCAATTTCTTCCCTTTTGACACCATCAGCAATGAGAGCAAGAAACATGTCACGTCTAGAGAACTTATAGTCCCCACCAGTACGACGCTCAGGTCGGGATTGTCTTTCAGGTTTAAACCATTCACCCAGCTCACCAAGCTGACGAACAGACTCGAGCACAGCAGACAAAGGATTGCCAGTTTGATTAATCAATAATGTCATCATGACCTGTTTATAAGCAACAGGAGAAGTACGTATAATGCGGTTACGCACAGAAGATGTTAAAAGACCATCCAATAACCTGTCAGCAGTACTAAGGAAGATACACGTTTTCATGACTTCTTCCTTTAAACGTTGCGACGCATCGCGCAGAGTATACCACGGCTTTTCATCAGTGGGCCAATCAGATTCAGTTGGATATTTATGATTACAGCCATCAGACGCAAGCTGGAGCAAAGAAGTTTGAGCATTACCATTATAATTCCGAAAATGGTCCTGAATAGTAGAATCAGAACTCAAAGAGCAAAATCGTAAACAATCAACAGCATCGAGCATAATACCGGAAGCGCCAAGCTCATAAAGACGCACCATCCAGGTAAGCAAGGTCTCACCAGGCCGTTGTTTAAATCGTTGCAGGATGTCACTAATTTCCTGCTGAGTAAAATCTTCAATACAATCAAGAGCTATACCACCCGGATTACCAGGGGCTTGTTGTAATTTCCGTCGAAAAATTGGGTGAGCAGAAACTGCGGGAAGAGCTTCCGAGGAAGCCCGCATCTTAGATTTAACAGAACAATCAGGGCAAGCTACGTCATCCACACGGGAAGAACGAGCACGGTCACAATCGGGAGTCAAATCAATGCATGAAGCAGATTTACAATCACGTCCGGAGCGAGAAGACTCGCGCTTGTCACCCTCCTCTGCCGAGGAGTCAGAAGTATGAGAATCCCAGATATTACCGTCCCACTCATCGGGGTTCCAATCCATTCCAGCTTTTGCTACAATCATACGCACTTTGCGGGAAGACACGCGCCCACGACGATGTTTATATTTATATCGTGCAATACGGACCGCAGCTCTTTCGGCAATGGTCTGATATGTTTCAAGTTTGTCGGCAAGCAGTTTATTTTGACAACGCAACAAAGTATGCGCATTTTGCAACTCAACACACTGTCCTTCCGTATCTTTAAACTGTTTCTGTAGTTGAACAAACCTCTTATGCAATATTCTGTATGCATTAAGAACAATCCACCCTCTGCGTCCTAAAATAGGAAGCTCATCACCCTTCACTACTGGCGCTTTCTGTAGGCATGAAACCACATCGGCAGGCTCCGCCTGCTCCAAGCATGAAGACCAATTTTCACTCAAACCAGTAGAATCAGCCCACTCACTGGCCAAGGCCTCGTAAGGCGTAGACTCCCAACCGGGAATCTGGATCGGTAATTTGAAAACCGACGATGATTTTTTCGCAAACATAATGACACGCAAAAATTATATACACAATTATAAACAAAATTTCATACGTACAAGCCGAGCGCAAACCAACGATATGAAAACAACACAATGCACACAGGCTTCGTAAACAGTTCGTGACGCCAGATGTAATGGCTGGATTTTCTGTTTAGATGGGATCAGCCCCCAGGGGCCCCTGTGACCCAGCCAAAACGTACTCACCTTCCCTCCTTAGATCGTATTCACAATGAGTAGATATACAGATAAATATACAGGTTGCACCTAAGAATGGGGAATAACAATATACATATACGGATTTTCTACAATATCTTATTCACATCAGTTGGCCTCGCGGTCACCCCGACCCAGACCGTTCTACCCTAGGGCAGATCTGACACACAATCCGGTGTGTCTACACATGGGCCTGCAGAACCCAATGCTCCCTTTTCCAAATTGTTCGCGATCCTGCGAAACTAAGCGCCAGTATCCTCCCTGGCGTTCTCACTTATTCAAGCCACAATCCAGTGGGTATACACGTTGGTCTCCCCCCCAACGTTCTCATTAACGCCGCATATCAACGACGACCACATTCCTATGAACCATTATTGGGATGATATCTCAGCAATCTACTTGGGACAAAACTAAAATAATAACTTTGAATATGGTTCCAGATTGTATAGTGTACTTCCTGCTCTTGGCATCAAAGGTCCACTCACTCCCTCTTTATTCGATTACCATTTACCTGATCGGGATTTCTCATCCGTTCACCTAAATAGCGCTCAACTAGGAGTGCGGTTTACCCAGATTGAACACGAACACCAGGTACACGATAATTCTATATGAATTAGGGTATTTATTAACAATAGACATAAATCACATTACTATGCAGCATCACATTTACAAAGGAAATAAAAGGTAAAGATTAGAGTGCACATACTACATGAATTGGGCGGACATCACCTGGTTAGTGGGAAGTCTGGACTCGGCAGTCATCTAGGCTCCTGTCTCGTCTCTGGGTCCTGGCTTGCCTTGCAGTCACCCTCAGCCGTCACAAGTACACGTCTGCACCGCTAGGCTCAACCTCGTCTGCTCTCCCTCAGGACCTCGGAACCTTGCTGTTTATTAGCTACCGTCTCTCTCTCTCTCTGTATCGGTGCGCTCCGCGCTACTTCTCGTTCAGTCTATCTCAGAGAGTTTCGGTCTTAAATCTTTCTCCGACTCCAAAGATGGCGACTCATCCACCATGGAAAATGAATAATGGCAGAGATGCTAACGGCTAGATGCCGCCTACGGACTAACTGACAAAAAGACTAACACCTTCGCTAATATCAAAGCCCGTTCCTTCATGGAAATTCACGGCCAGTAACCTGCCGCCCACCAAATTCTTGTACCTCCCCGTACCAAGGACACTTTCCCAGCCGGCCGGCCTGAAGTTGTGTCTTCGGAGTGGAGAAAAATACATTCCTTCGATAAGGGTCAGCCTGAACCGGTTCTCTCCAAGCGAACAACAGCTTGAAACTAAAACATTACTCTTCACCTAGAAAGCCTTCTCGAGCTACCGGGCAGAAAGCAAAATGGAGTCTGTCTCGTTTAAGGCCTACGGAGCCCATAATATGCATAGCTCCATGAAAAACAGATCGGCATGTTAGCAAATGAGTGAATCATGACTAGTACTTATATATCTATCCCCTAACTTAAATTCATAAGCCTTACTCTAAGGGAAATTATACGAAAATGCCTTTATATATGTAAGACAGGGTCCCTGTCTATCGGCCTAATCCCTATGCTATGGGGGTGATAGGCTGGAGTCACTCTCCATCATTCTCCTTCTCCAAAGAGCTAGCAAAAAGACAGCCATAACATGAAGTCACGCGCAAAGAGAAACAACAGACATTGACCAGTACATTTACGCTTCAACACAAAAAGGAGAGGGGTTTCCTTAAAAACCACTCAAAACAAATGAAAATGGGCAGTGTAAAAGGAAAACTTAAGAGAAACACGCATCATTTACTTTAGAAGATACAATTGCAAGAAAAGATCAAACTCTTGACTTACCTAGTCACTGAAGCTGTGCTCACAGTGTCAAATACCCAATCAAAGTTCTAAAAAGTGAAACCTCTAATGATAGCAGCCTTTGTGTGCTGCTTGCCATCTAAAATCTCTAGAGGGAGATATCCCACTGTGAGCAAATATTGGGGAAGTTGGCCAGGCCAAGTTAATACAGTAAAGTCCCCTGCGAAGTGGTCTGCAGTAAACAAATGACTTCAAGTATCGGTGTCCCTGCATTCCACCCAGAGGTCACCTTTGAAGGAGAGAAGACCGCTCTTGTCAAGAGGAACACGGTAGCTGAGCAAGAACCCTGGGAGAAAAAAATATACTTAAGACATGGGCATAGTTAATAACAAGGGTCAAACCTGGAGTGCAGCAGTGACAAGAAATTGTAAAAAGAATTGGGCACAAAAATGGCCCCCTGCGACTGAATGTATTGTCATTGGTGCAGAAGTAGTAACTTGCCCAAAGCCATCTGTAATCTCTGTATTGAAAAGGCCTTCCTGAGGAACCCCAAGAGGCTTGAGCCCATTCTGGACTCTTGATCAGATCACTAGATCCCAAACAAATGGAGAAAGGGTTCAAACTGGATAACTCTGAATACTTGGAGTCCCTGGACTGGAAACAAGCATCCTAAGACCGGTTTCAGGCTTTCAGCCCTCATCAGCCAGGCTAGTACTGGGGTGAATGTATGACATTGTTAGGCATTTTGTCCATCAACTGTTGTTTTTGCATTTGTCACCCCGAGTGGGACGGGCATGCTCAGACGTGAGTCCCGTGCTCTCCATGCCACTGGAATCAAGCTATCTAGGCTGATTAGGGCTGAAAGCTCGAAACCGGTCCTAGGATGCTTGTTTCCAGTCCTGGGAGGACGTGGCTTAGCAGTTCGGGCTGAAATGTTCCCATGGGGCACAGGGTCAAGACTGATTTGCATATGGCTAGGTTCAAACTGGAATTGCATGGTGAGCAAAAAAACGATGGATTTAGGCCCAGATCTCTGTACTGGGTTGAATGTATGACATTGTTCTGCAATCTGTCCATCAACTGTTGTTTTTGCATTTGTCACCCCGAGTGCGACGGGTATGCTCAGATGTGAATCCCGTGCTCTCCATGCCACTGGAATCAAGCTATCCTGGCTGATGAGGGCTGAAAGGCCGAAACCGGTCCTAGGATGCTTGTTTCCAGTCCAGGGAGGACCTTGCTTGGCAGTTCGGGCTGCAATGTTCCCAAGGGGCACACGGCCAAGACGAATTTGCATATGGCTGGGTTCAAACTGGAATGACATGGTGAGCAAAAAAAGGATGGATTTAGGCCCAGATCTCTCTACTTGGGTGAATGTATGATACTGTTCTGCATTCTGTCCATCAGCTGTTGTTTTTGCATTTGTCACCCTGACTGGGACTGGTATTCTCAGACGTGAGTCCTGTGCTCTCCATGCCACTGGAATCAAGCTATCCTGGCTGAAAGCCCGAAACCGATCCTAGGATGCTTGTTTCCAGACCAGGGAGGACCTGGCTTGGCAGTTCGGGCTGGACTGTTCCCATGGGGCACAGGGTCAAGATTGATTTGCATATGGCTGGGTTCAAACTGGAATGGCATGGTGAGCAAAAAAACTATGCATTTAGGCCCAGATCTCTGTACTGGGGTGAATGTATGTCATTGTTCTGCCTTCTGTCCATCAACTGTTGTTTTTGCATAAGCAAAGGGAGGTGGTGGGGTTGGGAATGCAATATAAAATTAAATTAAAACTTAACTTCAGCCGCCGGCCGCCTCCAGCATCGCACTGCTTCTCCTCCTCTTCCCGGATGAGGTCTCAGCAGCCCCAGGGATGGACTCCCATCCAATCCCCGTGCTGCAGAGCAGTGCGGGTATTGGTCTGAGCAGGCAGGAAAAACGCCCTGCTCCGACCAGGGAGTCTGTGGGGTTTCTGCAGTCTGGCTGCTCAATGCAGCTGTGCTAGAGAAAACCTAAGTGCACATGTGTGTGTTTGGTGGGCCTGAGATGGCTGGCAAAAACACATATGTGGCACTTATGGAGTGGAGTGCACGTCGCACTCATCCTCTCCTCTCCCATGCCTCAGCCCCGCCCCTTTCAACAACGCTGGCTCAGAGCCGGCAAATGTAAAATAAAACAATGCGCAAGTTTTGTTTTATTTTACTTTTGCTGTCTCTGAGCCAGGCAGTGGGGCGACGCTCCTCCGCCATTGCAGAGGAGCCGCCACTGTGAAGTGAAATTATATTTTATGTACTGGGAGTGAACTGTGAGTTAGTTTTGGAACCTGTGTGTGTTTATTTATTTCTTGTGCACGGAGTTTGTGTCATTTATTTTAGCAAGGTAATTGTGTACATTTTGTTCATTTTCTTTGAGTAATAAATATGTTTTCATCCTGTGTAGTTTATTGCTGTCCTTCTTAGCCCCAAGGTGATTGAACTCCCTTCTAGATAAAATTAGATAGGAGCACCACTATTTGAGGTTTCATTCACTGATCAAAAGGCTCCTTTTTTGCTGACTGCATAGAGCTGTAACTATCTGGGAAAACCTCATGTCAGTACAACATACACTAGAGCTCTGAGGTAAGACCTCATGTCAACACAATACACAACATACAGAAAGGGGCCTTGGTCGGTCCCATGATGTTGCCCTGATTGGATCAGTGACTTTCTGGTAGTACTTTTACTAGATGGTAACCTTAGGGAACCTGGAACTTTCTTTCCAAAGCCATGTTATGCAGTGCACACTGTATATGGGTGTGTTTGGTATGTATGGTCAATACATTGCCTATGAGCAATGAGTTGGAAGTTTGGCTGCTTTAAATTGGCTGCACATTTTGAGAGGGAGATTCTAGCAAGTTTACCTTTCCCATGAGTGTATGTAATCTTTATATACATACACGAACCTTTTCGCTGTAACTGTCTCCTTAACCCTTCCCATTTTTCGTAGGATGTGTTGTCCTTGTAACACCTACTGTGCCACCTGTCTCTAGCACCTTCTTCTCACACCTTCCTTTGCACTATCCTTTACTTTAAATGTAACCCCGATCTAACCCTTGAAACCATTCTAACCAAACCCAAGCCTTACCGCGCCCCTTAGATCTTACTGGAGTCTTAACTGTGATGTTTACTCCTCACCTAATCCTATCTCGCACAACTTACCATACATTATCCTTCATGCAATATTAAACCCTAAATATAACCTAAAACTAACCCTAGACTTGTCCCTAATGGCATCCAGTTCTCATTCATATTTTCACTTTTTTCACCTTTTTGTATATTCTTCATTTATGTACTCAATTTTGTACTTTTCTAATTTATTTTTATCTCTGCTTGTTTTGTTTCACTACTTTTTAAACAAATATTTTCACTGCAAACTTTGACCGGCTCTGTATTATTTGCCTTGACACAGGAATCTACCCTGAGCGATGATTCCACGCCTCCCAGCAGCAGCCCCAAAATTACAGCCACGACTGCGCCTGAAACAAAATGTTCCTACCCCTACCACACGCTATCCCAGTCATCGGATGAGGTGAGACCTTTGTGTTATGGGGGCAGTCAGAAAGAACTTCAGGAGTCCTTTGTGTGCTGGGGGTGAGTTGGGGAGGGGGGAGGGCAAGGGAAGGCAGTCAGAACTGATGAGTCCAGGTGTTTAAATAAAAAAGGTAATATGACAAGAAAAAAAGAACTGAAAATATAAAAGGGTACAAAGGGAGGGGGGATGTCATAAAAAGGAACGAAGGAAGTACAGAAGCAGTGATACAGCAAGGACACCATGTGTCATAATGTACGCAGGGGTGGCTTTAGGCATGTGCAAGCTGTGTACCTGCACAGGGCCACCAAACCCCACGGGCCACCATGCAAATATATATCCTTAATATAATAATCTTCTGAGGATGGATACATATTTGCATGGCAGCCCCTGGCAAGGATTTGGCGGCCTCCGGCTTTGTTCCACTTCCAAACACCCTTATCCCCCCCTCTTCACTGGCCTCCGTGCTCCGCCCTGCCAGGAACCCCTCTTCTGGGGCCCCCTCCTTACGCTCCCTGCCCAGGGCCACCATGAGCCTAGAGCCGCCCCTGATGTACAGAAGGAAAATGGCCACAGCTGGGCAGTATAACTGTGGTTCTGTGCACCCCTCAGACCTCTTGACCCCAGTGCCACCTGATCCGTTGTATTAATACGTATACTGTACGGAAGGAAGGAGAGAGGCTCGGAAAAAAGGAAAGAGGTCATGATGGATGGAATAAATGAAGAAAGGGAGAGAGGGAGGCAGGTAATGGAGGAAAGAATGAAGGAAAGTAATGAGGGAGCATGTTAAGTTGGAGGGGTGGGAGATGTAAAGGTGACAGGAAGGAAGGAGTCAAGGAAGAAAGAACTCAAGGAAGAGAAAACAGGGAAGGATGGAAAAAAGGAAGGGAGAACGGAAGAGAGTAAAGGTTGGATGTGTGGTGGGAAGTACAGCAGGAATGGAGAAGCGAGGGTAGGGACACAGGTGGAAAAAAAGAAGCAATCAAGGGAAGAAATAAAAAGCAAGGATGGAAGGAAGGAAAGAAAGATGGAAGGAAAGAGGAAGGAGAGAAGAGAAGCGAGCAAGGAACGAAGCGAAAAATTTGAACAAATATGGGAGTGATAGGGGAGGGGTGAAAGAAAGGAATTGATTAAAGAAGGATTCGTGAAAGGAAAAAAGAAAAGAAGGGAGAAAGGAGGGTCAAGGTAGAAAAGGATTCAAAAGGAAAGAAAGAAGGAATGCAGGACAGAGGAGCTAGGAGAGGGAGGAAACACGCTGGGAAGGAAGAGATGAAGAAGGAAAGTGTGGAAAAAGGAATTGTAAAGGGAGGAAGGAAGTCGGGAAGGAAATAATGTTTTTTTTTTTAATGAGGGGACATATACTCCGAAAACTTTGTGGTAACTTGAGCTACAGCTGGACTCTCCCCCAAGGAGTCTAATGCATATGTACAGAAGCCAAGATTGTCTATAGTGAGGCCATAGGGTGTATCTATCATCAGGAAAGTAGTTCCAGTCGCAGTGCGATTCTTTAGGAGTCCCAAGCATCAGCTTCAGCTTTGGAGTCTTCCATGGGCATCAGTTAATAATCATTATAAACTAAGACTCTGCTGGTCTGAGCCCTGAGTGTCAGCATCCCCTTTTCTTCAGTTTTTAGATGAACCCATCACTCTGGCAACTAACTGGACCACTGAGCAGGTGGGCCAGTGGCTGGAGGGCCTGAACATGGAACAATATGTGGCGGAGTTTGCAGCTCGCGAGGTGGATGGGCAGCAGCTACTTCATCTGGATGGAGCAAAGCTGAAGGTATGAGGATTAAAGCCAAAGATCTGAGCGCCTTCGAGATTCTAGAGTTCCTATTGATAACTTGCAGCCTGGTTTTAATACAAATGAATGTATTCAGGTGTTATGACACCTTATGAATTTAATATTACACGTCGAATATAGCTTAATTTTAAGGCACAAATCACATTAAAAATGTTACACATTTACACATGATGATATTATATTCTCGAGATGCTCATCATTATTTTCCCAAATGAGGTAATTCCACAGGAGCCTATCCGGCATGTCTAGATCTAACCACTGGCTACCACTGTAGAAAGGAACAACGTTAAATCAGCATCAATTATATACCAAGACCAAGTCACACTACTTAATATCGAAATGCAGGCGTCATAAATCAAGTTGTTTCTGATAAAATTCAGAAAAAAATACATATGCTGAGAGTTTGGTAAGAAAATCAGCACTTTCAAACTTCAGACTTCCCAATGGCACCATCTTACTTTCTTCTCTCCTTTCTTTAGTTGACTCAGGCCCTGATTCTGAGTGTATCGTGTTCAGTAGGCAGGGACTTAACAAAGGCCCTTGCAGCGCCTACGGCACAGGGGGGCCTAACCCTTCAGGGGGCTCCCAAACCTTCAGAGACCCCATCGGCCCAAGGCCAATGAATATCTGTCAGATATCTGAGGCTCACGGGCCCTCCTTCATCACATTCTGCTTGGGCAGGGGGATCATTTAGCGTCACACCACTGCTGGAGGAGGGCGGGCAAAATCTGGGTGTTTTGGAACTGCATATTTTAACTCACCATTGCAATCCTTGAAGTGCAAGTGTGCACTTCCACTACTTTTCCCTCATAGCTAACATCCACCTATCTCCTCGCAGAGCAAAATCGAATGGTCATGTTAAAGCGAGACTGATTTTATTCAATGCCTTTTGAATTAACATAGCTTTTTATAAATTGTGTGTACGTGGGCAGGTATTCTCAATGGGCCCAAACTTTTTACAAAAGTAATTCAGTTGCGCTCTGCAGTGAGTAGAAGTAGCCCGTAAGAGTCTGGAGACTTGCGTTCCTTTGTGTGTTACAGTTCATCAATGTAGAAAGAGATCCGCCTTCCACGCTCTATGCATAACTGACATCATCATACAAAATAAACGAAATGTGCTCGTTGTCAAAGAAGCTTGACTCACACCCACCATTACATATCCTCCAGATCTTGGTCCATCTAGGCTACGGCGTTCAATGTATCAATCGAACACATAAGGTAGGAGGAGGACTTGTATCATCCTGCCCTGCAACCTTAGTCATGCAAGGACACATCATTTGATTTCCACTTCCCATTCTCAGCATCATTGACAGACCCTTCAAAATTGATATCCAGATCCTGCAAGAACTTAACACCTTAGCAGCTATGGAACGTCCAGCTCCAGTGCTGAACGTTCCATTGCGCAGGTGAGGTTCAAACGTCCAACGGCCGACAGCAGCACTCCTGAGGTAGTGGTGCCGTCGGCCGTTGGACTAGGCGCAGCACTTATGAGGTTAATAGAAGAAATCTCAGTTTTCAGTACTTCCTCCTCTATTCAGAACTCCCTTTCAACAGTCCTAAGAGAGTTTAACCTCATCACCACTTCTAGCAAATAGACAGTAAATGAGTCCCTCATTGCTCACTTCAGCTTTGTGTCTGTCAATACGTTTCAGAATACATCCACTCCAGAGGCGACACATTCAACCTCACCCTAAGATCCTCACTTTCAATTACCGCTAGATTGAACAGACCACCTCGTCATCTCCCCCTTCACCCTCCACATCGCTCCGCAGCACCATGGTCAACCAAAGAAGAGGGAGGTACACATTCTCCTCCTTTAAAGTCCTCCCTGTAACCACCCTCAAGAGGAACTCATTCATCTGTAAACTCCAAGTAGTCCAAATTAGATGTCATTGAAATATTCGATGAACACTACACAATTCTGAACAACTTTCTAGAACATCACACATCTGAAACACCATCCTCTATGTTTACACCCTCTACACTATGGTACACCTCAGAGCTCCTAGACACAAGTGTGACATATACTGAGAAGAACAGAACTGGAGGTGAGTGGATGCCTCAAATGACCTCACCTGAATCAGAGTAGTCGGCATTCTACAGATCCCCCATCACCAAAACTAAAGCCACCTTCTGCAAGATTGCAGTCAACAAAACAACTAATAGAAGTGCAACACCTTTCAAAGCTCTGCATGCGCACACTCCTGGACCCTCCAATTCCACAGTCAGTAGACAAATACAATGCCATCACCTTTTCAGCCAAGTCGATCAATAAACTGAGATACCTTATTGACAGCACAAAGCAGAAATCCACTGTGCCTCCTGTCCCCTATTGATCCACCTGCAAGTAGTCAGCCTCCGACCAGGACACTCCTGTCTCCCCCTGCCCAACATCATCAACATCTCCCTCAGCCAAGGAACCTTCCTGCATGTCCTTAATAAAGGGGAGTTCCACCTGCTCCTGCAGAAACAAACCCTGGACCAAACAATCTTGCCAACTACTGCCCCAACACTCACCTCATTTGTGTTGGAGAAATCCATAATGTAGAATTCACCTGAATATGAGAGGTGACCAAGAAGGGTTCTACAGGGCTACCAATCCTGCTTCAGATCACACTTCAGAGAAGAAACACCGACTCCCCAAGTAGTCAACATTGCCCACCTCACTAATGATAAAAATGGTCCCTGCCTCCTGATCCTGCTTAACTTCTCTACAGCCTTAGACAGCCACCCACAAAGTTCTGATCCACATCCTAGAAACTCAAATATATTTCTCTGATATACCTGCAAATATTAAACTCTTACTCACCAAATTCCTCAAGTTTGTACAGATGGAAATCTCAATATTTCCGAACCTCCCCTTATTCTGCAGAGTACAACAGTAATCCACTGCTCCCTCATTTTCAACATATACATGAAGTCTGATGAATCCATGCTCAACATTAAGATCCATCAATATGCCGATACACTCAACACTATTTCAAAATCTCCGGGGATAATGTCATTCAACGATTGCTTCGAGCTAATCCAGAACTGAATATCAAGTATCAAGACTAATTTCCTCTTATTCACTAACACTAGCAAACAAGCACAGATTCAAGTGTAGCTCTCCGACATGAACATAGATAGCTTCACTCACCCACTGCCAAGAAAATTTGAAATCCCTTGAATTCGCCCTTGACACCCACCTCACTTCACCTCCAAAGAACATATAGCCAAGAAAATTAAGAAAACAGAGTACCTGCTGTCCGTCCTGAAAAAACCTGAAATCCTTTCTACCGCAGTCAACTTTAAACAACAGTGGAAGCACTGGCCATCTCTCACCTGGATGGACGAAATGCTCTGCTCCGTGGCCTCCATGACACCAAACTGGCACCCTTGCAAACATCCACATTTGGGTGGATATCACCCAAACATTGAAGGAGTGGAGAGGTGTGGGGCAGCGGCCAGGGCAGCTGACTTCGGAGCACAGGGTTTATGGTTTGATCCGAGGCACCTCAGCACCATATGACTCTGGTCAATAGCTCACTTAGGCCTAGATGTAGGTAATTTCATTTTACCACTTCTTAAATACCGAATTTTACCGATTCGGTATTTAAGAAGTGGTAAAATAGAGGGGGGAGGGGATGTAGGTATTACAGAATCGGTAAATACCGAATCGTTAAGATTCGGTTTTTACCGATTCTGTAAATACCGATTCGGTAATGCCCATTTATTCCTATGGGCATTGAAGCCCATAGGAATCAATGGCCATTACCGAATCGGTATTTACCGATTCGCTAAATACCGATTCCAGCAAGGGTGCAGGGGGTGTCACTTTGACACCCTCTAGCACCCCAAATACAGGCTTGTGTGCAATGTGGCACACATACATGCCCTAAGGGCATGTCTGTGTTTAACATTGCACAGGTGTGCATGCACAGATGTGCATGCACACCTGAATTCAGTATTTTACCACACAATAGGATTGTGTGGTAAAATACCGACTCTTAAGGGCCTGTGGCACTGTAAACTGTGCCACCTACATTTGTAATTACAGAATCTGTGTATTTACCGATTCGGTAATTTACTGAATCGGTAATTTTACCGAATTTGTAAATATACCGATTCTGTAATTTTCAGCCCCCTACATCTGAAAACCCTAATACCGGTCGGAAACAGCCAAAATCGGCCGTTTCCGACCAGTATTAGGGCTCCGACATCTGGCCCTTAATTTCCACGACGGCCCCCAGCGCCTTGAGACCCGTAAAGGTTTATAAGTTTGCGCTTTACAAATACGGATTTATTTATTTAAGGAACAGCATTGGCTCCCCCTTGAGACCTGCATCACCTTCAAGGCCCGCTTTACAATCTATAAGGCTTTCAGTACCAGCATCCCTGCATACCTTTCTAATAAACCATCCACTGCAGACCAGCAGCCAAGACAGTGCCACACTGGAGACATAGAAATGTAAGAAAGGAATGACCAGAAGGGAGGCCTTCTCCATCCGCACAGCGAGGAAATGGAGCAACAACCCAGTCAACATGAGATCTAGTCCCACCCTCTTGTAATTCAGAAAGAAACTAAAGACAGATAGCAACCTACTTATTGCCTGCCTCATATAAACACTCATGAATCTTACTCCCGGGAACCGACCTTGGGCTGGCACTGTTTCTTCCCAGCTAGGTTTGTGGTACACACATCTCTCTTCATGCTTTCATATTTGTTAATTTAGTGGCAAACTGAGACACACTGTGTAAAAATAGTGATTATTTGTTGAAGCGGGGGCAGGGGGGGGGGGGTAAAAACCCACTTAGAATAACGATCTCAATCCTTGTCAGGGGGAACCATTGAAGTTCCTAAATAAACTGTGTTTAACCCTCTGGTAGCTTGGCCCGAAGCAGTCATGATTTCATGTCCTGGGGACAACACTTTTATGCCCAGTGCAGCTCTGTTTGTGGGGGTCCTTAACACTAAAATTGATTTAGAGCAGTTCTTCCCTTTCCTCTGGGTTTGACTCCAGCCTGACTAGTGAAACAAAGGCAAGGATAAGCCTGGTGTCAGGTTCTTCTGTGTGGGCAAGTGCAGACCCCATAATCAGGGCAGGGGCACCACTCTTCAACTATCTTTTCAGGAAGACCCACACCCAAGCCCTGTGTTCACTGCCTGAGAGGAATACAGCAGGGGTGTGTTAACACCTAGGTACTGACAGAGAGGTGGTTTTATATTAAGAAATGAAAATAACAATATCCGAAAATAGTAAATTAAACTTGGACTTTATCAATAAGTTGGATTTTACATTATTATCAAAGCCTTTAAAATATATTTCTTGCAGCTGCTCTCAAACTGAATTTAGCCCTTATTAAATGTAATAGGATAAACCAGTGTTAGCTTATGGGAGGCCAGCCTTGTACAGTGAAAAACTACTTTGGAGATTTTTCACTGCCAGGACATGTAAAACATTAAATATAAATGTCCTCATTTTTAAATATCATGCACCCTGCTTCAGGGGCATTTAGAGAATATCTTGGGGGTGACTTATAAGTATTAAAAAAGAAGGTTTAGGCCTGGCAAAGGGTTTATTTTGCAAGGTTGACATGGCAGTTTTAAACTAGGTTTAACTTAGAGGAAGTGTGTAAACTAATGTTTTAACACTGAACCGTAATAAAATGAAAATATACCACAAGAAAAATCCCCAAACTAATTTAGAAAAATAGGGAATATTTTAATAAATACAATTACACGAAAACAACAACATAACATATTTGGAACCGAAGGCATGAGTTTTTTCAAGTTTAATGTAAAAATAGCACCAAGAGGCATGAAGTGCCAACTGCAGGTTGCACTGAACTGGGACAAAGTCACAAGTTAAGGCTGACCATGATAGAGCAGGAGCTGCATGGCTCCGAGAGGCTCCGCGTTGCTCTGAATCAAATCCACTGAAACGTTTGGTTAGGCAGGATGAAGTGCTCTTTTACTTCAGTCAAGGGTCCAGAACCTGAGGGCAGCAGAAGGGACCAGGTAAGATCCAGTTGGGTCTGGTCAGCTGGGAATCAAGAAAGGCCTCTGGAAACTTGTATCCCTGTAGTTTACAAAAGAGGTCCGCCAACTGACCCTTGGAGTCACTTAAGGCTTCCTGGGTTCACTGCAAGCATGTCCAGTCTTCCTTCAGGCTTCAGACAGCAAGGCAGTCCTTGTTCAGAGTTTTCACAAGTCCAGGAATGTTCTGATTTCATGTTCTGGGGAAAAGACTTTTATGCCCAGTGCAGGTCTGTTGGTGGGGGACCTTGACACTAAAACTGATTTAGAGCAGTTCTTCCCTTTCCTCTGGGTTTGACTCCAGCCAGACTAGTGAAACAAAGGCAAGGATAAGCCTGGTGTCAGGTTCATCTGTGTGGGCAAGTGCAGACCCCTTTGAAGTATAATCAGGGCAGGGGCACAGCTCTTCAACTAACTTTTCAGGAAGACCCACGCCCAAGCCCTGTGTTCATTGCCTGAGAGGAATACACATCTCACTCCAGGGAGCAGCAGGCGTGAGTTAACACCTAGGTACTGACAGAGAGGTGGTTTTATATTAAGAAATGAAAATAACAATATCCTAAAATAGTAAATTAAACTTGGGCTTTATAAAAAAGTTGGATTTTACATTATTATCAAAGCCGTTAAAATATATTTCTTGCCGATGCTCTCAAACTGAATTTAGCCCTTATTAAATGTAATAGGATAAACCAGTGTTAGCTTATGGGAGACCAGCCTTGGACAGTGGAAAACGACTTTGTAGATTTTTCACTGCCAGGACATGTAAAACATTAAATATAAATGTCCTCATTTTTAAATACCATGCACCCTGCTTCAGGGGCATTTAGAGCTATCGTAGGGGACACTCATAAGTATTAAAATAGAAGGTTTAGGCCTGGCAAAGGGTTTATTTTGCCAGGTTGAAATGGCAGTTTTAAACTAGGCTGCAATGGCATGTGGAGAAGTGTGGCTCAGGGGTTAGAGGCGGCAGACCCGGAAGCTGAGATCGGCCTTGGACCAGGGTTCAATTCCCCGCCTCGGCGGGTCTTGGGCTCAAATATTCCACGGACTCGATAATTCTCGCTCCGGTGCCTTCTCAACTCACGGGTTCACACTCTGCGACTCTGGGCAATAGCTTGCTTAATCTCCACAACGGCCCCTCGCGGCGGGATGCCTGGCTTTCACCTTGTGGATACCCTGCCTGGGTTATCTCACAGGGGAATACCAGGACGGGTTCCCTAAGCAAGCGCCGGGAAACCCTTTGTGGGTAGCTGTGCGCTATATAAGCTCAAATACATTTACATTTACATGCCTGAGACATGTTTTAAAAACTGCTTTAGTAGGAGGCACAATGAGAGCTGCAGCCCACAAGTAGCATTTAATTCAGAGGCCTTGATTATCTGTTGTGCCCTTTACTATACCAGGGATTTATAAGGAAATTAAAGGTGCCAATCATGTGTATGCCAATGTTACCATGTTTTAATTGGAGAGCACAAGCCCTTTTTATTTTGCCACTGCTTATCAGGGCTATCATCTGGCTGCATAATATAGACAATGTGTCTTTGGAATGGGACACACCAGCAATTTAAGGAGTATTTTGAAGCCATCAACTACATTGATTGCAAACTGAGCTTTACTAATAATATGGACAGCAAACAGATTGACTTCTTGGATATTTGAGTTTATGTCCAAAATCTTTAATTGGAATCAACTATGTACCGGAATCCAACCGCTACAAATAGTGTTCTGCATGGAACCAGCTTCCCTCGTATCAAGAGTATCTCCTAGAAGAAACCTTTCCAGAGAAGAAGATACTGAAGCCCAATTTAAAGAAGTAAGGAGGGGATACCCACCATCATATATTGAACAAGAAGCAAAGAGACTATGAACGGAGAATATGAACAGAATATGAACGGAGATCCTAGCAGAGAACCTAGTCCAACAAAATGGGAACTCTTACAACCTGAGAGTGATCACTACATATAGCAAAAAGAGCAAGGAAATCAGAAAAATCCTCCACAGACACTGTAACATCTTGCTCAGTGACAATGACCTTGCCAAAGCCGTAGGACCAAAACCACAGGTCACATATAAAAAAGTATCACCGATCAAAGACACAAAGCCAGACTGGTGAGGAGCCATTTCATGGATCACCGCTCTGACAACCGGCTAGATAAACAAAACAAGGGATTTTTTTAAATGCAATAATTCAAGGAGTGCAGAATAGGGATGAATGTCAAAACCATCATTGACATAAGGCGGAAACAAATATCCATCAAACAGAAAACCATGTGCAATTTCCAGTATGTAGTGGACATCATCGAGAGTTGTTGTGCACTTAAATAGATTGGAAGCACAATCTGTCCTCTGAGGAAAAGAATAATGGAGCATATACGTGCAGTACAGCATCAGGATATGAGGTATGCAGTTGACAAACACTATGCCCTATCACATGATGAGGATTGGAAGATCATGAGGACAATGGGTTGGCACATGTACAAAGAATGAAAGAGGCAGGGACAGAACATTACAACTACAGAGGTTGGAGAGTAGATAGATCATGAAACTTCACTCGAATGCACCGCATGGCCTCAATGCGGATGAAGAATTGCATTTACCCCTGTGAAGAAGGATACGATTGAAATGAAGGACAGTAATCTCTCTCCCCTATCTCATTGACATTTATACAGAAAGTCTGTGATGTACTACTTTACTCTCTGGCAACCAATGGAATACTGTCCAAACCATATCATGTTATTTATTTTTCTCTCTCACAGGGGTCACCCAGCCAAACATGTGTGTTATGTCTCCTTCATACATCTCTCTATCTTGTCTTTATCTTTTCTCCCTCTTTCTTCTTTGTACCTTTTGGCCTTGATCACATACCTGAGCCTAACTATAACGTCCCTGTAAGCTTTGTTTTTTTTCAGTGAATTTCTATGTTTTTTTAAACTCCATTTCCTAATGAAAATGTCAATGTAATCTTTGTTTATTCCAGTGAATTTCTATGATTTTTTTTAACTAGTAGTCATGTTTGCAGAGTGGTGGAGAAAGGGGGCTGGTTGATGGCTCCTAAGGGTCTTCATCAGCCAAGGAGACTTCATCCCCCAACCAGGAGCACGCCAGGAGGTGCGTTTGCAGAGTAGTGGAGAAAGAAGGAGGGGCCTCCGGGAAGTTGCCAGCTTTTACATTTGTAATTTTTTTTGGGAAGGGGGCTGCGTGGCCCCAAATCCATGGACCATCTTGGGCCCTGGGGACTCCATCCCCCAGGGTCTGGCCCATTTTTATTTTGTTTAAGAAAATACAACAGGAGGGAGCCACTTCAAGGTCGATTACGACCCCTGGGCCATTTTTGGCCCTGGGGACTCCATCCTCAGGGGCCAGGCCTTTATACTTTTTTTTTTAAAAGGGGAGGGGTCCATGCTGCCCCCCTCCCTTGGCCTATTTCGGCCCATGCACCCCATCCCCCAGGTCCAGGCCTTCATTAATATATTTTTTAATAGGGAAGGGGGGCCCGCACATCCCCCCTCCTCGGGCCAACTTCAGCCCCGGGACCCCATCCCTGGGGCATGGCTTCCTCGTTGGGTACTGCGGCGGAAGCTTAAAGGCCCCCGCAGTCCCTGCCGGCTTCCTGCCTTCTGCGGGAGCCGGCATTGCTTTTACACACAGGGAGCTGCTGACATGTAGCTCCCTGTGTGTAAAAGCAAAGTGCTTCTCTGTGAGCAAGCAAGAGCAAAATACTCTCGCTTGCTCCAAGCGGAGCACTGTTTGCTATGGCATGGCGGGTGTGCTGCTTCCACCATTTATTTATTTATTTTATTAAACTTATAATGCGCACAGCTACCCACAGTGGGTTTTCCGGCGCTAGGGACAGACTAGAGAAGAACTAGCAGAGTGATATTGCAGTTAGAAGGACTTCCGACATTACTGCTGAAAAAGCCAGGTTTTAAGTCCCTTGCGAAAACGGAGAAGATTACGTTCCGTCTTCAGGGTCACGGGTAGGGCATTCCACATCTTCGGACCCAAATGGGAGAAAGAACGACCTCCCATTTTAATCAGCCTAAATCTGGGAACGGCGAAATCGCCGTTTCCTGAAGATCGTAATTTTCGGCTGGGCTTATAAGCCTGAACTAGGCCCTGTAGATATTTAGGAGCTAAGCCTTGTTTTATTTTAAATAAATGACACAGGGCTTTAAATTTGATTCGGCTTGGAACTTTAAGCCAATGAAGGTCATGAAGTGCTGGTGAGGCGGAAGCTCTCCTCGGAACATTTCAGAGAAGCCGGGCAGCCGCGTTCTGAACAACTTGGAGTTTTTTAGTTGTTTTCTGGTCAGCTCCAAGATAGAGAACGTTACCGTAGTCCAAGCGTGAAATCACAAGTGCCTGGACCACGGTTCTCTGTGTCGAAGGTGGTAGCATCCACAAAATCTTCTGAAGCCATTTCAAGATGACAAAACACATTGAGGCCACCTTCACGGCCTGCTGTCTCATAGTAAGATTCTCATCAACGAGAAACCTGAGGTTGCGTACCACGGCCACCAGCAAAGGGATGGAACCCATGTCGGTAGGCCAATGATGGGGGCCCCATAGGTCTTTACCCTTGCCCAATATCACCACCTCGGTCTTATCACCGTTAAGCTTCAAAAAATTTCTCTTCATCCATTCAGAGACTCGAGTCAGACCCACTTTCAGTGCTGAGATGTCATTGCCCTCCTTGTTAGAAAGAGAGAAAATAATTTGGGTATCATCAGCGTAGGAGTATACAATGAGACCAGCTTCTTCAATGATGATAGCTAAAGGTCTGACATAGATATTAAATAATAGGAGACTGAGTATAGACCCCTGAGGAACTCCATACGCCGATGGTCAAATTTTAGAGGAGGCAGAGGCAGAAAAGACCTGGAAAGTGCGGCCACCTAGGAAGGAGGCTAGCCAGGCAAAAGCAGAACCCTCCACTCCCAGGGACCGTAGAGTTTCAATGAGGATGGAATGCGACACAGTGTCAAACGCCGCGCTCAAATCAAGCAAGACGAGGGCAGATGTTTCACCATGGTCGACACTGTGTCGCAACCTCTCGGTCACACCCAGTAGTGTGGTTTCGGTACAATGATGTGCTCTGAAGCCTGACTGGGATGGATGTAAAAATCCCGAGCTCTCCACCAAATGGGTTAATTGTGTGTTAATATGCCTCTCCAGGATCTTAGAAAGAATAGGGAGCAATGAGATGGGCCTGAAGTTGGAGAAATTGGCTGCATCCGCTCCAGCTTTCTTCAACAAAGGGACAATCATGGCGTGCTTCCATTCCTGCGGAACAGTGTATTCCAGTAGCGACATATTAAGAAGTTGCATTAACACGCGGCTTGGGCCAAGGTCCAATTGTTTTAGGAGTTTGGCCGGTAACGGGTCACGTGGGGAGCCAGACTTAATACTAATAAGGCAGGAAGAGAAAGAAGTGTCATCAAACAACAGCCAATCAGTAAGTTTGGTCGGGAAAGAAGGCAGAATCACAGGAGTCAGCGCGGGTCCAGATGACAGCGTATTATCAGAATCATGACAGTTAAGTGAGTTGTAAATGCGTTCTACTTTCTCTATAAAAAATTCTGCAATAGAATTGCACTGAGCCTTGTCTAGGACGGGAGGAGCAGGTGCCTGGTCCGCGCCTGTTTGTTTTTTCACCACCAAAAAAAGGGTGCAGGGGCAATTCTGGGCAGTCGTGACAGTATTAACAATGTGTACAGCTCTGGCCATTTTACAGTGGTGGTGGTAGTTTTTGAGAACTTCCTTATAGGCCACTTTACGGGAAGGGGAGTAGGAACGTCTCCACTTCCTTTCAAAAGTCTTACAATTGGATCTCATACGTTTTAAATCGTCAGAGAACCAGGGCGCAGGAGAGCGATGGGAAGAAGAAGTCTTAAGTGTCAGAGGGAGAGACTCATCAATAGCCGAGTTTAACCAGGTGGATACTGCGATATTAGACACAGATACCGATGACTCAATGTCCGGTAAAGTACTCATCAAACGCCTGTTAAAACTGGCTATATCGAGTTTACTCCATCGACAAATATACTCCTTCTTATTGCTGTTATGGCAGGACGGTAAATTAGTCCGAGAAAGAAAAAAATAAACAGCAAAATGGTCTGACCATTCTAGAGGGCGGGCAGAAGAAGGACATTCATATGAAGGTTGGAAAGGACAGGATCTAATAGATGCCCAGCAATATGAGTAGGCCCCGCATTACACAAGTGGATGTTAAGAGCTTCCAGCTCCGACAGGCACTG
Source organism: Lissotriton vulgaris (assembly GCF_964263255.1). Lineage (NCBI taxonomy): Eukaryota > Metazoa > Chordata > Amphibia > Caudata > Salamandridae > Lissotriton > Lissotriton vulgaris. The sequence continues at coordinate 1,733,080,407 of NC_141693.1, forward strand.
TTTGCTAACGTTGCATTGACCATCCTCAAAATGAAGGTTTAAGTCGCCAAGAATGGTAAAATTGGCGGCCTTCAGGAGTATAGGAGCGATGGTTTCTGCAAAGGATGAAGCCCAGGCTTTGGAATTGCCAGGGGGACGATAAATCAGGAGGCCTGACAGGGTGAACTGGGGACTAATGGCTAACTTAAAAAGTCCAGCTTCACAACCCGGCAAAGGGAGGGCCTCAAATTTGCATGTATAGTTGGATTTAAATACTATGGCAATGCCACCCCCTTTAGCAGTATCTCTGTCCTTCCTGACTATTGCATAGCCATCAGGAATGGCCATAGCAATATCCGGACCGGAGCTTTCATGAAGCCATGTTTCTGTAAGAAACAAGGCGTCGGGTTTTCTTCAGCTATGAAATCGTAAATATTCTTTTTATGCTTAGGGAGTGACCTACAGTTTACACTCCAGAAGTGGAGTTTCTAGCAGGAGATGGTAGGCTTGAATACACCAGATCGTCCTCTAGATTTGCCACGTTTATATAGACGTTTCATAGAGTTACATAACAACATCTTACCAGTAGTAAAACCACAGTATGTGCAACTAAAGTTATTCATAGGCAAAATTCAGATAGAGCAGCGTGTCGATGAAACATATCTGAGCACTTTCAACTCCTCACTTGTATAAATGATAGTAAAACCGGGAGGAGCGATGGCAGATGTAGAAGAAGCAGAGTAGGTAGCCCCTAGGCCCGTCCTGGCGTGGACGGGCGTAGACGGGCTTACCTCTGGCGGACCTCCGGCACGCCATGGGAGCGCACGCTGCGCGCAGACGCTGTGCGCCTGCAAGTCAGCCCTTAAGTAGGGTATGGTGAATGCCCCATAGAAAGACTAGCACGCTCCCCAAGATGGCGTCTTGGGAGCGTCATGAGCCCAGGCCCCACACCTAAGATGGCGGTCAGGGGGAAAGACAGAGCACGAAGCTCACCAAAGTGGTGAGTGATTTAACAATTAGTGTGCAGGCAATGCGGAAAAGTAATTTCAAGAATGCAGAGCGGGATTTCTAATCATTTACACATTTAAAATCGGGTCGTGTTTTAAAAAGATTAAATGCCGGTCGGCACTTCCAGCAGCAGCGTTTTCCTTCAGGAAGAAGTAGCGCTAGTATAGAGTAATGCGCGAGGCTTCTGAGCCCATTGAATAGTGTTTGCTAAATGCCCCACAGAAAGACTAGCACGCTCCCCAAGATGGCGTCTTGAGAGCGTCACGAGCCCTGGTCCCACACCTAAGATGACGGTCAGGGGGAAAGACAGAGCACGAAGCTCACCAAAGTGGTGAGTGATTTAACAATTAGTGTGCAGGCAATGCGGAAAAGTAATTTCAAGAATGCAGAACAGGATTTCTAATCAATTACACATTTAAAATCGGGTCGTTTTTTAAAAAGATTAAATGCCGGTCGGCACTTCCAGCAGCAGCGTTTTCCTTCAGCAAGAAGTAGCGCTAGTATAGAGTAATGCGCGAGGCTTCTGAGCCCATTAAATAGTGTTTGCTAAATGCCCCACAAAAAGACTAGCACACTCCCAAAGATGGCGTCTTGGGAGCGTCACGAGCCCTGGTCCCACACTTAAGATGGCGGTCAGGGGGAAAGACAGAGCACGAAGCTCACCAAAGTGGTGAGTAATTTAACAATTAGTGTGCAGGCAATGCGGAAAAGTAATTTCAAGAATGCAGAGCGGGATTTCTAATCAATTACACATTTAAAATCGGGTCGTTTTTTAAAAAGATTAAATGCCGGTCGGCACTTCCAGCAGCAGCGTTTTCCTTCAGCAAGTATAGATGGTGCCATAGCACCCGCCATGCCATAGCAAACTGGAATTTCCCAGACACCTTGGAACATTGCTGGAGCAAGTTCTGGGGGTGGTGTCCCCAGGACCATGTAGGGCTCCTGGAGGGGCACCACACAGGCCCCTCCTTTGCTCCTATTTTCCCCTGGCAGGTGGTGGTCTCTGGGGTTGGGGGTCTGCACTGTACCCCCCTAATTATTGCGTTTCTGCCCCAGGGAGGAGTCAGTCCCTGGGGTTGCAGGGGAGGCCATCGGGCGGTCCCCGGGGCTGCAGGCGGGCCAAGTGGGCCCGCCCGTATTAATAATTAAAAATGCCCCGGGGAAGCGGAGCCCCCTGGACCTGGCCCACCCGGGAGTTATGCTAATACAAGTGCTGGAGCCAGCGATTGCTTTTTTAAAAAATGTTGCAGCGGGTCCATCTGCGAGTCCACTGCAAAATTTCTACCCCCTGCTGGGTCACTCAGGCCCCCCACCACTATATCTGGGGGGGTCAGGTTATACCTTCCATGCTCCCTTTTCTTTATTTTTAGGTCGAGCCTGGGTAGTGCATGTGCTGCTCTGCGAGGCATGCTGTATTCAAGTATGGACTTGAAGCTCTGCCCCTATTTCTCACTGGCTTGTGTCATTCTCCTTTGTAAATGTTGGTTTCTTAATCGTTAATAGGCTTGCTAGTCCCTCCTTAGTACCGCCTTGTCTTCATTTGTAACCTCCCACGAGGAATGGCCCTTTTACTTCTTTTGTTAAACGATATGTCTTATTTTGTCTGTAAGCACTATTTTTCTTTAATGAGTTTCTCCTACTGCAGGCAATACATGCTTTCCTGCAACATTCAGCACACCATGCGTGCTTTAACTTTTCAAGAAGAGTCCCAAGATGACTGCCAACACTTTCTGGTTGACGTGTTGGCCACCAATCAAATTTGTGTATGATCTGCGAGTCTACTACAAGGACTTGCGTCCCAAGATATCTAAATTATTTAAAGTTACATATCTGAAAAACTACTGAACGGATTTACACCAAATCACAAAAAACACACTTTCTGGACCAACATCTAGCTGTCTGCAAAATTTGGTGTAATTCCGTTCTGCCGTTCGGCTGAAGTCGTGTTCACAAAATGAAAAATCTCCATAGACTTAACGTGAAGAAAATGCATTTTGGGACCCCCTTTTTTCTTGGCCCCCACTTGACGGACCACCACAAACCTTTCTACACATCAGCTGAGCCAAAAAGCGGAATTTTAGGGAAAATCTAGTGGAGATTCGTCAAGCGGCTCCTAAGTTATTGACAAAAAAAACAAAATAACATTTCCTATGGATACTTTGGTCCTAACTATAACTACCTACTGGCTGGTGCCAGTAGGCGAGTGTGTGTGTGTCTGTGTGTGTTTGGGTGTGCACGTGTGTGTGTGTACGCACGCAATCCCAGATGTAACTCATCCATCAGAGGGGACATGGGCTCCAAAGTTTTGTGTTTCGTCAGGCAAAGTTTATTTTACGAGGACATGACGATATGTGTGTGTGTGTGTTTATATGTGGGTTGTGTATATGAATATATACATTCAAACCACAATGCAGTGATCCTACCATGAAGCAACAATAGTCATATTGTGGTGACACATCCCCTCAATGTACTTGGCAGGCAAACCAACCCATAATCATTAAATTACAATGAATTGTGCTTACTGTGATCCAGTCTCAATACATGTCAGCTGTACTTTAGAGAGTTTTTAGCTCCTATGCCAATACATACATACATCAATGTGAATATGTTTAACAAATATCATCGGTCACAATGATGAGGATTCTCAACCAAGTCAACTTTTTAGCAACCAAATATAATTCCATTACAACTCTTATGTCTCTTACTTTGGATTCCTTCAACCTCAAGACCTTCTTTCATGACTTCCACCCCAGACATATTGAGAATGGTCTTGAGGTAGAGCTGAGGAGGAGAACCACTACCAGTTCTCATGCGTCCGTGCCTGTGCTTGGCAACTCACTAAGGGGCACATGCAGGAAAGTTACATTTACTGATTATCAAATAATTATTTTTAAGAAATCACTATTTGGTAATCGCAAAATCCAATGCATCAAAACAGGCTGCAAATAGCAATTCTCTAATTGCGATTCCTTAAGAATCGCAAAAGCAATTAGGGAATCGCTATTTGCTATTGCGATTCCATTTTTTCTTATGGGCCTAAAGGCGAAGTGTGGCTCACTGGTTAGAGCAGGCAGACCCTGGAGCAGAGGTCAGAAGCAGAGGTCAGACCCGGGACCAGGGTTCGATTCCCGACGCGGCAGGGTGTTGAGCCCAAATGTCCACGGACTCGATAATTCTCGCTTCGGTGCCTGACCTAATCATGGGTTCACACTCTGCAACTCTGGGCATTAAGCTTGCTTAATCTCCACAACGGCCCCCCGCGGCGGGATGCCTGGCTTTCACCTTGGGGATGCCCTGTAGGGGCTATCTCACAGGGAAAAACCAGGACGGGTTCCCAAGGCAAGCGCGGAGATACCCCTTCGGGGGTCGATTCTGGCGCTATATAAGAAATGTAATAATAATATAATAATGGTCTTGCATTGCCTAAATTGCGATTACGTAGTTGGTAATCGCAAATCAGGTAATGCAAAGGCAAGGGTGCCCAGAGGCCTAAGGCCCCCCTGAGACACCTCTAACAAATGACAGGTGCACATTTAAGGGACACACATGCCGTAGGGGCATGTGTGCGCCACATGGCACTTTGAAAAATGCAGTTGTGTGCATTTTTCAAAGTATGCACCTATTAGCATCAACTTGAAGTTGATGCTAATTAGCGTTCCTAAATGCACAGTTGGCCTTTAGGAAAGGCTGCTTGCATTAGCATTAGGGAATCGCAAATTGCAATTCCCTATTTGCATTCTCACTTTAGGGAATTGCAAGAAATTGCAAATACCTAAATTGCGAATCTCAAAACTTTCATGCATTGCGAAAGGACATTTTGCGATCGCAAACGGACGATTTTTGCGAATCACACTGTTTGCGATTGCAAAATACCTTGGTGCATGTGCCCCTTAGATATCTAGCATATCAAGGTGTGGAACCTGTTATTTTAATGTTCTTAACATTATGTTGATGTGTGGATACAGTATTGATTTTGTCCTTCATGCAGGATATTCTTGTGTTATGTTTGGTGTGCTCAGCATGGGATGGCAAAATGGACGGTCTTGGTGTCTTACCACCTCCATGGCCATGACTTCTAGCTCAGGGTCCATAAACGTATACTTCCTTATCATGCTGGGGTCAATCATGAAAATGTTTGTTAGGTTCCTGCTTATGATGACTGAATGATATCAGAGGATGGCAATGGATTCTGTTTGTCATGTTTTAGAGGTAGACACTTCCTCACAGTGTTGCTCTGGCTGTTTCTGGTGTCTTTGGATTCGTTTCTGTCTCCTGAGACTTCCAAATGGATTTATGCTTGTGCTATTAATTAGGGCATCATAATTACTGCACCTGGCAAATAGCACATATTTGATCTTTAACACAAGAGGTAAATACCAATTCTGCAGTACATAGTAAAAACTCATAATCAGTGTTATGTGGTATTTCCCCCAACCAAGTGGATCTCTATTTACCGAATGAGTTAGTTTGGCTGTTTTTAACACCAAACCCTTAACTGAGGCCTTAGCAGTATTCCTATTTCTACCCAGCAACAGCTTTCATATTAAATGTGGCAGATGAACACTAACAATAACCAGAAAAACTTACATTGGACAATAAAATAGACTGTCATTGGATAATACAATGGACTGTGAAATCTATCCCCTATTGATTTTTAATATCTTACATTTGTTTGCAACCTTGAGGAGCAGTGCTTGGGAGGATTCTGAATACTTGTGAACCCAAAATATTTTATTTTATTGTTATTAGCATTTGCCTTGACAGTATGCATGATACATGTATACAACAATTGCCTATGTGCAGCCCAGCACTAAACCACAATAAAATCATTACAAATCATCAATCTATTAAAACAAGGATAAAAATATAAGATCCAATCTTTACTTCTGCCTTATCATGACTATCATGGCAGTGTAATAAGTTACAAAACATAAAAACACACTATTGGCACACACAACAAGTGAAAATAATAATAGACTAAGACCAGCCTGATCTTCCCTTATTCTTCAGTTTCCCAATCATGATCCAAGCACTCCAGATATACATGGAAACTGTGCAATAGATCACTGGGTGGTCCATCCTACAACACAGGTCTAAGGCATCTGCACCATTCAATACATTATAAGCACTGAATAGGGGAGTAAGCCATTTCCTCCAGGTGCCCAATGTGTTTGTGCAGGATAACATAAAATGGGTAATGTTTTCCTTTTCCCCACTAGCACAGTCACAAAGATCATCACCCACAGCGTTACTCCATCTAGCAGTGTATGTTGTTACGGTGAGCGAGTCCACAAGTGGAACTTGACACGTGGCGCACGACTTACCTCAGGGTAAGTGTCATCTGATCGGGTTCTAATCAGCATGAGCTTTTGAAATCCTTGTACCAAAGATCCAATGCTGCTAGAGTTGTAGACATTTTGGGTTTATGCTGCCAGTAGGCCTCCTCGATCCTAATGTGTGTCTGCCCATTATTCACAGAGGGATCCTCATAAATAATCTCATGTTTGAGTCACTTTAGCATGCTTCAAACATGTTCCCACCAAGGCTTCCTGTTTGTTATAGGATGGTAAGCTACCACTCTGATATATTCCAGGTGTATGTACCTGCATGGTGAGTCCGATGTTGGCAAACTCAGTTTATCGAAGTGAGGGCGATGATGTCCGAAATGGGTTTAATGCCCAATTCCAGGTGGAGTGCAGCTAGGGGCGTACCCAGCCCCACGGATAATATTGATCTTAAAACCTTTTCTCTATTTTCTGGATTGTAGACACATTTATAAAACCCCAAATAGAGGCTCCATATCTTGCTACTGACACTGACTTTGTTCTGTATACATGCAATGGCGTGCTCAAGTACTCCCCCCTAACCGCTACCTTCTTTAGCATTGCCGCTGCCTTTTCCCTGGGCTGGCTCCAAGCCCTATCGTATGCCAAGGTATTGAAAATAGTTCACCCATTCCAGCATCTCGATATTCACATAAAAGGAGCATCTTAGCACAGACTTTGGTTTAATTATCATAGATTTAGTTAATAATCAAATGTTTTCACAAACAATAGTCAACAAACCCCTTGATCACCTTGAGCATTGAAAGCTCGGTGAGAGATAACAGGACCACATCATCCGCAAATAGTAACACAGAGATCCTCCTATTACCAAGTCTCAAGCTATCCAGCTTTAAGCTGTCTAGATATGAGCCTACATCATACAAAAATAATGAGGAGAACAAGGGAGCTAAAACACACCATTGGCTCACACCTGTTTCCTCCTTGGGCACATGTCGTATCTGAGCTATTGTGTCTTTATGAAAGCTTTGCATGACTGTTAGCAAGTACTCATACAGCCCCTGCTGCTGCATCACCAACCGTAGTGGGTCTCTATCCACTGAGTCAAAAGTTGACTTTAAATCAATGAAGGGGGAGGGGGACCCTCCTTTGCCTAACATCATTTATGCAGATGGAATATAAGCACATGGCCTGGTAAATCCTTCCATATCCCTCATGAAGCCTGCTAGGTTGTCTGATAGAATTTGTTTTAGATTTTACCCACTCTTGCAAGCGGTTAGAGAGGGCTCTCCCATAGAGCTTGCCCACACCATCAAATAATGATATTGAGCGATAGTTGGATGGATCCATTCTCACACCTTTCTTTAACATTGAGACAATTATCACCGTATGCCATGATCTAGGAGTGTTTTGGTACAAGATTGGGGCCCACTGCTTTTTTTTGCCTTTGTTGTAGAATAACCTCTTCTACCTCAGCATCTAAAAAGTACCAACTGTCCATTCCTGTAGGTGACTGAGTAAGCAGGGTTGTAGTCTGTTGGGGACTATTTTCAGGCGTCTCAGTGGCATAAAGCCTAGTAAAGGGTGAAACCCACTCCCATGCCCCTATGCACATGGCCTACTTATCCCACTCTGATTATATCCCCATGTAATAAGTGACCAAAAGCTCCTAGAATTCTTATCCCTAGCCTCTTGTTTCTTCTTTTCCCAGGTCTTAAGGTGCATTTCATGCTTCTTTTCCCAGATCAACTCTTTATAATCTTGTCCCAAACTAATAAAATTCTCCTTTAAATCAACGGCCTCATAGCGTCTCACCAAAGAATTTGGCAGATCCTTCTTCCTGATCCAATATTTACGATCAAACCATTTACCAATACGGTTCTTGCCGCTCCCATAATCAACACTCTTGGAAGTCATCATGAAGGGGGATGTCTTAACATTAATTTTAATTAGTTCAGATAGGACCAATGCCCTGTTATCATCACTCTCGTCTAGCCATATCAGCAATAGTTGTTCAACACTAGAGTGGATTGCGTTCCTCAGGTACGAGGTGAAGTGCTTGTATTTTTCGTGGTTCCACTTAATTGCCCTTCTAATGCATTGCTTGGATTCTCGCATGCGTTATCCTTAACAACTACATCATGAAAAGGGAATTTCACATTTTTCCCAACACAAGCGTATGCAGCGAGTGGATTTTTAGTCACTATCTTTGCAGTGAAATACCCACATATTCCTCACTGTTAGCCAGGCGTCCGTGTTTACAAAATTAAAATCTAAAATAGATGTGCCCCAGTTGCCATATTAAGTCACATTAGAAGGAGTAGGATCATTAAGGAATCTTAATTCACAGGTTAGCATCACAGAACTGAGCTCTTGCTTTGAAGTCTTACTACCCATAGTTCCTCCCATAACCGCTTTGGCTACTCCACATGCTGGAACTACCTTGGGGAGTGAATTTCTTTGTGCATCACATCCCAATACATTATTAAAATCTCCTTATACTATTATGGTGTGCTGTGTCTTGCTGTGCTGCCCAATGCTAAAATGCCATAAATGAGGTACTAACTGTGTAAAAAGCCATGCTGATTCTGGATGTGTAGTAGCATCGGTGGGTTTCGGAGTGGATAGGATCACCTCAACTTCTTAAATAGAGGGATGGAGTAGAGGGAACTGTATCTAATGTTGAAGATATGACTACTTGAAAGGGAGATTTTTTGATTCGGACTCACTCCTTGTCTACAGAGAAATGATGAAGGTCTTCACAGAGCTCTGGTAAGGGTTGTGATTCTGAATATCTGCTTTTCTTAATCCGAAGGCTCTTGAGTGATTTTCATCGAAACTGGCTAAGATCAAAAGTGAGGAATTCTAGCTAATGACACCTATATGTGTCTTAAGAATATGTGACTATCCTATTGAACATATAATAAAGTCTAGTGCCAGTTACTGCCTCTGTAGGTCCTGAAGGAGAAGGCCAGTGCTGTTGGGAATTGCCGGTTAGTAAGAACTAGGAGATTTTCAGCATTTTCATGATACAACTGCTGCATATTAGAATTAATTTGGTTGATAAATTTCTCTTGACTCTGAACAATCCAAAAAGTGTATATATTTCATGAAACGTTATATTATGTAATATTCTTGCTGTATGTAGGTATATAATGGTTTTATGGAGACTTATTTGTTTGATTGATTAAGATATCAAATAGTTTAACCTTGACATGTTATTTAATAAATTATTACCTTCATTAGATTAATAAGTATGTATTATATTTATTATTGAGAGTTGTTTATGCTTTAAATCCTGGAATGCACCAAGTGCTCTTGGATATACATCGGGCCAGATTTTTATTTACAAACCCTATGCTCTGTGTTTGCGTGACAAAAGTAACGGCGACAAGCGCAAAACGTTTTGTTGGATTCAATTTCCAGTGCAAAAAGGATACTCTTCCAGTTCAAAATCTATGCTAGACTCACACAGATAGATGCACTAGGTGCAAAGAGGTGTGGGCATGGCACTCAGCTATCAGATTGTGCACCGGCGCTAGGGAAAGGGAAGGAGAGTGCCATCTCTCTGTAGATATGGTGCTCTCCTGCTCTCTCCTTGTCCGCAACGCAGCGAAGGAACTTTGTGCGCTGCACTGTGTTGCCTGGCATCTTGGGAAAGCTGACCCTACATCTGTTTCTGAAATCTCATTGTGATATTGTCCCTTTAATATACAAAGCACTATGGGTCAGATGTATGACTGTTTTCAGCAGTCCTAAACTGATAATAGGGCTGGTTGCGACTGCTAAAACGGCTTCTGGCATGTACTAATCCGATTTTGCGATTCCGTGCCCTATTACTGACTAGCAAAATAGGGTTTGAAAGTCACTATTAGGTAGGGCCATGCCAAGGGAGTCCATTCCTAATAGCAAGTCTTAAGGGCATGTACGATTGATTTGCAAACTGAATACTGTTGCCAAACAATTGTAGGTTACCACTTACTTCAAGTAGGTGGTAAGTCAGTCACAAATGGGAACGGGTCCCCTGAGCCCTCCCCCTTTGTGACTGGCAGCGAAAATGATTTTTAAGCACAGGCTGTGGTCCCACGGACCACTGCCTACTCTTAAAAAATGAATCAGAAACGTTTAATTTTTCTTTTTCATCCCCTTTTCCTTTAAGGAAAATAGGCTGCATTTAAAACAATGTTACTTTATTTTAAAGCAAACATAGGCATAGATGCATCAAGGTAAAATCTGCTCGCAAATGGGCAGATTCTCAGAATCTGCCTCTTTGCAACCAGTATTTTTGCATTTGAGATGCATCATCCCAAATGCAAAAATCGCAAATTAAGAAATCACAAAATTGTGAATACTTGCATTTAAGGAATCTCAAATTGAAATTCCTTAAATGCAATGTATTAAAGTTAAAAAAATAGCTATTTCGCGAATAGGGTCGCAAATTACCATGAAGTTGAACTTCATGGTAATTTGCAAAAACTTTGACAAAATGCACTGAAGTGCATTTTTCAAAGTTTAATTTTACACACAAACATGCCCCTAGGGCATGTGTGTGTGCAAGATATAGGCGTAAATAACAAGGACCCCCTGCTAGACAACTGGATTTGTTATACAGGGAAAATAGACAATGTAATAACAGCAAACAAGTAGATAATGAAGCCAGGGAGAAACAACATGTAGGAAGCACAGCAACCAATTAAAAAGTACAAAATTGAATTTATATGTAAATGTACATATTGTTATTGTTATTGTTATTGTTAGTTTAGATTTGTAACGCGCTCAATCACCTACAGGCCTCTAAGCGCATTGGAAATAGATGTTGTTACAATAACTTAGCTTCACTCCTCCGAGAGACACCACTACAGGCCTACATTGCGGTCAGGGCTCTTCTGAACAGCAATGTTTTCAGGGATTTCCTGAAACGTAGGAGATTCACCTCCCTGCGTAGCCCCTCAGGCAGCTTGTTCCATAGCTGAGGGGCCAAAACAGAGAAGGCTCTCCCTCCCTTGGTCACTAATTTATAGCGGGGGCAAACCAGTAGCTGAGAGTCTGATGATCTGAGTGTTCTCTTCGGACTGTATACTTCCAGACGGGCTTTAATATATGCCGGCGCATGGCCATAAATCGCCTTATGCGCTATACAGAGGCTCTTAAACTCAACCCTCTCTTTAACAGGGAGCCAATGAAGATTTTGGAGTAGAGGGGAGGCCTTTGTTCGTCTGGGTACTCCGAAGATCAGTCGTGCGGCGTCATTCATTACGACTTGAAGTCTGTTTGTCAATGTTTTTGGGAGGCCAAGATACAGGGCATTCCCATAGTCGATCCGTGAAATGACGGTTGCTGCTACAATTGAGCGCATCATAGAATGAGAAAGGAGGGGGGCTAACTTTCTCAACTGTCTAATGATGTTCGTGCAGGTTCCAACAACGGCGGAAATTTGGCTGCACATTGACAGATCACAATCTAGTTTAATCCCCAAACTCTTCACGTTGGCACTAGGTTTTGGGGCTGATCCAAGCTCTGCAGGCCAATACAGATCACTCCACGGAGAGGTGGAGAAGGAATTGCCAGTACCTCGGTCTTATCCGGGTTGATCTTTAGTAGGTTTTCCGTCATCCACCCCACGGTAAACCTCAAGATGTTTTGAGCTTGGATTTGTGCTGTCCCTGTATTATCAATGCTCAGCACAAGCTGAGTGTCGTCAGCATAGTTGAAGACTCTGCAACCCATCTCAGCCAAAGACGCAATCAGGGGCTGCAGATAAAGGTTGAACAGGAGAGGGGACAGTGTGGAACCCTGCGGTACCCCGCACTCTAAGAATCCCACCTCTGATAACGACTCCCCCAGTTGTATCCTCTGTGTCCTTCCCAAAAGGAAAGATTGCAACCACTTAAAGGCCAAGCCTTTGATCCCAAAGGCCTCCAGTCTTCCCAGGAGCAGGTCATAGCTGACGGTATCGAACGCCGCTGACAGGTCTAATAAAATCAGGGCGCTCGGTTTTTTGCCGTCAGCCATGCCTCTCAGTTCATCTAGCACCGAGAGCATCACTAGCTCGGTGCTATGGTGCGCTCGAAACCCCGCCTGTCGTTCATGCAGTAAGCTATGGGATTCGAGATACAGGGATATTTAAGGTAAAAACATTTTAAACTCAAAAAACATAAACATAAGAACAAATTAAGAAACCAATTAATTCAATACAAAGGGATTATCTTTCTAACACGATTACACAAAAATTCATAAAACAGTGGCAGAAATAATCATCGACGCGCGTTACGGCGTTTTAACGAGAACGTCTTCCTCAGGAGCCACATTAAAATCTGAAAAACATATGTAAAATGAATTAAAAACAGTATTATCACTCCTATCATCAATATACTAATATATATACCTGAAGCTATACCTAAAGCTGTGCTTACCAAACAATTCTTCCCTACTTGTGCAGTTAATAAATATAACTGCACAAGGAACAACCTAGATAATTTATATTTGAGCAGTGTCATATTGATTGGGCAGTACAAGACATGGATTAAGGACCCCCATTAAAGTAAGTTCACACAAGGAACTACCAATACTCATTATCAATGATCAAAAACTGTGGGCATTCGTCATTTAACCCAGGTGCAACCACACATATTGATTCAACAATCGGTAAGATTCATATAACTTAGAGGCCAATAGAATTTAGACTAGCTTGGGGCTCCTTTATTTTTATGTAAAGACAACTAAATGCTTTCATCGATCTTCCCTGCCAGCACTAAAATCTCTACGGCCCGCTGATATAAATTAACTGCGGAATCATGTGTCTGAATCAGCGAATATCTTGTATGCATCAATTAATTTAGGTAAGCAAAACAGGCCCAACATATCCAAGCACTGAACAAATAGGATATGTATTTTTTTGATGTATCCTGAATAGGAATGTTTTGATTGCCACAGATTAAAACTTTATTGGAGTAAAAAGTGACTGCGCCTACTTGACAACAAGAAATATATTTCTATTCCAACTGTGACACTTATCTAAGGAATACGGAGTGAACAGTTTCACCTATGTTCCCCTTGGTCAGGTATGTTTACAAATAAATAAGAATGCCCACAGTTTTTGATCATTGATAATGAGTATTGGTAGTTCCTTGTGTGAACTTACTTTAATGGGGGTCCTTAATCCATGTCTTGTACTGCCCAATCAATATGACACTGCTCAAATATAAATTATCTAGGTTGTTCCTTGTGCAGTTATATTTATTAACTGCACAAGTAGGGAAGAATTGTTTGGTAAGCACAGCTTTAGGTATAGCTTCAGGTATATATATTAGTATATTGATGATAGGAGTGATAATACTCCCCTGTGTGTTTTGAATTCATTTTACATATGTTTTTCAGATTTTATTGTGGCTCCTGAGGAAGGCGTTCTCGTTAAAACGCCGAAACGCGCGTCGATGATTATTTCTGCCACTGTTTTATGAATTTTTGTGTAATCGTGTTAGAAAGATAATCCCTTTGAATTGAATTAATTGGTTTCTTAATTTGTTCTTATGTTTATGTTTTTTGAGTTTAAAATGTTTTTACCTTAAATATGTACATTTACAAATAAATTCAATTTTGTACTTTTTAATTGGTTGCTGTGCTTCCTACATGTTGTTTCTCCCTGGCTTCATTATCTACTTGTTTGCTGTTATTACATTGTGTGCAAGATATACCCATATGCAGATTTCAGGGGTGCAACAGGGTGTCCTTTTGACACCCTGGCACCCTTGAAATTGCAATCTCAATTGGCGATTCTCTAATTGAGAATCGCAAATTGAGATTGTCTTCCCATTCATTCCTATGGGCTCTAGGACCATAGGAATGAATGGGGAGGTCTCAAAAAATCTCAATTAGAGTTTCGCAAAATGAAATGTTCGTACAACTGGCCCTATTTTTATTATCAATAATTAGACTTTTTATTAAAGTATAAAATGGAAAAAGTAAATAAATAAATCCATATTTAGTGTTTATTTAATATCGACTTAAGGGAAGTTTTCAATCTAGAACAGTCATTCATTCTGTAACATGGGACATAAAACACTGATTCTAGTAGATCGTGAAATCTAGCTGAAATCAAGACGTCCAGGAACATTTTCATTTTTATTTTCAGATTAATAGTTCAAAATTTGATATTACTATCTATATGGAAAAACAAACACAAGGATTTTAGCAAGTAATACTTTTTTTCCAAAATAGGTCTGTTTCTGGTTGTCATATTAATTTCGGGAACCCCTCAGTCAAGTTCTTGTCAGCTAAGAGGACTAGGCGTATGCCGCAGCATAGTTTTAGTCCTGCGTTTGCAGCAAGAGTTTTCATTAGACTTACCAGCCCTGTGGAGGACAAACGACTGTTTTGAATTCCCCACTGAAACAACATGATATTTTTGCTGAAAATGCTCAAAGTGGAAGCATGTTTGTCAAACATGGTAATCTGGCCCAACAATCGTTTGCTTTTAGGAACAAAAATGGCATATGGAAAATAAATGTCCATGCCACATTTAGGGGCCCATTATGATGTCGGGCGGATTGCCCCCGCCAGGCTGGCGGTGGCCACCGCCAGCCTGGCGGGGGCAATCCGCCCGACATCCACTAGTGATTTCCCCCCGGCATATTAGTTTGGTGGGGGGGACCTGGGCGGACGGAAACACCCTCCGCCGCTTTTCTGCCCCAGTCGCCTTGCGGCCGTGGTGGAAAAGGAATAATATGGTGGCGGTGTCTATCAGACACCGCCAGCCATATTATGATAGGCATTTTTCAATGCCTTTCCGTGGCGGCATTGGAAAGGCATGACGACTTCACTCTGGGGACCCCCTGCGGGCCCCCAGAGTGAAGGCGAGTAGGGGGGTGCACACGGGGAGGGTACCTGTGGTACCCCTCTGCATTTGCATAATCAAAGCGGCAGGCACAGCACGGTGCCTGCCGCTTTGATTATGCAAATGCAAAAGTGCTTTTTAAGCATTGACAATGCGTGACATGCAGGATGTGCCCGCCACTGTGGCGGGCACATCCTAATACCCCCCACGGGACCCCCCCCTTATGGCGGGCGGTCCCTATTACCACGAGGATGGCCGGTGGGCAAAGTCCGCCCGCCATCCTAATAACCCCCTTAGTGTTTTCACTCAGAATTAGAAGGATATTTTTGATATTTTTCTGAACAGGACCCATATGCCCTGCATGGTGATTCTAGGCAGGACACCACAGCATTGAACACCCTATTGAAAATTGGGTGGGCCTTCCAATGCCGTCACCTAGCAACACAGTGCTGGCTGAACGGGCATCATAGGCTCTCTGATGGGTAGGACCAGCTGAATCTTTCCGTCGGAGGCCAAGCAGCTCCCCTCTGCTAAATGATGTGCAGAAACAAGAGCTGGGCAGACACTGATGTCTTGCCTAGATCTCATAACTAAATATGAAGGTATCCAGACCTACATTTTATTTCTGGGCCAAAAGCCCCAGTACGCCCTACTTTTATCACTAGACCTATAATGCTGTGTGAGGATAGTCATATTAGTAAACATTTTCCTAAAAAGATGTCTACGTAAACTTTGGAAGTTGAGTGATAGTTGGTCCACAAACGTGTTTATAGGAATGATCACAAGCCTGGGTTTCACATCTAATGCTGCTCTTCTGTCTCTTGCAGAGCCTGGGCATCAACAACTCTCATGACCGCACTCTGATCAAACGTAAACTAAAGGAGATGAATGCTGCTGTGGAAAAGGAGAAGAAAGCACAGGAGAAGGTGGAGAAGCAGAAGGAGAAGCAGAGGAAGAAAGAGCAAGATCTGGCTCATAAAAAGAGTTAGAGCAGAGAAGACTCCTGACCAAGGCCTGGAGAGGTGGACGTGGGGGAAAAGGGCTTCATGGAGCCCAGTACCGGAGCCGGAGACGCAGACAGCACCCCACTAGAACAGGGCACCTTTCCAGGGTGGAATGTGACGGTTCTTGGGCTAACTGATGGGGGTTGTGTTTGGTTGAGAAGGGGCAGGTGTTCTTTCTCAACAGACTTCATAAACTCATACCCATCAGGCGCATCTTTCCTGCCCAGCTGGTAGTTGACTCTCACAAAGAAAAGAATGAGTATTTCAATCACTCGTCCGAAACGCCAACCCATGCTTGGGTCACTCATCATGCGTGGCCAAAACTGTTTATTAAGGATGTTGGCCAGCTGGCATCAGAATGGGCCAGTGCATCCTGCTTCGCTGAAGGAAAAGGAAGTCCTCCTAGTCTCCACAAAATGTTGGAGGGCTGCTCATGCTCCCCGTTTACCTGATGCTGGAAATCTGCCTTGTAACCAATGAAGGCGAGCACTTCCGGCCATGGTGTGACATGAATAAACATAACGCTGCACGTTGCCAACACGCAATTTCTTCCTCACTTGTGGCAGGGTCTCAAGCGCTCTCTCCACCTTGCACATCACTAACATCACTAATAAACATGCTCTGCAGGAGATACCTTGTACTGTCTTTATCTTACACATTTCCATGCATCCAGGACATGGACCAGATTCATTCATTGCTGGCACATTCCATACAGGAGGATAAGGCACTGTTGCTGAACCCATAACCCCAGGCTATGATCCACATGCTTCTTGCAAACTTTCCCCCACTTTGGGACCCTCAACAGTGCTGTCTTAACACATGGGCACGCTGGGCAGTTGCCCGGGGCCTCGCGAAAATAGTGGCCCCATGCAGACCGGAATTTACCACTAATTTTCTGTTAAACATTTTTATTCCTGTGAGTAGGCAAATCCCAGTGCACTGCTTTGTCCGGAGGCCTATAATGCTATTAAGATGGCCCTGACACTCACCACCACATCTTTCACTAGCACACTGCTCCAGACACTGGAACCCACATGCTTCATGCACCTGAAGCCTCCAAACCAGAGGTGGGGATGTGAGTCTGCCACTTGCAACAACTCTGTACCTGATATAGAATAGAGCTCACACGAGCACCGTTACCTGCACTCTGTACCGGAGGATACTCTGACTACTACCACAGAGTCACACACTCAGTGCATCAATCAGAGAACCCTATCATGCCTTGAGTACTCTCACGCTTTACAACAGAAATCACTTGTCTAACACCCTTACTAACACTGCTTAAATTGTGCCTGTGGTTTGTTAGTGGTGAGCACGGGCACTCATGTTTAGGGACCAGGGCTGTTTTGTTCATCATGAGACTTCGACTCAGACCAAGATTGAGAAAGACAGAAAAAAGAGAAAGAAGGTGAAAGAGAATGATAGGAAAACAGTGACAAAGGAAGAAAGCGGAGAACAAAAAGAACAGGTGAGGGTGAGATGAAGAGACAGGGAATGTAGGGTGATGGATGAAAGAGACATGAGGTGGAACCAATCTTTGGTATTTAGAAATTAGATCATTCGGGTGCACCGGTTCTGGGCTCATACGAAACACATTGGGCCCCTTCACTTTTTTTTTCACAGCTCAAGCACTGCTTTCATGAACTCTGACTATCAAGCTCACTGCTGGTCCTCTAACCATTCGTGGCCATCAACCACCTTATTTAGCGCTGTCAGAACTCCTTCTTCGTAGAAGAGATTGTAGTTAGCAATTGCCAATATTAACGCAGCTTACAAGGTAACCCTAGCCTGCGGTTAGAGACAGTGCTCGACACTTTGCTGAATTTTGTAAATGACCTGACTGTTAAATCTTAGGGGCAGATTTACAATCCCCTTGCAACACTTTTGTACCAGCATTGCAACACTTTTTGTGACACAAAGGCGGTGTAAACAATGCACCACATTGCGGCCCATTTACAACGTGTCTCCTCTAGAGAGATGTGTCATGTTGTAAAGCCCTGCGCCACATTATACCTGCATCAGGTATAATGTATGCATGGTGTGCGTTCCCACGCAAGAAGCCATGTACAGCTGACACGGTGAAATTTACATTTGACTACGTCAATCTATGCCTTAACGGCGTCAAAATCCATACGCCTGCTAAGACCAGGCGTAAGGAATGACTCAGGTCTTTTTGAATGGGACTCGCGTATCTGTTATGGCGCAGTGCAGCAGTTGCATCACTTTCCTGAGCAACTCCAACAACGAGTTTCTTTTGTGCCAAAAGACGCATCTGTTAATCCTTGCGCCATGGAGCACTATATTTTAAATACAGCACATCCATGGTGGCACAAGGACATTTGGCGCTGGCGCAAGAAAACTGACGCATCTATGCAGATGCCTCAGTTCCTTGTAAATGAGGCCCTTAGTTCTGAAACCATGAGCCAGCACACACACGACTGGAAAACTATTAAACCACATTATTCTCCTCCTGTGAATTTATTTCTGTTAATAAATTCATCTCATTAACATGGTCTGAGCACTAGGGGGCTCCATCTAACATTAAGTTGCCAATCTCAAAGATTCCTCCACACTGGCTAACTGGAAAACCTTCTAGCAGGACACTATGACCTCAACATTTAGAGACTTTTCAACACATATCTGGTCCATCTCCACAGATAGTACCCTCAGTAATCTACATAATTTCAATGCCGCTTTGACGGCCGCACTTGATGCCACATTCCCAGTTCAGGAGCAGAAATCTCTTCCTATACGCAGAAGAAACAAACCCTCTTTTTTTCTTGAAATGAAACAAAATCTAAAATTAGCAGTCAGTAGAGATAGAGGAAGTGAGAAGGGGCTACTGTTGTGAATGAAGCTGGAGGCAAAGTAGAAGCAAACAAATAAACATGGAATAATTAAATTAAAGGGTTTAATAGAAATAGCAACCAAGAGAGAGGAGTGTAACTGTCTCCTGTGTCTCCAAGCAACTGACCTATTATGCAGGGCACGCATTCCTTTTATCCCCACACCTCAACGTTCCAGCCCATGCTGGCACACCTCCTAAGAACAATATTGAAAGGAAACATCCCACACATCTTCCCCTTTCTACAAAAGAAATGATAACAATAAATAACATAGGGTAATATTCAATGCAAAATATAATCATGAGACTAATAAGCATTTACGTATTCCACAATTGTTCCTATTTTTCCAAGGATGATTTTCCCTGATCAATAGAAGGATTTGCCTGCTTAGCTTCACCACACGGTACACTCTTGGTTAATGGTGTAGTCTCAACCATGCTCAGCCACAGGCAAGTCCAAAAACACAATACCATTGTCCACACCATTTTTCACACATATGTCCTTTGACCCTTCTATATAGAAACCCGATGGAGATTCCACTCAGTTCCACCAATCACCTGCATTCTTAAACATTTCACTAGCTTTCACAAGATCAGACCAACATGCTAATTCCTTTCCAGAAACCCTGGTTTTCCTGGTCGTACATAATCACCAACTTTCACCAATTATTTACTGCAAGATTCTCTTTTAGTGACCATATTTAGGGGCCAGATGTAGGAGCCCAAATACCGGTCGGTAACGGCCGAATTCAGCCGTTACCGACCGGTATTTGGTGATTGGTAAATTTACCGATTCTGTAAAATACTGAATCGGTAATGTTACCGATTCGGTAAAACCCAGATGTAGGTAGCACTGTTGACAGTGCTACAGGCCTTCAGGATTCGGTATTTTACCACCCAATCCGATTGGGTGGTAAAATACGAATTCAGGTGTACATGCACATCTGTGCATGTACACCTGTGCCATGTGGCACACAGACATGCCCTAAGGCATGTCTGTGTGCCACATGGCACACAAGCCTGTATTTGGGGTGCTAGAGGGTGTCAAAGTGACACCCCCTGCACCCTTGCAGGATTCGGTATTTACCGAATCGGTAAATACCGATTCGGTATTGCCCATTGATTCCTATGGGCTTCATGGCCCATAGGAATCAATGGGCAATACCGATTCGGTATTTACCGAATCGGTAAATACCGAATCCTACCGATTCGGTAATTCAAAAAGTAGAATTACCTACATCTGCCCCCTTCCTTTTTACCGACTCTTAAATACCGAATCGGTAAAATTCGGTATTTAAGAGTCGGTAAAAAGGAATTACCTACATCTGGCCCTAAGTTGTTTGTAAATCTTCACAGTCTTGCTTACATTTTGAAAGTCAATTTCAAAACTGCTCCCCTTCTAAGTTTTTTAACCACAATGGCACAAGCGTAGTATTTGGGTTTTCGTCCTCTTAGCAACTCCAAAGAATTCACCAAAGTCACAGAATTGGGAGTAGCTCTATAAGAAAACAACATAGCCTGTGGTGCTTCCCTCCAGTCGATTCCGCCCTTAGTTGCCAATTGAATAGCCTCCTTCACTACTCTGTTGAATCTCTCAACTTGGTCATTGGATTCAAGATGAAATAGAAATCCTCTTATCACTAAATCCCCATTTGGTAGAATAATCTTGAATATATGGACTAATAAACTGTGGCCCATTGTCAGGAACAATGTCTTGTGGAATTTCTTCTCTACAAAATAATTCAGCCCAAAATTCCCCTACTATTTCAGATATGGCTTCTTTAAGCATTTTAATCTCAGGCCACTTGGAAAAATAATCCACCACAACAATCCCAAATGGCAAATGGGCCAATCAAATCTATTCACAATTTCCTCCAACGTCCATCAGGAAGTTCAACTGGACATGATTCTGTAATCATTGGTTTAGCCGATTTGTCCCAATTAGAGCAAATATAACAAGATCTGACTTGCTGATCCACCATTGTGTCCATGCCTGGCATCTGAAAATGTTCCCATAACTGCCTCCTGTTGCCCGAAATTCCGATATACTTTCGAGGGCATGATGAAAAAATAATTCTCAAACTAATAGGAGGTACACATTTGTCCCCTCTCATGACTATACTATTTTCTATAGAAAGCTCTTCAAGTACCCTAAAATAACTCATGAATTCACCAGACATGCTACACTCATCTGCCATAATCACTGCACTCACATTCAAATCTGTTTCCATCTCCTTATCCCATTTCACTTTATCAAGGACTGCATTCTCGTTATTGTTGATATTGATATCCATATAGGAGAATGAAACCTCATATTCATCAGATTCCTGATTCTCCTCTCATCCGTTAAAGGTAGCCTTGACATACAACACGTATGAACTATGTTTTTACCAGGAACATGCTCAATCTTATACTGATGTACTTGTAACTTGGATGGCAATCTAGCTAACCTGGCTGTCATCCTACGACAACCACCAGGCAATGGCAAGAGGTTTGTGATCAGTTTTTAAGACAAATTTAGTTTCCCATAAAAACATCCGAAAATGCTTTGATTGTCAAGCAATCTCAAGAAGTTCCCTCTCTATTACAGAATAATTTCTTTCAGCATTACATAATATTCGAGGTGGATAGGAAACAATTCACTCTTTTCCATTCTCGCTTTGCATGAAAACAACTCTTAAAATAAAATTACTTGCATCCATTACTACCACACATTCTTCACCCACGACAAATGGTTTAAGACAAATGGGATTATTTACAAGAAACTGACTCATCTATGCATTAGAGTAGAGATGCGTTGGTTTCCTTGCACTGGGCAAGAACCCCTTGTGGTACCATGGATGCGTAAAATTTACAATATGGCGCACCAGAGCGCAAGGAGTGGCAGATGCATCAGAAATGTTGACGCATCTGTCTGCACAAAAGTCACACATTGTTGGAGTTGTGTTGCAAGCATGACGCAACTCCAGCAATGCTTGGGGGAAGCCTATATTCAATACACTGTGTCAATCCTTACACCTGCTCCAAGAAAGCATAATGTTGTGACGCTTTGGCGTCCTAGAAGTGGCGCAGTGAAATCTTGTAGATTTCACTGAGTCACTTCTACGAGGCTTAGTCGCATAGGAACGCCCACCTTGCATACATTATACCTGATGCATGTATAATGTGGCGCAGGGCTTTACAATGTGACATTTCTCCCTAGATGTGTCACGTTGTAAATGGGCAGCAATGTGGGACATAGTTCATGCCGCCGCTGCGTCACAAAAAGTGACGTAAAGGCAGAGAAAAAGTGTTGCAAGGGGCTTGTAACCCCAAAGTGCTTTAACAGTCAGGGTTTTCATTTCATTACATGTTTGGGTAATAGAATCAATCCATACAAATTTGACATTTTTCTTTAGTAAAACTCTAAAAACTTCAACTTTAGAAGCATAATTTTGAATAAATTTTGAGTAAAATTCTGTTAGTCCAAGAAAGGCTATCAATTGTTCTTTTGAACCAGCAATGGGAGATTTGAAAATAGTCAGAGATATTCCATGTCATGTTTACAAAATTTACATTTTGTCATATTTAAAGTCAAACCCTTGTTGGATAATGCTTATAGAATATTTTCTAGATTCCTATAATGTTCTGTTGTGTCCCATCCGAAAATCAAATGATCATCTTGGAAAGCTTTAGCACCAGGTAAGCCTTCAAGCGTCTCTTTCATTAATCTCTGAAACCCAGAAGCGGCACTGGCCAACCGAAAAGCCATTTTGCAGTTACAAAAGAATCCTTCCGGTGTGATGAATATTCTTGAATCACCATCCAACATGGCCTGATGGTAAACAACTACTGAAGAGAACCAAGGAGAACATTCCACCGGTTTAACTCCTTGGACGCTCATGACGAGCTCAGCTCGTCATGGTGTACACCTCCATACACTCATGACGAGCTGAGCTCGTCATGAACAATGGAATATCCAAAATGTCAGCACAGGAGGAAAATAACACTAGCATCGATGTGGTTAATAATCTCCTCTTTACACCAGTTATTTAGCATCACTTTGAACTTTACTGTGTACGGAAGTGGCACATTCTTAACCTTATGTCAAACTGGAACAGCATCTTCTTTGTGTATTAAATGGTATTTCAAGTCATGAAAGTCACCCAATTTCTCGCTAAACACATCCTTGTATTTTTGCTTTAAATCGTGTTCAAAATCATCCACTTGTGACGTTATTATCAAAGGATCAATCAATCAATTAATCAGGAGTTTGTATACCGCAGCTGCTCACCCGTGAGGGTCTCAAGGCGATGAGTGGGGGCTGCTGATCTGTCTGAATGTAGAGATTCAGTTGAAGAGCCAGGTCTTGAGATCCTTCCTGGATGTAGTACCTGAATTTGTGGTTTGGACCTGGTATCTAATCTGATGCCCGTCTCCTCTTGATGCGGCCACTCTAGCAAAGATTGTCCTTTCTTTTCTCATACACCTTGCCATGAGTAGGCCATCCTGAAAATACACAGTGGCCCAGAAATAGCCAGCTAAATCAATTTTATTACCAGTATACCCTCCAGGAGATACGTCAAGAGAAAGTAACCTTCTATTAGATCACAAATTATCAACAACATCTCTCAATAATAGTATACCAAGCATATGAATCAACAAGCACTGTAACAAGTCTCCCATCAGTTTTGATTTCACATGAAGGAAATCCTTTCTTCATATCTTCCCCACCCACACTCAATAAACCAGTTTTATTCTCGTATTATTTTTCAAACTTTGAGGCTTTATCGTTTTATTTAAGTGCCGAGTCTTGGGGACAGTCATGGAGGGGGAGTAGTGGGCATTGCTATCAGTGCGCATGTCGGTTTCACTGCCCGTCTTAGGATGGCCAAAATCAACATTTGCACTGATCTGTTTCCAACCGAGGTGCGTTGTTGGGTTGGAGACAGCAGGCACATGCTCTCAATCTCTCTGGGTCATACATTTCGGCCGCTCAAGCCAATCCTGATGCTGCTCTCATGCATAAGAGCAGCATCAGGATTGGCCGTAGGGGAGTAGAAGAGCGGCGATGCAGCGGTTAAATTGTTTTTTTAGGTCGACCCTAGCGGCAGTGCACATGCGCTGCTCGCTCTGCAATGCAAGCTGTATTAGGGTATGCACTAGCCGCCCCGCCCACTCCCCGCCCATATTTGTCATTGGCTTTGTGTCATTGTCCTTCTTAAATGGTGAATTCTGATTCGTAAATAGGCTTGTTAGTCCTGCCTTGGTACGGCCTTGTCTGCATTTGTTCCGGCCCATAACGACTGGACTTTTCACTTGGTTTGCTACAATGTCCACTTTGTCTAGTGGGTGAGCACTATTTTGTTTTAGGACACTGATGGGGACAATGCAGCTGCTTTTTTATGTTTTTGTATTTGCATGCTGAGTGCGGCGCCCGCTTTAGGGTCACCATGCTCAGTTTAAATGTTTTATTTTAAAACTTTGATGTTGAGCATGGTACCTGCTTCAGGGACACCGCGCTCGGTTTAAATTTTTTTTAACTTTCATACAGAGCACGGTGCCCGGTTCAGAGACAGCGCGCTTGGTTTCATTATTTATTTATTTTGACTTTAGTAATGAGCGCGGCACCCGCTTCAGGGACACTGTGCTTTCTTTTTTTTTTTTTTTTACTTTAAGGAGCGCAGCGCCCGCTTCATGGACACCGCGCTCTGCAATACAATAGTAAGTAAGTAAGTACATTTTATTATGTGTGATTAATTAAAACCTTTGCATACAGTTCTTTAACAATAAAATCAAAGAGCATTGCAGTAATACAAGGATTACAATGTTTACAATAGACTGCTTTCTGTAATACATGAAAACTTAAAATTAATCTTGAATGTACTTACATCCCTGACACAAGTTGCTGATTTTAACGTTCCGATGCCATTATAAGAAACCGTTGTGAGCTTTACGGGGCTGGCTCAAATGGTGCCCAAAACCATTTCATGGGACTAGGTTTTACCTGCTGAGAATACATTTTTTCAGTCCTAATGCTGTTAAGTCAAATAAAATTGTAAGGCGGCTGTTTAGCTGTACTAAAGTTGGATTAAAGCACAGCATTACCGCCTGCTTTCAGGTCCTTACTCCGTACTGGTTAAAGAATGGTTTTAACAAAGTTTTCCATATGTCCTTTAGCTTGTCACAAATACATATGATGTGAATGAGATTCTCCGTGCCGCAAGCTCACAGGCGGCAAGGCTGGTTCTCCTCCTCTTCTTTCCCAAGGCGGTAAAAACGGATTGATTGAACCGACTCCTGAGTGGAGTCTTAAGAATTTTTCCTTGGTCACATTCTTAGTTCCTGCCTTGCGATAGGGTTGGGGTTTAAGGACATCATCATTTTGTAGCAAAACCCAGCCATGGGCTCGTTTGGATAATGCTTTCTTGTCTTCTACGGCTGATACGAGACTTGTTGTCTTTGCTACTAGTTTTTGAAAACCGAGTGGCCCAATGAGGTGTTACAGGCGTCAGCCCGACCTAGTGTTAGTAGATTTCTGAAGGTACACGTTGGCTACCAGTTTTCCAGTGCAGTACAGCTCGACCCAGAGATGATTATTTAAGGACCCTATGTCAGCAGCTCTGATTTTATGCCAGCTTTTTACTAAGGCTCCCTTTCTTTCAACCGCCTGGTTTTGGAGACCTGAATTCCAGCTTAATTTGGGTCGGCAAAACATATTTGGGAAACTGGAAAATCGCTCGGTAGGAGGTTGATATTACACTATCGAGAATTGTTGCATCTCTTCCAATCAGAGTTTCACTACCATAAGTAATCGTAGGCTGCAATTTGGCTCATAGAACTTTAAAAAAAAAGGATCAAGTGTGAGGTCCGGTAGCACCTTCTTCAAGGGTTTTAGTGCTAAATAGGTCACTTCCTTCGCAGGCACTCCAGCTGCGGCTTGAAGGAGTTATTTTGATCTAAAAGCACGCCCAGATATTTATGGTTCGTTACTTGGTCTAGACGTTTATCGGCCAAATACCAGCTAGGGTATACCTTCTTATGATGGTTTACTGCCATAATTTTGGCATTTTTTAAGTTTATTTTTAGAGCATCCTGTTCCTAGAATTTGTGAGTTGCGTCTAGAAGGTGCTGAAGGCGGATGGGAGTCCGGCTGATCAGAACTAAGTCGTCAGTATATAGCAAGTTTGTCAATATCATACCACCTAGCTTCAGGGCGTGTGAAGAGCAACTATCCAATTCTCCTGGTAGGTCTGCCAGAAAAAGGCTAAATAACAAGGAGGCGAGAACACATCCTTGCTTTAACCCCTTTGTAGTGGTGATTCTGCTTGAAAGGTGCTTCTCAGCGCCTAGTTTAATTCTGATCCACGTATTAGTGTGCAGTTGTATGAGTTGGTCTAAGAGGGGTGGTGGTATCCCCCATCTGTCCAACTTATGCCAGAGCCTGGCACGGTCAACGTGATCAAAGACTGGTGAGTAGTCTATGAAGCAGAAATATAGGGGCTATTTACCCCGCTTCGCTGCATCCATAAGCATAGTTAAGGCTATTATATTAGTTATAGTGCCATGCCCTTGATGGCAACCTGTTTGAGTTATAGGTATAATGTGATTCGCAGAAGATCAGCTAGCCAAATCATTTAATATAATTCCCGTGTAGTATTTGGCCTCGGTGTCTATAAGGGCTATAAGGCGGTAATTGTTTGGAGCAGACCTCGCTCCTTGCTTATATATATGGCTAATGATTGAGTTTCTTCATGACTACGGACATGCTGTGGTTCTTAGAGCATGTCCTAACGCTGGAACCAGTGCATTGCACCAAAATTTGGGATCCTGTTTGTACAACATTGGTGGTATGCCTTTTGGGTCAGGGGCTCCCGCCAGTCTACCTCTGGCTATTTGTTTCCTTATTGCTGTAGCCAAGGAACCCTTTTGCTCGTCTTCTGCACTTAGTTGGCAATAAAGGCCTGGTGCTGTCTCCGGCTGCGTCTCCGGCTGCGTCGGTTTGAGTTGTCCGCTGTCGACATCGCTTGGGTGGTGTTGGTTTATTCCTGTCCTTTTTTAAGTTATTGATGTAATCGTTTCCCGTGTGGACAAGGGGAGAGACTGTTTCTGGTTTCTGATTATTGAAGTGTTTAAAGAGATGGTCAGCCCAAGTAGCTTCAGTTATAACTGAGTCTATGCCAGGATGATTAGGCTGCTGCAGTTTGTTTACTGATTGCCAGAATTTGGCGCTGTTTTTCTGGTTTGCGTCATGGAGAAGTTTTGCCCATAATTCATTTTCCTTTGCGCTTTTATTTGCCTACCTCCTCCGTTTTAATGATGTATTTAGTTAGTGGAGAGTTCCTTGCAGACTCTGGTTGTTTGGGAATTTGCGTTGTTGCTTTAAGACTGGATTTAAGGTTCGCTTTTGTTTTTTTGTGACAGGGCTCTTCGCTGCGTTAGTTGGAGTAGCAACAACTTTTTCTTTGTTTCAGGCCTTGGCTATTTGAGATTTTTTTTCCTAGGGATGTGACAAACTTTTCCTAGCTTTCCAAGGGCTAGGCTAAGTTAGCTGCTCCTTGGCTGTAGAAGGCTTTGGCTGTTGATGTTATTTCCTCTATGTTGTTAGTTGCACCGTATTTTTTTAAGATTACTTCTTTCTTCCAGCACGATAGAGTTGCTGGTTTCTGGTATTTCGCAAGGTATTGTTTAAAGACACAACTCTTGTGGCAAATGATCGTTAAATTTGTTGTTGCCAATCTTGAAGGTAGCGATTTTATTAAACAGAGAGAGAGTCATAAAGGTATAATCTAAGTGAGATGATCTGTAGTCGAGTGGTATGTAGCTACTGGTGGATTATCTTCTTTAAACCGGCTGTTTAGAGCTCTCATATTTAAGTGTTCAAATTCCCGGAGCAAGTTCTTCGCAGTCCTTGAAGGCTTGATGGCCTCTATTAGGCCTTGCGTTGGGATACCCCATGTGCTCAAGAGTTTCTGCGTTGAGTCATCATCCTGAGTGAACCCTAGAAGGTGCATATTAAAGTCTCCAGTCAGGATAATGAGATCGGTTACTTACTCTTCGATTACTCTCTGTAACTCTGTTGCCAACTCCTTCACTGTTTTTGTTTAGGATGCACATAGACATTTCTTATTATTATATCCTGCTTTAGTTGGCTAAGCATAAGAGTTACTTTCACAGCCTGAATGCAGCTTGGAGATGTTAAATCCATTGTTACAGGAATAAACTCTCCTATTTTGGTTATTGAGGCTAGAAACAATAAACCGCCCGAGCGTTGGCCAAAGACGGATCCCTTGGTCGCCGGAAAAGAGTGGGAGGTGTAACCTTGCTAATCGAAGGGCTTGTCTTCCCAGGTCTCTTGAAGCAAGATTATATCAAAGGTTTTCAGATAATTTAGAATTTCTTGATCATGCATTTTAGAAGCTAAGCATGTTCCAAACACATATGGAGGTTCCATCTCGTTCTGTTTGCGGTGGCTGTGCTACAACCGTCGAATGTCAGTTTGGACATGCAGATGTTATTAGCCGATGTATGCCTGTCCAGTTGTTGCTTATTAAAGGATGTGGTGGGGCAGATAGACCTTGTGTTGGTAGCAGGGCGATTGTTAAGTTGGCCTCGGTCGTTGTACCTGGTGTTCTGCTCCTTGCTCCCTTCAAAACTGAAAAAGTCGTCAGACTTGGATTGTTTGCATCTGTACTGAGAAAAGGTGTTGGATATAATGGCTTTGGGATTGATTTCAGGGTTATCCCCCAGTTTTTAAATCTGTTTCTTTCACCTAAGATTCTTCCTGCAACCCTCTGAGGTTCGCCATTTTGTTTTGGTCGCTTCGGGCCCTGGCTAGTGTTAGGTGGCAAGAATTAAATTGACAGTAAGTCAGAAGTTTTGATGTTGGCATGGGGTGTGATGGAATGTAAAAGGTGTAAAATGTTCCCTCTATTCAATATATCCACATGACCTTGTGATTTGTAGTGAGGATGGAATATTATAGTGTCTCCCTCTTCTGCCTCACTGGAATCCTGGTCTTGAGGCTGTGTGCAGTAACTACTAGTTGCTGTATGTGCAAATGAGTCCCGATTTTGATTTAATGAACCATGCACTCTTATGTGCTATATTGACAAAGAGCCCTTGATGAGGAGAATATACTTTGATTGTTTCTGGGTTATGGTTATTATGTGGGAATATCAGTTGGACAGAAGAGAAACGAGCTGTGTTGTGCGTTCTAGCATCTTGCTCGTGATTTTGACTTGAGGGTAGAGGATGCTCTTTTTGTGCGTCCTGCGAGGCTGAGCCTGGCTTTGATGTTATGACTTGTGTTCCTTCAATAGGCACCTTTCTGTCAGAGATATTTGTAGGTGATTCTAGCCTTAGATTTATGCTTACCAGATGCTTCCCCTGAATTGAGGGGTCTAAAGAGGAGATACTGCCAGACGATTCCACTATTAATTCCATCTCGTCCTCTGAATTATTGCTAACGCTGTCTGGGAGGCAGGAACTCCTTTCCTGACGCTTTTTTTGGATTTGGTCTTGGGGTCAAGACCCTCATAAATGTTGCCAGTACTGGAGCTTCTGAGTCTAATGTTTCATTGCTTATTAGATCATTTGTGGCTGAGCCAGGATGGAGATGGGTGGCCAGATGTAGGGCCTAGACTGTTGATTTCTTGTTCCTACCTTTTCTTTTTTGCTTGCTTCCAGATTTTTAAAATAAATTATTTTTGTTTAATGAACCGGTTTTAATGCCTTGCGAGGGACTGTTTCCTTCTGATAAAAATTCACACCTTGATGGTATCAACCCTGTTAGTTGTGGGCCCATTGCTGTCTCGTCTGCCGTCAATTTGTCGTTACTATCTATGTTCTGAGTTGTAACTGTTAATTTCAGGGTGGTCAGCAAATCACCCAATATTGTCTTAAGCATTTGTAATTTATCCACAATTGGGGCGAAGGAACATTCTTGTTTCACGGGCTGTATTTTGGAGGCCACTTCCTGTCCTCTCTTTATTAGGCCGTTCAAGTCACCTAACTTCCTATCATTCCCTGAAGTGAAGTCAGCTAGAGTTTGCAAAACTGTGAGCTGAAGATCCAATTTGTGAGATTTGTATTGCATGGCCGCAGTTGAATATTACATGGTATTTAGTAAAGATTCCCAAATTAGAGTTTTGTTATTGTAGCTTGTGTTACTTTACCTGTCTGTACAATTTTTGGAAGATTATTGGAGTCGTGACTGTAAGAGGCGACTAATTCCTCCCACTCTTGAGAAGCTAAGAAGTACATGTCACCATTCGAAGCAGACTGATCTTCATTTGGGGGCGGCTCTCCTTGCACTATATGTGATGTTTCGTTACGTTTGCCAGATACCTGTGGACCTGCCACGGGCAATATTCCGTCCGAACTGTTGGATGATGAGAGTTGTTGGAGAGAGTTGTTCAGTTGTAATGCTGATTGGCCCGATTTATGCTCCTCCTGCTGGTCAACTGCCAGTAAAAGGCATTGATGAAGCTTCAGGGCAGGTCCCTTGTCAGACCTCATTTGTTGAAGTAGGGTAAAAGCGCCCTTCCTTTTGATAGTCTCGGCTATATAAGGGGGGGTTGAGGACTCTGAGGGTATGAACCTGATGTTGGTCTCCCTAGCTGGTCTGGTATCGAAGTTGCTGGCTCTGATGGGTCCTCGGGTGCTGGCCTAAATAGTTGGGAGTACAGGGTAGTTTTCTGAGCGTTGCATAAACTAACCAATGGATTATTTTGTAAAGAGGTGGGTTGGTCATTATTGTTGTCCTTCTGATGTGCAAGTTGTTGTTCCAATTGTTCACAATCATGCTCCTTGTTTGTGCATGGTGCGTTTGATTCGAGTTGATTTGATTCTTCGATTGCTTGCCTTACGTAATAGTTCCCTTTAGTTTGTATCGAGGACTTACATGAAGTCTGCCATTAAGATGAATTTGAACAACGGTTTCTTTCGCTGCCGGTGAAGGTAATGATTGGTCGAGGCTGTGTGGAACTAGGGGTAAAAGAGGAGATTGTAACCCTTCTATGGTGGAGTTTTTGAGAATATTACTGTTCCAGGGTCTTTCAGGAAGGAGAACTTTGTGTATATTTTAGGCTGAAAGAGACTAGGGTTTCTCCTTGGAGGTGTTCCTTCTGCCCTAGTTAGATCCTGTTCTTCCAGACCCAGCCGTGTGCTGGCTGCGTTGTCCCTTGCAGCTGTTTTACTGCCTTCCAGGGGTAAGAAGATGTTGTCAGTGACGTTAGGATGCAAACTGCTCTCAGAATTGAGTGTTACATTGGCCATCGAGTTATTTAACTTGCCATTGCGTTTTTCTCATTCTGTCTCGTGACTATCAGGGCGTTGATCCTGTGGGCTAGTGTCTCTAAGACCCCTCCTGCCCTCATTCTTCCATTTGGCTGCTTTGGATTGCAATTCTGGTTTTTGTTTTGCTGGGGCTTTTCTTACTCTGCCCGATCTCATGGCTCACAGTGCTGATGTCCAACTCGTCAGTTGGTTTAACTGTGGTTTATCTGTGTGGGCTTTGTAGACTGTTTGAAATTATATGAAACTGTATGAAGCTGTAAAGGCTGTAAGAGGCTATGGACTGAGGGCTGTGACGACTCTGTTGTGCCTAACTGGGCCCCTTTAACTTCTCAAGTGGGGGCTGTGGCGGCACTGGAACTGCTTGAGTTCCGTAAATGCAGACACTGGATACTGGCACAACAGGTTTACAGCAGGATCTAGGCCGAGTTTGTGTTGGGACAAGAAGGGAAAAGGCAGCTGTGAAGGGTGATGGCTGCGGTGAAGGGTAAATCAAGCGGGGCTCTCAAGGCCGGATCGCAGGCTGCACCTGATCCGATCAGGCCGCCGCCGCGATACCACCTGAGGCCACTCTCACTGCAGCCGCCGTGCTAAGGCAGCTGTACTTGCCAGTAAGCATGGGCAAATTTTGCGAATCTGGCATTCGTGAATTTGCGTATTTGCGAACTCGCAATCCGCAAAATCCGCAAATTCTCGCGAATTAGCGGATTTTTTTTGGTTTTTATAGTGTTCGCAAGGGTTTCTGCCAGTTCGCGAGGATTTTGTACCAGTTCGCAATTGCGAACTTACTTGTCAGCACGCAACGGTCGCGACTATGTTGTTTCTACGTCTGGTTCATCATCACAGGTTCACAGCACCCTCTGTTTCAACACTGCCACCCTCTGTTTCACCCATGCCACCCTCTGGTACATCAATGCCACCCTCTGGTTCATCATCATCACTGTAGATTATGGGGGGAAAAAGCAAGCACACATGCCCTACTTCAACTGACTTGAATTAATTTGGGGTTGATTTATTAATGTGTCACTGTTTTAAAATTCCAGTCTGGCACCTGCTTTCTTATCTGTAATTTGCTTTCTGTTGCAGTGCAATTTTTTTTCCAGGACCTTTGTGGCCTACTTGTAGCTATTCTATGATCAGCTGTGAGGGTCAGAGCAGGGTCATACAATTGTTGCAACTAGCAACTGAACTCTGGAGGGGCCCCAGTCAGGAAGCACTACAGGGAATGGTTACTAATGATGAATTTGAACTTTTGCACCTGCTGAGTGCTTTCAGTTTAGCAAAACTCGTTTTTCTGCAGAACAGCAAATGTAATGCCCCAAACAAACTTACTTGTGAAAGTTGATTTCTAATCCAAAAGTGATCCAAAGAAAGTCAAAAGGCCTCAAATCCAAAAAAGGGCAGGCAAATGTCAGCCTGAGGAGTTATTCTGATAAAAATCATCATTTTCAGAAGGTCTATGCTGCTTGCTAGTGGATTTCTTGTGCAGAATTGCAAATTTTGTAATTTCGCGAGTGCGAGATTGTTGCTGCCCGCCGCACCTCCATGTTCGCAATTGCGAACTTAAGCCGCACGCCGCAAAATTGTATCACCAAGAAAAAAAAATCCGCTGCGTGCGAATTTGCGGATTTTCGGTAAATTCGTGAGCGTTCGCGGATCGCGAATTTACCGAAAATCCGCAAAATCCGCAAGCGGAACGGATTTTCCGCCCATGCTTACTTGCCAGGGCCCTTACTGGAGTGGGCCCTTGGCCCTTATCCCTCACCTTTTGCACACACTCCGGGTCCTCTTGGTTCGTTCTCTCTTCCACCTCTACCACTTCCAGCGGCCCACCTGCTCCTCGCACAGGCTACACAGCAGCCCGATGGCTATACAAGCAGCCCAATGGTTTCTTGCCTAACAAATTCCTGTGTCACAAGCTTCAAGCTGCTGCAGCTGTGGGGGCTGCGGGGGGCCTCATAGGGCCACAGCGGAGATCAGCTTTGAAGCCTTAGAGGGCACGGCGTCAAAGCAGCGAGGAACGGTGAGGCGTCTTCTACCTCCTCTCTCTTGCTATGGATGCGGCGTTCTGCGGGAGCAGTCGGTAAAACCTGGACCGGAATCAGTGGGCCAATCAATAGGTATTGCTTTTGCAAAAGAATGAACTATTGTAAATGACAATGCCTTTTAATTTTTTATAAAAGGCATTGCCATTTATAGTGCCAAAAGCTCAAAAACTCACAATTGCGAGACCTATTGCATTGGTAATGCTTGTTTTTTCTTCTTTTTATGTATATTCGTCGCCGTCCACCTCCCAGCCCCGCCACTCTGCTCTAACACCAGCCGCTATAGGACAATACCTTTTTTTTATAGATGAAGTGTAAAACTTTGGAAATTTTATTGCCTCAGAAACAGTCCATAACATGGGGATACCCTGTATAGCGTGGCAACTCAGGTGACAGCCTGGACATCCTTAAGCCCATTGTGGTGACCAGTAAGTGCTAGTCATCAAGGGCCGCAGCCCCTCAGCCTGTCCCAGAAATCTCTGCTCAGCAAAATTTATGAAGTCACTTCTCTTGGCCAGCAAAGACAAACGTATCCTTCTCTTTAACAGTTCATTGAGACAGCATTTGCCCCAGTCTTTGTAAATCTGCAGTGATGAAGCCCTTGTTAAAGAAAAAATGAATCTGCTTAACGAATATATTTGTTTTTGGTCCTGGAGAGAATACTAGCCTGCCCGATAGCCACCAAGCCAGTTTCAGCCTGGACATAGCACAGAACTGGTGGTAGCATCCGCCATGGATAACATGAGGTAGCTCACAGACGACAGTAGCGTCAAAATGCTGGTCCTATTAGATGTGATGGCTGCTTTCAACACCATTGATTATAACCTCCTGGTAAAGTCTTTAGTATGGTTCTTGATTGGATAACATTCTTTCTTTATGGAGTCACCCAGACCATAATTTTCTTTCCATTCTTATCTAAAGACAAAAAATCTTAAGCTATGGTGTTCCACTAGGGTCCATCAGTTCCCTTTTTCTTTGTAATCTTTATATGCAGTTCCTTTGATATGTACACGGGTGACACCCAGCTTATGCCTAGTCTGCCACACCTCATCATCATCAAATATCTTTATTCGGTCTAGTTAGACCATAAAAATATAAGAACAATCGAAGCATGAATAAAAAGTATACAAAAATCCACTAAATATCCATATAACATTCATAAAACATCACATAATAACAGTGGCCCTCTGCTCAATAGCATGTTCAATGTATACAGCAGCACAAATCCAGATCTTAATAGTGGACAAAGCATGAAAGTAAATAAAAGCCACTCTACAGTAACGAATATTTGCCGCCCTAAGAATAGGCAGCAGATAGTGTTTCCTCAACAATGAGTAAAATGTAAAGAATAGCATAAAATGTAAGGTAGTTTGGGTGATTGGCCTTCATAAGGACACAGGGGTGGTTGAAACAAATAGGAGTCTTGTAACGGAAAGGCAGCCAGAAAGTGCACAGTGCATAACCAGTAAAAAATTGTGATGCAAATTGCCCACCCATATTAAGTATGGCGCAGGACTGACACTCAAACAAATCCCAATAAATGTCTGGACCGTTGGCTTGGCTACAGTCCTCTGCATTCTGCCCTCCAGACATCCCTCTAAAAACGCATTCTTCGAAGTCACAATTGAGCTTGCTAGCGCATTGCTGAGGGAGATGAACAAGACTTACCGCCCCAAACTACTACGGATGTTCTGGATATACTTCATCCAAGGTGTACTCCGAAAAGGGGTCGAGTTTATGCAGTCTAAAACACAGCCCTGTTAAAAGGAAGTCTGGCTTTTGGCCCAAATTCAAAGCCACAGAAGGAGGGCTTGAATTTTAACCCCTTAAGTGCTGCTGTCGGCCATTGGACGTCGCGAGCACTACCTTCGTAGTGCTGCGCACGGCCGACGCGGCCCCGCCTGTTTTTGAGGAAGTGCCGCACTGCCGCGAAATCGCGGCCGCGGCCAACGGAATAATGAAGTTGCTAATATGACCAAACCCTACCTCCGTCTGGAAAATAAAAGAGCTAGTACTTTGGGGGAGAGCTAGGAGCTTCTTAATAAAGCCATTCTCATTTTTTTAGGCCCCCCTGATCTTCAATACCCCACATCCCTGCCCCATACAAAGCAGCAGCACAGTATTTGGTTTTATAAACAGTCTAGAATTCCTTAATAGGCTTCTGGTCAAGTCTGCAGACAAAATCAAGAACGGCCTCCACGAATAGTAAAGGCAACAGCTCTACTGGACTTCTAGGGTCCCCATGAGAGACATGTATCAAAGGGCATACCAGGATAGGAAAAAGTGAGAACAGAGCCAAGTTTCTTGCTGTTTACTAAAAAGGATACACTGTCCTACTTCCTTCCCCACAAAGATCATTATAGAGGTCTTATTTTGGTTGACCGTAAGATCTCAACTGGCCATAAACTTACAAAAATAGTCCAGTAGGCATTGTAATCCATTCGCAGTCCTGGCAATTAGGACAGTGTTGTCTGTATAAATAAACAACGTGGGAATACCACGGTCACCTACATGAGGACAATCTGTCCTAAGTTCCACCAATTTATCCTCTAGGCTGTTAATATAAATAGAAAAAAGGAAGGGGGCCAAACACACAGCTTTTAGGCTACAGGCTAAAAGCTGGCATAGTCGTCCCCCAAACCCCCTGGCCCCAAGGCCATACCTTACACTTGCAGTGACATCATTGTGTAGTTCTCTAAGAAAATAAACAATGCACAAATCAACCCCGAATCGGTCAATATGCCCCACAATATGGACCTATTGACAGTGTTGAACGCAAAAATCAAATCCATAAAAGCCAAATACAATTTGCCACGCTTGGGCACAGTATATTTGGCAATTAGTAAATGTAGATTTAAAGACTGCTCGACTGTGCCTAGGCAGGATCAGAAGCTGAATTGAAGATCCAAGAGTATGTTACGCTCCTCAGCACATAACTGCAAACAGTCCAACAGAATTCGGCCATGGTCTTTACGGTGGAATTAATCCGTAAGATGGGACGATAACAGAGGGGATCATTGTTTGAGTCCTTTTTAAAAAAAAGTCGCATGGCACCAGTTCTTGTGGGGGCGGCCAGTAACTAAGGTGGCATTAGGAACATTTGTCAATGGAGGGGCCCACAATGGGGTGTTAGCTTTAAACATATCAGAGGGGAGCCCATCTGGGCCAGGAGCGTACCCAACCCGACAGCTTAGCCACTGCCTGCATAACCTCTTCCAATTCAAAAGATGGGCCAGGAAAAACTTTGCAGGAGACGGGGACACATTAGAAGGGGCGGTTGGCAGCTGAGGTGAAACTAAAGAGATATGATTGGGGTATCTGAGTGCAATAAACAAGGGACAGCATAAAGCTTGGTAAAGTCGGCGCCCCAGATATCAGAAGGAATGACAGTATCAATACCAGGATCTTTTTTGGCCTCAAAAAAGCTGTGATTCACTGTAGCCCAAAAGGCCTTGCAGTCCCTTAGTTCACGAGCCTGCACCAGTAATGAAAAAGCTACCACTCTGATAGTATTCGTTATGATTCTAATGGCGCCTCGATACAGAGCTCTACATCTCTGCATCATATCCTGTCCTGTAGGAATTTTCTTCAAAGCAGCAGGTAGCTGGTTATGTGCATGGGTGCAGTTAACATCAAACCACTTTGCAGGTGGCTTATGGTCCATATTGTTTGGGACCAAAAGGAGGTCAAATGCTGCCCTGCAGATCTTATCAAAACTAGCTGAGAAGCATCGGACCCCAACCCAGAATGTGATAAACAGACCAGAAGGTTGGAGTATACAGAGGCCACTAAATGCGCTCGGAAAGTGGGTTCATCTTCCTTAGACCAGGCAAGTATCACCCAACGATTCCTAGAAAATAATAGCGAGAAGGATAGACCAGTACAGACATTCTCAAAATCAGTGAACCATGTAGCGACAGACAGGGGCGGATTGGCAAGGCGGGCATTCGGGAATGGGCCGAAGGGCCGGTGCCCCAGTGCCCTCTGTGGGCCGTTTTTTTTCTCCCCTGTCCCAGTCCACAGAGAGTGGACTAGGAAAGGGGAGAAAAAAAACACGGAGACAAGAGACTGAAAAAATGAAAGCAGCCTCGCTGTGCTGCCGGACAGCGATTGTCAGCTGTGGGCTCTCCTTCACCCCTGCCCTGCCAAGCAATCAAGCTGAGGCTGGGCTGGGGAGGGGTGATTGTTTGCAAGAATCGGCCTCCCTGGGGGCCAGGTGTTTCTCAGGCCTTTGAGCCATTTTCACCTCGGCCCCCCTGGGGCCCATGCAGCCCAGAAACGGTGTTAGTCTTAACACCTCCCCCACAGCCCTTCACATTCAGGGCATAGTGGGCAAGGAAGAATGGGTCTTGCTGTGGGGGCCTGGTGATGTTTGGAATTTTTTTGTTATCATTTATTTATTTATGCAATTTTATATAGCGCAGACTTTACCTGAAGGTGTCAGAGCGCTTCACACTAGGAACAGCAATAATACATGAGGAGAAAATTATAAGTCGACAAATTACAAAAGCAAACGTTAAGTTACATGAATCAAAAGTGACAATAGTGAGCAACCAAAATACAAGAGGAGCAAACGATACATTACAGGAGGAAAACGAGATATGTGTGCAGGTTACCAAAGCGTACAAAATACAAGTAGAGGTATAATACTGCAATTAATCGCAGACACTCCAGCACAAGAACAAACGTTACGTAGGCAATGGTGGCACTTGTGCAAGTATCTAAAGCAAACAAAAGTGAGAGGTAGCAAACAGTGTGTTACAAGAGAAAAGTGACGTGTGCAAGTTACAAAAGGGTACCATACACAGGTACAAGGGTAATACTACAGTAAATGGTAAATACTCAAACTGCCAGAACACACTGGGAAGGCACTTCCCATGCACCAGCTTTACCTCAGCCTCCCCCCTGGCTACCTGGCTACCTTGGATGACCCAGAAAGCTGTGTTTTGTGCTCCCCTGCCAGGACATTTTCCCAAGGCCTGGAGGGTTGATTCATTTACTAATTGCAGGGGCCTTACCTCTGTTCAGGTGCTCCTGAGCTGAAGGTCTTGGGAGGGCTGAGTAGGTTAGTAATAGCAGGGGCTTTGCTGCTTTTCAGGTGCTCCTGTGCTGGAGGGCTGGAATAATTTTGTGACAAAAAGGGGCCTTGCTATTTTATTTAGTTGCTCAGCATGTAGGCCATTGTCACCTTGGCCCTGTGTCGTGTGCAAGAACAGTATCCCCCCACTTTCATTCCTTGTCTGTGCAATTGGTGTTTCATGAAAGGGCACGCCCCTTGAATGTGGGCCAGGTGCTCCTGTGCTGGAGGGCTGGAATAATTTTGTGACAAAAAGGGGCCTTGCTATTTTATTTAGTTGCTCAGCATGTAGGCCATTGTCACCTTGGCCCTGTGTCGTGTGCAAGAACAGTATCCCCCCACTTTCATTCCTTGTCTGTGCAATTGGTGTTTCATGAAAGGGCACGCCCCTTGAATGTGGGCCACGCCCCTTGAATGTGGGCCACGCCTCTTGAATGTGGGCCACTTTTTTCGTCAGTGCCCGGGCCGAATTGTGATCCCAATCCGACCCTGGCGACAAATACAAAATTCTATGGTCACTGAGGGGGGAATCAGCAAGATTGTAATCTAGAACCCAATCTCTCAATGATTAAAAAAAAAAGAATAAAATGAATGTGTCTCGAAGTCCCTCACCCCACAAATGCGGGTGTAGTATTTGGTATTAGGCTTAAAGCATCAAAGGAAAACATTTGGTTAAATTTAGCCAGACATAGATTCAGTTTCTCGCCAAGAGGATAATGTACAAAGTGGGTAAAAGGAACCCCAGGCTCATCCTCCAGCCCACAGATATTTTCCTGAGAGAACTGACATACATTTAAGTTAAAATCCCCCAAGAATACCACAGCATAGCCACCTTGAATGTTATTAGTGAATCTCTCAATATCTTTAAGGAGAGATCATGCTAAATCAAACTTGGAATGATCAAATACATTATTATATACATTTATCAGCAACAATCTTGTTGCAGAACACTGAAACAGGACCATATGATAGTATATTGAATCACAATTTGACCATAACACCTTTGCCGGAAATGTGAGAGAAATAAACATGTCAGCTCATACTTAGCCCTGTCCATGTTACTAGCTACTGCTGGAATGAGATAGGGTACCCGTCCACATAAACAGGGTCAGTAAGCCAAGTCTCTTGGAGACATATGAAAGCATGGCACTCAATGAACCTAAGCCAATCTTACCTGTACCATTTGCCGGCTAATCCCGCAGTACTCCGAGAGGTTATAGATAGTGATTGCTTTGTTTGACTTGCAGTGACCTCAATGGGAATAGCTCTGTAACTGTAATACATTGATGGCGTATATTCAATATCAATCCCAGGTTTCACACATTCTACTAGTACATCACTTGGCCACAAGGGAGTAACTGCGCCAGGAAGTCAATCCTTGGGAAAGAGGAGTGAACCTGGTAGAGGTTGGGAAAGTAGGCCCAGATGGGATAAGGGTGGGCAGACGACCCTGAGGTTTATAAAAGTAGCCAAGCGGGAGAGACTCAATAGCAGTTGGCACACGGTGAGTAAAACTTAACTTGGCTAAGATGTCATTAGCCACTCTTCTATCTTTGAAGTTAACAACAATACAATCAGTGTTGTCTGGTTTCGCCGTATTACCCACCCAAGGAACTCCACTCACAATATTTATCTGGTTATGACCTAGCGTATAGCCACCAAGTCGAATGTTAGCCCAGTGGACAACCTTGCTGACCAGTTGCTGGTGATCCTCACGTGAGCTCTTGTTTAATGGGGGTACATTTCTTAAAATCACGTCAAAAAAGGGGTAGCCTGAGGGGGCAGCTGCAACGTATGGCCCCTTGAAATACCAGTGCGCTGAGATGAACCACGCACTTCAACTTGCTGAACAGGATCCCCACTAGTGCCTTTGAAAGAATTTTGTGGACATGCCCGTGATACCTGAATAGGCCTCGCTGGACTAGAACAACAGGCAGTACCCCTAATAGCCAGGAAAGAATCTGTCATTCCAGCAGTTGCTGAGGGGTGGCGAGGGGTGTGTTCAATATGCCATGTCAGTAGTGCAACCTAGTGGGTCAGGTAGAGACGATCTTGCAGAATGTTGCGCCAGCAAAGTGTTCCTCAACTTAACCAAAGCTTCCTCAACCTTACTTAATCGGTCAATAATAGGCATCAGAGATGCAGTAAGTGAAGATATTACACTTTTACACATTTACCCCAGCTAGAACTGACAAGGAATCCTGCACCCAGCTCATTAATCGAGGGCTAATTTCACAGTATGAAGCCAGGGCTGGGGTAGAAGACACAATGGGTGGTTCTGGATGTAATCTTTTTGCTATAGCATTTCTGTCCAGTCTCTTCCTCTTGCCCACTCTGTTGTTAGTTGCCTCAGATTTAGTCAAATTAGTGGGGCATGCAGATGGTTGGTCTCTCGCCATAATATCATCACACTCCCCAGTGGTAGCAACAGTCAAGGTTTTGGTGCCGGTGGAAATGGCTAATTGATCAGGGCCCAAGACTTGTAGTGGAGGATCAGTGCTGGGGGCAGAGGGGCATGCTGGCTGACACATGAGGCTCAGGGAGAGCTTGTGATTGCTCAGGAAACGGCTCAGGCAGAGATGTCAAAGACAAACGCTGTTCGCCAAGTCAATTTTCCTACTAATAACCCCCACAGAACGTCGCAAAAAGTCATCTAAGGTAGAACCTGGGCTAGGTTTTGCAGTGGGTAGGTAAGCAAAGAAGGGGGTTCCCCGTGGGTAGCTTTTGGATATGGGCAGGTAGTAGGGGGGAGAGACCAATTTGAATAGAAAGAAAGGACACCCTACCTCAGGATATAAAGGCCCCAGCTAGAGGGTCCAACAGATATATGCGAAGGGGTGATTAACCTAGGAGCTGACACTGCACATAACAATCACATGGTCAAACCAAATAGACTCTACAGTTCATGTTAGAAATATATATATTTTTATTTTTTTAAGATGGCAAGGATATAAACATTAAATATAACTTTCGTATCACAAATACATTTAGATCATAAATAAGACATACATAGATATGGGGGCAACAACAAAAGGGAAGATAGTCCTACCCAGTACCGGCCACACTTCAAACACACTGTCTCACTCACTTCAGTCTCTTCCCACTCTATCTCATCTTATACCATTCACCATTCATTCTACCATTCATTCTTCTGATCCTGGCGAGTACAACACATAGGTGGTTAATGTGTTGTATGGATCGGGATGTTGGTCCAGGTAGATGATTTTAACTACGGGTCCTGATGTAGTTAGGACAATAACCGTATTCCTGGGCACACAAGCCGACGCGCGTTTCGGTGACAGGCCAGTGAGGCCGCACCTTCGTCAGGGCTAGGGGCAGTATACTGGGAGGGGCACAAGGGTAAAATCTGCATGAGTATTTAACTCTGTTGTTAAGAGATAACAGGCATCTGATGGCAGCGTGTTATACAGGGGCACCACTGTTAAAGGTTTTCATATACAGGAGTTCAGAGTGATTCAGATCCGGGATAACCGGCACGTCAGCGCTGTGTTTTTTTCAATGCCCAGGGGTCACACAAGTTCTTAATAATGGTTGGCATATAGCAAGCCGGAGAGACCGGCACGTCAGCGCTGTGTTTTTTTCAATGCCCAAGGGTCACACAAGTTCACAGTAATCATTGGCATATAGCGAGCCTTCCGTGAATTAGACAACCGTTTCTAGACGGGGTTTCAATTGTTTCTTTACTTTATTAATTTCCTCCGTGGGTACCGGGCCGATGCAGCGCCTTCTCTACTCGGTAAACTGCCTCCGCAGGAGACTAACTGAAGCAGAGCCTTATTCCTGAGGACTGTCTCCTTCAGATGGGGTTCCGCCGACCGCGTCTGCCGGCCCACTGCTGGAGACTGGAGATTCCAGTCTCCAGCAGTGGGCCGGCAGACAGATTCCAGTCTCCAGCAGTGGGCCGGCAGACGCGGTCGGCGGAACCCCATCTGAAGGAGACAGTCCTCAGGAATAAGGCTCTGCTTCAGTTAGTCTCCTGCGGAGGCAGTTTACCGAGTAGAGAAGGCGCTGCATCGGCCCGGTACCCACGGAGGAAATTAATAAAGTAAAGAAACAATTGAAACCCCGTCTAGAAACGGTTGTCTAATTCACGGAAGGCTCGCTATATGCCAATGATTACTGTGAACTTGTGTGACCCTTGGGCATTGAAAAAAACACAGCGCTGACGTGCCGGTCTCTCCGGCTTGCTATATGCCAACCATTATTAAGAACTTGTGTGACCCCTGGGCATTGAAAAAAACACAGCGCTGACGTGCCGGTTATCCCGGATCTGAATCACTCTGAAGTCCTGTATATGAAAACCTTTAACAGTGGTGCCCCTGTATAACACGCTGCCATCAGATGCCTGTTATCTCTTAACAACAGAGTTAAATACTCATGCAGATTTTACCCTTGTGCCCCTCCCAGTATACTGCCCCTAGCCCTGACGAAGGTGCGGCCTCACTGGCCTGTCACCGAAACGCGCGTCGGCTTGTGTGCCCAGGAATACGGTTATTGTCCTAACTACATCAGGACCCGTAGTTAAAATCATCTACCTGGACCAACATCCCGATCCATACAACACATTAACCACCTATGTGTTGTACTCGCCAGGATCAGAAGAATGAATGGTAGAATGAATGGTGAATGGTATAAGATGAGATAGAGTGGGAAGAGACTGAAGTGAGTGAGACAGTGTGTTTGAAGTGTGGCCGGTACTGGGTAGGACTATCTTCCCTTTTGTTGTTGCCCCCATATCTATGTATGTCTTATTTATGATCTAAATGTATTTGTGATACGAAAGTTATATTTAATGTTTATATCCTTGCCATCTTAAAAAAATAAAAATATATATATTTCTAACATGAACTGTAGAGTCTATTTGGTTTGACCATGTGATTGTTATGTGCAGTGTCAGCTCCTAGGTTAATCACCCCTTCGCATATATCTGTTGGACCCTCTAGCTGGGGCCTTTATATCCTGAGGTAGGGTGTCCTTTCTTTCTATTCAATTTGCAGTGGGTAGGAGCAGCCCTCTGTTTCCCCATTGACGCTAAGGAAAAAGCTTAAGGTACAAATCAGGGTGCTATATCTCAGGGGGCCAACAGATCAATAGGCTGGGGCTAACAACCTAAAATTCAGTACCTTTTAGTGGCAGATTTAAGGGGGGGCCCACCCCAGCTCCTACTTGCACTGACAGGCGTGGATGGGCCTGCTCTTGGCCTGGTCTCCGCCCGGGGCGCCTCCTGTGATTATATGGTGCTCCGGCGCCTTGCAAACTCTGCGGCCCTCCTCCTATGGGCCAGGCAGCTGGGCAATGGAGTCCCCCTGTAGCTGTCAACAGGCTGGTGTAGCGAGGCTCCTGCGCTGCAGGACACCTCCTACGAATATATGGCGCTTCGGCACCTTGAAAACGTTGCAGCCCTCCTCCTGTGGGCCGAGGAATCTGGAGAATGGAGAACCCTGCGGTGGTT
This sequence comes from Lissotriton vulgaris, assembly GCF_964263255.1. Classification (NCBI taxonomy): domain Eukaryota; kingdom Metazoa; phylum Chordata; class Amphibia; order Caudata; family Salamandridae; genus Lissotriton; species Lissotriton vulgaris. Next base: position 1,733,124,229 of record NC_141693.1, read on the forward strand.
AACGGGCTGGCATAGAGAGGCTCCCACGCTCTGGGACGCCTCTTGCGATTATATGGCACTCTGGTGCCTTTCAAACGTTGCAGCACTCCTCCTATGGGTTGAGGCAGCTGGGGAATGGAGTTCCTCGGTGGCGGTCAACAGGCTTAATATAGGTGTATTTAATTAATATGTTTTATTTATCCTCCATAGCACATATGCACCTTATTTCGCTTTGTTCACCGAAGTTACATTATTTATGTTGTTTATTCTGCCACTTGTGTATTTGATAGTCATATATTAAATTTACTATTATAAACAATAGATTTATTTTCTGAAAAACTGAATCTCTGCTTGTGGTGTGTTTTGACTCTTGTCCTTATCCAAAAACAAATGACTACACATCGATTAGTTGTCACTTGATTGTTATTCGGGAAAAATACTCTACTAAGCAACTGGTTTACCCGACAGAACTCACTGTAGATTATATTGCTTACTTCCAGTTTCTGAGGGACACAGGGTTTACCACATTATCTTTAATGGTACATCTTCAGGCCATGCAGAGTGGGCCCAGTCCCTAAGGTGGTAAATCGTAGACTCACTACCTGCACTTTCCATCCCCCCGTCCCCAGCAAGGTGTTAGATCACAATCTGACACTGTATGTCCAAGCTACAAGAGTTGCCACCACTTGCTTCACTTAACTGTGCACTCTGAAAAAGAGATTTGTGGTCAATTATCCCAACTACTAATAGCACTTTATATTGAAGGCAATTGTCATTTAAACTTATTATGAGCCTTAGACTCCTAGTGCATTTCTTGGCTGATGATTATCGCACGGTAATGCCTTATAGCACATTAATAATACTACGTTGTTTACATTCATGTTCCTTCCAGTGCACTATATCATCGAGAGCAGTGGTCGAAGTGGGGAAAAAAAAGTAGGGGAACTGTGGGTGGAGAATCAGGGGGCAGGAATAATCGAAGATTGAATCAGTGGGCGGAGTCAGGGGTGTGGCTAGAAATAGCAAAACATACCAATTTTTAGTACGTTTAGCATTTCACTGACCAGTAACAGCTTATACTGTTATTTAATTAAAACAATGGATAAACATGTTTATTTGAGGTTTAATTCAGGAAAAAGCAAACACTCATAGGGAATACAGGTTTATGTAAAGCATGTGAAATATAAGCAGGAACAACATGTTCCCTTAATGCGTTGTTCATAAATCCATGATTATTTTTTGTCTCAAACCTTGAGGTCATGAATACAGGGCTCCTCCTGTACACATGTGTTAAGCAGGGCTCAGAAGAGAAAGGGACTCTTCAGGAGAATCTAGGCTCACGGAAACCCACAAAGGCTCCTTCATATTCATGTCAGCCAGCTAGCTGCTCAATCATAATAACGCAAAAAGAACAACTGGTGGACAAAATGCAGAACAATATCATACATTCACTCCAGTACAGAGATCTGGGCCTAAATCATTGTTTCTTTGCGCACCATTCCAGTTTGGAACCAGCCATATGCAAATCAGTCTTGATCCTGAGCCTCATGGGAACAGCCCAGCCTGAACTGCCAAGCCAGGGCCTCCCTGGACTGGAAACGAGCATCCTGCGACCGGTTTCGGGCTTTTAGCCCTCATCAGCCAGGATAGCTGGATTCCAGTGGCATGGAGAGCAGGGAACCCACGTCTGGGCATACCCGTTCCACTCGGGGAGACAAATGCAAAAAGAGTAATTGATCGACAGAATGCAGAACAATGTCATACATTCACCCCAGTTCCGAAATCTGGGCTTAAAAATCAATTGTTTTTTGCTCACCACCTCTCCTGCCCCGTCACCTCTCCTGCCCCGTCACCTCTCCTGCCCCGTCACTTCTCCAGCCCGGTCACTACTCTTCTCCTTCCCTGTCACGTCACCTGCCCGTCATGTCACCTGCCCATCACTTCTTCTGCCCAGTCACTTCACCTGTCCTGTTGCCTCTCCTTCCCCATCACTTCTCCAGTCCCGTCACTTCTCCTGTCCCGTCACTTCTCCTGTCCCGTCCCTTCTCCTGTCCCGTCACTTTTGCCCCATTCATTGTTCCTGCCCAATTCACTGCTCTTGCCCCGTTCACTGCTCCTGCCCCGTTCACTGCTCCTGCCCGGTCACTTCTCCTGCCCTGTTGCCTCTCCTTCCCCATAACTTCTCCAGTCCCGTCACTTCTCCAGTCCCGTCACTTCTCCTGTCCTGTGACTTCTCCTGTCCCATCACTTCTCCTGTCCCGTCACTTCTCCTGTCCCATCACTTCTCCTGTCCCGTCACGTTTCCTGCACCGTCACTTCTGCCCTGTTCATTGCTCCTGCCCAATTCACTGCTCCTGCCCGGTTCACTGCTCCTGCCCCGTTCACTGCTCCTGCCCCGTTCACTGCTCCTGCCCCGTTCACCGCTCCTGCCCATCACATCACCTGCCTGTCATGTCACCTGCCAGTCACTTCTTGTGCCCGGCTACCTCTCCTGCCCCGTCACTTCTCCTGCCCCGTCACTTCTCCTGCCCCGTTCACTGCTCCTGCCCCGTTCACTGCTCCTGCCCTGTCACTTCTCCTGCCCCGTTCACTGCTCCTGCCCTGTTCACTGCTCCTGCCCCGTTCACTGCTCCTGCCCCGTTCACTGCTTCTGCCCCATTCACTGCTCCTGCTCATGCCTAATCACCGCTCCTGCCCCATTACTTCTACTGCTTCATCACTTCTCCTGCCCCGTAACCTCTCCTGCCCATCACTTCTCCTGCCCCGTAACCTCTCCTGCCCATCACCTCTCCTGCCCATCAACTCTCCTGCCCCCACCTGCCTGTCATGTCACCTGCCCATCACTTCTGTGCCCGGCCACCTCTCCTGCCCTGTTGCCTCTCCTTCCACGTGACCTCTCCTGCCCAGTCGCCTCTCCTGCCCCATCACTTTTCCTGCCCTGGCACTGCTCCTGCCCCGTTTACTGCTCCTACCCCGTTCACTGCTCCTGCCCGTTCACTGCTCCTGCCCCGTTCGCTGGTCCTGCCCCGTTCACTGCTCCTGCCCCGTTCACTGCTCCTGCCCCGTTCACTGCTCCTGCCCCGTTCACCGCTCCTGCCCAGTTCACCGCTCCTGTCCTTTCACCACTCCTGTCCTTTCACCACTCCTGTCCTTTCACCACTCCCGCCCGGTTGCTGCTCTAGCTCATGCCCCGGTAGGCTGCTAGGGTGGTGGCCGGTTTTGGGCCCCTGGGAGGCTGATTTTGTTACTGGGGGTCGGCAATATCGGCCCCCTGTAACAAAATCGGCCAAAACTGAAATAGAACTGGAAATATTATCTGTGACCTAATACTGGTACTTTGTGAATTTCGCAGGAAAAAACATGAAAAATGTATGTATGAAACTGTTTTAATGTAAAGTGCTCTTATACCTATTATGTTAAGTTTACACTATATAAAACTATAAAAATAAATGCATAGTAAATAAATAAACAAATATAACACAGGGATAGGGTTGACGGTGATAAGGACTAATATCAAAAGAGAGGTAATCCTATTGATTTGCAAATGACTGAGGATGAGAAAATCAAGAAATGTCTCTCAACTCCCGACAATAAGGACCGCTGAACACAAGTGGCAATGGGTGGTAGCAAGAAGTCTGTAGTAAAGAACAGGAAGGTACAAAGCATTACGATATTAGTGCAATGAAGCTTTTTGTTATAGGTCTAGGTGAAACTGGTCTCTGAAATACGACCACTAATTCTTATTTGTGAGTTCACTTGGTAGAAGGTAGATTTATTGCCCAAAACAGAAAGCACATATGCGCAAGCTGCTGTGCTGCACACCCCCTCACCCCAGGGGAGGCACGCTGAGCAGTTTGCCAGGGCCGGTTTCTGTACCCTGTCCGGCCCTGGTAATCACCAACTCCGATCTCACTCACTTGATGTGCTAAAGGCAGAGGGCGGGCACATTGTCAATCCAAATGGGATAATCTAATCTGCCTCAATCGGAATGACAATGGGCCTGCCCTCGGTCTGTGCGAGGTCAGGGAGGGGCTGCTGCAGCTCTGGAGTTCACAGAGAAGTGCGAGCAGCCCCTGGAAGCTGAATGAAAAAAATTCTCGTTTTTTCAGTAGGACTGTTCTTGCCGTCTCAGGATTCTTTTTATGAAAGTAAGAAGTAGGGGAACGGACTGAAATATTTTTTAGAAGTAGGGGCACGCCATGCCCTTTCGTTCCCGCCCACTTCTACCACTGATCGAGAGAATCTTTCTAGATAGTATCTCTTTCTGGGAGTCAGTGACCTCACTGACCTTGTCAGCCTGTGTTGCTCCCCCGCCATGCAGCTCCACCTAATAGATACCCAAGATCCTGAGTTTGAGGCCCTCCTCCACCAGCAGGCTCCCTTCTGTACCTCATCCCTGGTGTCTCAGTGGTGAGCTCTTGTTCCTGTCTGCTGTTGTTTCTTTTCTTTTCCTTTTACTGCCTTTTCTGTCTTGTTCTCTGCTTCTTTTTTCTGTCCAGTTGTAATTCTGTTCTGTCCTTTACCTTCGCTCTGGTTCGCATTTTCGTTCCCTCTCCCCCTCCTGTCCTTGTCACTGCGTGTTCCCCGTGGCCTGCCCCCTTCCAGCGCGGTTTCCCACCTCCAAGCGGACCAGCCATCCCGCCTCCCAAACACTACTTAAGAGCAGCTGCTGCCTAGCCGTGTGCAGAGGGTGTGCTAAAGGCTAGCCGTTCTGTGCCCGTTCACACCTGGACCACACCCAGCGCCACGTATTCTGGTCCCCGTGGACTCCACCACTATGATGCCAGCACCCTTCACTCACTCAACCCTAAACATTCCACAGCCTGCCACCTCGCATCATAGAAGGACACCCATGGCATATTCACCTGCTACAACTGTGTCTTCTCCTGCCTGTGTACACCAGAACCATCGACCACACGATCCTCAGTAACAGGACCCGACCATCTTCGGTGCATCCTACTCAACATTCACTCCCTCAAAAGACACATCATGGGACCTGTTCGACTCCATCTCCCCCGACATCGGCTTCTTCTCAGAAACATGGATAAACCCTACCTAAGCACCGGACTTCGCAACCGCAATCCCCAACGGCTACAAAATCATCCAAAAGCACAGCACCAACCAGTGGGTAAGAGGCATCTCCATCGTACACAAAATCACAACCAGCTCCGACGACCACTCACCCAGTATGGAATACCTCCATCGCCATTCCAGACTAACCCGAGCACCACCCTCCATCGCTCACCATGCACTCGACTTAATGGACTACATCCTCCTCAGCGACCTCAATTTCCACCTGGTCAACCTTGTTGTATAGCACGAGATAGCACGAGATTTTGACTCGTGTCTATCTCGTGTTGGTTGTTGTTCCTTGGTGCACATGCTGCATCATTTGAAAAGTGGGTTAGTTGGGAGGTTGGAATGATGCGGGCATAACTACCTTTACCGGACTTGTGACCGGATACCTTTCCATTAAATACCTGAACCAACTTCATCCTGCTTCCTGGTATCTTTTCCACACTGGCGACGAGGGGAAAAGAACTCATAAATCGTACTTAAGGAGAAGGATTCTTCATAAATTTCAAACTTATTTAATTTCATTTTTTTTTTTTTTATTTCGGAGTTTATTTCATCGAACATATTGCTTCTACACTTCTTGCCGGCAAAATCGCTATGACAACGGAATCGCTACTGTTATATCAAGGTACTTGCTTAATAATTACTTTTACCTTGTGATTTCGTCAGCGCGAGGTCCCTTTTGAGCATGAGCGAGGACATCTATTTCCTTTAAAAATAGACGCTCAAACAAGAATAAGCGTGTGACGTCAAACGCTGGCAAAACAAGCTCTATTTTCCTTAAAAAGAAGCGTGATAACCACGGCGACCATTTTGGAAGAGTAAACTCCGATTTAAAGTAACTTTTCATTGTTTCTTCGACATTTCAACTTTATGACTGATGGAATCCTCGGATTAAAACTCAAAATACGATTAAGTCTTGGATTAAGGTACCAATTAATTCTGGATGTTTTGGTTTTACTTTGTACTATTATAAAAAAAAAAAAAAAATTTGAATACATTATTAAAAATAGTAGTACAATATTAAACAATAAGTGGTATTATTCCTCCTCCCTCATTTTTGGCAAACGAAGGTGATCCACCCATGGACTGGGAAATATGGGAACCAGTTTTTTTAGCTTATGTAGAGGTTTTGGAAGGGACAGAATGTGAACCCGAGAGAAAACTTTCTCTCTTAAAACATTGTCTTGGAGGAATTGGATTAAAAGAGTTTCTCACCTTACTTGCTTTAATCAATCCTGGTGATAGGAATGTTTATGACCGCGCTGCAGAACAATTGAAAATAGGATTTGGCAAGAAAAAGAACGTTGTTATGGAGAGATTTATTTTTTATTCTCGTAAACAGCTTGCCGATGAATCTATTGAAGATTTTGTATCTACTCTCAGATCTCTTGCTGTTACTTGTGACTTTGAGCATATCACTTATGAACAAGTATTGAGAGACCAAATACTAATGAGAACAAATAATAAAAAGGTTCAGGAAAGACTCTGGACAACATCAGATATGTCTTTAAATGCCGCTATTGATATTGCGAGGTCAATTGAACATTCTGAGAAGTTTGTGAAGGAAATAAGAGGAAACGAAAAAGGAGATGTTTTTAGTGTTTCAAAAGAAGGAGAAAAATTTAAGAAATCTTTCATTCCAAAAAACGACTATTCTAATAATAAGAACGATTGGAAACCTAAATATACTAAAAATGAAAGGAAGAACACTCAATGGATTTGCTTCAGATGTGGAAGTCCCAACCACTTAGCAAATTCTAAATCCTGTTCTGCTCTTAATAAAATGTGTTTAAAGTGTAATAAGAAAGGGCATTTAACTACATTTTGCAAATCTACCACTAAGAGAGTTAACATTGTTCAAGATGTTGATGATTATGAATTGCTAAATGAAAATGATATCAACACTGTCATTAATATTTGTGGAAGTGAGGGTGTAAGTAAGTTTCCATCTTGTGATGTGGTTACAGATGGAATGATTATAAATGTATTTGTTGATACATGTGCATGGTACACTCTAATTGGTTTAGATGTAGTAGAAAAGAATTAGCCAAACAAAGTTTTACTCAAGTCTGACATTTCTCCAGGAGGTTACACAGGACACAAAATTGATTTGGTAGGTTTTTTTGGGGGGGAAAATTACCTCTGCAAGTGAATCTACATATGGAAAGATTTATGTTGCAAGGTCAGGCCAGTCTTTATTAGGATGGCCACACCAAGATCAACTGGGCATTAAGATTGACCCTAGAGCTAATCCTCCTGTGTATTCCATTGTAGGCACTAGCAATTCTGATGGGAACGTTATGCTCAGTAAATTGAAATCGGAATTTTCAAATGTTTTCAGTGGGAAACTTGGTGAGTATCAGGGTTTCAAACACACTATAAAGCTTAATGATGGCGTTGTTCCTGTTCGACACAGAGCCAGAAATGTCCCTCTTACATATAGGGATAAACTTAAAATTTTGCTCAGAGATTTGTGCGACAAAGATATTATTGAGCCCATTGAGTCGTCATCTTGGGTTTCTCCGATTGTGATTTCGGTTAAATCCAATGGCGAATTGAGACTATGTGTAGATCTTCGCAGTCTAAATAACTCCATCTGGGTTGATGCACATCCTTTGCCAAATCTTCATGAGATGGTCTCAACATTAGGGGGTGCTGAGGTGTTCTCATGCATTGATTTGGCAAGTGCTTACCATCAAGTGGTCTTGGATGATGAATCTAAAAACTTGACGGCCTTTATTACACCCGAAGGTCTTTTCAGATATAAACGTATGCCTTTTGGATTGGCTAGTGCCGCTTCAGTCTTTCAAAGACTTATGAAAGAGACACTTGATGGTTTGACAGGGGCGATCGCTTTTCAAGACGATATACTTGTATTTGGGAAAAATGTTGAGGAGCATGATGACAATTTAAGAAAAGTGATATCTGCGCTGTCTGTTAAAGGTCTTACTCTTCGTCTTGATAAATGTAAAATCAGAGAAAAAGAAGTAGAATACCTAGGGCACTCCATTAGTGGTGCCGGGATTAAACCGAAGCAGAAACATGTTGAAAGCGTTATTAAAGCTCCTGTACCCATTTCAAACGAATAATTAGTAGCTTTTTTAGGACTAATGGAATTTTATGCTAAATTCATTCCAAATTGTTCATCAAAAGTAGATCCTTTTAGACCTCTTTTAAAGAGAAATGCAAGTTTTTTATGGTCTGATGTGATGACTGAAGCATTTCAAAGTCTCAAAGCATTTATTGTGAATGCACCTTGTTTGAAACCTTTTGTTGTTGGGAAAAGGTGTACTATCATGGTTGATGCAAGTAGCACTGGGTTAGGTGCTGTTCTCATGCAAAATGATTGTGGAAAGGAATGGATAATTGCATATGCCTCAAGGGCATTAAGGGATGCTGAGAAACATTACTCAGTTATTGAAAGAGAATAGTTGGCTTCAGTTTGGGGAGCTGAACATTTCAAAACTTTCTTATGGGGCACAAAGTTCACAATAAAAACTGACCATAAGCCTCTTATTTATATGATGGCACCGGGTGGAGGTCGTACTATGTCAGCTCGTCTGGCTAGACTAGCTTCCAGGCTACAATCGTTCCATTATGAAATGGTTTATGTAAAGGGGAAAACTAACGTCCATGCAGATTGCATGTCCAGACTGCACACTTCTTGTGAAGTTCCTTCTGACGATGAGGAATGTGAGGTTGCATTTACTTCCCAAGATGTTATAATGGTATATGGGGAGAAATTTGATTTAAGTAAGGAATCTTGGACAAGGGAAATGGAAAAAAGTATTGAATTGACTGAAGTTAAGAACTACATTTTGCGAGGGTGGCCAGAACAAAGGAAATTTTAAGGCGAGATGATGAGTTATGCTAAAGTGCAAGATGAATTGGCAATTGAAAATGGTTTGCTCATGAGAGGTGACAAATTTATCCCTCCTCTTTCCTTGAGGAATACTATTATTAGCATTGCTCATGAAGGGCATTTAGGAATTTCGTTTACTAGGAGACGAATGAAAGATTTCTTTTGGTGGCCAGGTGTAGATAGCTGTGTGGAACACTATGTCCAGAAGTGTTCAGATTGTGCCAATAGTGACAAGTCTGCTGTTCCTTTGCGATCTGAACCTTGCCCTGTGGAGTATCCTTTTGGTCCTTGGCGGAAATTAGGTCTTGATTTTATTGGTCCGTTTGCTGTTTTACCTGAACAAGGAAGGTTTGGCATTGTTTTGAAAGACTATTTCTCGAAATGGCCAGAAGTCAAAATGGTAAGGGACATAACAACTAAAAATGTGATAGAGTTTTTGGATGAAACTTTTTGCAGGGAAGGAATTCCGGAAGAGATAGTAACGGATAATGGACCGCAATTTACCAAGAAGGATTTTGAGTGTTTTATTAATAAATGTGGGATAACACACAATAAGATCGCTGTTTTCCATCCAGAGGCCAATGGCCAGGTTGAAAGATTCAATAGAGTAGTTAAGGAAGCTATCCAACTTTCTGTTAAAGGTAATTTGAACTGGCGTAATGCTTTTCAATCCATGTTGTTGTCTTATAGAGCATCACTAAATTCTGTCACATTGGTCAGCTCATTTGAACTCTTAAGGGGTCGGAAACCCAGTACTCGACTAACTCCATGGTGGTTAAAAAAAAATCAAAGTGATCATTGTGGTTTTTCAAAGGTTGACTATGATTTGGTTCGCAATAGAGTGAGTGCATATAAGGATGAGATGAAGAAAAGAATGGAGAAGAAGCAAGGATCAGTGAGTAAACATGTGATTTCTGTTGGTGATTTAGTGCGTATTAAGAAAAAGGAAGGTGTTCTGAAAGGAGGTCAGATCTGGTCACATCCTAAGGAAGTTATTGAGGTTTTTAAGCATGCTGTTAGAATTGATGATGGAAGTGTTTGGAATTTGAACAGGGTTTCTATATTTAAGGGCAAGGAAGCTGTTAGATCGGATGGTGACAGTAATGTATTTTTGGATTTTGAATCTAGCAATGAAGGAAATTCTCCGCATGGAAATTTTCCGCATGGAGATGTTACACCTACACTCCCCATCATTTCTTCAAAAAAATGTTCCAGAATTCATCGTCTTCCTGAAAAGTACAAGGATTTTGTAATGAATTAGTATTACTATGAATGATACCTATTGTATGGACCAATGATTGCTGTACATAGAATGTTCAAGATGAATTTTGTTTATATGTTACACCATTATATTATGTGTATTTTATTTTTGTTTTTTTGGTTTTTTTTGTTTACAGAAAGGGAGGTGTGTTGTATAGCATGAGATAGCACGAGATGGTGACTCGTGTCTATCTCGTGTTGGTTGTTGTTCCTTGGTGCACATGCTGCATCATTTGAAAAGTGGGTTAGTTGGGGGTTGGAATGATGTGGACATAACTACCTTTACCAGACTTGTGACCAGATGCCTTTCCATTAAATACCTGAACCAACTTCATCCTGCTTCCTGGTATCTTTTCCACAAACCTCAATGACCACAACACTTCATCCCTACTGGAGAACCTAGCCACCATCAGACTCAAACAACTGGTCACTTCTCCAACCCGCTCAGCAGGAGAAATGCTCAAACCCATCTTCTCCACAAGCAACAATATCTCTGTTAGCCACACCTCTGAGCTACATTGGACCGACCACCACTGTGTTCACTTCTCCTTCACAAAACCCACAGTATACCACAACATCGACCACCATTCTCACAGAAGACCCACGTTGCCAAAGACCAGCTCACCACCTCCCTCAGCAAAACCCAACCACCAACATCAATGGACGTCAACGCCTTAGCACACGTACCCCACCTTTGAATCTCCAACTGAGCCAACTCACTGGCTCCCCTCTGGAAACCCCCAGGTAAGCACGCCTCCAAGAAGATCAGATGGTTCTCTCCTGCCCTTTAAGAGTCCAGGCACACCTGTGGATAACTCGAGAACAGATAGAGGAGCATCAAGACCTTGACAGGCCATGCAGCCTTCAAAACCTCCATCACCCCACACAACCACCTCATCAGTCAGAAACAAAGAAAACAACCATACAGGGACACATCAACAACGCCATTGCACACAACAGCAAAGAAATCTTCACCATGGTCAAATAATTTGCCAAACCCAGCACAGAGACAGCAGACATTTCCCCCTCCCAAGAGCTCTGCGACAACCTTGCCACCTTCATCCACCCCAAGATCAAAGAAATCTACGACAGCTTTGCAACCCAAGACCCGCCCACAACACCTGCAATCACTGCAGCCAATGACTCCAGACCCCAGCAGACCCTGACCAAGTGGACTACCCTCACCTCTAAGAACAACTTCAGGATCATGAAGAGCATCCACTCCAGAGTCCACACGGATCCCTGCCCTCACCACATCTTTAACAGAGCTGACATCTTACCCCCTGAAGATCTTCATATGGCAATACAATCCCTTGCCATTTCCAGATTAGACTACAGGGTTGCTACTTTCGCAGGCCTTCCCAAAACAAGATCAGCACCATTAAGAGCTGTGCTGAACTCATCAGCTAGACTAGTCACGGGATCTAAAAAATGTGATCATATCAGTCTAGACCTAAAACTTTCAAACTGGCTCCAGCTTGAAGCAAGGGTCCTACTGAAAATAGCTTGCGTGGCTCAAGGCTCTACACCACAACACTCACATTTACCTGGCCAATAAACTAGAATGGTCAGAGGCAGATGCTCCTTGAGAAGTGCCAATTCCCTACTGCTAAAACTGTAGAAGCCCAACAAGAAGAGAACATACAACCATTCATTCTCTTGCCTAGCCCTTAGAATATGGCACTCATTGCCACCCACTATCAGAACCAACCCCTCGACTACCGCCTTCAAAATAGAGATGAAAATCTGATGAAGAAAGATCTCTAATAACAACCCTTTTGAGTGACTCAGGATGACTGTAATGTTGATAATGTCTGATCATGATTCAGCCTGCTAGATGGATGCTCTGCAGTTCATGTTGTTCTTTCTAATAACTGTTTGCCATTTACTTTTTATATATAACCTGTCTGCGATTTGTTCGGCGCTCAGATAGCCGGATGGGTCACGACCGTGCTTTATTAAACTCTTTCAATAAAATAAATAAATAAATGTTCATTGCCTCCGAACTCTGCCGCACCATCCACTGCTGCATTGAAACTGCCACCTTCCCTGAAGTCTGGAAACATGTAGAGATCAAGAACTACAAACGCATCTCTCTGCTCTCCTCCCCCCTCCCAGCAAAAGTCATTGAGAAGGCCATCAATGCCCAAATGACCGAGTTCATCGAAATGAACCACATCCTGGACCTCTCCCAATCGAGCTTTAGAACCAGGCGACAACAGCACCCTTCTCGACCGAGGCAAAACTGCAGCATTCGTCCTCCTGGACCTCTTGGCCACCTTCAACACCATTTCCCACCATAGCCTCTGTGCAAGACTCCAAGACCCGGCATCCGCAACAAAGTCCTAGAATGGATCCACTCCCTCCTCATCGGCCGAACACAAAGGGTCGCAGATCAGCTGTGGATTGCCTCAGGGCTCCTCCTCGAGCTCAACCTTCATCATCTACATGGTCCCGCTTCCAGCCATCCTCAGAAGCCACGGACTCAACATCATCTCCTACGTCAACGAAACACAGCTGATTCTCTCCCTCACAGATAAACCCAAAGATGCAAAGAGTAACATCCACAATGGGATGAAGGCAGTTACCACCTGAATGAGCCACCTTGAGCTGCTCAAGCTCAACTCAGACAAGACCAAAGTCCTCATCCTGGGCTCCACCTCCTCTTCCTAGGATGACTCCTGGTGGCCCGCAGCACTTGGAAACCCCCCAAACTCACGGACCCGCATGAAAACTCTGCACCATCCTGGACTCCTTGCTCTCAATGAACCACCAAATCAATGCTGTCTTGTCATACTGCTTCCACGCGCTCCACCTGCTTCGGAAGATTTTTAAGTGGATATCCACTGAGTTTAGGAAAACGTTCACCCATGCTCTCATCAGCAAAAGACTCAAGTACAGCAATGCACTCTACGCCAGCACCACTGAACAACTAATGAAAGAGTAGAACATCGAAAAAACCTCCGTCAGACTCATCCTGAACATCCCTCGCCGCAGCCACACATCACTGGTCACCTGAGAGACCTCCTCTGGATCCCGATCAACAAAAAAATTCCAGCTCCTCATGCATGCCTATAAAGCCCTCCACAATACCGGACCTGCCTCCCCAACCACCACCTTTCCTTCTACACGCCCACTGGACATCTTTGCTCTGTCCAAATTCCCATGGATCTGCAAGACGTCGGCTGGAGGAAGATCCTACTCATACCTCACGGATTCATCCCCCATACAGCACCTTGAAACCCTAGCAGGTGAGTAGTCACACTTTACAAAAAACCTGATTGATTGAGTGATCTGGAATCCAAGGCTAAATGAGGCATCCATGGGCCTCAACCTATCCACTATTTCTCGCCTGTTCCACACTGAGGCAGGTTTTTGATAGCCTTGTATTTACTATTTAATTGAGGATACCTGTCGCTGACTTGGCGGCAGACTCAATCTTGATGAGTCCTTCTTTTGTTTTATGATTTTAGTTTTTGCATATTTTATTTAGTCTGGATTGCTATCTGCAGCACTGCTCCGTGCAGTGGTACCTGCATTGTAGCACAGGAAGAGATCTGCTCCAGTTCGTTTTTAATTTACCCATTTGTTTCTATTCAGGCTTTTGCACTCTAGTCATTGGGAGTAGCCCTCCATGACAGACAATAACAAGCATTTACAATGCAATAGGTCTCGCAGCATTAATGTTTGAGTTATTGGCATTGTGTATGACAATGCCAATAGTTATAACTTTTGCAAATGTGACACCCATAGCATTTGTAATGCAATATGTGTTCTATTTACGTGACTTAGATGTATTGATATTACAAATAACAATGGCTTTCAATTTTTTTATTAATTAATATTTAAATAAAAGTTATTGTAATTGTCCTGCCTTCTGATCTTATACCTGGGGTGATAGCTATGACGATGATGGGAGCTGATGTGTGAGTCAGCCAGGTGTCTGTCAAGATAAGCAGGTAATTTGAGTTGTGTGGAACACACAGTTGCCATAAACACCAGGATCTCAAACTTCCCACAAAGACTATAACTTGCTTTGTAAACTGGCGAGCTGTGTAAAGAGCACAGTGAACGTAATGAAGCCAAGGGGAAAAAAAATGTTGTTTGTCTATTCAAGTCCACAGAAGTAGGGATGAAGAAGGCCAGTAAACGAAAAGTGCATGAAGCCACTAACCAGCAGAGGCACAGGGTGGTTGGTAAGTGACGCACATCTGGTGCTGCTTCCGTCTCCATGACCTGCTGTGATTTCAAAAGCTGCACAAGTGAGATACAATTAGAGAACTGACAAAAAAGATAGACTCTGTAGAAGCATGTTGTGCACGCTGCAGTAAAAGAAAAAATATTTAAAACATGTTTATGTGGTGGTGTTACTTGGACGCTGTGGCGACCAGGCAACATTGCATTTGTGTGAACTGTGCATGATGTCACGTACAGGCAGAGATGCGCACGACAGGTGAAAGCACCCCAGGTGCTGTTTTCTTCTCTATGTATTGCATTGTGATCAGCTACTGCGAGAAGTCCAAAAGAAGACACCATTTGACTTTTTCCTAGACACACACTATGAGGTTTTTTACAGGGCAAATGTAGGCTGCAGAAGCATCTGTGTGCCGACCCACTAACAAGCTTTTAGCCCACATTGTCAGCCCTACGATCACAACGAGAAGAAAGGGGCACCGAGCGCAGCATTGAGCTCACTTCCGAGCTCGTGGTGCAGATGGGAGGTGGCTTTGCCTGCATTGGCTTGCCAGCTGTCGTTGCCAGTGGCTGGGCGCCACTCTGAGAGGGCTTGTCGAGGGGCAGTCGCTGGAATACAACCCACAGCTGTACATGAGCCAAGGCAGGAAACAATAACGAGTTGTGCACATGTTTTAAGGAATGCAGCTGCCATTGTGCCCGCCGCTGCCCGCAAAAGTGAAATTGCACATATCATGGCCGTAAAAGTAACGTTTTGGCTGCGTGCAGTGAAATGCGGGTTAATTTACAAGAACAGGGATAAAGCAGTGGGAGAGCAAACTAGGGAGGGAGAAAGGATGGGTGGAGGGGGTGCCACCAGCACGGTCCCAAGGAGGGAGCAATAAAAAGCCGGGGCACGCAGTGGTGAAGGATGGCCCAGGATACCTCTGGCCTGAAAGCAGTGAGCAGGGGACAACACAAGGTGAAACGCCTGTGACCCCGCTAAACACCCGGTGTTTCTTGCCACAGGCGCTGTTGCCCCTTCCCCCAGGACCTAAGCCTCTCTGCCAGGCGGTACTCACCAGCAGCTGTACGGGTCATGATTCCTTCAGTCACTTCACTCCCGCATCCCATTGACTTTCTCAGAACTGAAAAACAAAAATAAGACCCACCAGCTGTGTCCACTCACGCAAGCCCCTCTGAAGTCTTCAGTACGATTTACTGCGAGTGCGTGGCCGTTCATGCCCACTCTGTGGATGCTGCACTTGGAGCAGGCGCCCTCTTAACGCGTCTGATAAACCAAGAAATGCTACAAATTATAGACGTGCAATGCGGTCAGGGAATGCACGCGGCTGCCATTCTTTACGATGAAGCGCGGTGTGCAGCGGCGATAATAAAGCATACAGTTTTTTTAACCAGAACCCTAGTCTGTAAACCTTTCTGCCCACCCGTCATTGGTTTTTATTGTAATAAAAGGCTACCACGGCATATATAAGCGTTCTGGTTTTCAAAGCCGGCCTGTTTATCGGGGCCCGCGCCCATCTGCGGTCACTGAAGTGTGAAAATGTCATCCGCCGTACCTCTCGCTGCGAGCTATTTTTAAAGCCTGTAGCCTGCCTGTTTATCAGCGCAGCGCGCCCCTCTGCAGACTCCCCCTGCATTCCAAAGTCAGTCACGTGAACTGCACATCGGCAGCTCCGAGACTGACTCACGCTCGTGATGCAATCCCAAGGCGCACGTTGGAATCCGACTCTGCCATGCTCCTCATTGTGCGCGTGGCCAGCTCTTGTCTCCCCTCGTTGTCGGCTGAGCCGACAGCTATAGTTCAAGCGGCGAGAGCGCGCTTTCGCCAGGGCGAGACCTAAAAAGGCTGCAACTGCTCACCCGCACCTGCGGTGCAAAAGGGCAAGTCGTCCCTGCCTATGCTATGATATGCCAAGCGTCACATCCTCTACCTCGATTGGATTAACTTTGAAAGACTGGCTAACATACACAACCTGAAAACTCGAAGCAAATAACCCTGTATGTAGAAAGTTTGATGCCCACTCTTTTCACCTAATTATGTCTGCGACTAGCATCATGTGGGGTGTGTAAGTCTCCATTTTCCCATACCTCACCCAACAAACAGCTAAACAATGGCAAATCAATGGCATTCTTAACAGCAACATATTTTATTTATATCTTTACAATGACATTGGATGCAGATAAATCAGAGAGAAGCTTTCAAAGCACTGTGTTACGGTCACAAACCTTTTGACAATAAAGGGCCCGGATACCTTCAATCCCTAGTGAAACCGCACATACCTTTAAGGAACTTTAGATCAGCAGAGAAGATGCTGGTGATTGTTCCTAGGGTAAAGAGAGCTCGCTCTGGAGGTAGTTCTTTGAGGATCAAGGTTATGGAACGCCTTGCCCCTGTCGCTTCGTCAGGGGCAATCAGAATAACTTTTTTAGGAAGAGACTTAAAACCTGTTTTTTCAGGCAGGAGGTTTGAGAGTTTTAAGTGGTGCCTAGGGTGCAGAGTCCTGCTTCTAGCGCTGAGACACCTCATGTGAGGTAGCTATGTGCTTTATAAAATATATTATTATTATCTCCTAAATGTAAGCTCATTCCCAGAATGCCATGTGACATAAGGGAGCTCATTGACTCCCTCGCATCCGACACAATATTTCTCACAGAGACCTGGCTAAACGCCTCCTCATCACCAGATATTTTCCTCACAAGACTTCAGGGTTATTTGATCTTTCATCTTAACCATGAAGGACGCCAGAGTGGGAGCCTGGCCATTATCTACAGTTTGATATACTCGAAATAGAAGTATTATAGATGGGGAAATGTTACCATACCTATCTCTCAGTGACCTTATATACAGACCCTAGTCTGACCCCTGACCTATGTTTGTCTCCACGGTCTTAGCAATAAAAAGTCCATCCTACCTCCAGCACCTGACTGGGCATTATGTGCCAGGGAGGCTTCTTCGCGCCTCTTCCTCATTTGGGTTCCTAGATTTGAAGGAGGGACAGCCTTTGGGGTCTTGGCCGCCACTCACTGAACTCCAGGGAGATTTTAAGAAATCACAACTCCGAGGCTGTCCTTAAGAAGGCACTAAAAACGTGGTTTATCAAGACCCTTAAACTGCCAGAGCCCTCTCACCGTTTTCCTTGTTCTCTTAGACCTGAGCTCTTGGGCATCAGTCACGCTCTATAAAACTGTCATTCATTCATTCAATACTGAAAACGTGAGTGTTCGGAAAACAAAATTAGATATGTGAAAGGTGCAAACAGAAGCCAGCATTATATGAATGTGATTATTAGAGAACAATTATTGAAACAATGTATTGTATCTCGATTGAGAATACTGTTGCGCATAATCTCTGCGAAGGAACGCTGAGACCTGTATTTATCTCACTGACCAGCAGAGAGCAGTGCTCGCTCACAAACTGCTCCGTGAGAATCGAGTTTTGTTCTCAACTTGAATTATCAATCCATAATAGCTGGGTGCAAATGTATGCGAATGTACGGATAATGGACTAAAATATCTACTACAAAAAATTGCACCTACTACCGAGTGAAAACATGAAAAACAAATTTGAGCTATTGACATTGCAAATAAAAATGCCTTTTATTTTTGTTTTTAAAACTTAAATAAAAGGCATTGTCATTTACAATGCCAACAGCTTAAACGTGCGTAAATGCGAGACCTATAGCATGATCGCAAAGGCTTGCTTCACCAGCCTCCACATCAGCCAGCTCGAATCTGCACTCAGAGGGCTTTTGCGAGGGAGTCATGTTCATCCGGCGAGCCTGTTTGTTAACTCCGAGCCCGAATTACTAAATATAATTTTGACAGGGAAAACCAAACAATACAGCGATTCTTCTAACACGCCGCCACGGCGCTGGGCTGTGGTTTCCGTAATATATTTAAATGAATGCACTAGAAAGAAAGCTATACTAGTTCTATAAACGCCATGTTGTTCCGTTTAGAGCACCTTAGATTTGTAATTTCATGCAGTAAGATTATTCTCCGACAGGATCTCTGCTGCCTCTTGAGGCAGGTATGCACTAATTCAAATACCTAAAAGTAAATTGAATTAATTGACCGTATATTGAAGAGCGAATTCAGAAGCTGCATGCGTCTAACAGATTGCCTAATTTATGCCCGAGATACCGATAGGGGAAGTTAGTTAGACTGACTGATTATATGTTTGTTTTTCTAATAGAATGTATGATGCTTTTTCTCCTCTAAAAGGGTTCCACAGTTACCCTTCCAAACGCAGTAGCAGAGCAAAGCGTAGCCCACAAGCAGGGATCCCCGAAACTGGCTACCAAGCATGTAGTGCGTGTAAACTCAGTTTTCAGTGGGTAGGGAGAACTGAAAGTGCAGTTTTCTATTGCCGACGGATCCTAGACAGAAAATACAGGCAGGAGGCCGTTCACAAGTGGAGAGTGTTCTTCTGCTAGTGGTGTCAGAAAAACCACTAAAGGGCTTCTGTGCCTGGATCTGAGGAAGGTGTAGTGTAAAATAGTGCAGAAAGCTATTTTGGTGCCCGAGGACTCCTGCCGATAATGCCTATCACCAGCAGGGGTGCCCTTTCACCCGCAGTTCCCTGCCTTGATCCTGTTTGCATGGTTCTATATGTTTGCTCTTTCAAGTTCTTGCTTGCAAGACTAACGCCCTTTTAAATAACCACAACAAAGAGTATTAATCGCCTGCTGCAAAGATCTGTAGGCTGTCTGAAGGAAGAAAACAGGTTCCGATCGCTGTAGGGCCTACTTGGAATTTCTTCATCCTAAAACAGGTGAAATCGGGAGCAGTCTTTTTCTATACTAGTTGTTCTCTAACAGATTTTGAAAAGTAGGTGACACTGGCTGACCTTAGGTTTTCCATGTTCAGCAGACTGACTGCTCAAGCGAACTCGAGAGTGCGTGCACTCTTTATTGGGAGGGAAGGGGTGGGGGTGAAGCAGACCACAGACAGATTTTGTGTGTAAAAGGCCGCTTTATTGGAACAGGTGCACATAACAATGAAAAATTCCTCGGCGAATGGCTTCCAAAACTATACCTCACTAAATAAACATTTACCCCACCCCGCCCTTAACATTTTTCCGAAACCCGCCCCCACCCGACCATTACAGCATTACAAAATCACCAACACTATAATTCAATGCATAAACATATAAGCGTATACATCTAAACCATCTGTTACACCAAAACTCCCCTGCCTGCCCCTTCACTACTTACGATCACCCAACCTCTGTAAGTACCCCGAGGACCCCAGCTTTAAACTAAACAAAAACTCTGCCAACCCTTGCAAACTTCCACTAATCCCAGCACTGCACCTGCTCCAAGCGACAATACATAAAGCCTACCCTGCGCACCAGAACCAACAAAGAAACCAATATAAGAAAAAAGAGGGAAAGAAGGAAAGAAAAGAACCCGGGATAAAATATAATAAAAATTGCAAAACATTGCTGAAAATCTCATTAAAAAGGGAGGGAGGGCGGGGCAAAGCATTCCCTGACTAAAGCTCCCAGCCACCAGGTCACCAAAAGACAAAATGGTGGCTGGGAGCAGTAGCCCAGCACCTTTATACGTTGGGCTACAATTGGGCTATAAAAAGGAAGCCCAAACTCAAAATGCCCGCAAACCCCCCCCCGCCCCTCCCAAACTGCCCGGGGAGGGGGGACCTCCATGCAGTCGTCCACCCCCCCCAACCCCGCCTTGGGAGGGAGGGGTGGGGGGGAGAAGCAGACCACAGTCAGATTTTGAGTGTAAAGGGCCGCTTTATTGGAACAGGTGCACAAAACGATGAAAAACTCCTCGGCGAATGCCTTCCAAAACTATACCTCACTAAATAAACATTTACCTGACCCCGCCCCCTCCCCCACCCCTAACATTTTTCCGAAACCTGCCCCCACCCGACCATTACAGCATTACAAAACTACCAACACTATAATTCAATGCATAAACATATAAGCGTATACATCTAAACCATCTGTTACATCAAAACTCCCCTGCCTGCCCCTTCACCACTTACGATCACCCAACCTCTGTAAGTACCCCAACAATCAACCTGCCTAAACAGTCCCTATCGAGGACCCCAGCTTTAAACTAAACAACAAAAACTCTGCCAACCCTGGCAAACTTCCACAAGTCCCCGCCCCCCCAATCCACCAACTCCTGTAAGCTTCTCTCGAACACTCCTGTACATGCAGACACCTGGATAGAACTTCTCTGACCTCCCACTAATAAAGATCCATACCCATCCTGGATAAGTGGACCCCAGCGCATTTGAAAAACTCCACTGACTCAAACCGAACGTCCCTATGACACACTCTCCTGAAGCCTAAACTTCCTACAAAATCTAGAAACCTCCTGGTTGACCTTTTTACGAGCCCAATCCATCGCCATGGGATTCCGAGCTCCCCTCCAAATCCTAAGCAGCACAAGCTCCATCCACAAAACATGGCAACCAGACCACTGTTCCAGAAAAGAGCCAGGTCCTTTTCATTGCCCTTAACAGAACAACACCTATCCCTCCACAAAGGTCATTCTCTCCCAAATGAATTAGGCGGACATCCGGGCACTGGCCACCCACCAACCACTTGTTCAAAACAGGAACTAACTCCTTTCACAACATCCCCCCCCTTCCCTTTCCAGACAAGTTTAAAAACAAGCGCTCTTTGAAACCCAACATTTTCCCAAAGTAACAACTGGCGGCAGGAACTTGAGCCCATTTAACGAAAGAGTTACCCACTATCCAAATGGTCAATTCCTGGGAGCGAGGGCCCGCTACAGAACCTGTAACAAGAAAACACAATATGAGAGTCATGAAAAGGAGAATGACGCAAGCGCTTCTTCTCCAGTACTCCGCACATAACGTTGGAAACAATTGGATGACCAGCGCCCAGGCCTCATAAAGTCCCCTCTGGATCAGCCCCGATTGCAAGCCTCTGTTGCTGCCCTGATTCTAAAAGAATGTGTCCCAAACAGAGACCCATCCAAACCAATTTGCCCCCTTGCTTTACACAGCACCATGCGTTGTTGATAGACCATAACACTGCCCCCGTCCGCATGTCAAAAAACCCTTACACCAACAGCCCCTCCGGACATGAACTGCCAACATCTGGCCCAATGTAAAGAGAACGTGGAAACTGCTTCCAGCCATACTCCCTAACCACTACCTCGCTGGTCGGTTTTAGCACTAGCCAGCCAAATATGAATCCTCGTCTCGTCTCAGAAAAGAAAACCTCCTGCCAGGTAATACCTAGTTTTAACCTAGGACCTAAAAGCTTGGATACCCTAAATGCTCCAAAAACAACCAAAACATGAGCGTAGAAAACAAACATACCTCAAAACCATCCCTACAAACTACAGGCAATGCCTCTAAACTGCATGGCATCCTATGATCGGCTCCATGACCTCCCGCCGACAAGCACCAGATGCCATAAATTCTCTCCAGGCCCGAGCATAACCTGCCTGAGTAGAAGCTGACCATGAACCTACCACCAGCTATGAGGTTCCGTGATTCTGAACCCGTTCAATAAAGGTTGTCGTATTGTGACGATTTTGGTATCAGCGGACCGCAAATAATGAGTGCGGTATGTACGAGTGTTTTCGTCATGTTCGATTGATGGATTCACTGTGTATTCAGGGATTTCGTTCCGAACCTTTGGGTTCCATTTTGTGTACGGCAGGCATTTTGTGGTTGCCCTCACATAGGCCGATGACTACGGCCGAGCCAGTCTTTGGGACACGTGCACCTTTAGTCGACTTCTGTGTGACCTGAACGAACTGACTCCATTGCCCGAAGCTGATCTTGTTGAGCCAGTTCCTTGTTAGGCAGCTGGTCAGATAGAGATCAAAGAGTAGGACATTGCTGAGTTTATGGTGCATGCACACACCCTTCTATCTTGTTTCTCATCTGTTTCTGTTCCTTCTTTTATGGCCTATTTATGGTTTGGGTTGAGGTCCTTTTATTATGGGTTTTGTCCGGCCTGTTCGAGCAAGAATGTTGGATTTTGCCTTGTCATTTATGGTGGTCTGGACAACTGAAAGTGGGCTTGTCGTTATGGGATATCTTTTGAAATGTCACTGAGTGATTGGACAGTTCGTAAATAATTGATGCTAGTCAGGAATGTGATGTTTGGCATAAAAGACGATGTCTCGCAATACTACAATGGTACAGTCTCTGACGAACCACCCGTGTTGTGCTTCGTGGACCTCTGTTCCTGGTTGCAGCCAATAAATTTGGTCTTTGACGTCACCGAGAAGTATCCTGTGTCTCTGTATTCTAAGACAGGTGAACCCGAAGACATTGGGCGTGCCCCTGGCACCGCTGGGTTCTAAAACCCGGTTCTTCAGTTGGCGCCCAATGTGGGGCGACTTCAGCGGTACCGGTCCAAGCCTGAAGATCGTGAGGAGCTTCGTGTGCAAATTCTGGAGGAAGGCCTGCCACTTCATCGACCCCTGTATGTCGTCGAGGTTCGAAAGTCTTTGCTGCGAGGTTCCCCGCTTTCCGACGGCTACGAAGGAATGCTGCCCTGACTGTCGCCCTGTCTTGGAGCCTTTTGACGATTTGTAGAGCGAGACAATAGACGGGTCTTCTGGCGACGTCATCGATATTTCAGTTAAGTATGAGTGGAGCTTCTCCCAGTCCTTAGTTTTGTTTTGGGTATCCCTTGGGATCTTTGATTTGGGACTTGCAAGCTCCAAAGTTGAGGGACTCGTGTATTCACAAGGCTATCGTATTCGATATTCCCTTGAAGTTTGAAGCTAGACTAGTGAGCGAAGATGCCTGGTTTTAGCAGACTTGGAAATATATTTTGTTGTGGTTGTAATAGGGATTCCCGATTGGAGGACTCGTGTCCAGTGCCTCCGATTGGAACTCCGACCTATGAGCTCTATTTAAAACAGGGCGTGGGCCCTATCACATATTATGAAGTATGGATTAGATATACTAGGAAGGATGGTGTCCTAAAGTGGCCCCAATATGGTAGTTATGACACTGAGAGTTTAGATAATTTAGAAGTTAAACTTTTCAAGAAGAAAGCCCGGCCGGCGATGTTTGACTCTTTCCACCTCTGGTGAAAGGAAGCCAAACAGAAAGAAATTAAGTTAGCAAAAAGAAATAAAAGAGAGATATGATAATGCAAGCTGCTATACAGTTTAAAGATAACGAAGAAAAACAAGCGAGCGAGCAGTTGCACAGGCAACATAAAATGGCGATTGATAAGTGTTATCCAGCTTTGCCACCTCAACAGTAAGGTGCAACGAAGGACCTTGAGAAAGATCCTTTGATGTCACATTTGTTGAGTTCGCCCCCCCCTTATGTGCAGAGTGCTACAGCACCTCCGCAACATTTAGTTGCGCAACCTCCGGTTGCTTTGCTTCCTGCTATTGTACAACCACCAGCTCCTCTTCAGTTGGCTCCTATTCCTTTGGTGCAGCCTTCTCCAGGGCCGCCGACTTTGCTACCTGCTCCGTCTCCAACTCCTACGACTTGGTCTCCTGTACTTGCTACTTCGTCTGCTATTGTTCCTACATTGGTTTCCTCTCAGTCTGCTTTGTCTCCTGTTCTTATGTCAACTTCTCCTTCTGTTCAACAGAGAATGACTGATACTGTTACTGGTCTCTTTTTTCCTCTCTTTGGGTCATTGGGTATGACCCCTGTTTCGGCGCGTACACAGTTGCGTAGCCAACTGCCTGGTCCCCATGAGCGGGAAGTATTGGATCATTTAGCGCGTAAATGGGTGACTCATTCTTTAAGATATAATTTAGAGTCTGTTATGGATGTCTTCCGTCAATGGTAAGCCCCGAAGCAGAGATATGTTTTTGAGAAGATGTGTACGTTCCTTCGTGAAGAATGGGAAGATGGTGATTTGGGACAGACTCCGTCTGAGTTATTCCGCCTACAGTCTGAGTTTGCGAAGGGAACTATAGTGGGTCTCGACGTTGAAAGGGCAGTTGCGACATTGTTGTCGTTTAGGAGTGAGTCTCCTTCTCAGCCGTTGTTTGAGCCTGATTCTTCTGTTAGGAGGACAGTGCATCAAAATCCGATGAGAGAGGTTCCCCCAGTTTGGAGAGCGGGAGATGTAGCCGCTAATCCACCTATTCTGCCACATTTTCAGCATGTTTGGGTACATGTTCCGTGGAAGCGAGTTGAAGTTTTGGCCCTTAAGTAGACTTTGCCTGATCCACGTAAAAATCCTGCAGGGTACTATAAGGAATTATCACAGACTGCAGACTCATGTGTTATGAATTTAGCCGACATAGACATGTTGTTTGGGAATGTAGTTCCACAGCCTTTATGGGGACTGATTCGTCATACGGATCATGCGCAGGAATTAGGTGATACATGGGCTAAAATTGGTGCTGCAGATGGCCGACAAGTTGGTGGTGCTAAACCTGAAACTTTAGTTGCAGAACTCCCTGGTAGGAATATTAATTACATGAAGACGTTGATGCCTGCTATGCGTGTAAACTGGGACAAATTGTCTGCATGTAAGCAGAAGAAAGACAAAAGTATGGCCGATTTCTTCACTAGGTTTGAAGAGATGTTTATCGACCATAGTGGCCAGGACATGAGTATGGAAGGTGGTCAATGATTGTTTGTTGATAAGTTCGTGCATTATTTGCTTCCGGATTTTTGCACTAAGTTGAAGGATTCTGAGAGTGCTTGGGCTGTTTCGTCGTCAGCACAGATTTTGGCTACTGCACAGTACTAAGGGAATAGGGATAAGGAAGAGGAAGATAGAGCCGACAAAAAGACTAAAGAGTTAAAGACAAAGGTTCTTTTGCAGCAAGCGTATCCGCCTTGTAATGATAAGCGCGATTATCAGCAACCTCAGCAGTATCAGAGAAACTCGCAAAGGTTCGAGTCTTCTCAGCCGCGTTTTCCTGTAGGCCCTAATCAGTGTGCGTATTGTAAAGAAGAGGGTCATTTCAAGAGTAGTTGTCCGGTTCTGTTACAGCGCACGAATGGTGCTTCTGGTGTGAGAGGTCCAGGTGTTCAGCAAGCTCCTAGAGGTAGAGGACGTGGTGTGTTTCCTCAGAATGCACGTTCCTTGCCTCCACAGAATTCTATGAATAGTTTTGATCAGCAGAATGGTGCGTCTGGTAGGACGGCTCAGTACTATGCGGACGACTATTATGTCGAAGGTGAGAATATGGATGGTAATGATTGCTAGGACAGCCATAGACAAAGAGAGGGAGTTGTTTCAGTTCCAGTAGATCAGAGTGGACCTTTTGTTGATGTGATTACATCAGGTGTGTCAGAGCCTTTTCTGTTAGATACTGGTGCAGCGAAGAGTTCTATTATGCACTTTAAACTCCCTGGTGCACCTTTGTCTGCCTTGACAAATATTTCAGTAGGTTTTTCTGGCGCCCTAGTTAGTAATCCGATTTCTAGTCCTTTGTCTCTTTCTGTTGGACCTTGTGAATTTGAAGCACCCCTTATTCTGATGACAGGTTGCGGCGAGAACTTGTTGGGATTAGACTTGTTGAAAAGATTGTATGCGACGCTACATTGCTCTCCTTTAGGAGTACAGCTTACATTGGGTAAGAGAGAGGTCTCTCCGATGTATTTGTCTAAAGATCGACTTCCAGCTGAATTGTCTTCTCTTCCTGATTCTCTTTGGGCTACTGGTCCTAATAATGTGGGTCTTTTGGAGATTCCACCATATGTTGTAACGTTGAAAGCGAATGCTAGATTGCCACGTATTCCTCAATATCGGATTTCCAGTGATGGTGAGAGAGCACTTTTAGCAATCATCTATGATCTGATTGAGAAAGGTGTGATTGAAGAAACGTGAGGTAATGTGTGCAATAGTCCGGTTTTGCCTGTTTTGAAACATACAGATTCTTCACAACCGCCTGTATATAGGTTTGTGATCGATCTTCGCGAGGTGAATAAGATCGTAGTTCCGCAATTTCCTGTTGTGCAAGATATCACTGCTTTATTGATTTTGATTCCGGCTTCTGCTACCTGGTTTTTGGTGATTGACTTGAAGAATGCTTTCTTCAGCATCCCGATTGCCGAGGAGAGTAGGGATATTTTTGGCTTCTCTTTACGAGGCCGAAGTTTCCGGTTCAAGCGCGCTCTCAAGGCTATTGTGAGAGTCCATCCATCTATAGTCAGGCGTTGAAAACACAACTTGATTCGATTGTCTTACCTGATGGTGCTGCCCTTATTCAGTATGTTGACGATCTGTTAGTTGCTGCTGCAAATGAAGAGATTTGTAAAGAGGCTACTTTGTCGTTGTTACGTCATTTGTCTGATTTCCATCATAAGGTGTCTCTTTCAAAGTTGCAATATTGTCGACAAGAAGTGACCTACTTAGGTCACCTCCTATCGAAGGAGGGAAGAAGATTGACCCGAGAACGAATTCAAGCGATTGCGAAAATGAGTGTGCCAAAGACACAGAGAGAAGTGCGTGCTTTCCTGGGTATCACATCGTACTGTAGACAGTGGATCCCTAATTTTTCGCTTCTTACGAAACCTTTGATAGCTCTTACTGTTAAGGATACTCCAAATCCTATTCCTTGGACTGACGAATGTCAGAAGAGTTTTTCAGAATTGCGTGATGCGTTGTGTTCGGCTCCTGTGTTGGGTACTCCCGACTACAGTGAGCCTTTTACACTTTATGTCCATGAGAGAGAGGGATATGCATTGTCAGTTTTGACACAACAGTTTGGCGATAAACAACGTCCATGTGCCTATTTTTCGTCGACTTTAGATCCGGTAGCTAGAGCGTTGCCGAGTTGTCTGAGAGCTACAGCGGCAGCGGCTGTCTCTATTCGACAGTCTGCTGTTTTGGTGATGGATAATACGTTGATTGTGATGGTTCCACATGCAGTGGATACTTTGTTGAACAGGACCAAGACACAGCACTTAACTAGTGCTCGGTTGTCAGGTTACGAGTTAACGCTCTTAGCGAGTCATGTGCACATAAAGAGATGTAATACGTTGAATCCAGCTACGTTGTTGCCGATTTTAGTTGAGACAGATGTTATTGAACAGCATGATTGCTTCCTTAGGACAGAGGAAGAAACAAAAGGTAGAATAGACCTTAGGGACACTCCTCTTGCAGAGTGTGATGGTACCTTATGGGTTGATGGTTTGTGCTTCAAGCTTCCGAATGGTGATACGACTGCGGCATATGCTGTTACGACTTTGCATCCGATTGTTGAAGCTGCACGTATCCCACATAATTCAGCACAAGCAGCGGATTTGATTGCATTGACAAGAGCGTGTGTGTTGTGGAAAGGGAAACGAGTGACTGTGTACACTGATAGCCAGTATGCGTTTGGTGTGGCTCATAGTTTTGGACGTTTGTGGAAAGAGCGTGTGTTCCTGACTTCGCGTGGAACCAAGATTCAGCATGGTCAGTTGGTGAATGAACTTCTTGAGTCACCTACTTTGCCGTTGCAAGTTGCGATCGTGAAATGCAGTGCGCATAAGAAAATTACTGATGATGTTGGTCGTGGTAATGCGTTTGCAGATGAAGCTGCGAAAGAAACGGCGAGAGATGTAATGAGTCGAATGTATGTTGCAGGTCCGGCGAGATGGGTTCCAGATAGAAGTATGTGTGAAGATACGATAGAGAGCGTGAAGTCCATTCAAGCTGAAGCTACAGAGAAAGAGTTGAATGAATGGAGAGAAAGTACGGGTAAATTGGATTCGAATGGTTGTTGGGTTGAGTTGTCAGAGCATCAGCAATGGTTGTTACCCGATGCGTATGTGCTTCCAGTGGTTACGATGGCGCATGGAATGGCTCATATCAGTGTGAAAGGGATTTGTAAGTTGGTGGCTCCAGTATGGCAAAATGCTGGAATCCCTAAGTGTGCAGAGAACCTGGTTAAGAATTGTATGGTTTGTCTGATGTACAATCCTGGTAAGGGAACTCCAACTCCAGCTGGTCATTTTGCACCTCCGACGTATCCGTTCGAGGTTTTGCAGCTAGATTTCATCCACATAGAGAGGTGCAACAACTTAAAATATGTGCTCATGGTTGTTTGTGCCTTTTCGAGATAGGTAGAAGCATATCCCCTGAAAGATAACACTGCTTTGTCCACAGATAAAACCCTTGTCAAGGAATTCTTCCCTGATTTTGGATTGCCGAGAATGGTCTGGAGTGACAATGGGAGTGAATTTGTGGGTCAAGTGATGAAGAGAGTGTGTGATGGTTTAGGAATCCGCCAAAAATGTCATGCTGCAAATCACCCCCAATCAGCTGGTTTGGTAGAATGCTATAATGGCACCCTTAAGCTAAAACTGGCCAAGATTCAGGCGAGCTCCGGTCTACAATGGCCCGATTCCTTGCCATTAGCACTTCTGTCAACAAGAATGACTGTACATTCGCGAATGGGACTTAGTCCCTATGAAGTTGTTTTTGGTCGCCCGGCAAATATATGGGGAGTTCCGCGGCCGACCAAATTTAGTGAAATAGAGCACCCTGTATTGCTTGATTACCTTTACGAATTGACGGCTAAATTGCGTGTTTTGTACCAACAGGTTCATGATACATTGCCACAAGCATCTGAAGATCCAGGACATGTTATCGAACCTGGTTCCTGGGTTTTGGTAACAAATTTCCAGCGGACCAAGCCCCGCTGGATTGGACCTACTTGGTGCTACTGTCCCGCGATCAGCAGTGCGAGTGCGCGGTAAAAAGAACTGGATCCACGGCGTACATTGTAAGAGGGCCCCTTTGCCTCTGACATACGACCAGTGGGTCCAGAATGGTATTCCTGACTCTGAAACTGAAACCGTGCCTCGTTTTCTGCCTTTTAGCGATGCACGTTTAATTGGGACAAACTCTGAACAAGAAAGCGACGATCTTCTGCAAGAAGCTGTGCCTCCGTCAAATTGTTTGGACACTTCTGAACCTGAACGTTTGTTCCGTGATCAGACATTGCCTGGCAAAGGCCGTTATAATTTGTGACCAAGAGTCGTGGGACAAATAAAATGAAATTATTTTTCTTTGCTATTTTTGAAATTATGTTCTCTCCTCCGAGGAACTGTTTTGATTGATTTTTGTTTTTCGAACCGCCATGCTGGTTCAGCTGTAAGGTCGCGGTGCAAAGACTTGGGAGTGCAAGCCGAAGACATAAGCTCGACGGTTCTGGTTGGTCTCAGGGCGTTCCCTGGACTGACAGACGCATTCCTTAGCACGGAAGACCCAACCGCCGCGAACAGCGCAGTTAGAGGATGGAAATTTTCGAGATGGAGAGACCTGTTGAAAGAACGAGCTTCAGGAGCAAAATATGTACAGTGATGAGCAGAAAACGTTTTTTAATATTATGTTTGTTGATGCTGTTTAGTTTAATGATGTTTATGATGGGATATATAATATTCTCTTTCAAAGTGACATTTGCACCCACTACACAACCTATGCTCCTCCTACTGTTTCTTCGCATTCTTTTCACCCTCTGCCCGAACATGAATCTATTAGAAGATTGGAATTCGTCAATAATTCCTTTGTTCAGCTTCTGCACCAACACCAGCTAGTAGTGAACACGACTAATTGTTGGGTGTGTAGTCTTATGCCTCATACTACTGATAAAGGTATTCCTTACCTGGTTCTGCCTTTTAGCTACAATGGTTCTGTGTGGGCATACAGAACGATGTTCATCTATGCTTGTGAAGTTTACCCCCTACGTTCTGTGAAGGATAGTCCAAAGAATAGTGCTCTAGTCAAGGGTATAGTCGATATGATTAGAGGAATTAGTTCTTATGAGACTATCCCGAGAGATGAGACACTAGAGTATATTAAATGAAACGTTACTGGATATGGAGTTAGTCTGAGTGAGAACCAGCGAGCGAAAAGATCCTCTCCGATTTGGATTGTACCCCATCGGGGTCATTACTGTCTGCAAGGTAATGGCAAGAATCCGAGAGCTCAGGTAGGGAAGAGTGTTTGCACTGAGACGTATGTTTTTGCGTCCCAGACTTCCCCATCGTTTCTAGCGGCTAAGGGTACCTATTTTGTTTGCTATGATAGAGCGTACACATGGTTGCCCCCTGATTTCTCGGGCACATGTTTTGTTTCGTTCCTGTTGCCTTCTACGTATACAGCTGCGGCAGATTACCACAAGACGAGAGTTGTTAGAGGTGTCTTCAGTAAGGAAGATACTGCAGGACAAGATTTAGGAGATTTCTTGAAGGGTTTTCTGCCGTTTTGGGGACCTATGGTTAACAGCAGGAACATTCGACAACTGACGAGAGTGGTTGAGTCCACCATAGTCGAAACTGCCGGTGCCCTTAGTAACTTGACTGCTGAGCTCTAGTCGGATCGCCTTATGATTCTTCAGAACAGAGTTGTGTTAGATGTCATACTTGCAGATAGAGGAGGGGTATGCAAATTGATTCAATCGAGCTGCTGCGTTTTTATTCCAGACAAAGCTCCAACAGTGTAACAAGCCATTTCCAAGCTACATAAGATATCCGAGTCTGTACATGTGGACGAAGGAGATTGGTTGTTAATGGGATGGTTTGGGGGATTGTTATCCACCTGGGGATGGAAGATTCTGATGGTCATTGGGATGATCTTAGCTATCCTTTTCCTGTTCTGTCTTTGCATTCAGTGTGCTCCTGCTATATGTGGCCTTTGTGCTACTGCGTGTTCTAGGAGACCTGTCCAGAGAGAGTTGCTAAGTAATAGGATGATGCTACAGCAACATCTTGATGATCTGATGAATATAGACCTGGATTCAGGCTGACATGAGTTTGGGTTTATTGCCTATGAAAGGGCAAAAGGAGGGTCTGAGGTTCCGTGATTCTAAACCCGTTCAATAAAGGTTGTCGTATTGTGACGATTTTGGTATCAGCAGACCGCAAATAACGAGTGCGGTATGTACGAGTGTTTTCGTCATGTTCGATTGATGGATTCACTGTGTATTCAAGGATTTCGTTCCGAACCTTTGGGTTCCATTTTGTGTACGGCAGCCATTTTGTGGTTGCCCTCACATAGGCCGATGACTACGGCCGAGCGAGTCTTTGGGACACGTACACCTTTAGTCAACATCTGTGTGACCTGAACGAACTGACTTCATTGCCCGAAGCTGATCTTGTTGAGCCAGTTCCTTGTTAGGCAGCTGGTCAGATAGAGATCAAAGAGCAGGACATTGCTGAGTTTATGGTACATGCACACACCCTTCTATCTTGTTTCTCATCTGTTTCTTTTCCTTCTTTTATGGCCTATTTATGGTTTGGGTTGAGGTCCTTTTATTATGGGTTTTGTCCGGCCTGTCCGAGCAAGAATGTTGTATTTTGCCTTGTCTATTATGGTGGGCTGGACAACTGAAAGTGGGCTTGTCGTTATGCGATATCTTTTGAAATGTCACTGTGTGATTGGACAGTTCGTAAATAATTGATACTAGTCAGGAATGTGATTTTTGGCATAAAAGACGATGTCTTGCAATACTACAATTGGGATGTACGTTGTTACAACGCATGCTTTTAGCACACATGCTGTAACAACGCGGTTTTTATAACGCATTCTTTTACAACGCATAATACAAACGGGTTTTGGATAGTGAATATTTTAATTTACTATTCCAACACCAGTCCCTGTTGACACTAGGGAAGGTGTTGGATAGTAAATTAAAAGTATTCCCTATCCTTGAACGCCCCCCAGAGTCATGCGTTGTAATAGAATGCGATTTAAAAACCGCGTTGTAATAGCACTGCATGCTAAAAGTTGTGTCGTAAACGACGTTTCCCCTACAATTGTACAGTCTCTGACGAACCACCCGTGTTGTGCTTCGTAGATCTCTGTTCCTGGTTGCAGCCAATAAATTTGGTCGATGACGTCAACGAGAAGGATCCTGTGTCTCTGTATTCTAAGATAGGTGAACCCGAAGACATTGGGCATGCCCCTGGCGCCGCTAGGTTCTAAAACCCGGTTCTTCAGCTGCATGACCCTGCGCCGCCTACATTCCCCAGATGTTCCGGCTTTGGGGTCGGTGTCCTGTTCCCCTCCTAGGCCAACCCACGGAATCTCTCACACTGCGAACGAGACCAAGCATCCACAATGTCCTTGTCCACACCAGGGATATGAAGTGCCCTGCATGCACCATCATGCCTAAAGCAGCCAAGAACAAACACCCGCAACAACTTCACAATATGCTCATCCCTGTTGATAATTTCCACCCCTGCCAAGTTGTCAATCCTGAACAGAACTTTCATATGTGCCCAATCCTCACCCCAAAGCGTCAATGCCACCAGCACCGGAAAAAGCTCCAACAAGGCAATGTACCTTCCACCATATTTCAACTGCTCAGGCCACTTCTCCGCACGCCAACTGCCTGCTGCATCAGAAAAGATTTAAACATCCCAACGAAAGTCATCATCTCGAACCAATGATATTCCGATAAAAGAATGCAAAATTGTCCTCTACATGCGCAGGTCCCCATCCTGCCAGCCGACAAGCGGATATCGTGGTGAGGCATCTGACGTCCTGACATTGCAGGTCCCAGTCTCCTGCAAAAAGTCCCCCCAGCCCTGGCTATCCCGCAGGCGAAATTGAAATGGCTCAACAAAACCTGGATGTCCTTCAATGTTACTTTATGTTTTGCCAGCATTTCTTCCAACAGCCCCAACATGTTTCTTTCTTATCTACTGGCCACCGTGCCTGCATTCTTACTGAGCCAATTTCAATGCCTAAGAATGACATGTTCGTACATGGCCCCATTGCTTTTTCAGGTGCCAGTGGCACACCCAGCTCCCCCATGATGCTCATGGAGCGTGTCCAGCGCTACCTGGCATTCTGTGGAGCCCGGGGAACCCACCAAAAGGAAGATGTCTAAGTAGTGTGTTACCAGTGTGCTGTGTAAAATACCACTGTAAAAAAGCGCTGAAACACTCCAACAAATCACAAGACATTTAACAGCCCTTCGGTAATGCATTATTCGCATACCATCGTCCTTCAACTGTATTCCCAAAAGCCCCAATCATCCAGATGTACAGGAAGCAAGCGAAATGCATATTTTATGTTGCATTTCCCCATTTCTGCAGTTGCGCCCGAGGTCACAACCAGTGACATAGCAACGTCAACTGAGTAATCTCACACTGAAGCTGCTTCCTCATCAATGAAGTCATGTACTGAAAACCCCTCAGGCCACAATAGGTGTTGTATTAGCCTATTGATCCACTTCTTGTTTTAGGAACCACCCCAATTGGAGAAACAATCAAATCATCCACTGGCCAGTCATCAAAAGGACCTGCCATCCTACCTTCACGGACTTCTTTGTCCAACTTGACATGCACCACGGACTTATGTTCAACTGCTGCCCTCAAATATTGGGCCCATCGCCTCTGCTGAGGCCCTTTGTAATTCAAACGAAACCCTTCTTCCAAACCCTCAAACAGCACCTGATTTGCTTCCAAATCCTCATAATCCCTCAACCCTGAGACAAAGCCGCCAGTCTAACTGGTGTAGGGGCTCTTGGGACCAGGCCCCTGACATCCCTTACCTCCCCTACCACCCGGGGATTGCTGTGGTGGGCCAGATGTACTAGCACCTGTCTGTTGCCACTGCTGGTTACCTTGCGACCTGACTCCCCAACACCTGACTAAGGGGTGTTTCCTCCCGCACTGAGAGCACATGTGCCAGAATTTATAATACTCCCTTGTGCACATGCCTTTATTAAACTCCCAGCACGCTCTTGATCCTGACTGTGTAGCCGTTGTACTCCCCTCCCAAAGCCTACGGGCCCTGAACTCCTCATCATATTGGCCCATGCACACCCGCTACCCGCAAACTGCGCTTTCTGGATGACATTCATATATTGAAAGAATAGCTACGCAGCGCTCAGGAAACTTTTTGCAATAGATGCTGTCCTATCTCCAAAACGCCGCCGTCCAGTTTTCAATTGGCAATGGCACCTTAGGCTGCTAGGCCAGCTCATACTCCTCCTCCTTCGACCCTTCTTTGGACCGCACCTCCCAGTTAAGTAGCTTCAAAAATGTCAAAGTATTTCCCCCGTGCAAAAGCACTCTTTCGTGGCCAACATCAAATGCGCACCCATGTACGGGAGCTTTTTCTTACAAACTTTAGCTCTTTTACTCTGTAAAGGCTCTTTACCTTGCCCTTCCATTCTGTATTCCTGCCACTCTCCACTTTAGTGCCTGATGCAACCACCTCACCAGTCCCCACACCTCGGTCTCTAACATGTTTACCCCTGTAGAGCTTACCACCCGGCTCCTCCCGTACATGTTCACCCCCTGTCCCACCGACACCATTTTTTGGTTTGGCCCGTGGGACAACATTCTCACCTTGCTCTTTAACAGATTCCCTTTATGGAGCTTACCACCCAGCTCCTCCAATGCGACTTCACCCCCTGTCCCCACCGACACCATTGCTGGTTTGGCCCGTGGGACAACCTTCTCACCTAGCTCTAACAAGGCTGCCCGACCAGGCGCCGATTTCCATGCAACTCGCTCAACCGGATCCACCGTCCGAGGAGCCCTCACTGAGGGGCCGCGCTCTCTTCCGGGTCCCAACGCCACTGCCCTCTTGGGCTGGACCGCCTCTAGTGCCTGTAAAACACTAGGAGACACATGAGAAGGCACCCCCCCCTTTCTCATTGTCCCTCCACTCCCCTTCATCGGGGTTGTCATAATAATCCAATACAATCGCTTCCTCTATCTGTAGAGGATCTCCAGATGGGGGAGCCGACTGTACACGCTGGTACTCCCCCCTGTGTTAACTGTCTTCCACGTTCTTGTCCAGTGGCCCTGCTGAGCAACAAGTCCCGTTGACGCTGGGGCCAGCGAGGTCGCGCCTGACCTTCGTGTTCTGGCCGCGCTGGGCTCCCCCGCCGGTACGGAATGTGCCGCGCAAGGCTCCACTCTCCCTTCTCCTCGGTGTAGTGGGACCGCACTTCGCCCTACCGAGTCTGCTGTCCCGTGGCGCTCCCCAACCTGTGACAACCAAAGTTTGGACTGGAGTGCTGGGAGCTTCCAAAAAACGAACTGGCCTACAATCTCCCCTGGCCCACGGACCACACTCTAAAAAGCGATCACCACCCTGGCAGAACCAGAACTCACCGTACTTACCCGGGGGAAAGGCAGAGGGGTCCCCCCGTGCCTATCCCCCTTCCACTCAAAACAACCCGAAAGAACCAGACAGCAGGGGCAGCCCCCGCATGTCAAACTCCCCTATAATCCTCACCAGCCCCAAAAGACCTCAACCACGCCTCCTCATCATAATGACTGAATTGCTGGATTGCACCCCTTAAGGGGGGGCTCACTCTGATGGGGGGGTACTAAGGTACCTGTGGCCTCCAACCCCAATGCCCCTAACGCCCTCCGCTCAAGAAGAAAAGGGGGTCTATACCCACCATGCTTGCGCCCCTGCCGCCGGAGCCAGTTCCACCTCTGAAAATCCAAACGACTTCCGCCACCCTCTCCCCCCTCCAGGACCTTCTTAGGAGACACCCCCCGAGGAAGCAACCCCCACCCCACCCCCCCAACCCGGGCCCATTCCCCCTTCCTTGCAAAACTGCCACACAATGACACCACCTCCCCTAAAAAAGAAGGCGCAGGGGAAAAAGGCGGGGGATAAACCATATGCCTCCTCCCCAAAACCCGCAGCCCCATAGATTCCTCCCCGCGCCCAAACTTTGAAAAAACCTGCCCAGGAATGAGGCCTCACCTCTGCTGCCCACTCCCCTTCACCGCTCCCAGCTTCACGCGCCTCCAATTGCTGACACGAAAAAGAAATGGGTGCCCGTGACCTAGCTGTACCCCATCAACTTCTTTGCCAACTGAAGGAAAATCGTTCTCCGATGAACCAGGGGCGATAGCCAGTCGGTGCCTCCCCTCCCTTAAACAAGTCAGTCTGGGGGGCGCGTCGAACGGTTCCAAAGAAAACCCTTCCCCCTCCCCCACCGCCGCCGCATACGATGTAGCCGCTCTGACCCCCCGCATTTTCCCATCTGCGCGGGGGAAGAAGCAACCCACTGCCCAGGAACCAAGATGGGCAACGCCTCCAAATGCAATGCCGCGTCCGTGCTCCCCCCTTTCACACTCCTCCCGCAGCCCCCTGCTTACCTCGCCCCTGCTGCCTTTGCCACCGGACACGATACGCCGAACCGGGGCCGCTCTTTTTGAACGCAGGCGGCCCGCTCCAAAACCGGGGTCATTTTCAGGCGTTTCGCGAAGTGCAAACAGCCACCGCCGCTGCTACGTCGCCAATTACTAAATCCCTGCGACCTGCTCCGACCAGAAGCCGAAGCGCTTCGAGCCCCTAAAATCTCCTGATGCCCTTGTAAGGCACTTGAAAACTCTACTATAACAAGCCCAAAAATACGCTAACTTCATCACAAAAAATTCCCTGGCTAAAGTAAAAAATTCCCTGACTAAAGCTCCCAGCCACCAGGTCACCAAAAGACAAAATGGTGTCTGGGAGCAGTAGCCCAACGCCTTTATACGTTGGGCTACAATTGGGCTATAGAAAGGAAGCCCAAACTCAAAATGCCCGACAGTGCTCCAAAAACCCCATCCCCCCCCCCCGCCCCTCCATAAACCGCCCGGGGGGTGGGGGACCTCCCTGCGTCGTCCACCCCCCCAAACCCCCCTTGGGAGGGTGTTCGTGCAGCAGCATGTGCAAACTCAATGTGAGGAGGGTGCACACTCTTCCTGGAGAGTGTCCGGACTCCGGAGACGAGGCATGCATAAATTTGTTGGAGCCATCCGACTGTCTCGGAAGGTTGGCAGTGCGCACAGTCTGAGGACGAGGGTTCGTGGTTGGTGCCAGTTGGTTATAGGCTGTGGTGAATATGAATGGATGTTACCATTACTGAACGGCCCTCCCCCTGTCTCTGAACCCAATAAAATAACACAATACATTTCCCCCCCTCCGCTTGGACCACAGAGCACGCAAGCTCGTATTAGTGCAAGCTGCATATGTTATGTGGCTACATAAAAGTCACAATATCGGGAGCAGTCGGACGAAAAAGTATAGGTAGTGAGAACCGTAATAGGGGGCGGCAAACGTGCTGGCGCCTTCTTTAAGCATCACGTGCAGCGTGCTGCTATGGTCACACATTTTAGGAAGCAGTGATATTTGTCAAAGAGGCGAACGCGCGCTGCTGCGCATGCTAGCCACCAGTGGGAATGGGAGGAGCAAGGGCGGGACATGCACCCGCCTTTACCCAATTGCATACCGTATTTTCGTATACAAAACAGCTAAAGCCAATGGCGGGCGGCGAAAGCCTGCTCACAGGCAGGAGTGTGTGAGTAGCTTTCAGAATCTCAGACAAAAGGGCTCTGGCTGTGCGAGCCCTAAAAAGGACATATGAAATATTTTCAATCATTTTTGTCAATGACGTTTGTAGTGGCGGCCACAGTGATGGATTACTGCTTAAGGCTAACCAAAAAAACAAGAGCCTCTTTTCATTTATATAATTAAATATGTTTATTGGATTTTGAGAACCAGGTTATTTTGTAGTCGATGTTTTTGTCTGCCCAATTACACGCGTGTCAGATTTATGTCAAAATAGGTAATCCAAAAACTTCAGATTGAAGAATATTAACTGAAAAACAACTATTCACTTCATCAGCGTAAAGCCAAAACACCGACCACTAGAAGCAATTTCATTTTGTGATGCGTAGTTTACAAATACATATAAAAAACGAAAGCCCACAGGTTATTTTTCACTCTTTTCAGAGACAGTTATAGAACCAAACACCAGATTGCAGTAGTGTGCCGTGCACATAACTCTATAAATAATTACAAGCAGTGTTACAGGCAAATCGTGGTTTATTGGGTCTGCCTATACTGTGTGGTTGCAAAGTCCTACTGACGGCTTACCAAGGGTTTACAGGGAACTAACATTCCGCACATTGCTAACCAGTGATAGGGTTTATTATCATTGTTGTTTGTTTGCTTCTTATTCAATGGCTTTCCTTATCTCATCTTGTGTCCCTCATCTGGAGCGCGGCCTCTTTAGCATCCTTTTGTTTGCTGACTTGTAGGACTCTCTCTTGTGCCTTTTTCACCCCACTAAATATCCATCTTTAGTCTCCGTGTTGCTCTCTCCATTATGTGCTGCTCACTCAATGATGTGCTTTTCCATCCACAACCAGGGCCTCATTTACGGGGAATTGGCGCAGAGCCGCGCCACAAAGCTTCTTGCTGCGCTGCCCAACACCAATGTGAAAGGGCAGGAATGCACCGCATTTGTCTAATACAGTGCAATCCTGTCCCCCCCCCCCCCACATCGGCACACAGTTTACTGCCTACTCTAATGTAGGGGTACCTTCCTGCACAAAAACTGTCCTGTGCGAGGCGTTTTCTTCTTTCCATGTGTGCTGCAGAATGCAGCCCCCTTGTTCTATTAATAAGGAGAGTAGCCCCCAGGAACACCCTTACTCACAAGTTTAGCCCACAATAGATTCAAATTGACCAAATCGAAAGACAATTAAAAAATGTATGAAGCACATAATCAATTTTTTTGTGCTTGTAAATTTCTTTCTTATTTTTGGTGCTAAGTCCTGCTTACTATTGTTAGTAGATAGAGCTTTGTATCACTAACCATGGGAGGTAGCATGGGAACACCCAGGTACATCCCATACAACAGCCACTCGGCACAAGGAAGCTCAATGTAGTGCACACATTTGCATTACTTTTAGGGCAATTTTCTATCCAAATATAATTTTGCTCTGGAATGTAAATACTATGGCCCATATTTACTAACACCTTGCACTAGTTTTGCACCATTTTTGGGATGCAAACCTGGTGCAAAGTTGTGTTTTTGATTTATTTTCCAATACAAATCATGTTTTCCATTGTAAAATACCCTATCCTAAAGCTTTGCACTACTTTGTGTCAAGGGGGTATTCCAGGGGGAACCATAGACGTTCCAATGCAACCATCCAGTAGTTGTAGTACAAATCCCTATCTCTAGCCTGTGTAGACATGGCTTTGTGCCAATAAAATACACCTCTTCATGGCAGGAATAACATTGGGAGAACTTTTAAAAGTCTCCACACTTTTCCAAGTTAGCATTTGTGCTGCACTATACAACATGCATACAATGTGAGAAAAGTATTGCGGCATAGATTTGTACTTGAAGGTTTCACTTTCAGTGCAAAACCTGTTCTTGATATCACCATTATCAGGCGGTGATGGTAATCTGATGGTCAACCTATTATTATTGCCTATCTAAGCCCGGATGGCTACTTAAGAACAGCAGATTGGCCTATTAAGGATAACATTTTTAACCACGACAGAATGTACATTATCCTTGACCTATCCTTTTGAACTCTAGACAATTGATTCAGGCAATGAGCATTCATTATCAGGCTGACCCTGTCAGTCCAGGCAAAGGTTTCTGTTGCATCCAGTAATCACAGTAGAGTAGTAAACTTGTAGATAAGTTTATTCTTCAATACAAGTACAGCACCAGATCTGTCAGAGTGTTGCTTCATCAGGATAAAGTCTTCAACTGAAGATTACAACCTTAACATTCTATAATAACCTAGCAACCTAAGCACTAGGTCTAAGCAGTCTAAAGAAGAACACATAGCAAAGAGAATGAAACATATGGTAGAGAAACACACGAAACACAGGATATAACACACCTCCCTTCCTATAAAAGAAAATAAAAAGAAAATAAAAATAAAACTTACTAAGGAATAAGAAGATGTAAAACAAATATGGTAATCAAATGGCATAATCTTCTAAGTACTTAGGTTTGGACTTAATTCTAGAACTGGATCTGGGACAGGAAGCAGTGGCATCAGGAGAAAGGGATGAATTCACGTCACACACCTGAGAACAGGAAGCAGTTGCATCAGGAGAAAGGGAAGAATTCACGTCACACACCTCACTCACCATGCTCTTTTCAACCCCATAATGACCATCATCATGCAAGCTCTGGACATCAGACATGTATGGGGACAAAACATCCGGTTCCGTCTCCAACTCGACAAGATCCAAACTAGGACTTTTAGTCTTAGCAACCCTTCTTTTGATCCACCACTTTCCTCCAAGTACCTTGACAGCATGCTTGCTAATTTGTACAACAGTAGTTTCAGGATAAAATTTTGAACCCTTCACTTTACATGGTCTCCTAATCTTAACCCTGTCACCAACATTGAGACAAATTTCTTTAACATGCTTCTCTAGATCATATCTAACTTTAGATTTCATTGAGAAAATTCAACATTTTTTTTTATTTGATCCAAATTCGCACCTTCATCATGGTAAGTTTTATTACCACCCAACCAGGTGATAATTCATTTAAAGAGTGTCTCCCTCTTAACAAAAAGAACGGAGTAACCCCAGTAGTCGAATGCGGGGTGTTGTTATAAGACCAAATACGATCACTGACTACTTCCTGGACACTAAGCCCAGACGAAATAGCCAACTGAACAGCATCCTTCAAGATACGGTTCACACGTTCCACTAAACAATTACCTTGAGGGCTATACAAAGCAGTGGTAAGATGTTTAACAGCAAAATTCTTCAAAAAGGCCTTCTTGTCATGCGACATGAACTGTACACCATTATCTGAAACCAGATAAGTAGGAATTCCCTCAGATTGAAAAAGTTGTTTAAGACATTCAATTACATTCGTTGTATTAGGCTCCTTCAGGAACTTGAAGGAAACCCATTTAGAGTGATAATCAACAATGGTAAGAATAAATCTAAAACCTAAATTTAATCCACCAAACGGGCCCAAAAAATCCATGCCTAATTTCTCCCATGGACTGTCAGGAAAAACAACAGGACACAAAGGTTGATTCACAGTGCGTAAAGACTTCTCAGCATGTGAACATTCAACACAATCATTCAAGAAGGAATCCACACAAAGATCCATCCCTGGCCACCAATAACAAAGTCTTAATCTCTTCTTTGTACTCGTAATCCCACCGTGACCTCTGTGAGCAATATTAATAACTTTGCTTCTAATAGACACAGGAGGAACAAGGGAATGACCTCTCAGAATAAAATCACCCTCCAAACTCAATTCTTCTTTAACTTTTGAAAAAGGAAGAAGATCCTTGTCAACCTGATTTTCTCTTGGCCAACCTTCTGCAATATATTTTTTTAAGGTGCACAGAGAATTGTCCAATAAAGAAGCTTTGACCCAATCAGGCTCAGACACAACCTCCCTAGCTAATTCCAGACCATCCAACAAATTAACAACTACTTCCTTGTCATCAAGAATAGGTGCAAAATCTGAACAGCTATAAGGGCATCTGGATAAAAAATCAGCAGTAAAGTTTTTCCCTCCTGGCATGTGTCTCATCACAAAATTAAAATCATAGAGCTTCGAGAAAAGTCGAACCAATCTAGGACTTGCATTCCTTAAACCTTTGTCATTCCAAATAAAAATCAACGGTTTATGGTCCGAAATCAAGACAAATTCACGACCCCAAACATAAGTAGAGAAATGCTTAACTCCCCACACACAAGCTAGAGCTTCCTTTTCAATTGTACTATAGTTTCTTTCAGAAAGTGTGAGATGACGGGAGGCAAAAGCTATTATATTTTTATTACCAGCATTAACTTGACTCAGGACAGCTCCTATCCCAGCATTACTAGCATCCACAGTAATGTATGACACAGAATTTTCATCAAAAGGTTTGAGAGCAGGAGCTCCTATAATTAAATCCTTCAAAGATTGAAAAGCCAATTTCTGTTCCTTACCCCACATAAATTTGACATTACTTCTGGTGAGTATCCTTAACGGCTCACTTAAATGTGCAAAATTCTGGACAAACCTTGAGTAAAACTTGCTTAACCCCAAAAATGATCTTAACTGGTCCTTATTACTGGGTTGAGCACAATCTCTAATTCCTTACAAAAGGTCACGTTTGGGAGCAATGCCTTTATGAGATATGGTGTGACCAAGATACTCAACCTCATCTAACAAAAACTTACATTTTTGTTTTTTAACAGTCATACCATGTTTATTCAAAATGCCTAGAACCTGATCTAACTTGACAAGATGTTCTTCAACAGAATTAGTAGATATCAAGATATCATCTTGATAAGCTAAAACATCACGAACCTCTACAAACAGTTGAAACATTAGTTTCTGAAAAACAGAGGCCGCCGAAGCTAGGCCAAAAGGTAAACTCAAGTATCGGTAAGGACCAAAAGGAGTATTAAAGGCTGTGAGGTCTCTAGACTCTTCACACAATTCGATCTGATGATATGCTGCCCTTAAATCTATGGTAGAGAAAACTTTGGTACCTCTCAATTGAGCTAACATGTCTTGGATACGTGGTAGGGTAAAGCAATCGACTTGTATGTTTTTATTCACAGCTCTAAGGTCTACACATAGCCTAAGCTCATCACAGTTCTTTTTGAGTGCGACCACAATTGGAGAAACCCATAATGAAGAATGATGTACTCAATAACACCATCCTCACATAGTTGATGCAAATGAGTTTTAAGCTTCTCCCTAATGCTAAGAGGGACATGCCTAACCTTATGGATCACAGGCACAGCATCAGGTTTCAAAATGATTCTGTGTTCAAAACCCCTTAACTGAACCAAGAGTGTCAGAAAACACGGCTTGGTGTTTATTCATGATTTTCTCAAGTGATAATTCTTCAGTAACCAGAGTATTAACCGCCCTAGAACGATTTAAAGAAATGGGGTTGTTAGTACCTGGGCTCAAAACCAAAGAAACTTCCCTTGATCTCTCCAACCAAGAACATTGTATCCATTCTTAGAAACATAAATTTTAGCTTGTACCGAACGATCTTCAAAAGTGAGATTATCAACAAAATAACCCATTAAGTCAATGACTTTCCCATTAAACGCAACAGTACATATGTCAGGGGGAAAAAGATGAATTCCTTTCCACTTATCCAAGAAAAGAACATCAGTAATAATGGTGATGGGCGACCCTGAATCAACTGTAACTTTCACAACAATTTCACCAATTTTAAGATCACAGAAAGGATCAGAAGAGTCATCTTGATCATCAACTAAGTCTACAGACAATAGAATTTTCCTAACAACCTGCTCTTCACTTACATCAGATACTTGTTGAGAATTTGTGACTTCTAAAAACATAGTTTTAGATTTAAATTTGCACACAGTGGAAAAATGTCCAATTTGTTTACAATTAGTACATTGTTTTTTTTAATGCAGGTCACGAAGTAGAATTAGCCAGATGTGACTTTGAACAACATCGAAAGCAAGCAGGAGATTTATCAGTTTTCTTCCATTCAATTTTAGTGGACTTGTCAAGTTGGTTTGTGTTTTGAAATGAAACTTGTTTACTAAATCAACCTGAGTAGGTTTATTAATACTCAATTCTTTAGAGGCAGTAGCTGATCTTTCAATGCCCCTTGCAAGTTCTAAGGTTTCGGGCAGCGAGGGATTCCGACAACATAAAACCCTCTCTTGAACTTTGTTATTAAAACAATTTACTACAATTTGATCTCTAAGATATTGGTCAATGGGACCCTCAAATTCACAAGTCGCAGCTAAAACCCTCAATTCAGCTAAAAATGTATCAATTTTCTCATATTCTCTCTGTTTACGAGTATAAAAATTGTGTCTCTCAACAATTATAGTCGGTTCGTCTTTAAAATACTTTTCTAAACGTGCAATAGCTTCAGTATATTCATTCCAGTCATCTGAAGGTGGTCTAATTACAGGGGGCTGATGATCAAAAATTCTCTGACCTTCAGCACCCAAAGCACTATATAACATTGCATTTTTCCTAACAGGAGAAAATTTTACAGCATCAATGGCAATAATATAACTATTAAATGATTTAAACCACTGAATCCACTTAATTTTAGGAGTACCTGGTTCTGGAAGGAACGGAGAAGGAAGAACAGCAGTTTGTTGAGCCATAGCAAATTGTATGAGAAAATAGAAATAATTAATTCAAAAGTAAAACTGTTGTTTGAATAAGGGTAGTTGAATCAGAAAACATTCAGACTGTGAATATGACAAGAAACACTGTAAAATAGTTGCATCAAAATGAAATATAAACAAGAGTTTGAAAGTTTGAAAGCTGTGTGTATCAGCGTGAATGATACGCGAAAACCTTGAAATTCTGTAAAAAGCTGTGTGTATCAGCGTAAAAGTACATATGAAAAGCACCGTTTAGAAGTTTAAAATAACAGATGCGTGTATCAGCGTGAAAGATACACAAGAACTTTGAAATTCTGTGGAAAGCTGTGTGTATCAGCGTGAAAGTACAAATGAGAAGCAGAGTTGAGAAATTTAAAATGAATACCTTCTTGCAGCAGTCTGAACGAGCGCAAATTAAAAGGCCAGAAGACGCGATGTTAAATAAAGTTGTTGTAGAAAAGTAAACAAAATGCGTATGAAGAAAACATTGGAAATTGCGAAGACGCACCGCGCTGCCTGTGTTGCTAGGAGACAGAACACAATGACCTTGCGTAATGCTTGTACGTCG
This sequence comes from Lissotriton vulgaris, assembly GCF_964263255.1. Classification (NCBI taxonomy): domain Eukaryota; kingdom Metazoa; phylum Chordata; class Amphibia; order Caudata; family Salamandridae; genus Lissotriton; species Lissotriton vulgaris. Next base: position 1,733,168,989 of record NC_141693.1, read on the forward strand.
ACGTATGACGTGGTGATGGCTTCCGGCTCTTGGAGAACAAGCGAAGATGGCCGGAGATTCTGAAGAACGTCACTGAAGCGCACTGGAGAGTTCTCGAGAACCAAAGCAAGTAGGTAACTGTCACTTCTTAAATTCAAACAGCGCAGAAACGTAAATGTGAAAAACTTCGACGATATTTAAAGAAAATAAATCGGAGAAAGCTCACAGGTGAATTAGAGTATGAGTTAGTTAAACTGAAGTAAAATAAACGAAAAAATACGCAATAAAATGTGGCAGTACAACGTTTTAAAAGGAAAAAAAAACGTTTCCAAAGTCAAATTTTAGAATAAAAGGTCTATGAGCCTGCATCGATGTGTACCAGTATGAAAAGTACATGCAGCGAAGCTCCCAATAGTGTAAAGAAATAAAATGAGAAATAAACAAGACTTATCTCGATGGTTGATGTAGAAGATGATCTTTAAAGTTCAAAATAGATCAGTAGTTCATGTAGAAAGTTCAGTAAATCCGTGGATTAGTGAAGAAAATTATAAAGTTGATGGTCAAAAAATAGTATTCAAAGAATGACCATTCCGAAAGATGAACACTGAAATCTGACCAGATCTTCTTGAGGAAATTCCAACGTGGGTTCAGGAAAGTGCTGACTTGACCACCTCGTCGCCAATTTATGTTGCATCCAGTAATCACAGTAGAGTAGTAAACTTGTAGATAAGTTTATTCTTCAATACAAGTACAGCACCAGATCTGTCAGAGTGTTGCTTCATCAGGATACAGTCTTCAACTGAAGATTACAACCTTAACATTCTATAATAACCTAGCAACCTAAGCACTAGGACTAAGCAGTCTAAAGAAGAACACATAGCAAAGAGAAGGAAACATATGGTAGAGAAACACAGGCAACACAGGATATAACAGTTTCACAAGAGAGGACTAAGAAATGACAGATAAATGCAGGCACAAGCTTAGGTTCTGAATTTAGCGACAAGGTCATTTCACCTTCAGTGTTTTTAGGAATACTAGTTGGTTTAACAATTTGTAAAGACTCCGTTAGGTCCTAGTCCATTTCTATCATAGTCACATCAATAAAATAAACATTGGCAAAGCCAATAGATCTTGCCTCTGTGACCTGTTGGCTTTGCTAATGGTTTGTAGCTATGCTGCATAGAATCCCAGATGGGCTTTAAAAATTCATAGTTCTGGAAGAACACTGTTCACTGCCAAAAGTTAGGCTTTCAACGCTGCAAGCAGGAATCCCACCATTTTGCATACCGTTTATTTTCAGTCTTTTGATGTACTGATTATTGTGATTGGTTTGTGTTATTTGTTCTGTTCACTATCCAAAGTTGCAGGTGGGGTATTGGCGATTTAAGGGCAACTGGTTTCAGCTAAGAATCCCAACCAGGATAAAAAAAGACGCCTTGGGAACCTCTATGGTGGGGCCTCGACAGTTGAAATACTGAGCAACTCTGGGACTAGACTGGTATCGTTCAATCTTCGGCAGGATCAAGGTTTTTGGGACTATGGCGTCTGGATTTTCTTTTTGAGGAATCATTTGGTTGGTAAGGTGTTATTGCAAGCGGTTGATACTCTGTAGTCCGAGGGATACCATGCACCAATTACATTTTACTAACTTCATCTCCCCCATCCCTGCCCGGATCAAAACAGTATCATTATGAAGAGCTTTCCTGTGGTTAGCCTGGGCATTATATTCTAATTTCAATTCATATATAACCTCTTCTGACTCAAACTTATACTAATACCATAACTCCCAGCAGTTGGAAACTGGTTGTAGCTCATACAGACTGTATAAAAACTGCCTTATACTGCTTAATACTCTTGCACTCACTTAAGACACATCTGGCACGGTCCTGTCCCTAACTCAGTAATGTACCATTCCATAAACCAGCCATCACCACTGACCAGGCATGGAATAAGTACATACTGCAGACCAGCTGGAAGACTCTAATCTAGTCAACCACTGCAGGCCCCAACTAGCTACACACCTTGACTGCTTCTTTACATCTCACAATGACAATCAGATTTGCGATAACAGTTACAAGTGGTGTGATTAAGAGTCTGGCAGAACAATTAAAGGCAGTGAGGCTGTCGAGAACTTTATGTCTGCCACCCTATGTTTACTCTGCCCACAAAGTTTAGAGTTCACCCTCAGTCCAGTGTTGAACTCTATAGTTTTGTAGGAACTGTTTGGTGCATGTCTGTCTTTGTTGACGGATGCTTACATTTAACTTTTAAATATTTTTACTTTTCCAAAAAACAAACACCCAAAGCTACTAAAAAGTAAACAATAATAGCCTTAACACCACAGGAGGTTTCTCACATGGTGTATGGGTCATTTATTTTATTTTTACTGTCCCTCACCACCAGGAAACTCGTGGCCGAGACAGACAGTAAAGAAAAAGCCACGGGCGTGTTTAGGTGGGTGTGGGGTTGGTGCATGAGGGCCTTCACTATGGATATGCCCACTGTGGAATATGCTTTTGTTCTTGGATACCAAGAAAATAATACAGTTGGTGTAGCAACAAAAAAAAGTTGTCGGACCTCCTACTCAAATAAGGGTAGATGGTCAAATGGCTGGCATCTGATGGCATGTACTCCCTTGTGGAGGAAAGTTTAGGCAGATATAATAAATATTACTAAGTAGACATGAACCTGGCAGTCTGCGTGACTCAAACTTTTGGGGGCGGGGAAAGACCGAGAGTTGGTCCGCAAAATTCTAAATCAGGGCCAGAGTCAGTGGTGGTTCGTCCATCGAAGGGGAATGGGGGCGTTGCCCCACTTATGCCATGGCCCATTTAGAATTTAATAGTTCTACTTCTGACATTAATTGCAGCAATCATGACTCCTGATTGGAATTAGCGTCAGAAGTAGAACAAGCCACGGACGCTGAAGGGGGCGGGGCAGCGGCAGCACTGTCAGGGTGAGTGACAGCAGGCAGCAGTGCACAATAGTGCGCATGTTCGATTTTAAGCTGATCGTTTTTACGATCAGCCCAAATATGCGCAGTAGCCTTCTCCTTAAGAGACCGATGGTTGCTTCATGCGTAGCCCTCAGTCTCCTATCGGGCAGGGAGTATCCCTGCCCTCAGCTGGAGCAGCGTCTGGATTGGCTGGGGGGTTGCTAGCCTGAGCAGCCTCTCACCCAGAAGACATTGAAGTGAAGGCGCCAACGCACCGGAACCCGGCCCAGGAGCAGTCAGCAGAGGCGGCGTGGACACACCCGGTCAGGTAAGCTTAAGGTTATTTTTTAAACTTTATTTTTAAAGCCCCGGCCCACATCCCCGCGCCCCCCACCTCCCCCCGTGTATTGAGAGCAGCGCGGTGCCGTACGTTTTAAAATTATTATTATTAATCCCCGCACTCAGTCACTCTTCCCCCATGCTCCTTCCGCCGTTTGTTACTGGCAGCCGCCACTGTATTAATGTATTGTACTGATTTTATGAATCGAACAGTAATCTCTAGTGCATACTGTTCTTGCAACGCAATGTGGCATGTTTTTGTTGGGGTTTTTTTTCCCTTTGGTCCATGTTTTTGGAGGAGTGTTCTGTGTTCCCCGTTGGGGTGGCTCATGTGAGCCCTAGTCAGAGGGGTGCTCGCACAAACCCCTATTCGTACCAGTCCCAATAGTCACGACTATGATGTAGGGACGCAGCATGGAAAATAAAGAGCCTCTGGGCACCCCTGCATGGATGTAAGCACCATCATGCAGTGCCCATTTGTTGTCTTTTGCCTTCCCTATTTAGCTTGGGGGCCTGAAGTGCTAATGGTGGTCTGGTTCCAGATCAGGGACACAACACCCTGCATGTAAGATAAAGCAACAAGTGCATTTTGTGTTTCTCGGCCTCCAAATGTGTACGAGAGTGTGTTTGTCTGTATGCCAGGAATGCAAGAGTGTGTGTGTGTTTGTATGTGTTTGTATTTGATTTGAAAGCCTGTTCGGTGAGAGGTTGTCGTGTTCTAATCTAGGACCCCGATCAATACTGTTACCTTATGCCCCCATACGGCTATAATCCATTCATGCCCCTATAATGGCATAAACGATCAGAGCCATATTTCAGCCATATTTCTGAAACTCGCCTCTGCAGCTCATTACAGTACATGACACAGCAGAAGCCACTATCTAAGATTCCTAGATTACACTCTGAGTTCTTCAACAAGATAAAACTCAGCAACCTGGGAAATCCCCACTTGCTATGTTTTGATTAGTAATAGAACTCTAAAGAGCACTGAAAGGACAATCACTTCCTAGTGACATCTTTATTGACGTCTTATGTCCAAAAACGTACGTCAAACAAAGCACCTTTCAGGTATAAATATTACCAACGTTGCCTTAAGCAAAGGCGGCGACATTGATGATAACGATGGTGTGGTGAATACAGGAGCAGAACAGCTGTCCCTTGCAGAGCCCAGCAGATGCAAGCAGCCCACGGACGCTGCCCCTCCTCCTCCTTGACGCGCTGAGAGAGACGCTGTCTTTTCTCCTGCCGAGAAAATCCAACTCCGGCGTTTCCAGCCTACTCTTGCAAGTGACTGGGATATCGAGTCCTGGAAGGAGATACAAAACCTCCAACATTCTATTTCAGAGGTATGGTGTTGACTAAACCCATAGAAAGAATTCTTGAAGCAAACCTTGGCAAAACCATCTTAACTAAAACTGCTACTTACTTACTCCCTCCCAAGTATTAGGCTTAGGTCAGGTACACTGGGGTAGGCGTAGTTAGAAGCACCAGTTGAGTACGTTAGCCAAATGTATATATGAATGTATATATTTTATTCATTTTAACCATTGTATGGCTAAGAAACCATATCAATGCTTTTACAGTATTATTTCGCAATCCTCATTTTACTGTACGCACGTTTTATAATAACTAGTCTTGCAATTGTGGCAATTCATTTCTCTTGCATGAGAAGAAAGACTGTTCAATAAATAATACCTTTTATTGAAAACGCCCGTCTCTCTATTCTCTGCATCTTGGTGAAAGTAATCTGCACAACTGACTGAGTAAAATAACTGTCTATTGTTTCACACGACTCTAGAGATTGACTCTTATTCTAAGGAGCAAAGTTGTAATGTTTATGCGGTTGTTGGAAAACTGAATCCCTTCTTGTCTGCACCAGGGAAGCTGATCACTTCCTATTCAGTCAAGAAAGTTTCCAGTGACCTCTAAGCTAGTAGGTAACAAACCCAATTAAGTTTAGCATAGTCAGTAGAGACCTGGAAGACCCCACTTCTACGTCTATACTACTGTTTATGTTATTCCAATGCGCAGGGCCTATAGGGAAAATAGGAACTACACTACATGGCGCCCAACGTTTGGTAAGGCGATAAACTAACACAAGACGTTAGAGTAACTCAGTCGTGCATATTTCACACGGACCCCTTTCTCCCGTAAATACTCCAATAGACGTCTGGAGTGGGTGAAAGTTTAAAATCTGCCCAAACTTAGTAGGAAGAGATTCCTATGTAAAGCTCTGGTTTGTTCAACGTTGAAGGATACAGTGTTCCAAAATATTGTGCACCTAATCTTTGTCTCCTTTGAGACCTGCTCTGCAAAAACCTTTCTGACAATAAAATGTCAGACACTGAAAATGGAACCGTTGATGCCGCAGTAAATGCGACTCAGCAGGGTCCAGATGAAACAGGGATTTACCCACCGGATGCGAAAATCATCCCTGTCAACATAAGAAAAACTATAACGTCAAAACTTATAGAAAATGGACTGACCACACAAGGTGGCACAGTCGTCTTCATGATAGAGGCACACGAATATCGGCAGACAGAGGTATTCTATTCTTGGATAAAATTTCCAGCGGCAAACACCGCAACACACGAGTTCCACTGTTACAAAATAGGGGATCCACCGGAAGAGTACGCTCCTTTTGAGGAGATTGAAATCCCATTAAAATACCAAGAGCACCTGCTCTGGTTTAAAGGCGCCCTAAAACATAATGATCATATTACCAGGCTCGGTCCACTAGGTAGCCCAGGAGCAACATGGCCGGTACTAGCCAGCTACACACCACATCCGGACATTGCAAAAATGTCGAAAGAAGAACTTTTAGCACAGCTAAAAACCTTAATCAAAATACAGAGACAATTAGTCCAATATGTAATGCGGACTGCAACAGTCCAAACAGCTGTTAATGTTCCACAGCTGACCCCTCATCACGGGAACACCAATAAAATTACACCACAGAACATACAATCATGTCTTGGTAAAACACCCATAAAACGGGAACAAATTCCATTCTGGTTAGCGCAGAAAATTACTCAAATAGAGGCAGTATTTCTGAATACTACCACTATTGAGAAACACAGAATACTGACCATCTGCCTTCCAATGGGGGTCGCACCACACGTGGAGGACTGTGACACTTGGGGTACAGTCTTTGCTTCCATTTACACAAAAACACATGGTGTTCGTCAATGGCAGTAATACCAGATGTACTAAAACAGATTCAGAATGAATACGGTCCAGAACTTGCTTTAACTCTTGGTATGAAATTACTGAAAGACTTCAAGCAGGTCTCGGCTATATTACTAGCCAACATAAAAGGAGAAGCAGCATCTGTGGCGACCCGCCAGAAGTTGAAGGAAACAGATATAACAGATCAACCAATTGAGCTTGCCAGAATTATAGAAAAATGTTATGAAGAACTAGGTAGAGACAGCTTGGGTGGAAAACCAGTAAAGCCCCAACTGCTCGAAAATCCTGAAAAATTATTTATTAAAAATAATTCAAACACTCCTAAAAAGAGCTGGGATGGAAATAAACAATCCACTCCCAAGGAAAAAGTTTTCCAGTCCAGAGGAAGGTCTCCTCGACGGAGGGAAAGAACTCCACCAGTCTCCCCAGAGGGAGCCCTCTGAGAAAAGATATAACCTTAGAAATAGGGATAACTTGAAGAAGCCTGACAGATATCAAAGTATTGATACACGTCCCTCTCGATCTTTTTCGCAGAAATCGGAAAGGAGAGGACAGTCAGACCCAGGAGAGCACACCAAGTCCAAAGACAAGGAACCTGCTCAAAGTAAAAATTCCAAGAAAGAAGGTAGCCAGTATTAGAGTAATCGAACATGCCATGAATACTGAGGACACAGTTGAAAAACGGGGAGTGGGCACAGACAATGCAGCAGAAATAACCATAGCTCGCAAGATCCTGATGAGTCATCTGGAGACAGTGGACATGAATGAATACATTCAAGAAGAAACTGCCGACACCAGAGTTAGCGAACCTCATAAGATATACGAAATAACACTGCGTATAGAGGGTGATAAGACTAGGAAAATAAGGGGTCTATTTTGGGATAACCTCTCAAAAGGCTATGACAGCCTGTTAGCTGAAAAAGACTGGCCCCCAGAGTTTGTCAGGGAGTGCCCTCGTTGGCGAAGAAATGATTATGCCTGCCTTCTCGAATCACATTCCGATTCACACTAAATATATATATATGCAAGGAAATGGGCCCAGGCACCAGCATTATATAAAAATCATGTAGGATGGGATGAGGACTCTCCTCCTCACAAAATCCAGTTAAAAAGTCAACCGACTGCACAAAGGCAGTATCCCATTAAGCAAGAAGCTAAAAAACAAGTCAGGGAGATTTTAGATCAACTTGAATATCAGGGGGTGATTGAAACATGCACCTCTCAAATGAACAATCCTTTGTTTCCTGTCTCCAAACCGGACGATTCATATCGTCTTGTCTTGGACTACAGACACCTTAACGCATGTTGCAAAACATTTGCAGTACAAAATTCGCATAGTGCTGCACTAATGAATAACATAGTTCGGAAAAAATATAAAACAACATTAGACATATCTAATGGTTTCTTTTGTCAAAATATTGCACCAGAAAGCAGATATTTGACCGCTTTCTCAGTAATGGGGTCTCATAAAAATTTCTGTAGACTCCGACAGGGATTCAAGAACAGCCAAGGACTATTCTCCGCCAGAGTAACCGAGTTACTACAAATGTATGATGATGAGGCATTATCTTATGTCGATGACATCTATCTAACAGACGACGACTTGGATACTCACTTGAAAAGAGTGAACACCATTATACTTGGGTTTGCAGCAGAGGGTTACAAATTCAACTTTAAAAAGTCTAGAATTGCCCATCTGATAGTATTATTTTTAGGATACGAATTATAAAGTGAAGGAAAAAGCCTAGCGGACAACTTCTTAGAGAAGTACGCTGTACTCCAAGCACCAAAAACGCTGAAGAACTTACAATCGATTCTAGGCTTCCTGAATTTCGGTAGAACTTACATTCTAAATTATGCAGAGAGGGTTAAACCTCTCTACAAATTAATTAAACCTGATTTTAAACCAATCAACTGGACTCAAAAACACACAGAAGTTTTGAGATCCCTGCAAACAGACATGTTAGCTAAAACTAAATTAGAAACACGCGATAACACACGCAACCTTGTAATCCGAGTCATCCCAGGAAGATGCGGATTCACGTACCTGACCTCTAATGAGGGAGAAAAGGTACCAATAGCTTACAAATCTCACTTGTACACCAAGCAGAAAAAACATTCAGTCTCACAGAAAATACTGTGAAAGCAGTACAAACTGCAATAGCAAATGAACGAGAACTAGCACATGGCAAAAGGATCAATGACCTCACAGCGAAATCTGCCTTCGAGGCGCTATTCAGCCCAGTAAACCTGCCTACAGTGTCACTGGATCCGAAACGGATACAGTGGGAAAATTCTCTTGCTGCGGACGACATGAAATACTATTTTGCTCCGCAATTCGAAAAACTGAATGATTTAAAATATTAGCAAGAATATCCTCTGCCAATCGAACTTCTGCCTCTCCAACAATACTCCTGTATAATCTATACTGACAGATTTGTACAGCACTACAATGTAGAAAACAAATCCTATGATGCAGCCTGTGCGATTGTTAAAGGTCGTTGGCTGTGCGGTAAATTCAGACCGAAAATAACAAAAACTGAATCGTTGAGAAAATGTTCGGCTCAGAGAGCTGAAATTAGATCTTTAAAGATGGCGCTTGAAAATGCAGAACGTGAATTCCCGACACTAATCGTGTGCGATTCGCATTTCTGCATCAACTCTTACAACAATAAGTTGCAGAGCTGGATTGAAAATGATTACAAAGATGACACAGGTGCCACAATCAAGCATAAAATGCTTTGGAAACAGGTAGTTCTTTTACAGAAAGAACTACAAAAGACTCACGTGATACACACTCTGAGTCATCAACGTGATGGCGTTCACGTTGCAGGGAATTCATTGGCTAATACAGCCATAGCGGAAGCAACCAAACCGGCTTCCGTAGCCACAAAAAAGCGTTCCTTTTGCTCGAATCCCTGGAGTGGGGGATAGGGTAATTCCAAACATGAACAGGAGAGGCTTCCTACTACAGGAAGCACATATGGGGTTGGGTCTGAGACACCAAACAATCAGGGACTCTCTGAAAGAATTACAATCAGAGTACTGGTGGCCGGGAAGGAGCGTAGATATTCATTATTTTGCAAAAAATTGTGAAGACTGCAACAGAGATCGCAGTGGAGAACCGGCCAGCGTAGTGTCAGGAACTCTAATAGAAAGCATAAGGCGATCTATACGCATAATCAAACAAGAGAAATGCGTCCCATTGTATATCATTTAAGACTAAACTCACTTAAAAAATGTGGCCCCAACGCTCGGCTGACGCCAGAACGGTTATAAAAGATCTGCAAGTCTTTATCGGCACATACGCAATTGCCATGTTCCATTCTGACCAGGGTCCTGCTTTCAGCTCTCGAGCTTATAAGGAGGCCATGGCCAGCATGGGCGTTGGGTTGCGATACTCTTGTCCATCACACCCCGAAGGGAACAGTGTAGTGGAAAGAAAAAACCGGGACATAAAGCAATCTATAACAGCGAAGGTATTAGGTTCGGGTGATGGGTGGGTCAAACATTTAATAAGTGTCCAGCTCAGTCTTAACAATTTGCCAAGAAATTCTCTAAAAGGTTTCAGCCCATACGAACTATTGTTCGGAACTAGAATGCACATTCAGGACTTAGATAGTCAGGTATCAGTGGTAGAAGATAAGAATAAAGACTTTGACTCAAAGATCGTTTGGCTGTTTTACAGGACTTGAATGAAACAAGAAAATCCTTAAGCAACATAAAGTTAAAGCAACAGCCGGCTACCACTGACGAGGCACCACCAGCCCCAGCAAGACCTGTCTGGATTCCAAAGATTGGGGATCTAGTCAGAGAAAAAATAGCGGTGAAGAAGGAATTTGGGCCTTCTTACAGAAAAGCAGTACCTGTCTTTGCAATCAACGGAACAAGATCAGTAGTACTACCGCCTCTTGCTGGTAAAAAGGAGAACAGAGTTGTATCAATCGACCTGGTAATACCACAAGCATGTGGCCTATAATCAACAGTAGGCCCAGTGGACTCCCGAGAAACAACAGAATACCCAAACTTGCAACCATCCAAGAGGTTCAAACTGAAAGACTAATCACATTTGATAAACCTGCAGTGCACAAAGAGGGACTATGCAATAATGCCATGGAACTCGTGCCACTTGGAACACAGATTGAAACAGTTCGTCAAGAAAGACCAGTCTACAATGATGTGGCATCAGAATGTGCTACCGAAAGACAAATTGAGAAAGCAATTCCAACAATTGACAGAACTGCCTCTGGCTACTTCATCAATTTTGACACCTTTTCTGAAGATCAAAACGACCCGGAAGTGATGCCAGAAACAAAGACTTTTAAAGAAAAAGCAACAGGACTCTTTCATCAAATCAAAGAAGTATATCTAGATGCACCATTGATTGAGCATTGGATTATCTCAGGGGTACTTATACTCCAACTATGCCTAATTTTAGTTTTAATTTTAGAAAAGTTTATAACAGTTCAATGGACACAGCAAGTCAGAACATCAACTTAGTCCTCAAACCACACAGATCATCCCCCGTGAAGAAAAGAGAACTATCATCAGTAAATGTCACAGCCATTCCAATACCCGGCGGGGTAGTATGGGACAAACCTGACTATGAAATATATGGTCCGGTCGAAATCCTGAAATATCCTCACCAGTTCAAGGTTTCCTTAAGTGACTTTGTAAAACCAAGTACATTTTCTGATGATTGGGATTTTGAAAGTATTAATAATATGATGTCTGATTTAGTGTTGTCAGCAAGATTTACAGAACATGATCGTCTAGTTATGAACAAATGTATTGCTTCTCACATTACGGAGACCATTACTTACATAAATCTGCACAACCTAGAAATGTTTTTAAATATAACCAATGGGAACATTGTGCTACTCCACCTAAAAGCAGTTCTAAAACATTCTATGAGAAATTCCAGTACTTCTCAGGGTTTAACACCAGTAATATAAAACAGGGTTGAAAACAATGCTGACAAATACTAAATTGATATATTCAGAAGCATTTTATGAAAAAATGATGACATTTGGTTTTGATTTTTGGAGAAATAACATTGAAACAAAAAACATCTGGTGTACAAAAGATTGGCAGGTACAAGGCCTAGAAGCATTATTTCGAGCCTGCATGATCCCAGAACAAAATTATGTTCTTAAATGACACAATTCACCAAACAACCTGTCTTGGCCTAGCTAAGATTAAAGAACTTAACAAACCGTCTATTCCAAAGCCAATACCTGATAATGCAACCACAGATATTGAAATAGACGTATCTAAAATTTTACATCTAAACAGAACGCATCCTGATTGGAAAAAGTGGTTAATCTGGCCTACTGACACGAATAACTGTCAAGATAGATTCCTGAATAAAACACAGGGGTTAGCAATGACCTGACCAGACCCTAGATACTCCCAGAGACAACATCCAGGGATAGTAACAACATACAGTGTAGGGAAACTGTGCCTTGAATGGCTAGAAACATCCACATTGGCAGAAATTAAGCAACACTTATCTTTACTTAAAGATGGTGCTGATTTGCGCGATTTCATTCTGGGACTGGCCTACTGACACAAATAACTGTCAAGATAGATTCCTGAATAAAACACAGGGGTTAGCAATGACCAGACCAGACCCTAGATACTCCCAGAGACAACATTCAGGGATAGTAACAACATGCAGTGTAGGGAAACTGTGCCTCGAATGGCTAGAAACATCCACACTGGCAGAAATTAAGCAACACTTATCTTTACTTAAAGATGGTGCTGATTTGCGCGATTTCATTCTGGGACCACGCAAACAGCGCCAAAAACGTTTCATAGCGACCAGTATATATGCGGCTTACAACGAGGCTTGGAAAGTCACACAAATTGAAACAGCTGAAAAAATACGAGAAATTGATCGTATTAATTTGGAAAAATCACTCTCTGTAGTGGACAATGGGTTAATGACTCTGTCCTCCAGAATATATTCACTGGACAGTATTGTATCATCTGCCATAGATATAATAGACAAAGACTTGCTAATGTTACAGCATGGCCATGGTCACAATTGCGTTCTATTGTAAAGTTAGGCTGGACGCTGCAAAATCTTCGTTCAGGCTATGTGCCATGGCGTTTAATCAACACAACGTCATTGTTTTCCATCTTTAACCTTACTGATAAACAAATCAGATTGGCACAGAAAGGAGCAGACTATACAATCCTGAGCATCGAAAAACTTGAGAGATTACCATTGACAGTGTCAGAAAGTCCTGTCATTGAATAGATAATACACGGGATTATCACAATTCCGATAACAACTTTCCGATTTAAAAATTGCCTTGAATACATACCGACTGGCCAATATGAACGTTTGGGTAAAGGGTATATTAAGTCAACATGGAAATTACCATATACACACACATGCTATAGTGACAGCAACAAAAATGTATTTCTTAGTGGTGAAAACTGCAAACATTCACTAAGCGGTATACTTTTGTGCCAGGGTATTAATTTACACGGGGCCTTTGAAGGAACTTCAAACAACCTTTCATGCCACCAACTTGGGATGCCTTTCTGGTAACCAGGCGCTATATAAAACTCAGAATAATAATAATAATAATAATAATAACATGTCACACCTGCAACACAGATAGAGCCTTTCTTTAAGCAACTCTCGAACGGGAGTTACATTCTAATAACGGATCACAGCTGTTGTGGCCTTTTGCCAGGGAAAGCATATCTCGTACAAGTAACTTCCATGGTCAAATGCTGTATGCAAGCATTGTTTCCAAACGGCCCTGGAGACTCCGAGACTCCCATATGGCCTCGTTTGAATGTCTCTTCTATACGAATTGATACTTTAAGCAGAATGAAGTCTGTGCTTTTGCAGACAACAGTGCCCATCACGTCATCAAAAGAGACGTATGATCTCCAAGTTGCAAGGACGGCTTCGGAGATACATGACCTTTTATCAACAAATTGCCCCGTGCATTTCACAGAAATGCTTAGCCAAATTCTAAACATGTCAGATGCCGTAGGTATCCCAGGCATATTTAAGACGATTTTTACGGGACTGTTAACACCATTCAAAGCAATTCTTGGAATCATTCCCAATTTTGTCCATTCAGTCTTTGGCGGCATACCCCTGATTTTGGGACTTGTAGCAGGCATTTTATTTTTGACCCTCCTGCTCCGATATAGCAAGCCAAAATACAGACATGACTCCGGCAGGAATGGAAGAAACGATCCTAGCAATACGCTACCGGGACCGAATAACTAGAGTCCTTGGATTGGCCAGGCTGAGAGATCTGAACATGACCTGGTTTCTTTCATTCAGACCTATATGGCAGACCTGCATCTTACCTGTGCTTCGATGTATGCTATGCGGAGATGAATGCGTGTTGGACACCTGTCTTGCACTTCCATCAGCAGTACCAATGGATATCGATACTTTGCTAAGTCCTGTAACGGCTCACGCATTGTGTTGTCCCCAGCGGCTACCAATCCTGATGACAGCATTCATTGAGACTCCTGTGCTACGACTAGGTGGTAACAGTGGAGCGAGAAATAAAAGCGACATCACCCAGGTACGACCCTCTGTGAGCATTGCTGATCCAGACTTTGATGATAGCAATCATTCTCACACCTGCCAAGTTACAGCGTTATCGAACTTGGTCGAACTGTCACCTGATTTTGTAGACCAATTTTTTGAGAGCCTGTCTGATATGATGTTCTCCCATGAACAGAAACAATAACTTTTGAAAAGCATTCCGACACACAGCGTTCCCATGAACTCTGAATTCGGCCTTCAGTTTTGATCAACAAAAACTACTGAAAAGCGTTGGAACTCTATTTCCCCGTTCACCAAGAATTTTTTTTTTTTTAAATTGAACACTTTTTCAAAATATTTACCTTTTTTCTGGCACGAAAACCTTTGCTTAAAAGTAAAACTATTCATAAAGAACAGAACTTCTATTTTTAGGTAAATCTAGAGACATAATAAATTTACATCAGCCTCTAGCACATGTTACAGCAATTGCATTTCTATGTGATGAAATTATCTCGCCCTTCTTTTCTGTATAAAGAGATATTTCATGTGTAAATTTTTCGCAAAATCGTTCACTGATTACATATGCTATAATTTTGAATGATTTCTATGCTTAAAGACGTACAGTACCTATATTTTCATGTATTTCAAAATACGCCATTTCAAATGCAAATATGTATTTTGGGGTGGGCAATGTTACACATGCATCTTGTTGCTTTAGTTTTTAGTAATTTGATGGACATAAATTCGTGGGGTGGGTGTCGTGTTCTAATCTAGGACCCCGATCAATACTGTGACCTTATGCCCCCATACGGCTATAATCCATTCATGCCCCTATAATGGCATAAACGATCAGAGCCATATTCCTGAAACTCGCCTCTGCAGCTCATTACAGTACATGACACAGCAGAAGCCACTATCTAAGATTCTTAGATTACACTCCGAGTTCTTCAACAAGATAAAACTCAGCAACCTGGGAAATCCCCGCTTGCTATGTTTTGATTAGTAATAGAACTCTAATGAGCACTGAAAGGACGATCACTTCCTAGTGACATCTTTATTGACGTCTTATGTCCAAAAACTTACGTCAAACAAGGCACCTTTCAGGTATAAATATTACCAACGTTGCCTTAAGCAAAGGCGGCAACATCGATGATAGCGATGGTGTGGTGAATACAGGAGCAGAACAGCTATCCCTTGCAGAGCCCAGCAGATGCAAGCAGCCCACGGACGCTGCCCCTCCTCCTCCTTGACGCGCTGAGAGAAACGCTGTCTTTTCTCCTGCCGAGAAAATCCAGCTCCGGCGTTTCCAGCCTACTCTTGCGAGTGACTGGGATATCGAGTCCTGGAAGGAGATACAAGACCTCCAACATTCTATTTCAGAGGTATGGTGTTGAATAAACCCTTAGAGAGAATTCTTGAAGCAAACCGTGGCAAAACCATCTTAACTAAAACTGCTACTTACTTACTCCCTCCCAAGTATTAGGCTTAGGTCAGGTACACTGGGGTAGGCGTAGTTAGAAGCACCAGTTGAGTACGTTAGCCAAATGTATATATGAATGTATATATTTTATTCATTTTAACCATTGTATGGCTAAGAAACCATATCAATGCTTTTACAGTATTATTTCGCAATCCTCATTTTACTGTACGCACTTTTTATAATAACTAGTCTTGCAATTGTGGCAATTCATTTCTCTTGCATGAGAAGAAAGACTGTTCAATAAATAATACCTTTTATTGAAAACGCCCGTCTCTCTATTCTCTGCATCTTGGTGAAAGTAATCTGCACAACTGACTGAGTAAAATAACTGTCTATTGTTTCACATGACTCTAGAGATTGACTCTTATTCTAAGGAGCAAAGTTGTCATGTTTATGCGGTTGTTGGAAAACTGAATCCCTTCTTGTCTGTACCAGGGAAGCTGATCACTTCCTATTCAGTCAAGAAAGTTTCCAGTGACCTCTGAGCTAGTTGGTAACAAACCCAATTAAGTTTAGCATAGTCAGTAGAGACCTGGAAGACCGCACTTCTACGTCTATACTACTGTTTATGTTATTCCAATGCGCAGGGCCTATAGGGAAAATAGGAACTACACTACAAGGTATAGGGCCCCGGGGGTTGGCAAGCATCAGTGCCGGAGTGGACAACAGCAAGTAAAATATCACAATAGTCTGAGATGTCCGAGCCATAGAGTTGATGGTACTGTAAACAAACAGTGTTTTTTATACAATTAGCTTAGTGGGAAAATCAAACATGCTGCTGCTGAAGCATTTTTGTTTATAGCAGGTTTCGGACGGCTACTTGGGTGGATTGGTTCGCTTGGAGAGAGGCCTGCCTTCTTTCCTGTACCATCTATGACATGGACACACACAGTAAACTCACATCAAATGAAAATCGAGACTTGGGCAAATACACCAATAGATAATTATGCTTACGAGGAAAGAGGGCAAACTCAGACCAAGGAGTATTTTCTTGGGGATAAGAATATGATGATTTGAGAACCGTATGTCAATCATGACTCATTGTTTTGGAAAGTTTGACACGTGGAAGGAGTGGAGGAAAGGGAATGTTGAATCTTGCGATCGGCAGAGAGGCCCAGTTAAGGAAAGGGTGGACTTCCTTCGTACAACACCAGCTAAATGCTAAACAAACCACAGAATTGCCTTTAATGTTTAGGCTGTTGGTTCTGAAGTTGGGTGAGTGATACCGTATAGAAATATATTTACATTGTAACATTTTCTTTCTAATCCCTTGCTCATATGTAAAGCCTATTGTAGATGTTCTTCTTCCCTGCTATCACTACATGACCTTGTGTGGTTTTCACTCTGGCATATGAATTACCCTCAGACTTTTTAGGTTACCTGGCATGTTAAGTCCAATTCAATCTTACCAATCAGCCAGACTGGCACCAAGGGATCAGGACTAGCTAGTTCAGCAGTGTTTCACCTTAATGGAATGCTCCGTGTTTTTTTTTCTTTACCAGAGAACATGTGCACGACACTTTCGAATATGATGATACTCCAGTAAGTGGAGTTAGGCTGGTTGGCATTCACTATACTGCTCACTACTCTCCTATGACTGTCATTCTTCATGCTCCTTTCCTTAACTCCTCCTGGGTATCTTTTTTTTCGCCATTCTCGCCATCTTGTTTTTCCAATGTGTCACCTTCTGTCCTCTCTTATGTATCTCTCATCTCTCTTATCACTTTTAATCTTCATTTAAATTTTTCTCCTTTCTATTTCTTTCACTGTCTGCTGCCTATTCTGTGGTGATTGTTTCTCTTCACTATGATGCTTTTAGCTTTTCTTATACTGAGTTTTCTCTTCTCTCTACCTTTGTCCACATCTTTCATGCCTCTCATTCAGTTTCTTCAGTTCCTACCATAATTTGAATGCACACTCCCTATTTTTACTGCGGCACATCGCCATCTTCTTTATCCATGGACCCTTCTCACCCTTTTCCTACTACCATAAACTGTGTCATTTTGCCCTTTTTTAACCTTGCTCCCATTACATTCATAATCGTTCCAGAGGCTTCCGTATGTCCTATCGGATCGCTCCTGCAGATAGTGCTATGTACCGGCAGCCCTCAAGCGCCCGAGGTTCTGCAGTGCCTGTGCCCCAGTGTTTCCGTATCCTCATTGTGAGAGCCCTATGCTTTGAAAACTGATCTCCTGGTAAGTCATATTCCGTCCAAAGCTCTTCGAAGGGGAGTAATTCAGAGTCCCGGTGGAGGTCTCCCATCACTCTCATACCTGCCTCTTCCCAATCCTCCCGTCCCTCCCAAGTGTCTCCCCTGTGGGAGGTAGCAAAGCAGGACCATGGGTAGGTCCAGAGACTAGGGTATTCTAGCACCTACCCGCCTCAAATACCGTTCCCAGCAGCGCACCACCACCCTGGTCTTGGATGTGTCTCCCGACAAGTTTGTCTTCATACCCATCAATATTTTCACTAGTGTTGGGATGGTCGGCACGAATGGGTACTGAGCTCTATCCAGGTTCTTCCCACCCGCCAGCCACTGGATTATCCAGCTCAGTTGAGCTGCTATATAGTATACTTCAAAGTACAGGACTGCGAATCCACCCTCTGTCGTGGTGTGCTGCAGTGTGACCAGCGCTACCCTCCTGCAGCCTGTCCCCCATATGAAGGATACGGTCACTGAATGTCGTTCGCGGTATCCACACCGGGAGGGTTCCAAAAAAGTACAACAGTTGTGGGAGTGCCACCATATTTTTTTAGGACAGCTATTCGCCCAGCTACCAATGGTGGCAAGGACTTCTAAAATCCTTTGAGGATCGGATCGAGCGTATCGCTCTACCCACATTGCCCTCTAAAAGCTCAGTGGGGCCATGGTATATTTTTACTCCTAAGTATGTCAGGCAATTAGTTTCCCTCTGGAGGCCCCGTTAGTCAGGCGACGGAGGTCTGTTGGGCATCATGGGAAACAAATTTGATTTCTGCCAGTTGACCTTGACACCAAATAGTCTGCCAAATTGTGCCAACATGGATTGGGCTCCAGCCAGGTCCATGGATGTATTCCGGAGGAACAGTAGGAGATCGTCCACGTATAGGGCTATGTAATGACTCTTCTCTCTGAGCATCAGGCCTGTGTAGTCTTGCCCGCTTCTCGCCGTGCAACTCAGTGGCTTCATGGCAAGGACAAACAACAGTGGGGATAGGGGGCACTCCTGTCTCGTACCGCTCTCCACTGCCTGCCTAAGGCAGATAGTCTTTTCTGTGAGCACTCTAGCTTTTGGGTTTGTGTTGACCAGTTTTACACAAGCTAAGAAGTCTTCTCCCAGC
Source organism: Lissotriton vulgaris (assembly GCF_964263255.1). Lineage (NCBI taxonomy): Eukaryota > Metazoa > Chordata > Amphibia > Caudata > Salamandridae > Lissotriton > Lissotriton vulgaris. Next base: position 1,733,187,763 of record NC_141693.1, read on the forward strand.
ACTACTGCAGGCAACACCTCATGCAGAAAGGGTCACTCCAGGCTCTCAATAGCCTTCTCGCAGTCTACGGCAAACAGCGCCGCCTCTGGCCTGTCGTGAATCTTTGAATCCATGATACCTAGGAGCCGTATGTTAATAGCAGCATTCCGCCCTGGATAAACCCAGCCTGGTTCATGTGAACTAATGTCAGCAAATGTGGCAAAAGTCGGGTCGCTAGTACCTTGCTTAATATTTTATAATCCATGTTCAACATGGATAATGGTCTGTAAGCTGTATAGTCATGCGCCGGCTTCCCTGGTTACAGCACCTAAACAATGAGTGCCTCTCTGGTGCTCTCTGGCAGTATTCTGGTGTCCAGAGCAGTGTGATATATTGAAACCAATCTGGGGGATAGTTCTTCTAAGTATGTAGCATAAAATTCTGCCGGTAGCCCATCGGTGCCCGAGGTCGTGTTACAAGCCATATACTTGATGACAGCCCGCACTTAATGCAACGCGATATCAGTTCTCAGTTCCTCCCTCTCTGTTGGCTCTAGGTGTCTCACCTGTAATCCTTCCAGATATTACCGGGCTGTCGTTCTGTGACACTGTGTAGATCCCTTATACAACCCAGCATAGTACTTAGCAAAGACATCATTTATCTTCTCCTGAGTATAGTGCCTGGTACACACCCAGGCCAACCGGGACCCTGACTTTCCGCGTGAGTCCGCTCATGGTAATGTTTGTAATCAAAGCACCTGATCCTGTCCGTCTGCTTTGCTACCTCCTCTTTGGCTTCTTGTTCTGCCTGCTGGAGTTCCGGGTGGTCTGGTCGTCTGTGTTCTAATCCCCTAAGAGTCTTGTCCACCTCTTCAACCTTCCTTAGGAGGGTGCGACTGACCCCCGTGGTTTGTGCTATACAAAGGACCCGTAGAACCACCTTGAAAGCATCCCACTCCGCCTGCGGTGAAGATGCTGTTCCTGCATTGTCAGTAAAGTATTGTGTAATTATACCTCTAATCGCTTCTCGAAACACCTGATCCTCTAGGACATCTGGGCAAAGTCTCCAGTTAGGAATCGCAGGTCTGAGGCGCGTCCACACCAGAGTCAGCACCACTGGGTTATGATCTGATGTTGTGTGTCAAAGATATTGTATAGTATGAACTAGACTTTGTATGTCTGCCGTGCATAGGAAGGCATCTAATCGTGCATGTACCTCGTGAACTACAGAGAAGTAGGAGTAATCCCTACCACAGGTAGGGTTCTCCAGGATTCCAGCAATCCCCAGCTGCATCACCAGATACTAAATGTTAGTGAAGCTCACACCGCCTAAGAGCCTCGTAGTGCGGGGTGGGATCTGTCCATGTGTATATCGTCTACGCTATTAAAATCCACCCCTCATTATCATAGCGCCAGTAAAATATAAAGCCTGGCAGTGACTAAGTTGGGTAAAAAAGGCATCCTGTTTAGTATTGGGGAGTAGACGTTCACTATGCTCATTTTGCGGCCTTCCAACCATCCGCGAGTTGCTACATAGCGGCGGTCCAGGTCTATTAGGGATTCTATGAGCTGTAATGGGAGCCCGGTCTGGATCCATAAGTCGAATACTTACTGTAATAAATTTGGCCTCTCCAGCGCCTCTGCAACGCTGTGCCCTCTTTCTGCGTGAGGTGCATCTCCTGCAGTAGGGCTATTTGGACCCCTCACCTGCAAAGCACTTTATATCTCTTCGCCATTGTATGCATGCCCTTAATGTTCCAAGCCATATATATTTATACTTATGTGTGCCAGCCATATGTTATTGACCCTGAATGTGTAGGACTTCGCTTCCCCCCTTGGTCCAGTCTCCTCAGCCGGCACGTATTCCTAGCAGTCAATCAATTAATCAGGTAATTGTAAGCACGCTACTCACCCGTGAGGGTCTCAAGGGCCTGGGGGGTGGAGGGGGTGTGGGGGTTCAATTCGTTCAGCCAAAGAGCCATGTCTTGAGAGCCCTCCTGAAGGTGTCCAGGGAGGGAGCGTGTCTGATGTCTGTCGATAGTACATTCCAGGTCTTGGCTGCAATGTGAGAGAATGATCTTCCGCCTGCTCTGGCTCTGTGGATATGTGGGGTTTCAGCTAGTGCGAGGTTGGCAGATCAGAGGTTTCTTTTGGGTCCGTAGAAGTTTATTCTGTCGTTGAGGTATTTGAGTCCGTTGTTATGTATGCATTTGTAGGCATGGGGGAGGATCTTGAAGGTGACTCTCTTCTCCACGGAGAGCCAGTGGAGTCTCCGCAGGGGCTGGCTGATGTGTTTGTGCCGGGGGATACCGAAGACGAGTCTAGCCGCGGTGTTTTGTACAGTCTGGAGTTTGCAGAGTAGGGATTTGATGATGCCGGCGTAGAGAGCGTTTCCATAGTCCAGTCTGCTCGGGATGAGTGCGTGGGTGACTTCAGTCAGTGACTCTTTCTACGAATAGTGCAACTCAAGGCCCTCCCCCTTTGGTAACAATAAACAAATCTCCCAACTCCCACTCCGTAGAACAAGTAGGTAAACGCCTCCCATCCAAACTAAAAAGGTAAGTCCACAAGTGGCTACTTGCAGTTCGTTCGGTCAAAGGGGGTGGTCCATTGCTCCTCCAGTCCTCAGAGCCACCTGCCAGCTTAGGAACATCAAGAAGCCCCTGCAACATTACCCCCAAAGGAACCCCAACACCTTGTTGTTGGATCAAGGACGCCATGTGTCCCTCTGAGTCCCCTTTTGGTTACTGCAGCCACGTGCTTCTTAAATAATGGACTTCAGCTGTTTGTGGTGTCACTTCAGGGAGCACCGTGCTCAGAGCCTCAGACTCACTAGACCCCTGCTCAAAGCCGGACTCTATTGCTCCATCACTTTCCTCAGGGGATGAGCGCTCCTTCTCTTTTCCGCTCATCAGTGCCAACACCTTCATTTATTTTGCCATTCTAGTTGTGTTTCCCCCTGTGTGGGGGCCAAATCATCCCTTGTGGCCAGCTGGTTGTGGGATCTTCACCCTCGCAGTCTTCTTTGTCTGGGTTCTCGAGGCGGTCCTGCTCCCTGGTGCCTCTCCAGCCATTCCAAGGCCTCTTGTGGGGTTCAGAACTCAGTTCCACCCGGTATCGTCACCCATAGCAGGGTTGGGTAGAGCATTATGTATTTGTAGTTTAGTTTACGCAGCTTTTGCTTCACGCTCTGGCTTTGTTGCCTCTGCGCTTCTCTGGAAAAGTCTGGGAAGATTCATTCTATTAGATTGTTCACATTTATGTTTTCCTTTTGGCGTGCTTGGGCTAAAATATGGTCTCTGTTTTTATAGTGGAGTAGTTTTGCTATTACCACCTGTGGCGGGGCTCCTAGTATAGGCGGTCTCACCGGTACTCGGTGAGTTCTCTCCAACGCGTAGAACCCCTTTAGTCCTTCTGGCGCTACTTTGGAGTGCAGCCATTTTTCAAGATAGTCCACCATGCTGGGGCCCGACGCTTTTTCAGGCAGGCCCACGATTCGGAGATTGTTCCAGCGCAATCTGTTTTTGGCATCTTCTGCTCGGGTTTCAAGTGTGCACACTTTTGTTTCAAGGGCTGCCAGTTGTTTTTTCATTGCTGCGATATCCGGGGAGGTATCCGACAGTTGATGTTTGTTCTCCAACACTCGCTCCGTTAATCGCTTGTGGACCTCTCTAAGGATGCCCAGGTCTGTGCCTATGGAGTCTATCTTGGCCTCCAGCTGCTCATTTAAGGAGGTTACGGCCCACAGTATGTCCTGGAGTGTCGGTCTGTCGGGCATTCGCTTTGAGATTGGGGATTTTCAGTAGGCAGTCTCACCTCATGATGCAGAGAAGTTTGGTAGTTCGTCGTCTCCAACTTCTGTTGTGTTCCTTTGCAGGGCTCCCGCAGCCGCAACGCATCTCTTCAGCCTTGCAGGCTACTGCAGGGGAGGTCTCTGGGACATCCCGCACTCCTCCCGGATGTTCTGGCGGTACCTCGATAGGGGTACCCACTGCTCCAAAAGGGGGTCTTATTTGCAGACAGTATCGGTGGGCACGCCTCTTCCTCACCAAGTGCCCCACCGTCCTGTTTGCTCATCCCTGCTGTTCCTAAGTGTTGCCCTTAGTCCCTGCTGGCAGGCGCTGCCATTGTGGGAGCCTCACAGTTACGGCTGCTGATCCTCAAATCGGCTGTCCACTCTTGCTGGTATGGGCATTTTCCTCACACCTAGGCTCTGCCTGCCTAGGGGGTTTTCAGCGAGGGTTTATTTCCTTGTCGGATACCTCAGAATGGAGCTGGATGGCGGCCTGCCCACCGGAGCTCACAAGCTGTGCTGCTCACTTCATCGGCGTCAGGCCAAGCCCCCAACCAGCTAAGTGAACTATTATCATAAAAATACATAAAGGGACCTTCTCTTTATCCATCACCATGCTAAGCACTGTGCCACATAACATGGTAACCAGGCATTAGAGGCCAGCATGTATGAAAATGGAAATAATTCTCACATATTAGTCATAAATACAAAGACAATGGGATAGATTTATGATGAAGTGCTGCAGCACGGCAATGGAAGCCCTTTGGCTGCTCCACTTCCAAAGCACAGGAATGCGACATATTTACAATAATATGTCGCATTCCTATGCCGGCGCACAAACAACTGCCATGCGCTGGCACAGGCACCCTTGCACCATGGTGTAAGGATGCCTACGTCATGGGGAGATTGTTTTTGTGCAAGAAGGGGCACCTTCCTGCACAAAAACAATCACTACAAGCATTTTCCTCTTTCAATGCATGCTGTAAAATGCAGCGCGCATTGAAAGACGAAAACACGAGGAGAAATTAAAACATTTCTCCTCGTTGCACCTCCCTACACCTCCCCTGGGGGGCATAGCATTCAGACGCATTTCCAGATTTACGATTCCTCGTAAATCTGGAAATGTGTCTCGTTCCATGGGTGTTGCATGGGAACACCCACAGCAACACCCATGGAACTCCCCTTTCACACAAAGTGCTACGTGTAAAGGGGCCACATTTACAAGGACAGTAAGGGGGCTTGTAAATCTGCCCCAGTATCTTTCAAAGCACATTCTACATGGCATAGATTGTTGCCGATGTAGGCAAGCGCTTCAGTGTAACACATAGCTGTTGTAAGTGCTATATAAATGTTAAAATACCCTGAATAAAATACCCTGAAAATTCAACACCAGAAGCTAAACAATACCAGGGGGCAGTCACTTTAGGTCATTTCATCCCTGACTGCCAAAAAATTGCCATACGTTAGCCCAAAACTATGTTTACTAACCCTGCCACAAAATTCATCCAACAGAACCTGTGTGATGTAATTTATTTCAGGTGATTCTGCTGCATACTACTAGTTTCAAAATGCTTTGGCCATGGTATGACAACGCTATGTGTGTGTTTGATAGCATCAAGAAATGTTTTAAATGGGGACTATAGAACACAGAGGCAGGGGTCAAACGTGCAGCGCCAAACCCCAGGGCCTGGCTTAAAGAACAACACAGGTTGGGAAAGCCCCTGGATGTCCTAAACCTGTGTCAGCACCGAATGTAGAAACATTTGCTTCACAAAGGCACACACAGAAATACCTAATTTTTCTCCACACGAAAGTCAGCTCAGCTAAGCCTCTTGGCATCCATTTGCAACACAGTTACTAGGCCACAGAGATCAGATGTCAATTGGGTCAGATGAGCCATGTCACAGATCTACTTTTCACAGTAAAGCATGGCCTGTAGGGAACACTCCAGGATGTGGCAGAAGAGGGAATTCAAATGATGTTTACTTCTATTACAGTAGCTGACAAAGGACAAACATGTAACAGCACGAGTTTCACCAGAGGGAGCTATACTTTGGCAGTTCCAGTGCATATATTAAGTTGTGTATACTGCCAGACAGTGCTGCAAGTGAAACAATATAGCTCTATAACCAATACACTGATAGAATAGGCACTGGAAGAAAGGGTGCTGGAGTGCTACACACCCCGAATGTAACCATGCTGGGTTTCTGAAGGTGCAGGAGGCAGAGGTCAAATGTCAGACTATGTCTTCTGACAAACTGCTGCTTATTCTTTTGACATGGGAATTGGGGTTTAGTGTTCTTTATCCAAATGCAAAGTGTGAGGAATTTGTAAAGTGACAATCTTGCTGGTGTGAAATGCGAGGCATAGGCTGTCTTTTTCAAACACACAATAACATTTAAATACATAAGAATGAACTTTAAAACCTGTACAAATATTTAAAAATATCAGTAGGTATGAAAGCGTATAATAAGTGCTTTTTTGTAATTCCAAAGCATGATGGAAACAAAGATTTTAATAGGATCAAAACAAAACAAAACATTACCTAGTGATGCGCAAATATTTAGTGAAACTCGAGTTTCACCCATTATCATTAGTGTGCTATATAGTTTTATCAGTAAAATATGTCTGTACCAATAAAGAGGTCATTTCAATGGAGATTGTGTTGTCTGTAAATGACAGTGTGCTACTACACCATGCATTAATAATATATTTGTGACAGTGCAGTCCAAAATGCACCACCAGCTACATACTACACACTTACGCTTGCTGAATAGATGTGGCTCATTTTCACTTTGTGTGACTCTAGGATTTTTCACCACCCCTATGCCTTCAGTGATATAACATTGATTGCAGTGCCCCACTCTGATAATGGTTCCAGCACCACTGATTGAGAGGCTGCGCACGGGCTCAGTGATGGAGAGTAATGAGAAATGTGTAGGGTTTAGGATTAGGAAAGGAAGGAGTTAGGAGGGTCATTGACAAACTGCCTAAGAGCTGCAAGGACCTGTGTATTATTATTATTATTATTATTATTATAAACTCTGCTCTCAATGACACTGACATGTAGAAATGTATTAAAGGGAACTAAGTACCACCCTACAGAGTAAGACGACTAAGGCACAGGGAGACACGGAGATTTACAGAGGGTCACACAATTTCGTCAAGTGGGCAGTCAAAATTAAAACGTCGGTCTTTCTGATCTCTGCAGCCTGGACCTGGCCTCACATTTGCCTGCAGCCAGGACCATGACTCACAGTTCCCAGTTTTGCAGACGGGTGGTGCTGTCTTCAACAGCCCAGAGCTGGACCCAAGGCCCCAGCAGCCACTATTAGCTCCACCCTGAAATACGGACCTTGCCCCACTGTGCCCTGCAGCCCACACCTTGCCACACGACCTCATACAGACCAAAGATGTCCCCAAAAAACACCGGCAGACCAGAGCTTCCACCTCAGGCCCCTGCACACCAGACTTGACTCTACAGTCCTCTGCCGCCCAGAGCTTCCACCTCAGGCCCCTGTACACAAGATTTGACTCTACAGTCCTCTGCAGCCCAGAGCTTCCACCGCAGTCCCTTGTATACCAGATTTGACTCTACAGTCTTCTACAGCCCAGAGCTTCCCCCTCAGGTCCCTGTACACCAGATTTGACTCTACAGTCCTCTGCAGCCCAGAGCTTCCACCTCAGGTCCCTGTACACCAGATTTGACTCTACAGTCTTCTGCAGCCCAGAGCTTCCACCGCAGCCCCTTGTATACCAGATTTGACTCTACAGTCCTCTGCAGCCCAGAGCTTCCACTGCAGTCCCTTGTATACCAGATTTGACTCTACAGTCCTCTGCAGCCCAGAGCTTCCACCTCAGGTCCCTGTACACCAGATTTGACTCTACAGTCCTCTGCAGCCCAGAGCTTCCACCGCAGTCCCTTGTATACCAGATTTGACTCTACAGTCCTCTGCAGCCCAGATCTTCCACTTCAGGTCCCTGTACACCAGATTTGACTCTACAGTCCTCTGCAGCCCAGAGCTTCCACCGCAGTTCCTTGTATACCAGATTTGACTCTACAGTCCTCTGCAGCCCAGATCTTCCACCTCAGGTCCCTGTACACCAGATTTGACTCTACAGTTCTCTGCAGCCCAGAGCTTCCACCGCAGTCCCTTGTATACCAGATTTGACTCTACAGTCTTCTACAGCCCAGAGCTTCCCCCTCAGGTCCCTGTACACCAGATTTGACTATACAGTCCTCTGCAGCCCAGAGCTTCCACCTCAGGTCCCTGTACACTAGATTTGACTCTGCAGTCTTCTGCAGCCCAGAGCTTCCACCGCAGTCCCTTGTATACCAGATTTGACTCTACAGTCCTCTGCAGCCCAGAGCTTCCACCTCAGGTCCCTGTACACCAGATTTGACTCTACAGTCCTCTGCAGCCCAGAGCTTCCACCCCAGGTCCCTGTACACCAGATTTGACTCTAGAGTCCTCTGCAGCCCAGAGCTTACACCCCAGGTCCCTGTACACCAGATTTGACTCTACAGTCCTCTGCAGCCCAGAGCTTCCACCGCAGTCCCTTGTATACCAGATTTGACTCTACAGTCCTCTGCAGCCCAGAGCTTCCACCTCAGGTCCCTGTACACCAGATTTGACTCTACAGTCCTCTGCAGCCCAGAGCTTCCATTGCAGTCCCTTGTATACCAGATTTGACTCTACAGTCCTCTGCAGCCCAGAGCTTCCACCGCAGTCCCTTGTATACCAGATTTGGCTCTACAGTCCTCTGCAGCCCAGAGCTTCCACCTCAGGTCCCTGTACACCAGATTTGACTCTACAGTCCTCTGCAGCCCAGAGCTTCCACCTCAGGTCCCTGTACACCAGATTTTACTCTACAGTCCTCTGCAGCCCAGAGCTTCCACCTCAGGTCCCTGTACACCAGATTTGACTCTACAGTCCTCTGCAGCCCAGAGCTTCCACCTCAGGTCCCTGTACACCAGATTTGACTCTACAGTCCTCTGCAGCCCAGAGCTTCCACCGCAGTCCCTTGTATACCAGATTTGACTCTACAGTCCTCTGCAGCCCAGAGCTTCCACCGCAGTCCCTTGTATACCAGATTTGGCTCTACAGTCCTCTGCAGCCCAGAGCTTCCACCTCAGGTCCCTGTACAACAGATTTGACTCTACAGTCCTCTGCAGCCCAGAGCTTCCATCGCAGTCCCTTGTATACCAGATTTGACTCTACAGTCCTCTGCAGCCCAGAGCTTCCACCGCAGTCCCTTGTATACCAGATTTGACTCTACAGTCCTCTGCAGCCCAGAGCTTCCACCTTAGGTCCCTGTACACCAGATTTGACTCTACATTCCTCTGCAGCCCAGAGCTTCCATCGCAGTCCCTTGTATACCAGATTTGACTCTACAGTCCTCTGCAGCCCAGAGCTTCCACCGCAGTCCCTTGTATACCAGATTTGACTCTACAGTCCTCTGCAGCCCAGAGCTTCCACCTCAGGTCCCTGTACACCAGATTTGACTCTACAGTCCTCTGCAGCCCAGAGCTTCCATCGCAGTCCCTTGTATACCAGATTTGACTCTACAGTCCTCTGCAGCCCAGAGCTTCCACCGCAGTCCCTTGTATACCAGATTTGACTCTACAGTCCTCTGCAGCCCAGATCTTCCACCTCAGGTCCCTGTACACCAGATTTGACTCTACAGTTCTCTGCAGCCCAGAGCTTCCACCGCAGTACCTTGTATACCAGATTTGACTCTACAGTCCTCTGCAGCCCAGAGCTTCCACCTCAGGTAGCTGTACACCAGACTTGACTCTACAGTCCTCTGCAGGCCAGAGCTGCCACCACAGTCCATTGTTCCAGTCAAGGGCTGTTCTGTCCGGAGACAAGTTATGGCCTCTGATACACGCAGCCGGCCCAGGAGTAACTTGATCCCAGGAAGGTACTGTCTGTAAAATTAGATATTTGCAGCCAACCCCCTGGAAAGAGAAGAGCCCTGTTAACTCCTGCTGTCTGTTACCTTCACAAGACACGTATACTGAGCGTGCTGATACTCTGTGTCATATCCACTTGCTGGACCAGGAGACAAGTGGGGCGTTCCACAGGGGCCGTCTGGAACCTGGTTCTAGATCAATAATAGATGCTCGAACGGGAATCCGGGCCATTCCTGTTCTGTTCCAACTCCTGCATTTTCAAATTTTTCTAACTAGTAACTTTTTCAAATGTTTAATGCCCATGTGTTTATGTTTTCACTTAAGTTAAAATAACATAAAATAAAATAAATATTTTTATCAATATTTGAGATAGATCTCTCGTACTTTTTTCAATAACATTTTAAAAATGTAGAAAAAAAGGTTTCCCACAACAACACCTTGTGGCTTTTTCACCCATAACTTGGCTCCTAAACTCAGTCAAAAGGGTAACCTCCTCAGGAAGGGGCATCTATTGGGCACTGAGCAGGCACTGCAAGGCTATTTCTTGGCAGGGGCATGTTTATCTTTGGTAGGGGTCAAGGTCAGAAAATATGTGAATTGGGAAGGAGGAGTAAGGGTAGAAGGGGTGGTGGAGGACTTGGCTTTGAAGGTAGAAGAGCTGGTTCGGGTGATGTGCTTGTGTCTGTATTTTTGGCAGTTGCACGTGGGTCTGGGTTTTGTTGTGTATGTTTGGATGTGTGTTGTTTGTCTGGTGTTTGATATTCTGGTGAGTGTGTGTGTTTGCTTTTGGTTGCTGTTGTTTTGTGTGTGGATGTGCTTTTGTGTGAGTGGGCTGTTTTTGATGAGTGTGTTGTTGTGGTGGTTGGTGTGGCTGTGGTGCTTGTGGTGTAGTTTCAATGGTGTGTGCATGTTTGTGTTTCTTTGTGTGTGTGTGTCTGTGGTTTTAGTGGGTGCCTGCAAAGATGTGGGTGTGCTTGGGATTGGGGTAGGAGTTAGGAAATGTGTTGAGGAAGGGACCTGGGTGGGGCAGAAGGTTGGGCTGGTTAGGAGGCTGGGGTGAATGAGGAGATTGCTATGCTATATGCTTTAAAAAGGTGCAAAACAAAATAGCCACAGCTACATTAAAATAAAAGGGAGCATTTAGATTGAGTGATACCTTCAAAATGTTAACTTACCAGTCTCCACTAGACCAGGGATTTCTGTCAAGCCTTCAGGATGTAGGATCTGCAAGACCTTCTCTTCCTAGGGAGACAGTTGTAAGGGGGATTGGGAAAACATCTTCAGTTCCTTGGGCTTGGGTGTATGCAGGTGAAGACAATTGGCCAAAACACATCAGGTATGTGATGCAAAGCATTTATCCAAAAAACACAACAAAAGTAAAATGTCATATACGTCCTGTCACGGAATCCTTTCATCGGCAATCCGCCACTAGGACAATGCCAGCACAACTGTGACATCTAAATAGGCTTGGCGCAATCCCTCCACCCTGACAGCAAAGGAATAATGTTAGTCAGCAGAAGAGTACACTGCGTCGTCAACGGTAAGTCGCTTATGCAAAGGAAAACACTCTAAATAATGCGGGCACTAATCTGTCAGCTCGACGGAGTACTTAAAAACTGCCACAGAGGGACAATGGGAGTCCTGCCAAGATCTAAGTCAAGCCTTGTATCCCTCTAAAATTGAAGTATTTTCTCACCCTCAACAACCATCTTAAATTACTCCATGTTTTCCTCTCTTACTACTTTGGGTATTAATCCTTCCTATTTTCTTTTTCTGACACTCTTGGTTTCACTCTTAATTCCTTTTGAACCCTAGATTACATCCCAGCAGACTAAGCTTGGCCTGCTCATTCCATCTAGCAGTACGAGGTTGTATTGGCCCATTACTTTCTTCCTCTGATTTCCATACCAGAATTCGTACCTTTGACCTATCCAGACTGAAAAGTAGCATTGCTATTTCTGTATGGCCTTCTGTCTTCCTCGCTCTCCCCCTTAAAGTGTATGTTCGACCTGCAACTCATCTTATCTCTGGGGCATGGACATGTTATCATATGTCTTTAATGCTTTATTATGGTCACGGCAGCCTCTTTTTTTTCAAAATCCTTCAAATTGCATCACTTATATGCTACTTTTCCTGGTCTAAACTCCCTAGCTGGCTGTAAGTTGTGGCTTGCTGGTGGTTACTTCGAGACCAGAAGCACCTTCTCATCCTTGAAATTTGGTCATGCGAGAAATTCTGCTCAGGCCTTCCTGCAGGTTTTTTCACCCCTCTGGAGCTGTTTCACACTTGGATCAGGTTTGCAAAAGACTGGAGGCTAGTGGGTTCACTTCAAAGGCACATAAGTGTAAGTTGTTTTGTAAATCAGTTGAATATTCAGGACATACATTATCAGGTGAGGGTTTAGTTCCAAAGAAATCTAATGTAGAGGCTATTCTCAAGGCACCAGCTCCAGTCAATAGAGAACAACTACTTTCTTTTTCAGGTATGTGTGAGTATTACAGTAAGTTTGTAGAAAATTTCGCAACCAAAATGGAACCGTTAAGGAAATTGTTGAGGCAAAAGGCTGTCTTTGAGTGGAAGGATGAACAAGACAAGGCTTTTGTGGATATTAAAAATGATATTGTTAGTGCTCCTACCTTGAAATCGTTTAGGATGGGCCACAAGTGCATTATAACTACTGACGCTAGCTTGTATGGTCTGGGTTGTTTTCTGTCCCAACGAGATGGAGATACTGAGTGGAATGTCGCTTTTTCATCTAGAACACTTAATGAAACAGAACGCAGATATGCGGTCATAGAAAAAGAGAGTTGCTCGAATGTGTGTGGGCGGTGGAACATTTTAGAATTTATGTTTGGGGCAGCAATTTTGTGCTTAGGACAGACCATAAACCTCTAATAAACATATTATCAGTTGGTGGAGGATGGAATTCTATGTCAAGAATTGCACGTCTGGCATCTAAATTGCAAGAATATCATTTTACTGTAGAGTATATTCCTGGAAAGGAAAATGTTACTGCGGATTTTCTTTCACGTCTTCCTTGTAGTGATTGTTCAGACAAGGTGAATGTAGTTAAAGATATAGATTTTGTGTTGGGAATTACGGATGTAATTCCATCTCAATATCAAGAGATTACTGAAAGAAAGTGGAAAGAGTCACAAGATACAGATGAAGTGTATGTACATCTCAAGAAATATGTGCTGGAGGGATGGCCTAGCAAAAATAGTGTTAGATCAGATTTATTACCATTCTTTCACATTGCTGATGAATTGTTATATGAAGGTGATTTTCTATTTAAATCTGGAAAATGTATTCCACCATATGGTGTGCAAGATTTGATTTTAAAATTGGCGCATAAAACACATCCTGGAATTTCTGCGATGAAACGTTTGGTAAGGTTGTATTTTTGGTGGCCAGGCATGGACAGATTCATAGATCGCACTGTCAGGGAATGTAGTGAATGTTGTGATAAGGACAAAATGTTAAGAGTTCATATTCCTCCGCTTAAACCTGTTCAATGGCCTCAAGTTCCATGGAATAAGATTACTTTTAATATCTCTGGTCCTTTTTCTATTTTACCGGAAACCTCACGTTTTGCACTGGTCATCATCGACTATCACTCGAAATGGCCTGAGGTCAAATTTGTCGCCAAGGCTACTACGAGTGCTGTCATTAGTTTCTTTAGAGAAGTTTTTGCACGGGAGGGTTGTCCTGACACTTTGATTTCCGATATTGGAGTGCAATTAGTCTCTGCAGAGATGGAGAACTTTTTGAAGGATTGTCAGATTAAACATATTTGCACATCACTTTACAAACCCAATGAGAACGGCCAGGTTGAGCACTTTAACCGGGTGTTGAAAGGGTTTGTAGCTGATGCTGTTAAGGAAAAAGGTGATTGGTTGAATGTTGTTAGGGAAAAATTATGGACTTATCGCATTACTCCACACACTACCACGGAGATTAGCCCTTTTAAATTACTTAAGGGTAGAGAACCAGCTTCAGTTATTTGCCCTTGGTGGTTTAAGGAAAAGTGTAAAAGAGTAGTAGAGAACAAGGTTGATATTCAGGAAGTTGCTGATAAATTTGTTTGTAAACAGGACAAAGTCACATCATGGTACAATAACAAATGGAAGACAAGAGAACATGATTTGGAAGTTGGTGATTGGGTCAGGATTCTCAAACCTTTTCTGGTCAGTAAAGGCATGAGTAAATATGGTAGACCCATTCAAATAAAAAAAGTTTTCAGGAATACTGTTGTTACCCAAGATGGTAAAGTTTGGAATTCAAGGAAAGTAGCTAAGTGTCCTGTACAAAATGTAAACCGGTACCAGGAAAACTCTATGCATGATAACAAGTGTGGTGATGAACCAAAATGTTATTCTGTAGCATCAAGAATCAAAAGCAATGTTCGGGTCAGGATCAGGCCCATTTCCTTACAAGATTTTGTATAAGGGTATAGTTTTGGTTTATTACTTATGTGTTTTATTTAATGAGGGAGATGTGTTACATTTTGTATTTAGTACAAATACATTATTTATATGTATTTTGATATATTACTTTAAGGCATGAGACTTGTTGTGTTCTGTATAGGTTCTGCATTCTAAACAGAGCTTTGTTAATGTAGCATTCTGCACTTAGAAGGCAGTTGTATCCTGCTGCCATCCAGTCAGGAGTTATGCTGTGCTGATCTTCAATAAACCTCTAAAAAGTTTTTTGGATTTAATTCTTACAACCTTCTCATCCTGAAATGTGGTCATGCGAGAAATTCTGCTCAGGCCTTCCCTGCAGGTTTTTCCACCCCTCTGGAGCTCCCTTCTGATTGAGATTAGGTTTGCCCTGACTATGTTTCTGTTTCATAAGTCTTTCAAGTCCTTTTTTACCTAAAATGTTACTGCCATTGCCATACCTAGCAGATTTTCAGGTTTTACTTGTTTGCCTAACTTTTAATATATATATATATTTTTTAATAACAAATTTTATTTGGATTTCCTGATACAATATGGGCCATAGCCCTACAAGCACCTGTAAGAAACAAAATGGATCAGGAGTATCATAATTTTTAGACAATCGTAACTCCTGCAGGAACTGCAGGTCAAACAATATAAACACAGTGCAGACAATCCTAGATCCCAGTGATTGCGTAAAAGTTACATATGTGCAAAGGCAGACAGCTATATGATGCGGAATGAAACCTTTAATAAACATTAGTATGAGTGGTAAGTTCTATCAGGGGTCTGGCTGAGCTAGCCATGCCAGAAGATGGCTGCTTCCTGAACGAGCTCCTTCGGTTGCCTGCAAATACTTCACTTATCCTACCTCATACACTTGCCAAATGCACTAAAAACGAGAGATAAACAAATCAGAAACAAGCTGCGCCCCAGGAAGCCTGATATTACTGTCCCAAACGTCTCCGAAGTAAGAAAAAAAATGCCCGTGACTATTTGACCGGGGCGCGGACTGTGGAGCTTGCACGAACAAGAGGCCGCTGGTCTGCGACACGGGGCCAACTCTACCCTGCCCGAGGTGGATCCACTGCTTCAGCGACGCTTTTTCCACTGGTACCACTGCCCCCTTCTGAAACACGCCGGTAAGATGCAGGCGCTGAAGCAGATTGCAGGCGGAGACCGTCTGGAATCGGCAGCCCAACGAGCAGCAGTGTGAGCGGCCTAGCGTGCAGCCCTCGCAACAATAGGGAAAGGACGACGATATAATACATGCCAGTTGGGAAAGAAAGCTTGTGGGAAGGAGTAGATACGTAACCAACCCGTACTGGGAAAAATAATGGTAGACACTGCCGGGATCGGCATGGGTTACCAAAAACGGAGCTGTAAGTGCAGGTGGCGAGTACGTAGCACAACCGAGAGCGCCCCAGCGTGATAATCAAGAGCACAGCCAAGCCCTATTCACCCCAAGAGCAGGCTACGCTATAAATGACAAACGGATGTCAGACATTCACCCGTGAAGCAATATCCTTCAGAGACGGAGCCCTGCGGTGCTAGAAATGGGGGCAGGGGCTGGGACCGGCGCCCACACTCAATGACCTGTTTTCTGCATGCCGGGGTAATGCGAAATTACAACTAGCATACACACGGCGACATAAGCTGTACTCCAACAGTGCAATTGGCCCAGCAGCGCCAATACTGTGCAGCCCAGTGTACCTTGAGATCTAGGAGTAGCCGCAACCAAACTTGTGCCGACATCGGCTGCCTGCAACACATGACAGAGACTGCAGATCCCCCACTGTGAATCCCTCTGGCGAGTGCCAACCCTGAGCAGAGCCTGTAGAGTACCGGCTTAGCCCAAAGCACCTAATACGAATCAGAATTGGCCACAACTTTTTCATAAAATCTAGCAGGCCACACCGTATACGCGGGACAGCCAGTGCGACGACAACCCTCAGCACTACGCAATGGGAAAAACAGACAGAACCCAATCTAAACTACATTTTCAGCAGTCAAAAAGATAACTGAAAGCAGCCCAGATGACCAACAGGCTACTTAACCAGTCACAACAGAGGCGGGAGCTGCAACCACTGGGGAAGTCCAGTCCATGTTTTCGACATTACAAGCCAACTTGTCCAACATTGATGGAAAAATAGACTCCTTAACGTAGCGAGCAGAACGCATGTCAGAGCGCCTTGACAGGCACACGGAAAGAATAGACATGGCGGAACACCGTATCTCGGACGCTGAAGACATACAACAGCAACTGGAGAATAAACAAGAGAAAATGGACAAAACATTGACGGCACTAATGGCGAAGTCAGAAGATTTTAAAGCGAGAGCTCGTCGCAACAATCTGCATTTTATGGGGATAGCGGAGACAACGAACACAGGAAACTTGGATACTACTTTGAAACTTTGCTAATAACGCTTTTGGGTAAAGAAGCATTCTCCGACGTCTTCATCATTGATAGAGCGCACAGATCCCTAGCTCCACCGCCGCCACCGGGTGCCAAGCCGAGGCCAATTATTGCGAAACTTCTGAACTATAGGTGATGGAGCAAGGACTCGTAGAAAAGAGACTTGCTCGGAAGCAATCCACTCCTTTAACTCACAAACAGGTTATTAAATACGTTTTGTCTAAAACTAATGCGCACCACACCAACATGAGAAGTGAAGCTTGCTCATGTGTTTACTAATGTTAAGAACATGAACGAAGGACTAATCTCGCTATAAGTGGGGAAAACTTTACTGCGCATGCATCAACTGCATCTACGCAGTATGATGAACTAATGCTTGGAGGGAAATTCTTGCGCATGAGCAGAAGGCACTAAAATGGAGTCTTGAAGACTCGTGTGCATGGCATCTGCTTGACTGAAATGGAAACACGCTATTCTACTAATGCTAATGCGGGGAAAGTATTAATGAGTAAAGGGGAATAGAGTAGGGATGGTTGGTAGACAGTGAAACCATTTGTTTTTTAAAGTAACATCTGTCTTTCTGACTTTATCACTAGTGCATATTTGGGCCTCTCATGTATAACTGAAGTAAGCTGAGCCATGTGACAACCACATATGGGCACTGAAATTTAATTCGGAATGATGACACAAAGGTCAGAAGAAGGGCAAGATCGCAGCCTGCCCGGTTCTGAGAACGGACTGTGAAAAGTTCAACTGTATGCACCTACATGTTAAATTTTTAACAAATGTTGCAGATGAAATGTGAATGCGGGTGGGAAATAAAACCTATGAATAAAAATAAGGGAGATGGGTTTGTGAACAATGGACTAACTGAATTTAATAATATGTAAGCATATCTGTGATGATCTTTCCCCCTTGCCTGACCAATAAGATTTAGTATTTTTACGATATTGAAACATTAATGGGTGGAACATGTAGAACGAAAGGTATATTTGAGATAAGTTTAGTTAGTTAGTGAGAACCCAATGCTGAGAGAAGAGGACGTTTTGCAGAGATCGGGAGATGCAGATGCTGTGAGCGGGGGATGCTGCTAGGAGAGAAGCTGTGAGATGCTGATGAAGAATCGAATGCTGAGACCTCTATCCTAATTAATTGGGTTAGAAAGAAGATCGCAGAAGAATCTCGAGGAGGAAGAGACTGTCCGAGAGGGGTGCGATGCAGTCGTCAGTATTCTAGAGAGGTCATCTATCCTGTTCTGAATCCTGTCCTGAAGCCTTTGTCGCCTATCCTATCCCAGAGGACCCTCACAAGCCCTTTGGCCAGGGGGTTGGTCTTCACACCATTCTTCGTAACTATAAAATTCTCATATTTGTAGATGTTCTTTTCTCTCTATCTTCTCCTTTCCCTTAGAAATCGTTCATTGAGTAAGTCCGTGGTATATTTGATTGATGATTGCCTTTTCTCTCCTACCGATAATGGTGACTGTACTGTGTATTTGAGATGGTTCACATGCATTTAATTTAGATAAAGATTTAAAACTTTCCCGAGTCTGTGGTTATTTATCTATACTGCTATTATAAAGAGAGAACTGTGTCCTTTGAGCCAGGTAAACTCGAAAAGTACACCACCAATCGCAACACCCAATACAGCGTTGGAAAGGGGAGGTCCAGTAGATGGACATAGGCTATATAAAAAAAAACATATATACGTTATTTAAAAAATGTACAATAAAAAAAAGTAGTCCCTTCGAAGTAGCGCCGGCCGTGTGCGCTAACCACGTGCGTGTTGACATCATCATCGGAGGACGGGAGCGCGAGGAGGAGCGGCGGACAGGACCGCGGTGAGGAGCGGCGGACAACAGCGCGGGGAGGAGCGGAGAACTTAGCCACACTGGAGCGGCCTGAGGTACGTGAACCGCGGGGAGGAGCGGTGAAGTAAGGCGGACTGGAGCAGGATGACAGGTAAAGTTTAGCGCTGCAGCGGGGCGTGTATACTGGCTTTGTTCGTTTGCAGCGTCGGATGCATGGCCACAGTGTTAGGAGCAGGGCGTGTGCGGATGATTGGGGGCACTGAAGGTGGCGGTGAACTTGGGCTGAGGAGGTGGTTGGGGGCCTCGGTTTCGGCGACTGGGAGCAAGCCTGATTGCCCTCGGACAACGAGGGAATGGAAGTGAGCCTGGGGTTAAGCAGAGTTAAGGATAAGTACCAGCGCCCAAAACTCTGCTTAAAAGTACGGGACCAGTGCAATTACATGTCGGCGGGTGGAATACCAGCAAGCCTGATTGCCCCCGGACAACGTCGGGCGGGCTGCTAGTATTAAATAAAGAATAAGTTAGTTTATGTCATCTTCACCATCAACTAGTTCAACAAATGGTCCACCTACCAGAGGAAAGAACTTTTTGATCAGTGAAAGGTTAGTTAGGAGTGTTGAATTACTAATCTTGAAACTATAGGGAAAATTATAGACTTTGACTCCAGCGTTTTACTCAACTAAGTGTGTGTTGTGTGAGTTTATGGGCCAAGGTGAGTATATGCTACTGGAGTATCTTTTGTTGGATCACTGCTGGTTCAGTTTTCTGGTAGCAGAGCTATGGTTATTATTGACTAATTTGTTGAGAACTATTGATTATTGATTTATGTTTAACAAAAGAGTTAGTGTCTTGTTTTATGTTGTCCGGAAAATCCCGGGGAAATGAATAGTGGGTGGTGAGAGAAGCCACGCTGCAGTGAGGTTACTCGTCTGTTGGAATAGCTCTGAGAAGGTACACAAGGCTGGCAGTGTTAAAGTAGGGATTATTTTCGTATAAGAGTAGAGTGTGAGTGACAGCAGAGAGTTCGCTGGTGAAACTTTGGTCTTATATCTCCTAGTAAGGGTAACACTAAAGGAGTAATAGGTTCTCTCGAGCTTGAATGAAGGGTAAACAGAGGGTTTTACTCGCGGTAGGAGAAGGAGCAATTCTGACACTCCAGAGTAAGTCGAAAATCTATTCTTTGTTTTAGTGGAACAGGCAGAGTAGCAAATGTTTTGATGTTGTTACTAAGGGATTTTATTTTGAAGAAAAGTAAAGAAATACGTTTTTGTGCTGACATCACAGAGAGCCGTGCTCGGATTGGTTGAAACAGCTGGCGTGAGACAGAAGCAAATTGTAAAGGAGGGATCAGTAGTAAGGAGCAAAACTGACATCATAAAAAGGCCGCGCTGGCATTGGTGACACCACAAACATGAGCACGAGTCTGATTGGTTGTTAGATAGAAACCGCGCTAGCTGGTTAAACAAATAGTGCAAGTCTGAGTTTTAATTGATCATTAAATAGAAGCTTTGTTAGCATTGGCTAAAAATAGATTGTATGTTGGATTCTGATTTGACTGCTGGTGTGAGACACACCGAAAAAAGTCTTCAAGGGTTTGCAGAGTATTCTTTCATATATTGTGCATCTAGAATGTATGCAGAAAAGAGAACAATTTCGCTAATAAAGAAAATTAAGAATTTCTTTATGAAAGATAAGCCTGTGTTGACTAGAGAGGGAATTCCTACTCCGCTGCTGGAAACGCCTGCTTCCTTTATGATGATGGAAAGAGGATATCATACTTGTGTATGGTTGGAAAATTGGATAGAATATACAACAGGTGATGCAGTTTTAGCTTTTCCAGAACATGGTACGTTTAATGGGAGAAGCCTTCAAAATCTGAGAATGAGAATGAATGAGTTGGAACCAAGACCTATGTTAACTCAGTATGAGGCTTTGGAAGAGTGGGAGACTGAGTCATTTGAACGAGAGAAATGCTGAGGTGGGAAATATAGAGGGTTTTTCCCCAGATATTCGCATGAATCCCGAGAAGGTCAGAAGAAGCAATGGAGAAGAGATATGGTATCAGAAGGTTTATATCCAGTGTTAATGGCTGAGGAACAGTCAGGGAGCAAGTGTAAGGAGAATACAAAACATATGAATGTGACGGGATATGGTGAATCAGATGATGAATTGTTGGAGGATATTTGAACTAAAAAACCCCCACCTTATCATGAAGGACCTAGTAGAATTACCCCAAGTGCACCGATAACACCTTTAATTCCTCAAATTTTACATGATACATCAGTTAATATGGTGTTTCAAGATAAGGAAAGAGAAGCATTGGATAGAACTAAGGAGAAAATTGTGCAGAAAATAAGTCAATTGAATTTAAATACTGAAGCATTGACAGTACCAGTGACCGTAGGTCCTGTTATCCCATTATGTGGAGATAAAGTGAGTTGCCCAAAACCTCAAGCTGTAACAATTCCTTTGAATAATTCCAGAAAAGAGATAGTAATATCTGGTGATCAAGCTAGTGAGTGCGATTCAGTCATTTCCTTAATGGATCTTCCAATAAGGGAACCTTTAATTGAAACTCTGAAAAGAGTTACAACTGGAAGTCAAGTCAGAGACTCTTGTATAGCGCACAAATCACCCCTAGGTCTCATGGCGCTTGCAGAGGGTCCAGCAGCCTAATCCATGTCCTGATTTACATAATTATTAGTCAAACAGCCAGGTTTTCAGTTCTTTACGAAAACCCTGGTGGTCCACCATAGAACGGAGGTGAGATGGTAACTTGTTCCAGAGATAAAGAGCAAGAAAAGAAAACGATCGACCTCCACTACGTGAAGTACGGACGCGAAAGGGTGAGAGCGTTTTTTTCACTAGATAGCCGGGACCAGTACCATATGTACTTTTATGGGTGAGGCACAAGATTTTAAAGTGATCTCTTTTTCTAACTGGATGCCAATGGAGAGACCGCAAACTTGGGGCAGAGGGAGATCTAGGTGGAAGGTTTAAGAATAACCTAGCCACCGTATTTAGCGCAACTTGCAATTTGGAGAAGAGGTCTTTGTTTAGGGAAGTCAATAAGGCATTCCTATAATCCATTCGGCTCACAATTAGGCCTTGAATCAGTGGCTTCCTGGCTTCAATGGGTAGCCATTTAAAAATTTTACGCAACTTCCTCAGAAGCCCATAACAAGTGCCTAGCACAATATTGACATGATTTTTCATAGATAACTTGTTGTCAATTGTTATTCCTAAGTTGCAGACTACTTGTTTAGGGAACGGGCAGGGGCCCAGTGCCAGAGGCCACAAGCTGCTAGACCAATACTCCTCGGCCCTGCCAAACAGAATGATCTCGGTTTTACTGCCATTCAGCCGCAGTTTGTTTTTGCCCATTCAGTTATTGTTATGAGTTAGGCAGTTTTTAAACCGGACCATTGTGTAAGCAGGATCGGTACCAAAAGTGATCAGCAGCTGGGTGTCATCGGTATATGACACGGCCTTAAACCCATATGACCTGATTATCCTGGCCAGAGGAGTTACATAAAGATTAAAAAGCATTGGGCTCAGGATGAAACCCTGCGGAACTCCGATGCTTACTGGTCTACTACAAGCTACCATAGTATCTACATGTACAGTAGTGGATCGGTCTTTTAAATAATTTTTAAACCAGCCCAATCTTTCCCGCGGACTCCCATCTCCCAGAGCCGTTGTTTCAAAATGTCATGGGAGATGGTGTCGAAAGCAGCGGACAGGTCCAAAAGAACCAGCAAAGCTGATTCTCTTTTATCCAGAGCTAACCGGATGTCATCCACCATCTCTACTACTGCCGTTTTGGTACTGTGTGCTGCCCGAAATCTTGATTGTAATAAATCAAGTAATTCATGGCTTTCCATATGGACGGTAAGCTGTTTATTTACCAAAGATTCAAGCACCTTCCCAAAATAAGGCAGTAGCGAGATGGGACAGTAATTGCCTGGCACACTAGGATCTAAAGATGGCTTTTTCAAGATAGGCCTAACTTGCGCTGCTTTCCATTTTCTAGAGATGGCGTCTAATACATGTTCGCAGGCTACAGTTGCGAAGACATCCAGCAAAGGCACTTGCAATTGGCTGTTGGCCACTGAATGCGAATCAACATTGCTTGTATTGTCATGAGAAAAGGATCTATAGATAGCTTTAACCTTTTCATCGAATGAAGAGGAGACTCTATTGACCCACTCTTGAGTGGGGGAAGAGTACGCTTATTGACCTGAGGAGTAGTAAATTCCTTCAGAATTTTATATGGCTCTTTACTGGAGCTGGAGGCATTATTAATCATTGCTGTTAGGTAAGTTGTTTTAGCTTGTTTAATATGATTTAAATAAGAGCGATGGGTAAATTTATACTTAATTTGATCTTCAATGGTTTTAGACTTCCTCTAACGCCGTTCAGCAATTCTACAAGCACGTTTTTCAATGTTTAATGCTGGTGTAAACCAAGGGGATGCTTTAACCTTAATTTTGACTCTTGACATGGGGGCCAGTTTATTCAGGGCATGTGAAATAGCCTCTTCAAAGGTCTCTGTTGCTTGGTCTACATTATCTATGTATGGTATATCCTCAGCATCAAAATACGTGGCAAATGAATTGGAAGTGACTTTACACCAAGATCTAATTGAGGTGTAGTCATTGTCCTGATGGATTATCGGTGCCACCATATTAATGACAAATTGTAAAAGATAATGGTCCGACCAAAGCAAGGTTGAGGTTGTTCCACAGTAAGTTTAGTTAGATTAGTAAACAATAGGTCTAAAGTATGACCCGCCTGATGAGTAGGGCCTGTTACCAACTGCATTAATCCTAAAGTCTGTAGTGAGGTTAGAAATAGGTCTGTATCAGAGTCCTGTTCTACATCCGCATGATAGTTAAAATCTCCTATGAGAATAAAAATTTTAACGCCTAGGACATAGGGTGCAATAAATTCCATGAGAGTGTTTAAAACATTTTTTTTTTGTACTGGGGGTCTGTAAACTAACGCTCCAAGCTTCAGACAATTGAGTCGAGATTTAAAAAATCAGTATCTCAGCTTTATCCGAAATTCGAAAGGAAAAGGGTCCGTGGTACATTTAGGAACAAGACGTTTGACAGCAGTCACTCCAGAAGATTTAGGAAGATGGGCACAGGGAATACAAGAACAAAGTCCAACACCAAAGATTTTACATATTTACAGATTGAAATTGGAGTTGGAAGAAATGATAGCTGGAAATTTGGGAATAGAAAAGTTGAATCTTTATAATAATGAGGAATTGTTATTTGTATGTAGATTGATCCATGAGAGATTGACAGAGCGTGTTTCCGAAATTGGAGTGGATATAGGGAGATCAAAATTATTACAGAAACCATATCGAGAGCAGTTAACTGATAAGGACTTGGAGAACATGAATGTATGTGGTAAAAGACTACAGATAAAAGAGTTGATGAACATTTTGCAGAAGTGGGGAGACATTGACAAGTGGAGAACTAGGTGGACAAGAAAGAAGGAGGAAGCACAAGCAAAAGAAGCATCGTCTGCATTCCTACTAAAATAATCAGAAAAGGCAGAGAGATTGTGTCCCATGAGAGAGGTTCCTGGAGGTGGATATGTTCATGTTCCTTGGAGCAGACAGGATATTTTGTCATTCACAAATGATTTTCCTAGGTTGAGAGAAAAACCTGTTTGAATGGTACAAACAGGTTGAAAGATTTGTGAAAGTTTCAAAGGTTCTGTGAAGGACTTGGATGGTTTGTTTGATATTGTGGTACATGCTGACTTATGAACGGAGTGTAAGATCACAGTTGATTGGCCAAATGAGGAGTAAGCTAGAGATTCGAAAACTGGAGCACCATCAGAAGAGGTGATGAAGAAATAGGACCAAGTAATTACTTTCCAGAAAGGGAAAATTCCTCCTAAAGAAACAGATTGGGTGAAGATGGATAGGACAACTTAGGAGCCAAAGGAGTCGGTACATGCATACTATGAGCGGTTATTACAAGTGTTTAAGCAGTATAGTAGTTTTGAGAATATTGGTGATAACGATATGGGACATTTTGTGTATCGGTGTGTGTATTGTTTGAAACCGGAGATTAGTCAAGTGATTCAGCAGCACATGTTGTGTTGGCAGGGAAAACCGATTGATGATATTTTAAAATATGCAAAATATTGGGGAGACGATATTGAGGCAAGGCATAGAAAGTTGAAAGAGAAAATGGTGTGGGCACTAGTAAAATTGGCAGAACAGCAGGAGAATAAATTAAATATTCAGACTGATAGTCAGGTGAAAGAGCAGAATCAGAATGATCATATGGTGACTGGGAGTAGAGTAAGAAGTCGAGCGAATAGAGAGGAAGCAAAGAAGTTTCTTTGTCATGCTTGCAGAAAGCTTGGACATTGGAAGAACAAGTGTAAGAGCGTTCAGAATAATAATGGGCCAAATCAAAATTTAAATCCACAGATGCAGAATGAAGTGGGTATGAATCAGCCGCGGCAGGTAGTTACTCCACAGTATCCGTTGCCACCAGCTCTAATGCCAATGTGAACCCTCAGAAATACAGTGCAAGCACCGGATTTCCAGGAGAAAGTTCTAAGAAAAATTCTGTGGCCACACAATATTTTTTACAGTATGATAACGGCGAGATGGAATATACGCAATGACGGTGCCTGAGGGGGGAGGAAGAGGAGTGCATGCTTGGCGTATCCTTACCAGTAGATCAGTCAAGTCCATTTATTGATGAGAAAGTGAAAGGTAGTGATATCATTTTTCTATTGGTTACTGGTGCTACCCAGTCTACTGTGAGAACAGCAGACATCCCAAACCTACCCCTCTCTGGAGACACGATCCAAGTTGTAGGAGTATCAAATTAGCAGATTAGAACGCCAATCACGAAGCCAATGGAGGTACATAATGGAAATTTTAAAGACATGCATAGGTTTGTAGTCTGTGGTTCCAGTCCTGTAAATTTGTTAGGACGAGACCTACTGTGCAAAATGAATTGCACGATTTATTCCACACCGGATGGTGTTGCTTTCCAAACCCCTGATGAAGCTGTGGTATATAAGATGATGCTTGCTAAGCAAGACCCTGAGGTAGATGAGATGTATTCCTTGATTACCGAGAATTAATTACCAGAAGAGTTAAGAATGACAGTGAATACAGAGGTGTGGGATTTTACAGGAAAAGGTATTGGATTGATGTCAAATGTAGATCCAGTGAAAGTGACAGTGAAAGAAGGAGCAATTTATCCAAACACCAAACTGTACAAAATGAGTCCAGAAGAGAAAGCAGGAGTTGCTCCAGAAATTGGTTGAATGATTAAACAAGGCATTTTAAAAGAAATGATGAGTAGTATTTGTAATTCGCCAATAATGGGACTTCAAAAGCTTAGCGGAAAATACAGGATAGTACAGGATTTGTGGAAAATCAATAGAATTGTAGTGCCTTGTTGCCCAGTAGTGCCAAATCCACCAGTGATTCTTTATCAGATACCCTGGAATGCAGGCTGGTTTACAGTAATTGATTTATGCCAAGTCTTTTTCTCTATTCCTTTACACCCCGATAGCCAGTATTTGTTTGCTTTTAAGTTAGAAAACCGTGTCATGGCATGGTGCAGAGTTCCTCAAGGTAATACTGAAAGGCCCTCAATTTTTAATCAAATCCTGAAAAAGTGCCACAAGAAGATTGTGTCACTGACACAATTGCGTTAGTGAACCATCTGGCTGAAGGATGACACAAGGTGTCTACAGAGATATTGCAGTTTTGTAAACAAGAAGTGAGAATGTTTCTCGGAGTGGTTGGGTGTTGTAGGCAGTAGATTATTGGGTTCTCCCTGCTGGCAAAACCACTTATTCAATTAAACCGGAAAAGAGTAAAGGATCCAATTATTGTGAATGATCAGTGCGTGGACGCGTTTGTGAAACTGTGAAATTGTCTATGCGAGGCCCCTGAGTTAGACATGCCTGATTATACGAAAGAATTTGCATTCTTCTGTTGTGAGAGCGAGGGTTGTGCACTTTCAGCTTTGACTCAAAAGGAAGGATCGAGTCAACGTCTGCTACTCTAGATACTGTGGCTTCAGCTTTACGTGGCTGCTTAAAAGCAGTAGCTGCTACTTGTATGAGTCTGGAGCAAAGTGAGTCGATTGTGATGGGACATTCAGTAAAAGTCTACGCCCCACATTCAGTTGAAATTCTCTTGACAAGAATTCGAACACAGCACCTTACTCCTAGTCGGATGACTAAGTATGAAAGAGTTTTCTGGGAGCAGAGAATGTGACAGTAATAAGATGTACAGTAATGAACCCTGCCACATTATTACCAGACCCCTGTTGTGAAGAAGTGAAAGATAAAGTGGATCATGCTTGTCTGGATGTGACTGAAATGTGTTCTAAGCCCCGCCAAGACATCAAGGAAGTGCCCTTAAAAGAACCAGATCATGAGCTCTTTGTAGATGGCTCATGCATGCGAACAGAAGGAGGACTTAGTGCACCTTATGCTATATGTAAGATTTCAGAGGTTATTGAAGCATCTTGTTTACTGGGAGTCAAGCCTGCACAAGTAGTCAAATTGGTGGCATTAACAAAGGCATGCAACATTGAGAAAAGTTGGAGAATAACCATATTTACAGATAGTCAATATGGTTTTGGGGTTGTGCACGATTTTGGTCAGCTCTGGATGCAGAGGGGATTCCTGACTTCTTCAGGATCTCCAATACGAAATGGCAAAACTGTCAAAGAATTTTTGGAAGCAATACAATTGGCAAAAGAAATAGCAGTGGTTAAGTGCGTTGCTCACCAGTCAGGAAATTACTATGTGGCGGCAGGTAACAGATATGCTGACCATATTGCTCAATATTGTGCAAGAAATAATATGACACTTAACAGAAAGATTGAAACAAGTGGAATCAGCTGCCAACTTATGTTTTTCTCAGCTCTAGAAACATGGGATGAGGTTAGACAGTTGCAAGATGAAGTTGAGGCCAATGAAAAAGAAATCTGGATAAAGTCAGGTTGTGAAAGAAGGGCAGAAGATGATGCACGGGTATACACCAATGTCAGACCAGTCACGCTGGGGTGGTGAGCCTCAGCAAGGCCTACCAGTGCAAGGGATTCACCCTTCTCTGCACAGAGTCCTCAGACCAATAGGAAGAAGTTGGCACAGAAACTGGAATAGAAAAGACAGAGTTTACTAAACCTCATGAGGTAGAACTACATTCACACAACACCCTTCAGTAATGCATGAAGTAGACCACTGACTGGAAGGAGCTTGGTTCTTTTATACCCACACAGGGGCTCAAATGAAGGCGGTACAAGTACAGAATGCTGGTTTCAAATACATATACGGTCATACAGAGAGTGTGCTGGCAAAAAGTGGGAGGGGCTGACAGTTAGCTAATTCTGGTGGACACATCCTGACAGTTACAAGTTGGGGACAGCTGTAAGCTCAACTGAGCATGTGCAAAGCAGGAGAGGTTAAATATATCTCATCTCTAGGCAGATTTCAAGAGCAGTTAACAGGAAGGTAGGGCAGAGCACATGGCGAGCACATGGCAAACAAAATGGCTGCCAGAAATACAAAATGGATTCCACACAACAGACAAGATAGTCTTTAAACACAAGATGTCTTCTGCTAATGCTTAACCTAATCGCTGCTAAATTACAACAAAGCCAGATTGCCTACTTTCTCATATGGCAAGAATGAATCATGGGGACACACATGTTGGTAGGGATGCAATGATTAGGCTATTCAGACAGAATTGGTAAAATTCGAAGTTCAGGGTAGTCGCAGAGAGCCTCTGCCAGAGATGCTTGATCTGTCAGCAGCTAAATCCAGGCAGGAAAAAAGTGTTCAGTTGGGGATAAATTGGAAAGGCAGAAGGACCATTCACAAGACTGCTGCTTTACTTCATAGAGTTGCCCCCTAGCAATGGAATGAAGTATGTTCTTGTTATAGTGTGTCTGTTTTCACGATGGGTGGAGGCATTACAGTTTCACAGTTGCTAAACTACTGTTGAGGGAGTTGATTCCTCGTTTCGGTTTCCCAGTCACTTTGGAATCAGATCGAAGACCTCATTTTAATAATGAGATAATTCAATTAATCTGTGAAGCATCAATATTGAACATAAACTGCACTGTGCTTACCGTCCAGAGGCTTCTGGAGTGGTTGAACAACTAAATGGCACAATCAAATCGAGGCTAGGGAAAGTGTGTGCATCGACATCACTGAAATGGCCAGATGCACTGCCTCTTGTGTTGATGGGACTCCGAAGTATTCCTGACAGAAAAACAGGATTGAGTCCCCATGAGATACTCCGAACAGGTGCATGATTTGAATCCTGGAGACTGGGTGGTAGTGAAGAAACACGCAAGAAAGTCGTGCCTAGCACCTAGGTGGTGTAAACCACGTCAAGTCATACTGGTCACTACTACAGCAGTGAAGTGTGCAGGTTTACCCAATTGGATACATGCCAGTCATACTAAAAGAGTTCCAGGCCCTACTGAAAAGCAGCAACTGACTGAACCAGTTGAACCAGCTGAAGGCTGTGAAGTCGAAGAATCTAGAGTACCGGATTCTAAAAGTGAGAGACAAAGAACAACCAAGCACAAGTCGGGAGGGTTGAACACCAGTGATTGACATACCTTAAGTTGTTATTCAGACAAGAAGAAGAACCAAATCAGAGAGACAGGAAAGTAGTGAGGATTGGCGAGGTGAAGAAGAATATGCTCAGAAAGAAGCGAACAAAACTACTCGAGACCCTGAGCAGGATTAGACAGGCAAAGAAGAAGACACTCAGGCAAAGACAAGCAGGCCAATTCAAAGGTCTGAGCAGGGACAGACAGGAAAAGAAGAACACGCTCAGGCAGCAGAAAAACAAATTGTAGTAAGACCTGAACTGGACCAGATAGAGGAAGAAGAACAGGTTCAGGCAGAGGAAATAACAATAATAAGACCTGAACAGGAACAGGTAGAGAGTGATTCAGAACAAGAACAGATTGTGCCTAGACATACTGTAAACAAAAGAACTCTGGAAAGAGACAAAGAGGGTGAAAGTGCAGTTCAGGTTAAAAGGGTCAGAAAAGGTGATAATTGGTCAGGTGGAGTAAAAAGACTGAGATACTACCTGAGGAAAACAAACAAAAGACCAGAGCAAGTGAATGAGGTTACTAGTCAAACAAAGTCCAAACAATCAATAGAAAGAAATATATGAAGAAGCCCAAGACTGAAAATTTTGAATTACAAATACAAGGCCCCTAAGTGGACCTACGTAATTTTGGAAGAATTTGAGAATTTAGATTTAAGTGAAGAATCAGAAGAAGTAGATGCTGTACAGATTGATGAAAGAATATTGAGATCACCTTAAGAATAAGAGCTAGAGTTTCCAAAGTGAAAAGAAAGAGGAGAAAATATCCTCTCGGATTAAAATGGCGAGAAATAGAGTCACTGTGCAACTGAAACAAAGTTTCATACAAAGATGTTGTAAAGCTTGTATATGTAGTATTTTATCAGTGGTCTTAATATGGTTATTTCTGACAGTGGCAGTACCTTTATTGATGATAGCAAATAAGAAGAATGATACAGTTATTAATGAAAAGACAGCTACCAGGAAAGGAGATAGAATAGAATTAGAAGCAGCAGATGAGAAAGATTTTCATCACACGGTATCAGATAATGACACGTCTTACAGCTGGGGGTTTCTTGATGATAAACACAGAAATGGTTGCATTTGGGTCTATGATTTTACAAAATCGACTTGCTCTTGATATTTTATTGGCAAAAAAGGGTGGAGTCTGTAGAAATGCTGAAAGTGCGACATTGTTGTACATACATTCCTAACGAAAGTAAGGAAATTAGAGGGTATATTAAGAATATTACAAAACTTCAAGAAGGTTTGAAACCACTGGAAGTTGACAGTGTATGGTAAAGATTAACAAAGAGTATTTCTTTAATAGGGACTTGGTTTTCTGATTTACGGAAAAGTGTTTTAGGTCAAATAATTCTTCCAATAGTTGGTATAACAATAATAGTTTTTGCAGTAAAGTTTTGGTGCAAATGTTGCAGAAACAATAGAAAGGGAAGAAATTAAGTGAATGGGAAAGGAAAGAAACGAAAAGAAAATATGAGGAGATACAAATGGAGGAAATGAAAGGGAAAGATGTAAAAAGATGAAAGATTTAAAAGGTGGTGAAAATGAGAAAGATCAGCGAGAAGGAAAAGAAAAAGAAACTGAGATGTGCTAAAGTTGGCATCTGGTTGGGATGGGTAATTTTGTGATGGCTCAAAAATGCCTTCAGAGAGGAGATTGATGGAGGAAGGACTCATAGAAAAGAGACTTGCTCGGAAGCAATCCGTTCCTTTAACTCACTAACATGTTATTAAATAAGTTTTGTGTAAAACTAATGCGCACCACACCAACACGCAGGTTAGTGAAGCTTGCTTATGCGTTTACTAACGTTAAGAACGTGAACAAAGGACTAATCTCGCTCTAAGCGGGGAAATCTTTACTGAGCATGCGTCAACTGCATCTACGCAGTATGACAAACTAATGCTTGGAAGGAAATTCTTGCGCATGAGCAGAAGGCACTAAAATTGAGTCTTTTTTTTTTTTCCTCCTCATCGGCCTTTTCGCCACCCATAACTCAACGAAACCACTCTGGGCTTTCCACCTCAATTACTGGCTGTAGAGGGAGGGATAAGACAGCACTTTTTAGAAAAGAGACTCCTCTCCAAGCATAACCCATGAGGGGGGGGAGGACAAGGAGTCTTCCTCCACAGTGTGTCAAACCTTACCCCCAAATCCTCCCAATGAACAAGAGGACTTTCAGCAGCCGAGATAGGCTAAGGCTTAATCATTGGAGTTGTATCTTCCAAAAACCAGATCACCCTACCCTCACCAAAAATGTGTTAAAAAAGGAGTCGAAAAATTGTATCTCTTCTTCGTCTGATCCGAAATATCCAATTTCGCAATAAATCTCATCGCTCGTAACCAATCCATTCCTTTTGGCGAGACCGGAGAAACTAGGCATGGGCGTAAATCCGCGCGCTGCGGATTTTTTGCTTGTGTTCGCACTGCTCGCGGCCCGCGGCCCGCGGCGCGGACAGCAACAATCTCGCACTCGCGAAATTACAAAAAAAAAAAAATGGCGGAGGAGTGAAGGAAGGAAGTGGCCCAGTCTCCAACTTCCTGTTCCTGTCCAGCAAGTTCCTCCATTGGGGAGGGGTGAAGGAAGTGCCCCAGTCTCCAACTTCCTGTTCCTGTTTCCTTTCCTGGCCATTTTGGATTCGATCTTGACTGGGAAGGATTACTTTTTGTGGATGCTGCTGGATATTTGGATTTGAGGCCTTTTGGATTCAAAATTTGATTTCACAAGTA
The DNA here is from genome assembly GCF_964263255.1 of Lissotriton vulgaris. Classification (NCBI taxonomy): domain Eukaryota; kingdom Metazoa; phylum Chordata; class Amphibia; order Caudata; family Salamandridae; genus Lissotriton; species Lissotriton vulgaris. The sequence continues at coordinate 1,733,219,492 of NC_141693.1, forward strand.
AGTTGATAAGTTGATGTTGTTTGTGGTGATTTTTGTGTGTGTTTTTCGACTTTTGGGGTGGTGTTGGGGGCTGGCTATGTTGCAAAAGGAAAAGCTATGAGCAGGTGCAAAAGTTCAACCTCATCATTTGTAACCATTCCCTGTAGTGCTTCCTGAAGGGGCCCTCCAGAATTCGGTTAGGTTCCTGTTAAAAAAAAATTACATTGCAACAAACAGGAAAAGGAAAGGAAAGGGAGCAGACAAGCAGGTGCCAGCCTTCATTAATGTCAGTTGGGGCAGGGCAGGTGTTGTTGTAATTTAATTATGCAAAACTTAAGGCACTTAGCAGGTGTGCTTTGCTTTGCCACAATAATGTACACTCACTGGTCAACCAGAGGGTGCTGTGATGACACAGAGGGTGGCATGGGTGTGACAGCCAGAGGGTGGCATGGGTGAACCAGAGTGCCAGTGTTGACAGAGGATGGCAGTGCTTTGTTTGCCCCAATAATGTACACTGGTGAACCAGAGGGTGCTGTGATGACACAGAGGGTGACATGGGTGAGCCAGAGGGTGGCATGGGTGAACAAAGAGAGTGCCAGTGGTGACAGAGGGTGGCAGTGATGAAGAAAGGCTTGCAAACAGGCTGGGCACGTAGAAACAACAAGTTCGCAAAACTGGCGACCTGACAAGTAAGTTCGCAATTTGCGAAATTGCACAAAACCCTCGCGAACTTGCAGAAACCCGTGCGAACACCCCAAAAAAAAAAATCCGCGAGGATTCGCGGATTTTGCGGATTTTCGCAATCCGCAAATCCGCAAATTCGCGGATTGCGAATCCACAAAATCCGCCCATGCCTAGGAGAAACCCACAACTTACACAACTCTCTTAATGCCAAGAGCACAGCATAAAAAATAAGCTTTGCATTATCATCTGTTCCCTTACCTTGCAAATCAAGTCTTCCAGATATGATTAGTTCTGGGCTTACCTTAATCTGTAGCCCTAAGGCAGTAGACAAACAGGTACTCACGGCCTTCCAGAATGCCTGAATCTTTGGACATCGCAGAAACATGTGCAGATCATCTTCATTAGGGCTTTTACACTTGGGACACACGACCACTCCACCTGAAACAAATTTGGCGATTCTTCTCGGGGACCAGTGCGCCCTGTGCATCATAAAAAAGTGATGTTTCCTTATATTTGCAGGCTTTACTATTTTATAAAGCATAGACATTGTTACTTGCCATTGGTTTTCTATAGCGATCTCCGGCAAGTAATCTCCCCACAGGACCTCCGGTAGCTTGAAGTGGCCGTCTTCCATTTCCAACATCAGCCAGTACCACAGTGATACTTCTTTCTTAAATTCACAGTTAGAGAAGAGCTTTTCCTCCAACTCATTAAATGTTCCAATTTGATCACCCGATACCACCGACCGACTTTGAATCTGTAAATACTTGAATCTGGAAAAATTATGGCCCCATTCCTCCTCACAATACTGCCACGAAACTAATTTTCCATCAGGAAATAACTGCTCCATCTCTAAAGACCCAACTCCTTTAGTGGTCGGGAAAACCAACCCGTGGACCAAAGTGGAGAATCTGGTGCATCCCAAATTGAGGCCATTTGACTATAATAAGGAATTTTTAAAGCCCTCCTAATCTGAACCAGCAGCATTCTACTGTTTTTCAACAAAAAAGCCCAAGCATAAAGTTGCAAGTCCGGGGCAGCTAATTCTCCTTTAATAAGTTTCCTCTAAAGCTTTTTCCAAGACAAGCGCGGCCCTTTTGATGACCAAAGAAAAGAGCTAATCTCACTCTGCAACCTAACAAAACAGTCCTTCTTAAACAGCAGAGGGACTGTTTCAAATAAAAAAGCAATCTTTGGCACAATCATCATCTACACCAAGTTTGTGCGGCCAAACAGTGTAAGCAGTAAATGTGACCAGCCTCGTAAAGTTGTGGTTATCTCCTTTTTAAGCCTGATAAAATTGACTTTCGTGAGATCTGCAATATTCTGGGTTAGCCTTACTCCAAGATACCTCATCTCCTTTTTGCATACGAATCCCTCAGTATTCATATTCCATGCCATAACTTCTGTTTTTTCTTTATTAATATCGTAACCTGATACAGCCCCGAAGTCTTTAGTTGTAGTTGAGAGAGTTCTCATCGATTCCTGCAATTTAGGGGTAAAGATGATTATGTCGTCTGCGTACAGCACAATCTTCCTGGACCACCCTTCAAACTCAAAAGGGGCAATATTCTCATCAGACCTAATCTTGCGCGCCAGGGGCTCGATGTATAAATCAAATAACAATGGTGACATCGGGCACCCTTGTCTGGTGCTTCGCATAATTGAAACTGGCTGAGTCAGTGTCCCATTCACTAACACTCTTGATGTGGGAGCCTGATAAATTGCTGAAAGGGATTTGCTAAAATTCGATCCCAGATTCAGATGTTTCACTAGGGTATGCAAATAACCCCAATTAACTCGATCGAACGTCTTGGCCGCATCTAAGGCAATAACCGTCAAGGAAAGATCGTAGGTCGAAGCCATATCAATAGCACCAATAAGGGCAAACGTGAGCTCTTTCAAGTGTCTACCCCTAATAAAACCCCTTTGATCCTCATGTAATAGATGTGAAATTACATTGTTCAGCCTCCCTGCCATAATTTTTGCAAACAACTTGTAGTCAGTGTTAAGTAATGAGATAGTCCTGTATGACTCAACACTCTTTGGTGATTTTCCTGACTTTAATATTAATGTTATATTCGCCTCTTTCCAGGAGGGGGGCAAAGAGGCATCACCCATAAAGATCTCATTAAACAACTGACACATGATCGGCTTTAAAATTCCGACCAGTAATTTAAACACTTCAGCTGGAAGACCATCTGGTCCAGGTGCCTTGCCTCTTTTACCCCCCCTCAAAACCACCTCAACCTCCATCTCAGTAATCCCCTGATTTCAATCAATTAATCAATCAGGGTACTTGTAGAGCGCGCTACTTACCCGTGAGGGTCTCAAGGCGCTGAGGGGAGGGGGGGTGGTACTGCTCGAAGAGCCAGGTCTTGAGGAGTCTTCTGAAGGAGAGTAGGTCTTGGTTCTGCCGTATATGGGTAGGGAGGGTGTTCCAGGTCTTGGTGGCGAGGTAGGAGAAGGATCTGCCACCGGAGGTCATTCGTTGGATGATTTAACACCCCCTTGAGCTCATCCGATAAGGGATCCAAGAGTTCAACCCATCTCCGCATTGCTTGATCTTCAACCACCATATCTTCCCTTTAGACCTTCCCAAAATATGCGTGAAAGGCTGCTGCAATTCCTTTATTATCCGTAATCATCAAACCAGTTTCTGAATTTTTAACTTCTTTAATCAGATTACGAACTTGGTCACTTTTTGTCTTCCACGCTAATAATTTGCTGCAGCCCTCACCATATTCGAAATGGGAAAGCTGACTGAAGTCCCACTTCTCCTTAACTCTCTCCCTCAAAACTCCTACTAAGTCTGTCTTTAACTCCGTGAGCTCTTGAAGGAGCCTTTCGCTAGGCCCACTACTACCCAACTTTACCAGGCCCGCCTCCAGATTGCGAATCTTCTTCTCTAAATCTGTAACCTTGCCATAGTAGAGTCTCCTTCTCCTAGTCGCCAAGGCTCCCAGTCTCCCTCGTAAAAAGGCCTTATACGCATCCCACACAATCTCTATCCTTGCTGATCCCTGATTATTATCAAAAATACTTTTGTCTCGTCTTTCAAGCGTTCTATCATTTCTTGATCCGAGAGTATTGTGCAAACCAACCCCCAAATTGAACACGAGTTGTCATCCCCTATTGCCAACAAAGAGAAATAGCTGAGTGGTCAGAGAGATGCACTCCTACATGGCCACCTGAGCCACAGAATCCACCAGCCTTCGATCCACCAAAAAATAATCAATACGAGATTTATGATTGTATTTTTTATTGTAAAAAGTGAAACCTAACTGCTGTCCATACTTACATCTCCAAATATCGCATAAACCCAACTGGGACATCAACAACCTTACCCTTTTTGACATTCTAGAATTCACAACTGCCCTGCTCTGATCTAATTTGTGATCTAACACAGCATTGAAATCCCCTGCTATGATGATATGTCCATAAAAGTTTAATAATTTCCTAGCAAAATCCTCTATAGGTCCTATATCATCTTGATTTGGAACATAGTAGCCCACAATAATAAACACTTGCCCAGCAACCTTTAACTTAACAATCAACCACCTCCCTCCTACACTGGCCGCTTTCCCTTACAACAATACATTTAACCCATATTTAATTAAAATTGCAACTCCTTTAGTAACAACCATCTGGGGAGTATAAACTCAACGGGCCAGCCACCGTTGACCCACAAACAATTTCTTACTTTCATCCCCAGATAAGTGGGTCTCCTGTAATATTATTATCTGGGCCGAAGAATCCCTCAAATATTTCAAAATCAAATCTTTTCTTCTTTTCACTCGCTTAACATTTACATTCCATGATAAAATTCTCAACTCATTAGAGCTACACCAACTCATCCCAAATAAAACCAATCAAACTCTCACACCCTCTTTTCCATTGGCAGCAAAAATACTTCTGAGGATTTTTCTCTATTTTCCCTTCCCCCTACCCTCCCCCACCCACAAAAGAAACTAGTAACCCCCATCTCCCCGGAAAACCCATACCAATTACCCATGGCTAATAAGCCCTACGGGTGCCCCCTGGAGGGCGGTGCAAAAAAAAAAAAAGAAACATTATAAATTACACATAAACTGTGACGTAACCGCGTATAAACCCTCAGGAGTGGAAACATAGGAAACTTCACAAAACCTCCAACAGCATTGAGTGTGGCGATAACACTGCTAAATTAAACATCACTAGACTGGCACTGCTCTAAAAACTTATCGACCTCATCAACAGAACGAAAGGAGTACATCTTATTTTTCCACATAACTTTTAACATTGCTGGACATTTCAAATGGACAGAGGCCCCTAATTTCCGTTAACAGATCAATCCTTTTGCCAAGCTCCCATTGCCTATTAGTAGTTACGGAAGATAGATCAGATCTTACCTCGACCGTAGCACCTTCTATTTCAATTGTTTTCCTCTTCAGAGCACTAGCCAATATCTTTTCTTTCAAGAGTATGTCATAAAATTAATCAAAATTCTCCTAGGCTTAGCACGATTCGGGTTCAACCTGAATGGATCGCGATATATTCTCTGTATGTCCCTGGTTATTTCATCCTCTGTCTCCTCTGCAACTCACTCTTCAATAACTGTACTAAATATTTTCTGATGTCAGTTCCCTCTCTACCCTTCCGGAGTTTTAAAATTTTCAGGTTATTTCTTCTCTGCATATTCTTAATCTTTCTCCCTCTCCTCATGCTCCCTATCCTTCAACTTGATTGCTTCTAACTCTTTACGATTTACCATCACCTCCTCTCTAAGGTCCTTAACCTCGACCTCTAATGCCACCGTCAGATCGTCTATCCTCTTCTCTAACAAGCCACATGCCGCCCTGATACTTTCCTGATTCGTCTCAGATACCTCGAATCTCTCATGCATCTCCAAATTAAATTTTTAAGCAGGTTAATAACAGAAAGCTCGCTATTCACCTGTTCCCTTTCTGCCTCACTCTCCTGAACCAACTGGCCTTGCTGATCAGCCTCTGTCCCCATTATATTCAGGCTGTATGGTGGGTCCATAATGTCTGCACCTACTTCGGGGGGCACTGACTGCGAAGATACAATTGGGTTCACTACCTCCTGGGCTTGTAAAGCGTTTTCATCCCTGTCTCTATCCCCCATGTCACCCATGTCTAAAGACAGGACCTGAAATCGATTTGGACTCTGGTGCTTGGACCAATCAATCAAGTCTATATGAGCCTCCTCTCCCGACCAGTCGCCCGTACCTACCAAACTACTCTCACTACTCACTTGTTCTAATCTAACTTCAGAAGACATCAACGGCTCCAGAGGCCCTGTAGGGGATTTCCCTTTCAGTATCAGAGTCTTTGGAACTACCTTAAAAAATTACCTAAGTGATGGAGTCACCTTAATCTTGCGTTCTAATGAAGCCACTCTTCCCAGTTTTTACAGCTTTTGCTATTGTTGCTGCTCTTAACCGTGAGCCTGGCTTTATCCTTGGTCTCTATAGGCTTTTTAATATTGAAGAAATTAGGGCTTGTCTGATCTGGTGGGAGCCTCTGCGCCCCCCTTCCCGCACTCCTCAAAGCGTATCTAGAAATCCCAATCGAGCCTCTCACCACCCCAGCACCCGCCTCGGGATTCCTGCCCCCACAGAGCTCCCCAACACCTCCTCAATACAATCCTCGCCCACCTTTGGAGGCTGCAAGTCACCTATACTTAACCCTAAAGCATAAGTGCCCTGGGACTGCTGCTGGGAACAAACGAGGGGTACACATAGCTTTGGAGCCTTTAATGGGGAAAGTTGCTTCTTCGTGATGTTCTTGGACGTTCTGTCTGCATGCCTGCCTCTCCCCCGTCCTCCGCCTCGAAAACAGAATTCTGGCTGCAGCCCGGCTGCCCTTGCTAACCTCCAACGCGGGTCTCTCCCAGCAGAGCTCGACTTGCCCTCCTGACTCCTCTTCTGCCGCCTCCCGTAACACACCCAAAGCCTTCCCTGTCTCACACGGTACACCGCCACGTAGTAATCACCGCCCGTCTTGGACGACACCCGCAGCCCGCACCTAGCCGGCCGCCATGTTTGAACAAAGGACTAATCTCGCTCTAAGCAGGGAAAACTTTACTGAGCATGCGTCAACTGCATCTACGCAGTATGACGAACTAATGCTTGGAAGGAAATTCTTGCGCATGAGCAAAGGCACTAAAATGGAGTCTTGAAGACTGCCGTGCATGGCATCTGCTTGAAATGTAAACACGCTATTCTACTAATGTTAATGCTGAGAAAGTATCAACCCCCCCTTGGGGCCGTCTGACATCACGGTGGGTGTATGTGTCAGATGGCCGGGGGGCGTCCGAACCACGCACGTGTGGAATTCGCCCGCACCGTGGAGGGTCGGAGGAGTTAATGAGTAAAGGGGAATAGAGTAGAGATGGTTGGTATACAGTGAAACCATTGATTTTTTTTAGGTAACATCTGTCTTTCTGTCTTTATCACTAATGCGTATTTGGGCCTCTCATGTATAACTGAAGGAAACTGAGCCATGTGACAGCCGCACATGGGCACTGAAAGTTAATCCGGAATGATGACACAAAGGATCCTGTGATTGGTGAGGATAAGTAATTACTCTCTATCCTTAGTAATACACACTTTTTGCTTGTGCACAAACGGTGATCATGTCTACAAGGGGCAGCCGGAGCAAAACTGCCACTGGAGGAGCCAAAGTGACTGGTCCCATTGACAATTTTATTGCAAAAGCAAATGATGCAATAGACCAGGGTATATCTTTACTGAATCGACGGGTTTCTTTAGAGTTGGCAGAAGCAAAAAGGTCATCATTGGGTCTGCTAGCTAATGCGAAAACACCCCATCGAGACCCTGAAATACTTAATAAACCTGCTGTAATAGTGGAAAGACACAGCATGCCAAACACTGTTGATTTATCTGCAACTCAGTCACTATCAGAATCACAGATGAGTCTGGAGAAGTCACCAAATTTAGATCTGATAGAGGACTTTAACACACAATTAGATATTGTAACTGAGTCTATTCCATCAGTGAACCTTGCAAACGGTCTAGATCCAATTATGATAGAGGCATCGCAAGCCATCTTTAATACTGAAAATACCTCTATCGTGAATGACACATCAAATATAAATTTGGACCGATCTGTTGTTCCTGACATACCCATAGTTACCAGCAGTAATACTCTGAATGACTCAACTACTATCTCAAGGAACTTGAGAGGCTTGAGGGAGGGGGCTGTACAAAAACTACCTCCACATAAGCCAGTCACAATTGCACTCAGTTCTAAGGGGAATCCACAGGGTCAGAAAAAGCAGGGGAAGGACCAAACAAAGAACAGTCTTAAGAAAGGAAGTAAGAAAGGAACTGTAGATTCTGTATGTGCTGGGGAAATGCCCAGTTTAGCCATGTTGTGCAAGGATTGTACCTCCAACAGCCAATTAATAATGAAGGTTGGAGAACTTGTCACTGCTCATCTTGCCACTATAGACACACGACTGGGACTGATAGAAAAACAATTGAATGAATTAAGCACCATAATTAAGGGACCCCCGGCTAAACCACCAAAACCCACTCCCCCTCAGCAACAAATCCCCCAGCCAACGCCTAGAACTAATCTACCCCCTACAGCCACAACTATTTCTAAGGCAGTCCCGCTGGCTAAAAATCTGTCAACAAAACCAATAGTGCAAACCCCAACTGCAAAACCCCAAGATAATAACAAAAATACTGCAGGGGATAATCCCACTATTGGTAAAGATAAAGCCAATGAGGCAAATAAGGGAAATGAGTGGCATAAAGGGAAAAATAAACGATTTGCTGCCAATCTACCCCCAGGCTCTAGTCCCTATGTCGTAGTGATGACAGGAGTCCCTGAGACCCCCGATAACATAGATGAGCCATCTTGGTCGCTACTTAACAAGGTTACACATTGGCTGAATAATAACAGGCCTTTACCATCATACTATGTAAGTAAAATCTTGACAGTACGAAGAGTACCCTGGGTAGGCCATGAGAAAAAGAGAACTCAAGGTGACTGTATTATTATTAATTTCAATGACCCGCGTACAGTGGATTATATCTGTTCTTGGGTTAGTGAGGGATATAACGAGGGCATTGAGACAAGGCACCTCTCATATTTCTACCCGCCAAGAGGAAATCTCAGACAAGAAGGTTATGATGATTATGATTATGGTTTAGATGAAGGGTGGACCCAGGTAGGACAGAGAAATAATTGGGGAGAATGGGGGAGAAATAACCATAGGCACAACAATAATAACAATCATTGGAATTTCCAAAGACCCCATTTAGCAAGGGACCTAACTTGGGGGTTCCCCACATCCAATATATTCAATGCTTTTAATACCTTGGACATGGTAGACTGACTCCCATCATCACCCGAACATCAAAACAACTCACCAGTTGTTAGTGTTAGAGACAAAAACATCAATGAGCCTCAGGTAGGAAGCATACAAATAGATGAGATATATGCTACACCAGTACAAGGATTAGTTAACGCATTGGGTCAATTAGCTCCCTTTGGAAAAGAAGAAGAATATGCCATTCCCCATGACTTGGCGATACACGAAGGTAGTGAACACCCAAAGGAGTATAATAAGGAGTTTAAGATCTTAAGCTGGAATGTTGCTGGATTACAGCAAAGGGTCTCTGATCTTGAATGGTTAAAAGTTATTTCCGAAAAGGATATAATATTATTCCAGGAAACTTGGGCGACAACAGCGGTGCATATAGAGGGTTTCCACTGTTATTGTATTAATGCCAGAAAGCCTGTCTTTGGCCGCCCGATTGGAGGTTTATTGATGGGGTTCAAGATAAGCATAGGAGGGTCCATAAAACTGATACATTCAAAAAATCCAAATATTCAAATAATTGAGTATACCCGAAGGGTTCCATACTGTCTCATTAACTTTTATAACAACGATTTTAGTTCTACTCCGAATAGGAATTTTATTGAACTTTTCGGAGAACTATCTAAAATAGCAGAAAAGTTTCATTATCAAATAAGCACCAGGACAATATTGGCTGGAGATTTTAATGCCAAGTTTATAACACCAAAAACGAAGAATGCACAAATAGATAGGGCATACAAACGGGGCAAAGAACTAGAACGCTTCCTTAATGAACACATCCTAATCGATATAATGGATGTTGACAAAAAGGAGCCACTTATCTATATCCCAACCTTTAGAGGAAGAGATTTTTCTAGTACAGTGGATTATATCTTCATGTCCTCTGACTTAATAAATAGAGTTAATAAGGTCGGTGTCCTTGAAACTGCCTTTGGGGACCATAACGCTTTGGTGGTCAACATTGGCTTAGGCCCCCCGAATGCCCTTGTTCGTTCCCTGGGGGCAAGGGATATTACGGTCTCAGCTAACAAATTGAGGTTAAAATGGCGAGGGATAAATAGTGGACAAGTAACGGACACTATTATAAGTAACCATGGTCCGCTACTTGAATCATGTTCTCTGAATGATGGGAACCATTGCAGAATAGTAACAGATTTTTCTAAACTCTGCAACACCATTAAATCCCTCTTAAGTGTCCCTATCAAACCAACTGTCCCTGAGCCAAGGTGGTTCGACCGCCATTGCTCGGCAGCAAATAAAGCTCTTCGCAGAGCTTTAAACTGCAAACCGAGAAGTAAAATAGACGTGAGAACCGCTAGATCAAATTACAAAATAGCTATAGGCTCAAGGAAGGCTGCTCTACTAACTGAGCAATGGGAGGCATTAACAACTGCTGCTACCCTGGGGAGCAGCACCACTTTTTGGCCTGCCGTTAAAAAGATGCGGGATATGGGTAAGCAATTAACCCCGACTAGCTGTACCATAGCAAGTGAGCAATGGGAATTGCACTTTTCCAAAATATATGCCACTCCTGGCGTGGTTTTAGAGGATTATACACCAGGAACATTAGAATCCCTAGAAATCACTGTGGGGGAAGTCACCGTGGCTATTAATCAGAGCCTTGGTAACAAGGCTCCTGGGCCCGACGGCTTCCCAATAGACCTAATCAAGCACAACCCAGAACTCTGGGGAAATATTTTTGTCAACCTTTTTAACAGTATACCGTTTGCCCCAATACCCGCAACTTGGTCCACGAGCATAATAGTGCCTATTTATAAAAAGGGCGAAAGATCTGATCCCGCAAATTATAGGCCTATTTCGCTCTTGGACAACACTTTAAAGATCTTGGGTAGGGTACTCTATAATAGAGTTAATGACTGGGCTGAGGAAATGGGGGTACTCGACCGTTGCCAAATGGGTTTTAGACGCAAGGTGGGAACCATCGAACAATGCCTAAATTTAAATCTCTTAATTAGCAAATATAATATTGCTAAGGCGTCACCCATTTATTTGGCGTTTATGGACTTATCGTCCGCATTTGACCTGGTGAACAGGTCAAAATTGTGGTCGATTTTATTGTCTTATGGCCTGGATCCCCCTCTGGTACATTTCCTTGCCTATGTCCATAAAGACACAAAGGCACAAGTACGGATTGACATGGAGGGTACACTCTCTGGCCCAATTAATGTAGAAAGGGGGGTGAGACAGGGGTGCGTTTTAGCACCCCTGTTATTCATCATCTACATAAATGGCTTAAGAGACTCCCTAAAAAAGGTCACCCAAGATGTCCCTAAAATTAAAGGTTGCCAACTACCGTGTCTTCTATACGCGGATGACGCTGTGCTTATGGGATTAACACCTAATGCCCTACGGGCACTAGTCAGGGATTTTGCATCATATATGGGGAATTTGGATTTAAAAGTAAATTTAAAAAAATCATTTATCATGTCCTGCGGGCCGGGTGCTAAGCAATTAAACTCCATTACGATAGGAGCTGATAAGTTACTCCTAACTAAAACTTTCCCATATTTAGGTATGGTCTTTGCTGCGAACGGCCTGTGGAGTGGGCACATCGCCCACGCCACAGGCAAGTTCTCAAAGGCCATAAACTCAATTTTATCTCTTCCCAAACCGAGGAAAGTGGGAGCAACTAAAGCAATTTTAAAGATTTATAGGCTCCAATGCATCCCAGTGGCAACCTACGGTGCCGAAATTTGGGGGTCGGTAAAAACCCCCTCAATACAAAGAGAAGAAAATCGGCTCTGTAGGAAGCTACTGGGTGCTCCCATCTCATCATCAGGGTTTATCTGTCACTCAGAGCTGAATGCACCATATATTAGTGACTTTATCGCAGCCAGGCCTGCACTATTTTGGTTAGCCATCTGGGTAAATGAATATGCTAGCCTAACACATGATATTTTGAGGGAATGTTTAGCTTGTGATAAATGGAATAAGATCCCATGGTTCCGTGGCGTACAAGAGAGTCTGTCTAGCATAGACAGGGGCAACCTCTTTGAGAATCCATCTCAAATACAGAGGACTGACAAAAAAGTAGTCCAACTTGAACTGTATGCCAAATTCAGGGAAAAAAGATTGTCAGAAGAGATGAAGAAACAAACTGTTGTGTCCTATATTAACAATGGCTTATTAACCCAGCAATTTCCGTTGTATTTGACACTACCAATGTGCTACTGGGAAAGATCTCTATTGTTTAGAATGAAAGCAGGAACGGTAAAATTTTTACTTTGTTTTCCTCTGGGACACACCGTAGATGACAAGATTCAGTGTCCTTGTGACGGAACAAGCAAACAAAATGATCTACATTTCTTCTTTATGTGCAAGTTTTATAAGAAATACATTAAATGGTTCCTAGCACCATATTTTAAAAAACGTAGACCCATTTCCCTGAATCAGTCTTATTTGATGCTTTTAAAATTGGAGGACGATGAACTTATATTTAGGACAAGTTGTTTTTTAAAAGTCATTTTTAATGTACGTAGAAGTATGGAAAATCCTTGAATTATTAATGATTATTGTTCCTCTCTTGCACTTTTGAAATGCGTGACTTAGTAAATGCCCTAATAATGTATTTTATAGTGTCTATTGTACCTTTGTAGTTGTAATTGTAAATGTCAAATTGTTTTTTAAAGTGTGCTTTTATGGATTTTTGAAATCCGAATAAAGATTTTTGAAATTGAAATTGATGACACAAAGGTCGGAATAAGGGCAAGTTCGCAGAGTGCCACAGCCTGAGAACGGCGGTGAAAAGTTCAACTGAATGGATCTACATGTTATATTTTTAACAAATGTTGCAGATGAAATGTGTATACCGGTGGGAAATAAAACCTATGAATAAAAATAAAGGGGATTGGTTTGTGAACAATGGACTAACTGAATTTAATAATATGAAACATGGTGTGATGATCTTTTGCCCTGGCCTGACCAATCAGATTTAGTATTTTTATATTGAAACATTATTGGGTGGAACATGTAGAACAAAAGGTATAATTGAGATAGCTTTAGTTAGTTAGTGAGAACGGAATGCGGAGAGAAGAGGACGATTTTGCAGAGATCGGGAGGTGTAGATGCTGTGAGCGGGGGAAGCTGTGAGATGCTGATGAAGAATCAAATGCAGAGACTTCTATCCTAATTAATTGGGTTAGAAAGAAGGTCACAAAGAATCTTGAGGAGGAAGGGAGTGTCAGAGAGGGGTGCAACGCAGTCATCAGTATTCTAGAGAGGTCATCTATCCTGTTCTGAATCCTGTCCAGAAGCTTTTTTTGCCTGTCCTAACAGCCCTTTGGCCAGGGGGTTGGTCTTCACACCATTCTTGGTAACTATAAAATTCTCGTATTTGTAGATGTTCTTTTCTCTCTATCTTCTCCTTTTCCTTAGACATCGTTCATTGAATAAGTCAGTGGTATATTTGATTGATGATTGAATTTTCTCTCATACGGATAATGGTGACTGCACTGTGTATATGAGATGGTTCACATGCATTTAATTTAGATAAAGATTTAAATCTTTCCCGAGTCTGAATTTAAATAAAAAAAAGAATAAGTTAGTTTATGTCATTTTCATTATCAACTAGTTCAACTAATGGTCCATCGACCAGAGGAAATAATTTTTTGATCAGTGAAAGGTTAGTTAGGAGTGTTGAATAACTAATCTTGAAACTATAGAGAAAATGATAAACTTTGACTCCAGCGGTTTACTCAACTAAGTGTGTGTTGTGTGAGTTTTTGGGCCCAGGTGAGTATATGGTAGTGGAGTATCTGTTGTTGGTACGCTGCTAGATCAAAATACTTAGGCATCTAGTTACATCGGGATCCGGAGTTGGTGCTGTGAGAAAACTATGGCAGAGCCATATTAAAGTTAGAAGACCAGATAGACAGATGGATTAAACTACTGCTATCCCTAGCTGGTAGCATTGCAGTACAGAAAATGGTGGTGCTGCCTAGATTCTTTTACTGATTCACGAACATACCGATATGGGTTACGCAATCCCTATTTACTAAGCGGCGCACTGCCATGATTAGGCTCACGTGGGCAGCTAGACAGAGTAGGGTGGAAAGAACTGACTGGACCATACATTCAAGGGGGCTTTGGAGCACCAGATTCGCAACTATATACTATTACTGTGCACAGGCGCAACACTCCCAATACTGGCTACACCCACATGGCCATATACCACACATAGCAGGAGAACATGAGAGCGTTACACCAACCCCTCTGATCACCTTTGTATCGGAGCCAAGACGGCATATCCAGAGTGCTGACATACACCCAGTAAATTGCACATCGAGAGCGTGGAACATGTGCGAATATACTCCCAACATATGCACCAACGCTGCCCCTGTACCATCACCCACAAATAACAGTGATGCATGAAAGAAATATGTCAAATTTGCTGGGGGAGATGGGCCTCTGTAACATGGACGACATATTCACACGCGGACAATTTATATCACAGACTGACACATCCCTCAGTACACACCGTACATCTTTAAAAAGAGATTTGTTTATTTGCATCTACGAACGGCAGTGAAGGAACTATACCCCATTTTCCCAGCCGAGCCGCTGACACATAAAGCGCTTCAGATATTACTAATGCTGCCTGATTGCCTTTCATAGGAGCTGACGCTTTATTCTCCTCTCTTGTAGGTTTAAATAAAAACAAAACGACTTGGGCTTTTGACGAAGCCGCCCACCGCCGGGTAAGCATATATACCGGCACTGCTTCGCCTTTTGTATTTCACGTTTAGGCAGTTCCAGTAATTATTGTTTCTTTGCCCCAATTCAGGTGCACAAGCTCCTCTCATCTTTAGAGGTTAGTCCTGTTTATTTAACCAAACACTCGCCCTTCCTCTTTTTTAACCGGCAAACAGGTTAATGTTGTATCGTCTTTCCTTTTGTTCAGTGTGACCACGTTTTTGAAGATTTCGAACAGTGGGGGTTTGGTCTCTGTGGTTAGACCACAATCAAAAGGTATGGCTGTTTTGCCGACTGGTGGCTCATTATTATTTTTATTGTGGCTTCTTTAGGTTTGTGACAGAGTGTTTATTAATTTGTCATTTGGGTTTCTATTGTAGAATACGTTTTGGTCCTGATGAGAACCCCACAAATCAAGGGGTTTGAAACGCGTTGACCTGACTTGATATAATTTGGACAGGACTTTTTGTCAAACCTTATTAAATACCAGCAGAATTCAATTTTGAAAAACAATGAATTTGTTTTCTTTGTATATAACTTGAATATTTGCAAAATTATTCCAACATTTTTTCTATTCGGTTTATATATTTGTTGATATCTTTTGACAGGGGTCCACACTGTGGTTTTGTTTTCTTGTAGATAGGTGTGAGAGAAGTATGAATGGTGTAGGTAGGATGTGATGTATATAGATATGTGTAAATATGTAAATGTATTGTGTTTTTGATTTTTGTAAATGTTTGTACATGCAAAGAAATCTTTCTAAAAATATCAAAAATTAAAATGCATAACTAGTGTTAAATAAATAAGCAACTAGTGATGTTAGTAAAACACGGACCGATATGTTTTATTCATAGAGGGTTCCTTCAAACATTTGATAATAGGTCCAGTACTGGCCTTTGTTTTGTTTCTCTCAGATATTACTAACATCACCAACGCGCCAAAGTTTAGTTACACGCCTCTATAATGCGGCACAATGCGAACAATTCAGAGAACAAGACAAACCTCAAAGGAGATGCGAGGAAGCACTCGGCGGCCCTATAGCCAAGGAGGACTGGGAGTATAGTTGCGCACAGATGTCAATGCTTATATCTAATTGCAGTCTGCGCTTTATACATTTTAAACTCATACATCAGGTATATTATACACAGACGAAATTGCATAAGTATGGTTTAAGAACAGACGACAGATGTCATAGATGTAATGCCTCTAGCGCAGACTTCCTACACATTGCGGGGGCTTGCCCTCAGCTCTAACCATACTGGCAAGAAGTGACCAACACCCTCACTATCATGCTAACAGAACAGATACCTAATGCGCCTTTGGTGTGTCTACTGGGCATTTATAAGATCTGTCTGGCTCGCAGACGCAAACTTCTAGCGGTGGCACTATTACTTGTCAAGAGACGCATAGCCCTGAAATGGGGGAGCAGACGCATACCACAATGCAAGGACTGGGTCAATCAATCAATCAATCAATGCATTTGTAGAGCACACAACTCACCCGTGAGGGTCTCTTGGTGCTGGGGCTGCGGGGGTGCTGCTACTGCTCGAACAGCCAGGTCTTGAGAAGTCTCCTGAAGGCCAGCAGGTCCTGGGTCTGCCGTAGGCGGATTGGGAGGGTGTTCCAGGTTTTTGCAGCGAGGTGGGAGAATGATCTGCCGGCGGCGGTCGCTCAACGGATGTGAGGGACGGTGGAGAGGGCAAGGTCAGCTGATCGAAGCTGGTGGTTCGGGGTGTAGAAGGTAGTCATTCATTGAGGTAAGCTGGTCTGGTGTTGTGGAGAGCTTTGTGAGAGTGGGTGAGGAGCATTACGGTGATCCTCTTGTTGACGGGGAGCCAGTGCAGGTCTTTCAGGTGGGCTGTGGTGGAGGATGTTGAGGATGAGGCATGCTAAGGTGTTCAGTATGCGTTGTAGTTGTTTCTGGAGTTTGACTGATGTTCCTGCGTAGAGAGCGTTGCCCTAGTCCAGTCTGCTGCTGACAAGGGCCTGGGTGACTGTCCTTCTGGCACCGGTGGGGATCCATCTGTAGATCTTGCGGAGCATACGGAGGGTGTTGAAGCAGGAGGAGGAGACGGCGTTCACTTTCTGGGTCATTGACAATGCGGAGTCCAGAATGACTCCCAGGTTGCTTGGTTGGTTAGTGGCGACGGTGCAGCTCCCAGTGCGGTCGGCCACCACGAGTCGTCCCAGGCGGAGGGGGTGGATCCGATGATCAGGACCTCCGTCTTGTCCGAGTTCAATTTCAGGTGGCTGATCGTCATCCATTCGGCGATGGCCTTCATTCTTCCGTGGAGGTTGGATTTGGCGGTGGTGGGGGCCTTGGTGAGGGAGAAGATCAGCGGGGTGTCATCGGCATATGAGACGATGTTGAGGTCGTGTGATCTGGCGTGTTGGCGAGCGGTGCCATGTCAGGGGCGTAACAATACCTGATGGGGCCCCCCTGCAAAGTACATTGCGGGGGGCCCCCCACTCAGGGCTGACAGAGCTATGAAGTGGTATGAAAGACTCGAGACATGTGTGAAGTGCAAGCATGGGCTTAGAAATGTTCCTGAATCCTTGTAAGGCCCACTCAACTGGGTCTGATTTTGGTCGATTTTGGCCTGTTCTTCTGATTGAAATGTGCTCTTCTGTGTACCTTTGGACTCTATGCCAGAGATCCTCTGGCAAAAGCTGTATCATAAAAGTTCTGTCTATGCTGCCATGATATTGCTCGTACCCCACTTGGGCCTCACCTTGGTACTATGTTCACCTTGGTACTATGTTCTGGTGTTGTTTTGTAGCACTCTCCTTGCTGTTAATTGCAACCACGATTATTCCTCGATAACTACTGTTGTGCTTGGTTCATGACACTGAAGTTAATCCAGCGATTTTCCTGAGTTCACTGTTATGGCATCATTGTTGTTTACTGTTGCCTACATACTTGGTTTATTTTCTTCTCTGGACAGGGGTTGCAGCCCCAAAGATCAATAGTTATGATTAAGCTGCTTGGAGGCGGCCTCGTGGTCGTCCTTCCCGAGTCGCCATGTTCTGTTTTTTCTACTATTGGGGAGGGAGGGGTGGGCTGGGGTTGAGGGAGGAGGGTGGAGGGAGGCTGGTAGGGAGGATGGGGGGGATTGTTTTTGCATTTTGCATATTGTTTTGTTTAGTTTTGTCCATCTTGCATCCTAGCTTACATCCATTGTACCACATTACGTTCCGAAGCTTATACTCTGTCCTTCTATTTCCTGCATATTGTGCTAGCCCTGCATTTTTCATGAGAAATGGCACTGCTGGTTTTTTCAGAGGTATGACACTGCTCTCACGACCCAATCCTTATGCACACACATGTGTTATGAGACGATATCACTGGTTGTATAACTGATGACTCCTGTTATAGATACTCCAATAGGGACGACAACTATAGCTAACCTTAGAATACTATCGCTGAATGTGAAAGGACTTAACCAGCCGGTTAAACGCCAAAAGATACTTGACTATATACGAAGACAGCGTGGAGGTATAGCCTTACTGCAGGAAACAAAACTAGAAGCGAAGCATTTTCACACACTGCGCAATAAATATTATACCGAAGTGATAGGCTCTGAGGCAATCTCAAAAAAGAATGGGGTGGTGATGTTAGTGGCCAAGAATGCAAATGTGGAAATAGTCTCTAGTGCAACAGATACAAAAGGTAGATGGGTTTCGGCGAAACTGCTCAAAGATGATACTGAATTCTTTATCACGACTATCTATGCCCCAAATACACACGATCCGTCCTTCTGGGTAAGCCTAACGAAGCAGATCAATTCCATCCCCGACACAGCAGTCCATATTCTGGCGGGCGACTTCAATCTCCCATACGACCCTATACTAGATAGAGACTCTAAATGCGTCTTCCGTCCGGGCAAAGCCCATAAGGCGTTCATGAAACTATGCAATAGATTTCATATGGTGGACACGTGGCGCTTGCTGCATCCTGATGATAGAGACTACTCCTTCTACTCCCCTCCACATGATTCGTTTTCAAGAATCGACTACATACTCATATCTAAAAACGCTGTGGCAAGAGTTGAGGACGCGGACATTGCTCCCAGATTAGTCTCTGATCATTCCTGCGTCTCCCTCACACTATCTAATATTACACCAACTACCCGTCAATCTATGTGGCGACTCAATGACACGATTATTGATGAACCGAAACACAGAGAAACCATTGACACTGCCATTAAAGATTTCTTACTGTTAAACAAGAAGGGGGAGACCTCAGACACCATCCGATGGGAGGCACTGAAATCCACTATAAGGGGACTTATTATAAAAATATCCTCTGCAGTTAATAAGAACCGCACTGCAGCCTTGTTGAAATTAGAGGAGGACATTTCAAATCTCCAGCGCACATACTTGGGGAGTAGAAACCCTGAAGTCCTAACTAAACTATCCAATCAGAAATACACCTACAACAAACTTATCAGTGAAAAGGCAGGTATTTGGCTAGATAGGAGGAAGCGTTTCAAAATCTGTGACTCGAACAAAGCGGGAAAGGGGCTAGCGGCTTATCTTAAATTTAAAATTCAGAAGAATACCATTGCCTCCTTACTCGATGAAAATGGTACTCCTAACTCCGATCCCACTAAGATTGCGAATATCTTCAAGGACTTTTATGAGAAACTCTATGCTAGGAACACGAACATAGACAGTGAAAAAATAAATAAATACCTCTCCAATTGCACACTCCCAACGCCTACGTCCACAGAAAGGGACTCCTTGAATGAACCAATCTCTGAATTGGAAGTTATTAGTGCGATCAAATCTCTCAAAAAGGGGAAAGCCCCTGGCCCTGACGGCTATACAGCACAATTTTATAAGACCTTCGCCCATAGTCTCACAACTCCTCTTTTAGAGGTTTTTCATGAAATTAGCAGCACAGGAGAAGTTAAGGGAACTATGGCTGAGGCTGTAATTGCGGTAATACCCAAGGAAGGCAAAGACCACAAACTCCCCAAAAACTACAGGCCTATTTCACTGATAAATTTAGATTGTAAGCTCCTGGCATCGATTCTAGCGAGACGTATTCAGAAGGTCCTGCCGTCCCTAATACATCCCTCACAAGCGGGTTTCCTGAAGAACAGGTTCTCGAGCGATAACACGAGAATCCTAGCTCATGTTATTGAAAAAGCGAAATTCTTATCCACACCCACCATTGCAATTACACTGGATGCTGAGAAAGCGTTTGACAAAGTAGACTGGAATTACTTAAATGCTGTACTACAGAAGTTCGACCTGGGTCCCCTATTCACTAAACTAGTCATGTCCCTCTATGCCTGTCCCTCTGCTAGAGTACGAGCTGGTGGCGCTTTTTCCTCCCCCTTTGGGCTAGAGCAGGGCACTAGGCAGGGCTGTCCACTGTCCCCGTCCTTATTCCTCCTGGCAATTGAGCCCTTTCTATACTATATAAGGGAAAATCCTGACATTGCTGGAATTCGGTTCGCCGACTGTACAATTAAACTCACGGCCTATGCAGATGACGTGTTGGTCATGAGTGAACAAGCCGATAAGGCTATCCCGGCGTTACTGTCCACAATAGATGACTTCTCAAGTGTATCTGGATACTCCTTGAACAAGGATAAAACGGAGGTGAAGTCATTAAATAACCTATGTGATAAAAACATCCTGGGCAACTCCGGGCTTACCTGGCAGCCGAAGAGTTTTAAATATTTGGGACTGGAATTTGAAAAGGATTTGATATCCACCTTAAAAATTAATGAAGAGCTGCTCTATAAAAAGATACAAAAACTATTGGACGGCTGGTCTCCAAAATTCCTCTCGTGGTGGGGTAGGGCGGAAACACTAAAAATGATGATCAGTCCCTTGGTAAACTACATGGCATGTATGCTCCCCATGACCTTCACGGAGGACTTTCTACATAAAGTTGAGAAATCGCTCACGGATTTCTTGTGGAAAGGGAAGAAACCGAGGATTGCCATGAAGAAACTGCAACTCCCGAAGTTTAAAGGGGGTTTAGGCTTACCGAATTTCAGAAATTACCAGACTGCCTTTCTCTGTAAACAGGGAACCTCCTGGTTTATCGAAAACCCTATTTATACGCCCTTATGGGTTGACATTGAGAAATCCATTATAGGCAAGGCCCCGCTCTCGGCTGTCCTAACAATGGACCTCTCACACCTTACGAACTCTAAATACATAATGCTCAACACCAAGAGAGCGCTTTTGCGGATAGATCGCGTCCACAACACTGGTCAACAAATCCACAATTCATCTTCTGCATCTTTATGGCGTAACCCGTCTGTTAAAATCGGCGGATCGCCCATCGTATGGGACCACTGGTCTGATAAAGGTATTAATGTGGTTGCTGATCTCCACGAAAATAATATGCCACTGCCATTCTCGACTCTGCAGGCTAGACACTCCCTGTTACCGATTGACTTCTACGCTTTCCTGAAGCTAAAGTCAGCCCTATCCACTAGAACATTCAAGCTAGTGACGCCTTGGCTAAAGTCTATGCTCCCCCACTTTCACTCCTCTGGACATTTTGTCTCAAAAATATATAAACTGCTTGCGCCAACGGCCAACAAATCGATGAGACGCAATGAGATCAAATGGGAATCAGAACCAAACAACACTGGCATAAGTATAGACTGGGTCAGGATACATGCATCAGCACTCACACACAAGGTATCGCCGATATTATCACAGACTAAGTATATGATTATTAACAGGACATACTGGACCCCACAGCGTCTATTTAAGGTTGGCCTGCGGGATACACCGAATTGCTGGAACTGCTCCTCCGGCATTGGTGGCCTTTCACACATGTTGTTTGATTGCCCCACGCTCCACACCTTTTGGGCAAAAATCTTTGACTACATTGAGCACACGTTTGACATACACCCTACAAGGGAATTCATCTACATTCTCCTAGGAGCCCTAGACCCATTATTAAAAGGGGACCATGACCGCCAGCTCCTGGATCTTTTGCTAACATTAGCATGCAAGGTGATCCTTTGCAATTGGAAATCAACGGGGGAGGTCTCCTTCAATGCCTGGAGGGAATGGCTGTCCTGCATTAGGGGCACTGACAATCCCGCTCTACACTCATCACCATGGCAGGTTACCAACAAAAATTTATGGTCTTCCTTAGATCAGACCTCCTTCACTTTCGACCCACCTTGAAATACTAACTGATGAGGTCTCAACTTAGTGAACTGTGGGGCACACGCTGCATGAATTGTACTGGTTATACCCTGTGCTCACTGGCCTTGACAACCTTAGACGCACAATGCAGGGGCGACAAAGTAAAAATGGTATTATATGGCTAGCTTTGGACGGAGGGCTCTACGGAACTATATACAACTGTGGGAATGCAATGTTGGTATTTTATAATGTTTATTCGCTCATCCATTCATCTAATCTCTCTTCCGGATCACTTATAGATCCGGACGGATGTTTAATTTTTTTTTTTTTTTTTTTTGTCTTCAATATACTTTATTTTCTTTACTATATGTATGTATTGTTTTATTTGTAACAATCCATGTTTGACTGCGGCACCTTTGTAATACGATTGTAATTCTACTGATGCCTTCTTGCCGTTATCATTTTGTTATTGCTTAATAAAAATGATTTGAACATAAAAAAGAAATGTACCGTTTTTTTATCAATCCTTCCCAACTCTCTAAAAGTAGTCTCTAAATTCTCATTAGTATAGACTTCACAAACAACCATGTTGTTTTTAATCCTGAGTTTTAACGCCTGATTTTGTGTTTCTTTAGCCCAAGGACTCAACATATAATAGCTATTAGTATCGATGACAAACAAGGGACTCTGACTCCTATATCTTTTAGACCTCATTGCTTTAGGTAGCATTTCCTTTATGCTGATTGTACACACTTGCATGATTTATTGTCTTTGTATAATATGTGTGTGATGTAAAGCACTCTGGGATTTCATTATGGCCAAAGGATGCTACATGATGAGAAGTGCATTTTCGCCTTAATGAAATCACAGGCAGTGATATCATACGACCTACGACTCTAAATTTTCCCAGTATATCATGTCACATGACCTTAACCCTGGTGACATTACAATAAGTGACATTACTGAAGTTCTATCATTGCTGCATTATTATATAACAATGCAACACATACATGTCTATTTTAGATACCACATATATTAAGGTGGTGACATGATCTTTGAAAGTTGTGGGGCATAATATCAGCCCTAAATAGTAGTGACCCAGTGAAACAAGTTAGCCAGACCTTTCCTAAGAGGGGCCTGCCCACGAGAACATTTTGAAAAAATTGTGGTCAAATAGTGCATTTTTTAAAAGACAACTTTCACACTACTTTGCTACAAAGCCATAGTCTCTGAAAGGACACTTTAAATATTCAAGTCCTCGAATGATGTGCCAAGCCAATGGAACCAGACACTCCACTAGAGTTGACACCATTTTAGTTAGTTAGATAGGCTTTATTCGATAAAAGATTTATCATAAAAGCATTTTACAGAATAAAGAATTGTAAGGCAAAATTTTAAAAGACAGTTAGAAATTCAGCACGAATAGTAAAATATCATGTAAGTAAAACAGATAAAAAAAATATCACATCATATCTTTAAAATAGTCATAAGTCCAAAGATCCAAAATTTCCATTACAGAAGAAAGGAAGGTTTCGAACCATATTGTTCCCCGACTTGCGGTAAATGCACTGGAACAAAACCAAAGTTCCTTGTCCTAGGCAGTTGTGATTCCCTTACAATTGTCTCGGTACTTTTGTCTGATTAACCAGGCACGCCCCAGGAATTTGGCTATACCACAAACAATTGTCAGAGAGGAGGTACCGGTTTTCAAGATACGCAGGGCCGCAATATGGCTCATAAAGCCCAGTGCCCTGCATGCTGGTTTGAGCCACTTTTCTCTGGCGTTTTTGTATGCCGGGCATGCCAGGAAAAGATGGGCAATAGACTCCTCAGGGTGGCCACAGCTAGGGCAGGGTTCCGGGACATGGTTAGGACTTTTCCATTGTGAAGTTAAGGTGTTAACTTGCAGGGTTCCAAATCTCATCTGGATATACAGGGATCTATCCCTAGGTAGGGTTCCAGACTGCAAGTGCTTTTATGCTCAAAGAATCCCTCTGTTAGTTTCCCTGGTTTTTGGGTAGATTGTTCACGTTTCGACACCCATTCCCAGTAAGTGCGTTTAAGCTCCTGCTTGGGGGGGGGGACGGGTCTGGGAAGCCCAAGCCTCACTTAGCCCGATAAGGCCAGTGAGGTGTCTGAGGTCCGCCAGCCATTTTATCCTGCGCCCTGAGTCAATGGCCAACAGTTCATCAAAGGCCGCGGCATAGTTGGACAGCTCTGCGGACCTCTTTAGGCGAACCCAGAAAAGCAAGGGACGGAGTCTGGCAATATCCTGTATGTTCCTTCTACCTGCGTCATAGAACAAGGGTTTCAGGGGGGTTGAGGCATGGAGCTAGGTAATGGATCTTAAAAATTTGTTCTCAGACTTGGCTAAATCTCCAAGTGTCTCCATTCCCCACAATTCTGCTCCATAAAGGGCTGGAGGTGGTGCTTTCCCCTCATAAATAGCGAGCGCCGGGACAACCGGCCTACTCACAGGGAGGTTCTGTTCCCTGATGATGGCCCCGGACACCCGTTTGTGATTTAAAAGCATCTTATCTAGGTGGGCTGCCCACTTCATACCTTTTGTAATTCTAATCCCTAAATAATCAAAGGAGTCAACCACATCTAGAGGGACCTTGTTTAGGGAGATGTTATTCCTAAAACGTTTGGAAGGATTGATGGTCATCAGTTTAGTTTTGTCAGTGTTGATGGTTAACCCCTGCTCCTTGCAAAATAAATCAAATCTGTTGAGCAGTTTCTGGAGGCCGGCGGGTGACTTTGAAATTAAAAGGGTATCGTCGGCAAATAGAAGGGTGGGTGTCTTCTCCCGTGCTAGTACGGGGGCATCTGCTGGTTCCTCGTTAAGGTTGCCCACCACCCCATTGATAAATAAAGAGAATAGGGTGGGGGCCAGCACGCACCCATGACGTACCCCTCTGTTTACCACGATCCTCTCCGTCAGCTCCCCTTGGGTTCCCCATCTAATCCTTGCATAGTTATCGCAGTGTAATCTTTTTAAAAAGTCAAGGATATAAGGTGGCATGCCCAGGTGCTCGATCACCTTCCAGAGTTTGTCACGAGGGACCAGGTCGAAAGCCGTCGTCAGATCTATGAAAGCCAGGTACAAACTCCCTTTCCCCAGGGTAACTGACTTCCAATAGATCATGAAGAACCTAAGGACCTTGTCCATTGTGCCCACCTTCTGCCTGAATCCTGCCTAGAAGTGTGAAAGGATGTTACCCTCGTCCATCCAGGTTCTGATTCTTGAGAGAAGGACCCTGCCAACCACCTTCTGTATCACGTCAATCAAGCTGATTGGCCGGTAGTTGGCGGGGTCCTCTCTATTCCCCTTTTTAAAAATTGAAACTACCTCGGCTCCTTTCCAGGAGTCTGGAACGGCAGCTCCTCTGGCTATCATGTTCATAACAAGAAGAATGAACTGAGCCCACGGTATGGGGTCGTGTAAAAGCAAATCCCCTGGAAGACCATCAGGGCCTGCTGCCTTCCCAGGGGCAATACTATTTATGGCTAGCTCGACCTCATGAAGATCAAATTTGTAAAGGGATTCCTGTTCTTCGCCAGCTTCAGGGGCAGGTTCTGTTGTTGGGAGCTCTAAACTAACTTCACCTCGGTAGAGGTTCGAAAAATGCTCATGCCACTGAAGACAGGTAATATGGTTTGGCATTGGGTCCTCTGATTTCCTGTCCCTGCGATTAATCAAACTCCAGAATAAAATGGAATCCTTCAATAACGATGCTTCCTTCAATTCCTGCCAATGAGCCTCCTCCCAGGTTCGTTTAGCCTCAATCAAAGCCCTAGCATATTCTTTCCTTGCAATCTTGACTGCGATTGGGTCCTTTGCCCTTATACTGGACCCTATCTCTGCCCGTTTTTCCCTGCATTTTTTGGAATACCAAGGATTACTAGGTTTTTTAAAATCTTGTTTCTTTACTGGATTCCCTTCCAAAATAAAAAAAGAACTAAGCCTATCTATCGCGACTTGATAAAAGTTCTTAAAATTGGATATAATCTGCTCCTCCCCGGCACCATAAAGTGTTATCAATTCGATGCTCTTGGCAACTACTTCCTGCCTAATGCATGATAATTTCTCCTCTTGTTGGGAGATTTTATGCCATTTCAAGCGTCGCTTGCAATTGGAAGGGATTACCTCTCTGCTTGCCATTAGTGGGCGATTATGTGCCAGACTGCTGCCAAATGTTGTTTAACTGCATGCAGAGTGGATTGTCGTCGCTGTCCAAAGAGGCTACAACTTCCATGTCGATTAGGTTGCGCCATAGGCGAACATCCAGGAATATGTAATCTATTCTAGAGGGGGAGCATATCCGGTTGAAAGTGTATGCACCATGTTGGTCGGAACGGGTCCTCCCATTCACGGCCCTTAGGTCATACTCCAACCCCAGGGCATTTATTTGGATAGCTCGCTGGGACCATTTTTTAATTGGGTCTATGGTGAGGGAATATCTCATTTAGCATCCTCTTCAGCAATTCCCTCTTGACCATCAAAGCCAAGTGGTTCAAAGGTCACTTTAAAATCCCCAGCTACTATCACATTGGAGTGAGACGGTGCTCTTGCCATCATACTCTCGAATGTCGAAATAACTGGGGACATCCGAGCCCCCTGGGAACCTCTGGCATAGATGTTAAAGAGCTCGAGTTGCGGGCCATTGGGTATATTTTTAATTGTCAAATGCAAAATATCATTAGACTGGCCAGGATGTGCAGTAATTGCCCAGTTGAGGTTTATACTAATCCAAATTATTAACCCCCCAGATGGTCGCCCTCTGCCCGAACTAGTTGCAGGAATGTAGACTGTTGTATAGCCCACTTTGTGTAAGGGGATTAGGCTCCAGGTTTCTTGGAAAAGGCATACCTCGTGGTTACCCACGAAGCTTTGCCATTCTGGAAGTTTAAGTTTCCTTTCTAACCGTGCTACATTCCATGATAATATGTTCAGGGATACCGAGTTGAGATTGTTATTAGTTATTATTTCACTAGGGATGGAGTATGTTCTGCCCGATGTATGGAAGGCATTATCCAAGATCGGACAGTGTGCCAGTGATGTACCAGGGTTTGCAATGTCCCCAGGGGAGTCTAGATCCATCAAATTTGATGGAGATAAAATAATAGGATTGGGTCAGAATCGTTATGGGCTAGTCAGTCAGTCAACCTTGTTCAACCCTGAACTGTCTCCCCTTGACCCGGGTTCAACTCTACCCACAGAACCAGTTTCCAGCCAGAGGGGTTTGTGTCTCAATTGGATTATTGAATGGTCAGGGGCTGTGGTGCGGAACTCCAGCGCTAAAAGATTTTTAGCGAGGAAGGGATCATTAAGCCGTAGCTCAATATAGTCTAAGGCTGAATTCCACTGGCTAATTCTCCTGATACCCTGTATATCTTTGCGTATTATAGACCTACAACCTCTGATGTGGCGTAGCCAGTGTATCGTTTTGTTACGTAAAGAGTCAGTGGATTCATTGCTCTGGCCATCTTTGAGTTTTGGCACCTTTACCATGTAGACTATTGTCGTAGGGTCCATAGTTGAGTCCCCAAGGGGATTGAAGTTTGGATCACCAGCGGGCATCTGGTTACGGAGAATGTTACGTCCCCCCCGTGCGCAGGATGCTGTAGATGGATGGCTTCTGGGTATTTTCCTAGCCCCGGAGGGAGTCGCTACTAGAGGTGCTGTTCTTCTTAACTCTTTTACCCTCTGCGCAATGGTTTTACCAGTGCATTGTGATTTACATGGTGGATTGTTTGCAAGAGCATCCTTATGCAGAGAGGATGCAGGAGGTGTGGGGGTAATTGGTAGGCTGGGGCGGGTTCGGTAGTGTGAGCCTGGAATGGAGGGTTGCTACCATTTTCTTTAGCTGTTCCACCTCGTTTTCCAGGGTTTCTACTTTCTGCTGTAGCCCTAAGGTGATTTCATTGCAGCCACATCTTTCTGCCATAGGGTTAACTCTCGAATCGTGGCAGCTCAACGCCCCCTGCATAGTTTGACCTTCGATCATTTGCTCAAGGATCGCAAATCTGTTGGAACAAGGAATAATGTGAGCAAGATCCGCAGCTTGGTTAACGTCCTCGACCCTGGCAATGTTCTGTATTGGCGAGGGAGGGGATTCGGTATGCACTATAACGTCGCTAGTGGCAGAATGTGTGCTAGAATTAGTTGGTGGCTGTGATTGTTTCCTGAACATTGAGGGGATATTTGGTTGGTGATTACTTAGTGCATCATCTTTATGTTGTGTTGCACCCACTTCTAGACCTACTACACCGGAACTTAGGATCTCCTCACATTCAGAAACCAACCCATCAATTCTGTCCATTACGCAGTTACTTGCCCCGTGGATGCCATTTTTCACCTTTTTCCCTTTTTTGTTTGACACCAGCCCCCCGCCCCCTTCCATTGTTTTCCTTTTCCCCATCCCGACGATGCAGGCAGTCGTTCAGTT
Organism: Lissotriton vulgaris; assembly: GCF_964263255.1. NCBI lineage: Eukaryota > Metazoa > Chordata > Amphibia > Caudata > Salamandridae > Lissotriton > Lissotriton vulgaris. Next base: position 1,733,247,808 of record NC_141693.1, read on the forward strand.
GGCCACGTGAAAGAGTCAAACAAACAGTCACAATTTCCAGGGGGAGAGTCAAAGTCAGGAAGTCAAAGAGGCCATAGGGACCGGAACAGTACCTTGTCTGGAAAACTTAGTCTCAAGGGGATGGCCCAGCCACGTTCAGCCCCGGACGGCCACAGACGACCCGCCCTCTGCCCGGGCTCAGCCCGGCGATGCCCGCGCGTGTCCCGCGATGCGGGAGGGAGGGCTGCCTGAAGTATGCCCCCGGGCGGAAGCCCCAGCGATCAGACGGCATCCCATCGGAGCAAGGGACGCTGGGAAATGTAGTTTTGTTTGCCCGGCCCCTCTCGGCGGCCGCAGGTGATCAGCGGCGGCGGGGGCAGGCAAACAGTGCAGGCAGGAGGGTTGTGGTGCAGCAAGCAGCGTCGGACAGCGTCTGTCCCCAGAGCCGGTAGGATTGTCTCCCCGCTCCACCGAAGGAAGGGCTGCCTGAAGAATGCACCCGGGCGGAAGCCCCAGCGATCAGACGGCGTCCCCGCGGAGCAAGGGACGCTGGGAAATGTAGTTTTTGTTGGCCCGGCCCCTCTCCGCGGCCGCAGGTGATCAGCGGCGGCGGGGGCAGGCAAGCAGTGCAGGCAGGAGGGTTATGGTGCAGCAAACAGCGTCGGACAGCGTCTGTCCCCAGAGCCGGTAGGATTGTCTCCCCCATTTTTCAAAATGCACTATGGGTGCCCCAATATATCAAAAAAATATCTCCATTGTGCCAATCCAGCATTTTGTCATGGGCCTATTGTGCCACAAATTACAAATAATATATCAGAGCCAGAATGTTTTGCTATTAATGCCATCCATATACCATGAGTGACACTTACGTCAACAATTATCTCAGTATGTCAAGGCCAGCATTTTGTAATGGTTGCCCCTTTCATGCACCACAGATGCCCTCACTCATGACAATAATTACCTCCAATTTGATAGTGCCAACAATTTGACACAGAAACTCCAATGCAAGTATTTCCTCAAGTATGCCAGCTACAGCATCTTCCCACAGGTGCCCTATATGCCACCAGTTACCTCTCATATGCCAGTACGGGTATTTTATTATGTCAAGAACTACCTTAAGAACAAATTACCTCTACCATGTCAATACCAGCATTATATTGTTATGCTAACAGCTACCTCCAGTATGTCACTACTTAACACAGCTTCCTGTAATGGTAAGAATTACCTCCATTATGGCAGTGCCAACATTTTGCCATGTGTGCCTCCTCAACAATTACCTTCAGTATACTATGGCACACAGCAGATTCAGAAGCATATTGTCACAATCTCACTCATGCTCACTTACGTCCACTTATTCTCACTCGCCCTCACTTATACATTGTCACCACATTGTACTCATTGTTCATTGTCACTCACTATCTTGCACTCACTCTTACTTCCTAACTCCCATTCACTTTCACTTTTCAATCACTGTGACTCACACATTCTCACTAATTCAGTCACTCAAATTCACTTTCTCTGAGTCATACTTTCACTCACCCATTCTAAATCTTTTTTACTCACATTGATTCTCACACTCTAGCACTCCCTTGCTCATTCATTCTCTCACTTACAGTCACTCTTACTCAGTCGTACTCGGTCTGCCTCAGTCATACTCACTGACACTCAAACTCACACATTGTGATTGACTCTCACTCTCATTGACTCACATTAATATTTAGACACACAGATACACACACATACACTCTCTCACACAAATACACTCACCCACATGCAGTTACACAACATACATATGAAAACATTTGTATCTACCTTAGCTGCCGGTAAAGTCCCATTCCAGCTAATTGTACTCCATTTTTTATCACGCACAATGAATAACATAATGCTATTCACTATTAGTGTATTAGTATTGCACCAGCTAATGCCATAAGGACAAGCAGCTCCTGTGTTTCTGTCACTGATTTTGACATCTCTTAGGCCAGGGATCACAAAGAACAAGCCAGAGCCAGGTGTCACAGCTGCGACCCCTGGTGACCCCTAAATGATGTCCATGTCCTAGATAGATAGATGGATGGATGAATGATAGATAGATAAATAGATAAGAAGCTGGAGTAGAAGAAGGAGACAATGGTGTCTACAGACTTGCAGTGGGTTGGGCTATGGCTCGTGCCTTGTAAATGATTTCATGTGCAGTTACACTTTGCATGAACATGAATGGCCCACCCCACCCTGAACCAAAGGAGACACCAAGGCTAGGCACTGAAGGCAGGCCCCGGTGAACCATCCAGTTTATTGTCTGCAAGAATATGCTGCCTATGTTTAGACAGCAATACAACTTATGGAATCTTGCCATAAATTATATAATTTGGTGAGGTACTGTGAGATACCTTCCCTCCTGAGGACAAACACCTTAACCCCAGCTGAGGACACCTCACACCCACACTGAGTATAAACGACAGTGCAATGTAGTCACCTGGCAATATGTGTTACATACTTAAAAGGGATACACTGAATGAACAAATCAATCACCAAACCTATTTCAATATTGCAAATCAGATAGACTCATAGCACTTTTTCTTGGCTAGGCAAACCAAAGCCAGGCGATTCACTTACATTGGATTGGTTTCACCCCTCTGACACGTGTGCACTCCTATGGAACTTATTGTTTTTATTTGGTGGCTCATGGTTAGATAAGCCAGTGGTGGGCCCCTATAACAGATGTGGTATATTGCATGTGAACAATTTTACAACCCCTAATCTGTATATATATATATATATGTACTGTTCATAATTCCACTTATGTTTATGTCCTTAGTTAAGTATGGGTGGAGAATAGAGCAGCAAATATATAATTACTTTATATACAGTGGTAGGTTGATATAATGGATGCAACTTTATTGCAGGTTGATATAAACATTATAGTATCTTCAGTAGGCCACGGAAAGTAAATCTTCCTGTATCTTATCCCTCTTGCATACAAATAAAGAGTGACATTCCAGGCATACTTTCTGTAGTGCTCCACATTGACTAGCTTCGAGGGAGACAACTTTGATAGTAATTTGTTTTTTTATTTAACAGTTAATATCTGACTTTTTCAAACGCAGCACAGGTGTTCGTACTATCCAAAGTAATGGTAGACTTCAGAAGTATGTGAAGTAGTTGATTTTGGTAGGGCGAAAACTCATGAGTCTCAGAAGCAGTGTAACTCACTGAGCCATCTGTCTGGCTATTTAACACATCTCAGGACATTATCTAATTAACAAAATTGACTCCGGGCCGTCACCACTCGCTTGATGCAGATGTATGTGGCTTTTTACTCAAAGGATAGTGTAAAAACATAAGCTTGGATTTAGCGTTGGCCCCGAATGCAGATTGCATGAACCTTGGAGGGCAATACATTTTTACTATCCGAAAACGTGAAAAGTGAAAATATAAACCCAACAGTATGCTGTCAATTAGTCTTCAACACAAGGCAATGGGAAAAACATTTTTAGCCTAATGGGGGAATAAACAGGAAAATCCATTGACCTTAACTTTCAGCAAGAAACATTCGCCAGCATTTTCTCCTGACCCCTGGCCACGTGCTACACTCTGAAATGAGGTTAAAGCATTGAAAAAAACTAAGGCGCACGTACTTCACATAAAATAACTATAGTCACCACCAACGCTTCAGCCACGATACTCTGAGACATAGGAATGTGAAATTAAAGTAGACGGGAAGAATTTCTTGAAGTAAAATACTCTGGCTTCAAAAAGACCAAGGAAGTAATTGAATTCTATAACGTTCTCTTCTCACCTACCATTGATGGCCACAGTAAGACCCTTTCTAGGAATGTAGCTTCATAGAAACAACAGCTATTTCTTCCTTTAAACATGGCACGCGGAATCACTTCAATTTAGTACATAAATCGAAGCGATACCGCATGGCATGTTTAAAGAAAAAAATATCCTTTTTGCATACCAGGCTGTTTGGTGCACGCGGGCTGCCCAGAGGCATCCACCCTGCAGTTGTCAAAATGCAAAAAGGGTATTATTTATTTCTTTAAACGTGACACGTGTAATCGCACCACCTAATGTTCTAAATTGAACAAATTCCACGATCCATGTTTAAAGAAAGAAATACCCTGGGCCTCTTGAGAATTTTGACAACCACCCCAGCCCCGGGTCACAGCTGTGGGGCCCAGAAGTAAAGGAAAGGGGAACAGCCATTGCGGGAAGGGCACGAGTCAGGAGAAGAGCTTGTGCGAGGGGGAGGGGTGAGAGAGGGCCGTGCCCGCACCACCATGAAGAAAATATAGCAAAAGCTGATGATAATATGGCATAATACACACTAAATATGGTATGGTACTCACAGAAACAACATGCTCAGGTGCGCGGCGTGTGAATGACCTCACGCATAGCTGCCAAGGTTTCAGATTGCCATGTGTGACATTTGAAAAATTTGAGTGAAATTATGAGTGACAGTTCAATGACTATGAGTGACACTTTCTCGCGAGCAAAAATCATGCATTTAAGGCGAGGGAAACTTATAAATATCAGAAATTACAGCCAACTGAGCAACAAGAAACTCCAAGAACTTCTTGAAACTGTTGCAGAGCACCAGCAATGGAAGGAGACTAATCCTATTGCTCCCTCCTGTAACCGTTGTAGATGATCATGAGGAGCAGGCTGAACCGAAAGCAACAGGGCTGGCCACCTGTTGTTGTGCTGGTAGGGGCTGGTGACATCACTGGGGCTCAGCTCTGCCTCTCCTCAGCTTGCCTTGTGATGATCACGAGGCAGCCGGTCCATTGCTTAGCAAAAAGATGGGGAACCCCGGCCTGGGCCTCAATTCACTCTGAGTCTCATGTTGTGGCAGGTCTCTCGGACCGTCCAGGCCCCAACTCAACAGGATGTGTGAGCAGAGAGGCGCCACACTGAAGTCAACAACACAGGTCTCTGGCTGTGTGACTCAGTGTGTTTCGGGCAGGCCACTTCACAAATCAGAAAAAAAGACACTGTGAAGAACACTGAGAGAGTAAATGTCCATGCACTGACCCGACTTCGGACTTGATAAAACCCACTATCACAGCTCTAGATGACACTCAGAGCAGCTGCTGTGATATCACGTGCTGCAGAGGTATTAGGTCAGATTAAACCTGGGGCAGCAGGCTCTCTGACTCCGGAAGGATGATCAGACAGAGCAGCCCTGCAGATCGATGCTTTTTATTATGTGAAATTATTGTTTCACTGCATCATGTCAGTAAAGGTCACGGTGGTGCTACGGCCAGGCAAGTAGAATACCTGACGCAGTGCTCTTCGCAGAAGGTCCAAGGGGATGGGCTGAAATAATGCTGAAGGCTCAGTGCTTACCTCTCTGCGTAGGTGCTGCTGTGTGACAGTGAGTGTCTCACCTTCTGGCTGGCCTACCGGTACTCAATTTCTTTGAAAACTACTGTTCCTACTACATGCGCAGCCTAGGCTTTCTGCCTTTTAAAAAAAAAAAAAATGCATGTCACGGGAGGTAAGCGGCTACATAGAAGTTAACACAGCTCTGAGCTTTTGCTGCTGAGTGTCACTTTTCTCTTAACATGGTTGCTACCTCCTACATTTTGTTTGCTGTCACACTTGCACCAGACAGTGCCACCATGTCCTACGACGTAACGTTACGTTTGTTCTTGTGTTTGAGTGTCTGCCATTTATTACACTATTATAGGCTCTAGTCTACTTGTTACTAACTTAGACCGTCACCCTCACCCGCCAGCTCTTCACAGACAACCTCAAATCCACCATTTGGCAGCTAGGCACAGACACCCCCAAGGCAAGCAACCAACAGGAAAGTCTCTAATAGACGGTATACGCTCGAGACAGCTCTGCGCAGACACCCCCAAACAGCACGAGCCATCACCTGCCTCGCGCGAAACTGCTTTTCTGTGCCATCCATACCCCCGCTCCCGCCGACCCTTTGTCAAGGCTTGTTATCCTCCACAAATATCCCGTCTCTTCCGCACATCATTGAGCTGCCTTCTATTCTCTGCTATTCTACGACCCCTCACTTTGTCTGCCCTTCTTCCTTTTATGTGCCCTGTAAACACCCTGTCTGTTTTACAGGCCTTCTGCTTCTCTGGGGCGTAAATGCCAAAATTGCAACGAGTGCCTTAGCACCAGGCCTGGATGCGTCATAATCATGCTTGTATTTTCCTACCAGAACAGGGGGTGGAGGTGTCCATTTATTTGCGTGCATTAGGGCCGGCGGTATCCTTGTCACGTCACTGCCCTTCACATCGGCCTCCCTCCCTGCACTCATTCTCTTTCCAGAGAGTCCTCCCTCTCACTATCACTCCTTATCACCCTGTATTAAGGCATGCTTCTCCTCCTACCCCCTCCAATCCCTCCCTGTACCGAATCCTGAAACCACACGCTTTTATAACTTACTTGCATGCGTCGCATCATCATGCCACTTTCCTGTAATGCAGCGTTTGTGCTATCTCGTTTGCTCACGATTGTCACTTATGCCTCATGTAACACGTTGGCTTAAGCTTTTTGTGTAATTAATTTGCCTCATGACTAGTTTCTCCTCAGTACTACAGAGTTGTTGTCCGCGTGACGCAGCGCTGCAAAGTGCATAACATAAAAAATAAATAAAACAGTGACAGTCAGTGACTGACACACTTACTAAGTGACTTACTTGCTCAGCTGCTGCGGTGCCCACCCAGCCACGATGTGGTTCAACACTGGCCACTCTGACAAGTCTGCCTGCCAGCTGTGCCTGCTGCTTCATCCCGACGGACACTGTCACTCCTCGGCCGCCGCCGGGCCGTGGCCCCTGTCACCCCCGAGCCCGGGCCACGCTCCGCAGTCCTCTGACCTCGGCCCTGGGTGCAGCTTGGCCAGAGCAGCAGTGAGTCTGTCGCCGCCACCGGGGCGCTCTGCTGACCTTAGGAGCTCAGTTGCCAGAGGTGGGCCTGGGGCAAGGTGCGAGCTGCAGTGTCAAGCGCTGCGGGGCGCCGGGCAAGGCCATGATGGCGCTCAGAGAGACATGAGCGTCTCGTGCCGCGCAGCCTGCACTCGCGCTAATCGGACATCCAGATTAATCCCGGCCCCCTGGTGCGGTGATTGACAGCTGAGAGGGCAGCCCGGCCCCCCTGCAGCAGACTAGGACAGAGTCCGAGTAGCCACGCCGGCGGCACCTGCACCATTTGCGCATGATGTTTACAGTTTCCGGACAACAGGAACTTAGTCGGACAGCACAGGCAGCTGCTGGCAGAGAGACTAGATACATTGTAGCGCGCCGCTGAGCGCGCAGTGCAGCAAAGTCTCTCAGTTAACTGTTTAGGCACTCGGGCGGCTGGCAGCACCTCTCTCAGAACACTGAGAGCCCGGGCACAGGAGCGCCGCTGGCGAGCCTGGCACAAGTCGAAATGCGTGACAATGCATTTCAGTGCGGTGATGCGGCTCACCGCACTGAAATGCGTGAGCGTCACACCTGTTGCGTGACGCTTGGCAGGACTGCTCACGTGCAGTTTACACTGCGCATGACCATGACACAACCCTCACTGCCCCGCCTTGAAGAAAAGGAAACACCCAGGCGCCGAGGCAACAGAGACCCTGCTTTCAGTTCGTTCTCGGTTTTCTGCAGCTAGATGTCGACTCTGCTCTCTCTTCCTCTCTCTATCTCACTGTTTCTCTCTTTCTTCCTCTCTCTCACACTCTTTCTCTTCCTTGTATCTCACTCTTTCTATTTCTCTCTCACTCTTTCTCTGTCTTCCTCTCTCTCACTCTTTCTCTCTCTCTCTCTTCCTCACTCTTTCTCTCTTTCTCTTCTTCTCTCTCACTCTTTCTCTCTGTCTTCTTCTCTCTCACACTGTTTCACTCTTCCTTGTATCTCACTCTTTCTCTCTTTCTGTCTTCCTCTCTCTCTCTTTCTCTGTCTTCCTCTCTCTCACTCTCTCTCTCGCTCACTCTTTCTCTCGCTTTCTCTCTCTCTTCCTCTCTCTCACACTGTTCTCTACTTCTCTCTTCCTTGTATCTCACTCTTTCTCTCTCTCTCTCTCACTCCTTTCTTTCTCTCTCTTCCTCTCTCACTCTTTCTCTCTCTCTTGCTCTCTCTCACACTGTTTCTCGCTTTCTCTCTTCCTTGTATCTCACTCTTTCTCTTTCTCACTTTTCCCTGTCTTCCTCTCTCTCTCTTCCTCTCTCTCACACTTTCTCTCTTTCTCTCTCTCCTTTGCTGGACCCATGAAGCATCATCTTATATTTCTTTTTGTCTTGTAGGCTGTGATTCACAAATGGTCCAGCAATGACACGCCAAGGCTGTACATAGTTTTATTTGTTGTTGTTTTGTTTTAATAAAATGTTTTGTATGTAAATCCATACATGATTAAGTTTCTTATTTGTCCAACCTCACAAGCATCTTCTTATTAATAATTGTACGACATAAGCCAATTGTTTACGTTCCAGATCCCCTAACATTGTGGGGGGAGGGGGTGAGGGGGGATGGCGGACAAGGAGCTGCGGCTGGGGGATGTCGGAGCAGTGTTGGGTGTCCGACCTGCATGATCGTTGCCTCCATTGCATCTGTTCTCAGAGACTTGCGAGCCGGCAGGCTGGCTTGTAGATTAAGAGCTGCGAGCAGACTGGCAGGCTCATTGAGGAAGAGCCGAGGGCCGTCAGTTCACAGAGGGAGAGCTGTGGACCAGCTCACAGAGGAACACCTGCAGGCCGACTGGTATAGGGAAAGGTGTGGGCTGTGGGCTTCCAAAGGGATAGCTGCGGAACAGTGATATGGGGAGAGAGAGCGTGAAGGTGGTATCTCGCAGAGAGAGACCCGCTGTATATTTCCAGTCTTGGCTTCATAGATACAACTGCAGGCCTGAGAAGTCGCACCCGAAGAGCTGCGAGCCGACCAGTGGTTCGCAGATGGAGACTTGCAGGCCCAAGAAGGTTGTTGGGGGTATGCTGGTTATGTGGGAAGAGGGTGCGGTAACTGCTGATGTGGGGAGAGGAAGCGATAAAGGGGTATCTCGCACAGACAGACCTCCGGAATATTTTCAGAGATGCCTCGGACAGATGCCAGCGGACGGACTGAATCACAAAATGGCTTTTCAATGCTCATATAGTGTGACTTATCAACAGTTCGCACCCAGGCTTGCAGAGAGACAGCTGCGGCCCGTGTGCTCGACTCACAGAGGGAGAACTATGGGCTGTCTGCTCCCAAAGGAACAGCAGTGTAGTAGCTCGCAGAGGTAGAGGCACAGCAGCGTACTTGCTCGCAAAGGTAGAGAGCTGCGAGCCGACGGACTGGCTTATAAAGGCATAGCTGCGAAGTGGTGATGTTGGGCAGAGGGAGCGTGAAAGGGTTTTCTCGCACAGGCAGAGCTCCGGTATATAAAATTGCCCCCCGGACCTTTCTTTTATATTTTCACTCAATGCAAAGCACAAGATGGCTGCTAACACTTCCTGGTTTGAAGTGTTAGCAGCCAATCAGAGGACACTTCCTGGTTTGAAGTGTTAGCAGCCAATCAGAGACAAGCTCGTGCTCTGGAGTTAGGCTCCGCCCAGATATATATATCATTGTTTCCTTTAATATCTCGAAAAGTACTGAGCGGATTTACACCATTTCAACAAAAGCACACTTTCTGGACCAAGACCTTTCTCCATGCCACATTTGGCGTAATTCCGTTCAGCAGTTTGACCTGAAGCCTTGTCTAAAGTTTGCTATAAAAAATGCATTGAGAAAACACGTTTTGGGACCCCCCTTTTTTCTCAGCCCCCCCTTGACCAATCACCCCCAAACTTTCAAGATAGGAGCTGATCAAAAAAGAGAAACTTTCTGGAAAATTTCATACAATGCCAAAGTTATAAGCAGATGGAGGGCTCAAAGAGGAGGGCCGCGCAACCCCCCTCCCAACATGAGTGAAGCCCCGGGGCTGCAGCCCCAGCAAGCCCTCGCTGTTATTTTTTAAGAAATGCCACCTGAACTTAGCCCACCCAGGGGCCTCATTAAAATAAAACATGGGAACCCGTGACCACAGCACGAATTGCGCCAAATTTATTATTTTTAAATGCTTATTTTGGCATTGGGGGTCCTTCCAGGACCGCCTGAGCAGGCCTAGAGGGTCATGGTGTTTCTACCCTGCCCCCTTCTCTTGTTTTATACTTTTGTTTCTCTGTTTTCTGGTGACTCGCTTCTACTGAGTCACAAGATGGCTGCCAACACTTCCTGGTTTGGAGTGTTGGCAGCCAATCACAGTGAAGCTCTTGCTCAGGACTTAGGCTCCGTCCAGATATCAAAACTTTTATTTTTCTAATTTCTCAGTAACTACTAAACGGATTTACACCATTTAAAAAAAGGTTGCTTTCTGATCCAACCACTACCTTTTTGCCAATTGTGGGGTAATTCCGTTCAGTAGTTTCAGCTGTAGCATTGCACAAAGTTTCCTATGGGAAATTGCTTTGTCTTTTTTTGACTTTCTCAAAAACTACTGAAAGGATTTACACCATTTAAATAAAAATGTTGCTTTCTGTACCAAGCTCTACCTTTTTGCCAAATTTGGGGTAATTCCTTCAGCAGTTCGGGCTGTGGCTCATTGAAAAATTTGCTATGGAAATTAACATGGGGAAAACGCGTTTTGGGACACCCCTTTTTTCTCAGCCCCCGCTTGATGAATCACCCCCAAACATTCAGGATAGGTGCTGACCTGGATAGAATTTTTTGGGGGGGGGGATAATTTCGCGAAGATTCGTCAAACGACGCTAAAGTTATTTGCAAATCAAAAAATGCTTTTCCTATGGAAACTAGGTTGGAACTATAACTACCTACTGATGACCGCCAGTAGGTAATACATGTATATATGTATATATGTGAATGATTATTTGCATAACTGACTAGGTGTTTGAGTAACTTTGTGGATGAGTGTCAGCATGTAAGTGTCTGAATAGGTGTATGAGTGGATATGATAGTGTTGTTTTGATGAGTGTCTGTATGTATGAGTGATTCTATGGGTGATGTCATCAGTGATGTCATTTGAGATTGTCATAAGTTATGTCATCAGTGATGTCACTGACCAAGTCATGAATGATGTAATATGTGACATCATCAGCAGTGGATTGCGGGCGCGCAAGTTATAGTGAGTCAAACTAACTATAACATGGGAATTTCAATGGTTTTGTATGAGTAAAATGTCCAGCTAACTATAACTGGTGTGAAACCTATGGTTTTTTCAGTGAATTTCCAAGGTTTTTTAAAAGCTAATTCCTAACTATAACAATTGTGAAACCTATGTTTTTTTTAGTGAATTTCAAAGGTTTTTTAAAAGCTAATTCCTAACTATAACGATTGTGAAACCTATGGTTTTTTCACTGAATTTCAAAGGTTTTTAAAAAGCTAATTCCTTTGTATATCAAGTTTGTAACCTACGATTTTTACTTTTTTTATTTGCTGTTTTGTGTAAGTATTAATTATTAATTTTTGTATAATAATATTTTTCCAATTATTTATTTTTTTAATCATTTTTTCCTGGGGCACTCAGGATGCGCGCACCGGTAAGCTCTCCGGAGAGCGCACCCAGAGCGCTATTTCTGCGTTTGTGTAAAAAAATATGTATGAAAAGTAAATAATAATGCAAGACATTTAGTACCATACTTATAAAAGTAGTATATTTGATTTCCGAAATGAAAATGATTTTGCATTTCCGTGAAACTATCGAAACGTCACTTGGGCGCTGCGTAAGCGCCCCCGGAAGCGCCTACGTATGTGCCGCGTATGCGCCCCCGGAAGCGCCTACGTTCGCGCCGCGTAAGCGCCCTCCGAAGCGCTTCGGTGCGCGCAGCGTAAACGCGTCAAGTCATGTGACCTTAAAATAACTCTTTTCATTGGTTGCTAACAGTTTTTTTTTGCAAAGAATGAAATCCCCACCCATTTCCTTCACTTCTTCTTTCACTTTTGTGACTGCAAGACCTGCCTTTTTGCTCTCGGTTCTTTGTTGGATATCTTGGATTATCATGGCTGCCAGACCATCCAGCAGTGAAGATGACACCAATGAATTCCTTGATGAAGAGGTTCCTCAGCCGAAAGTTAAAGAACACTTAATTTGGAAGTTTTTTTCAATTCCTGATCACCAGAAGAAGGTAAATGCTCCAAAAGTGGAGTGCAGGATCTGTCACACAGTCCTGTCATGGGGTGACCCCACTAAAAAATATTCTTTTGGGAACTCCACAATGATTCGCCATGTGGAGAGCAAGCACCCCCAGAATTTTGCCCGGGAAAGTGTCAGGGCTCTGGCACGAGAGGTTCCCAGTGATGGGGCCTCTACATCAACTGGAGGACCTACAACATCGGTGAGGGGGCGAACGCAAGAGCTGGTTCCGAATATTCAGCCTGCTTTTAACAAAGGCGTCCTTAAATGCAGAGACTGTGATCAGCTACTTTGCTATGGGGAACAAAGTGTTCTGCTCATGGTTCGAGAATTGGAGAACCATCGCTGCCGTTCCCAGCCCTAAATTTGTTTTTTTTTTGCTCCCGTTGAGCAGTTTCTATTCCCTGTTTTTGTTTTTGTTCTAAAAAAAGAAAAAAGAAAAAAGAAAAAAAAAGTTCTTTTCAGAACTACCTCCAATTCTCATCAAAGAGCTATGTTCTTAAAAAATGAAAAAGAGTAAGTGAAGTGCATTGATAAAGGAGAGGAAAATGAGTAAGAAAGAACAGAAAGTAGGGGGACTGAAAGAAGGTGAGTGTGGGGAAGGAAAGTGAGGAGAAGGAGAGTGAACATGGGGAATGTGGATATTCAAAGAAAATGTAGAAAAGGAACGGGGGTGTGGAAGGGTAAGAAAAGATGTATTGCTGGAGTTGCATCATTTTTGTGACACACTCTAGCAATGCATCACTTTTGCGCTTACAGATGCGTCTGAAATACTGACGTATCTGTAAGTACTTGCAACATAATGCATCATAAATTAAATATGACGCATGAGTAGAAGACTGAAGGCCTCATTTATGAGGCCATGCGTCACTTTTACGCCACAGGTGCGTCACTTTTTATGACGCACCAGTGCTGTAAAAAATGCACCTTATTCAGTCATATTTACAAAGTGACGCATCTAGGTAGATGAGTCACTTTGTAAACCCCTGCGCCACATTATACCTACGTCAGGTGTAATATATGCAAAAGGGGTGTATTGACGCAAGAAAGGGTCGTAGAGGTGACGCAGTGAAATCTATGAGATTTCAGTGCGTCACTTTTAGGACGCCGTTGTGTCAAAATCTTGGGCCTGCCTCACAGCAGGCGTAAGACTGGTGCAGGCCCTTTCACATAGGACTTGCCCCATGTGAAAGGATGCATTGCTGGAGTTACATCATTTTTATGACACACTCCAGCAATGCATCACTTTTGCGCTTACAGATACGTCTGAAATACTGACGTATCTGTAAGTACTTGCGACATAATGCGTCATATATTTAATATGACGCATGAGTAGAAGACTGAAGGCCTCATTTATGAGGCCATGCGTCACTTTTACGCCACCAGCACGTCACTTTTCGTGATGCACCAGTGCTGTAAAAAATGCACCTTCTTGAGTCATATTTACAAAGTGACGCATTTAGGTAGATGCGTCACTTTGTAAAACCCTACGCCACATTATACCTACGTCAGGTGTAATGTATGCAAAAGGGGTGTATTGACGCAAGAAAGGGTCGTAGATGTGACCAGTGAAATCTATGAGATTTCACTGCGTCACTTTTAGGACGCCGTTGTGTCAAAATCTTGCGCCTGTATCACAACAGGCGTAAGACTGATGCAGGCCCTTTCACATGGACCTGGCCCCATGTGAAAGGATGCATTGCTGGAGTTGTGTCACTTTTGTGACACATTCCAGCAATGCATCACTTTTGCGCTTACAGATACGACAGAAATACTGACGTATCTGTAAGTACTTGCGACATAATGCGTCATTGTTAGACCTGTCTGCTCCTGTGAGTTTCCTTACACTTATTATTTATTTTGTCCACTTTAGCCTCCTAGTGTTATGTTTTTTTTATGTCCACCAGAACTTTTCTAGTGTTGGCAGAGGGGGGGATGTAGTAGTATTGTCCAGTGTGGAGGGAGGCGACTACAGGAGGAGAGCTTTGCACTAATAGGGGCAAGATCGACCTGTGGGCCGGTTGTCATCCTATTTGGATGTGACCACCCTGGAGCTGACCAAACCCCACTGAGACTGAAAAACACTTGTGGTCCAGAAGATCTCATTAAAATTCCCAAGGCACAGGAGACGAAGCGGTGTGGGTAAAGTGAACTGCGGGGCCTCAGACATCTAGAGGACCACCCCGCCATCTATGGACTCAGACACCCTGTGCTGATACCTTACTAAAGTCGAGGTAAAGGGGGCTGAGGGCGCCGCCTCAGGCTGAAGAGCGGGTCGAGTACTCACTGCGGGGGAAGACGGAGGCGACCGCTCGCATCTATCCGGATAGAGATTGTCTCCCACGCGCTGAAGGATCGACGCGGCATTCGGGAAACCCAGGCCCAGCTGTTTCATGCCAGCAGCTGAGGAGAACCAGAGAGCGACGCCGGAGAGGAAGGCGAATCAACGTCAGAGAAGGCGGAGCGGAAGGAAGAGCTTCGGGAGGACCTTCCGCGTCAGAGGTGAAGGCGGAACTGCGCCGGTGGACACCCAGTGGAGGAGGAGTTTCCGGAGGCAGTGACGGTGAGGAGAGTAGCGAGTACTGCGGCGCGTCCTGTCAACATCGGAGAAGGAGTTCCACTAAACCAGCCGGGCCGGTGACGAGGAACTCAGGCCATGCTCACCTGAACTCTGGGGCAACAGCTGTTTATCCAGACTGACTCGCGCAAGTGGAGGAACACCAGCGAAGACAAAAGTAAGCTGGGACATTCACAGGTGAAGGGCGGAGGCAGTACTGAGAGAAGCTAAGCTTCAGAGGGTGTCGGGTTGTGGCCGCAACCATAATTATTATTATTATTATTAATTGTGTTTTGTTAAGCGCAAACAACCCGGAGGCCTTGCAGCGCTGAGTATAGTCTGACTAATGTGAGCTGAAAAGACCAGGATTAGATAAAAAGAGTTTTCAGTTCCTTCCGGAATTTCAGAAGGTTAGGTTCGCTGCGAAGGGTAGCAGGCAAGGAGCTCCAAGCCTTGGCGGCGTTCCAAGAGAAAGTGCGCCCGCCCCACCTGGTACGTTTGATTTTGTTCATGGTAGCCAGGAACGCTGTGCTAGATCGCAGTGATCTACGGGGGAGGTAGGGGGTCGCTAAAGAACAGATCATTGCTGGTGCGGTATTCCACATGGCCTTGTGCATAATGCACATAGATTTGAACAATACTCTGGCCTTGATGGGAAGCCAGTGAAGTTTCTTCAGAGCCGCTGTGCCTGATTCCCGCCGGTTAAGGCCCAGCAAAAGGCGGGCTGCCGCATTTTGGGTAACCTGGAGCTTCCTTGTAGTAGAGGCAGGAGCCCCGAGGTATAAGGAGTTCCCGTAGTCCAGGCGGGACAAGATAATGGCTTGCACCATTATTCTACGGGCTTGAGAAGGGAGGAGTGGCAGCACTTTCCTAAGCATGCGCATAAGGCCAAAGCAAGTGGCGGACAAAATGGTTGCTTGCTGTGTGAAGTTTAAATTTGCATCCAGCCAAATGCCCAAGCTCTTTATTTGGGTTTTAGGTTGGGGCGGGATGCCCATGCATTGGGGCCAGTCCGGCAGAGGGCTGGGAATAATTGAATTGCCCAAAATCATGAGCTCCGTTTTCTCGCCGTTGAGCTTCAGGTGCAAGGTGGCCATCCACTGGGTGACGGCTACCAGGCAATTACTGAGATTGGGGGGAGAGGTATTGGACTGATTCATGGATACGACCAATTGTGTATCGTCGGCATAGGTCACAATGTCTAGACCGAACGAATGCATAATGTCAGCAAGAGGTTGCATATAAATATTAAAAAGGGTAGGGCTCAGGGCGGAGCCCTGGGGCACGCCTTGGTCAAGGGGCCAGATTTTTGAGTGGGTGGTGCCCTCTACTACCTCAAAGGAACGATTCTCCAGAAAGGACTGAAGCCAGTGAATGGTCTTCCCTGAAATTCCTATTTGGCGTAGGCGGTGGAGAAGGATACTGGTGTTAACAGTGTCGAAGGCGGCACTGAGGTCGAGCAACATAATTGCTGTGGTGCCGCCTTGGTCCATCTGTTTCCTAGCCAACTCAGTCACCGTCAAAAGGGCAGCCTCAGTTCCTAACTTAGGACGAAAACCTGCTTGGGAGTCATGGAGCAGATGATTGTTTTCCAGAAATTGTGTAATGGAGGCATTGATATGTTTTTCTAATAGTTTGCTAACCCAAGGAAGTAATGAAATTGGTCGATAATTGGCCATGTTATCTGGGTCCAAGGTGGGTTTTTTCAATAGCGCTCTAACTTGGGCACATTTCCACGCAGAGGGGACTAAGCCTGTGGTGATGGAGGTGTTTAAGATATTGAGGATGACAGGTCTGATAGTGTCAGTAATCTTTGCTAGGTGGCAGGGGGGGGCGGGATCAGTGGATGACCCAGATTTGACTTTCCGCATGAGGAGGTCAAGAGAATCCTCTTTTAGTAGAGGGAACTCGTCCAATTTGTGGGGTGTAGTGTACGGTGAGGTGATTCCTTCATCATAGACCAAATTGGGTGAGTCAAATGCAGAAGAAATATTCTGTATTTTCTTATAGAAATATTCAGCCTGATTATCACAACGAGTCTGAGCTTTGCTGGGGTCAAGGGGAATAGGAGGAGTGTCGAAAAGGAATTTTGCTATTTTAAAAATTTCTCTAGGTGAGTTGGAAGCAGTAGTGATTTTTCCTTCAAAGAAAGAAGATTTTGTACATCTAATCTCGGCTTTATATTTTTTGATTGCTTCATGGTGGTTAGTTTTATCTAAATTGCTGCGGGGTTCCCTCCAAGTTCTTTCAAGCTTCCTGCAAGCTCTTTTCAATTCTTTAAGTTTGGGGGTGTACCAGGGTGAGTCCCTTGATTTGGTCTTCTCTTTAAGGGCTTTCTGGGGTGCGATAGAGTCCAGGGCCGTACGCATCCAGTTGGTATAATTATCATAAAGAGACGTAGGGTCAACCTCGACTTGGGAAGGGGCTGGGGACAGAGATTTGATCCACCGGTCAGTGGAGAGTTTTGTCCATTCTCTCCCTTGTAGGATGGTACGAGGGAGGGCCAGGGCCGAGGTGACTGGCAGCCACTGTATGGGAATTAGGTGATGGTCTGTCCATGTAAGGGGCAGAGGGATCCCTACCTCTAGTCTGTGGTCGTTACTGAATACCCCATCTAGGAGGTGACCTTTTTCATGTGTGGGTTCAAAGCCCTTCTGTGTGATCTGGAGAGCCGCCAGATTGTCCAGCAGGGATTTGGCCACTGGGTTGTTTGGGTCCTCCAGATGGATGTTAATGTCTCCTAATAAGGAGAAGTGAGGTCTGATGACCACTAACTCTGCAACTGTGGATTGAAGCGAGTCAAGAAACTCTCCCATTTGGTTAGGGGGGGCGATAAATGAGAATACCTGAGAAGGTGGCAGTGGGTGAAAAGTCCAGGGCAAAGTGCATGCTCTCGCAATTAGATATTGTGGCCGGGCTGGTCCTGCATTGGTAGTGGTTTTTAAAAAGAATGCCTAGGCCTCCTCCTCTACCCTCTGGTCTATCCACCCTCTGAAGTATGTATCCCAATTTCATAAGGGAAGTAATGTCCGGGTCAGACGCGTCTTTAAGCCAAGTCTCTGTCAGAAATATAGCATCAGGGCTGGTGTCTTCTAAAAGGAGTGACATTTGAACAGCGTGTTTTGTAAGTGAGCGGCAGTTTAAAAGAAACATTTTATAAGGTTTGGCAGTATGTGATTTGACCCTATGGCTAGTAAGTAGGAACTTGCAGTGAGAACAAGTGCCGGTGGTTGTGCTAGGGTGAACTGAATGCCGACAGAGATCTTTCGTGGGTGGCATTAGTTTTTTTAGGGGAAGGGAATCATACCGTATAGGCATGTCGCATTCTGCTCTGCGTTGATCAGGGGGGGTGGCCCCTGGTCCCGTCTGGTCGCGGACGGGCGCAGACGGGCTTAACTCAGGCGCAACTCCGGCACAACTCCGGCGCGCCTTCGTCGTGCCCGCTGCGCTCGTCCGCTGCGCTGACGCATAATGACTGTTTAAGTAGGGGAGGATCGGGGGGGAGTGGCATTGCTGGAACGTCATTATCATCAAGCTGTACTCTTCCCACACGAAAGAACAGTCCATGATTTGGGCTGGTTTAACTGTTGAACTGCCGATCTGAGAGGGAGAAGGGTTGGAGGAGGGAGAGTCAAACCCGTTTGGGGTACAGAAAGGCATAGAAACAAGCTGAGAATTCAGTGTGGAGTAGAGTTGTGAAGAGAATGTCCCAGGCATTAAAGTGTATTTAGAACTGCCAGAGTTTTCCCTAACAGAGGAGGGGGGATCTAAGGAGGGACAGGAAACAATGTGATGCTAATCTTCCTATTCTTTTCTAGTGGTGCAGCTGTACAAAGCATTGTCAAGTTATTGTGATACAGTGAACCTTAAAGCTCTTTTGACCCTGCACACCTAGGGCTAAAGTATAAGTTGGTTACCTTTAAGGATACATCAAGCTAAGACAACCCTTTGCTCTTGTATTGTACTGCTTTGTCTAGAAAGAAGTCAGGACGGGTTAACTGTTATGTACTCTTCCTATTGAAGGAGGAAGAGAAAGATGTCTAAGCTCTGGATGTGAAAATGTATTAAGTGATGAAATTGCATTAATTTTAAAAGTGACGTACTGATGTGAAGAAAATACTAAAGAATATAGTAAACACAGAGTTTATTTTATAAAGTACGATCCGTATTTTTCTAAAACTGGTGTGGAGTCTTTATTTTTAGTGGTAAAACATTGAGTTACTTTGAAGTGGTTGATAAGCATTACAAGCAAGCCTTAGAGTTCTAGCAACTCCTGTTCTGTGCCAGGCTACCCTATGTAGTCTAGGTTTCCTAGGTCTAACATAATTGGTGTTTCAGCGGCGGGATACGGGTTTGTGCTTACAACCACTCACTAGTAACACAGTGCCTACCACAGGCCTACACCTGGAGTTTTCTCCAAGCGGACTCCCTAATTAAATTTTTGCTTTTCCAAATTTACTTCTGGTGGTGGGTGGAGGTTGTCCTTACATTACACCCTTCCTTGTTTCTTCGGATTTTTTTTTTCAGTGAATATATACATATATATATATATATATATGTCAGAAAGGGCTCCCAGCCGAAATCCACGCAGGAACCACACAAAGAGACTCGCACTCCAGGGTCTGTGTTTTCAAATGTTTTTAATGGCGACACGTTTCGACCAAAAGTGTATATATATATATATATATATATATATATATATATACACTGAAAAAACCATAGGTTTCACACCAGTTATAGTTAGGAATTAGCATTTAAAAAACCCATTAAATTCACTGAAAAAACCATAGGTTTGACACCAGTTATAGTTAGCTGGAAATTTTACTGACATAAAACCATTGAAATTCCCACTTTATAGTTAGTTGGACTCACTATAACTTGCGCGTATATATATATACAAGTTTGTGAATAAAATGGTTTTGTATCAATTGGTGCACTGCTTTCCCTTATCCCAACGGTGATTTGGATTCTGAAAACAAAAATAGATATATATATAATACAATGTATTAGAGCTTTATTAAATATATAATATTGCTAGGGTTAGTGAGCAAATATTAACAGTGCTGGTTATTTTTGCGCTACAACAGTAGAAACTATGACTCATCTTCCACAAGAGAGTGTGTAGTGTCAGAGCTTGAGGTAGTAATCCAAAACATTGGGCAATATACTAGTACACGTATGATCTGAGATACTTTTTTAGCGTATGTTTAATTTTCAAGAGTTGGTTACATACAGATAGTAGTGTTCATGTATATCCATTCACAATCACAGTTACATTTAGCATTTTAGTGAAGATATCTCTTTGTGTTGTAGAAATCAACTACACCCAGAAAACGTCACTGACCTAAAGTGATGAGGAAGTGGGGAATTTCTGGATCTCTGTTTTCTCTCTCATCCGATTCCCCTTTCTCTATTTCTACCACTGTCTCTCACACCCCTGTTTATGGGGTCACTGGTGGTGGTGGTAAGAGACTGTAACTGCATTGTTCCTATTGGATTTGATGCACAAGGTTACTGCAACCTCACACTTTCCATGCAGTTTTCTCGGAGATGCTTAGCTTTTATTTTTTTTCATCTGGTGACAGTCAGGCATACTTTACTCCTCTCTGTGCTGATGCGGTCATTAGCGGAAAAAGGATTTTGTAGTTTGCCTCTTCAAATATTTTCAGGTCTTAATTTTGCTTACTGAATGTGTGGGAATATGGTCACCAATGTGGAAAGTCCAACTAAGGGTTTGTATTGTACAGAAGGGGCGCTCACACCAAGCAATGAGAGTATGTAGTGATGGATACAAAGAACAAACGTTGGACGGTGATACCAGTAAAGAGGAGAACCCTGCAACCTCTCAGAGGCGGTCTGGCAAAGGATGCCAGAACACCACACAAAATATATAATAGGTACTGGGCACACGTAAGATATACAAAACTTGTAAGTGCTTTAGTCGGTTGAGACAAAATAATGGACACCGGTTTGTATGAAAAGGACAATATATTAAACTTTATATACGTCTTCTTTCTCTTGAATGTTTACAGAACGTCAGCCGACACGTGTTTCGTCAACAGGCCAATGCCTGTGACTCATCAGGGCTGAAAGCGGCGCCTGTGTTCTGGGCGATGGGTCCGGTGATTGTGGACAAATCACGAGGTGATAATGGAAGGCAAGCGTCAAAGGGGTGACGGGTAACTTGCACCCAAAGTCGGGTGCGACTGTTGCGTTATCTCCTTAGAAAAGTAATGGCTTTGCTACTCCTCGTCGGGTTGATGTGATCACAGCTTGTTTGTGGCTGTCTCCCCGCCATTTTCACCAACTTCACCACCCACCACATATAGATGGGAGCCAGCTGTGTGGAGGTTAGAAAGACCAACCGCAACGGATCCGACGGGCTCCAACAGAGGCAGAGTAATACCTACAATGGTGGCGGTGTCTACCAGGCACCACCGTGGGCATTGCGATGTTCCTTTCCGCTGGCCCTTTCATGGCGGTGAACCTTCCATGAAAAGGCTGGTGGAAAGAGACATTGGGGGCCCCTAGCGGGCCCCTCTTACTCCTTGGCCCACGGACACGGGACCTGGGGGCACCTATGGTGCCCCCATACATATCCCTGCACCAAGTTGCAGGCACTGCACTTAGTGCAGGGATATGTGTAGGGTGTCTGTTTTGTATTGCGGCGGGTGCTACAGAGCGCAGCACCCGCCACAAAACAAAACATAGGCAATGCGCCCGCCACAGTGGCAGCCGCATCATTATTAGCCCTGTGGGACCGCCTCCTTGTAAGTCTGAGTATTTTCCTCTTCTATGTGTACTAGGATTTTTAGAGATTAAGTCCAGTTATGTAGGATTAGGAAATGTTTCCTTTACAAAGTGTTAGCACTGGTTTTACACTAGCCAAGTTTGAATGACATACAATGTCCAGATGTCTTTTACTTATAGCATTTACATTGATAGTTGAAACTTCTAAATGAGCACAGTAGTACATATGTTGAGAGGGAGGATATCATTATTCAGCAGAATGGGTAACCCAAAGCGGGAGTACAGCATTGATAGCAGTATATTTATTTATTTATTTATTTATTTGTTAGGCTTTTAAAGCGCGACAGCTACCCAAAAAGGGTTTCCCGGCACATAAGAGAAAGGAGGTATGCTGAGGCCCAACAAGAAGCACTAACACTGCACTAGCAATTCTGAGGAATCAAGGATGTGGGAGGAGTAGGTAGGATCTGGATACTGGTATGAATTATGGAACAGGTATAGATCAACAACATCTGTTCAGACTCGGGAACTGAATGAGGTGCATGTGTTACAAAGGTTGGAGTCCCAGTATGACTTATACATGGGTGATTGGAGGCGCAGACACCTTACACATTTGTTCCATAAAAATTTGCTGTTTAAAAAATCTTTACTTTTTGTAGGTGACCCCTTAGGTAAGTGTACAAGTCAATGAAGCACAGTCAGGTAAGAAGAGGGGGAACCAAGCACATACCACAAATAAGTATGTTTAATTAAAAATCGGACATTAATTAAAAATAAGATATGAGCTTCGTTGCATGCCTTAAGGTCATTGATAAACTGGTAAAGTGTGAGGTGTAAAGGGTTTCCAGCGATAGAAGGCAGATTGGTCGACAAGAAGTATTTAACATAAAGGTGATGATTTAGCAATGTCAAATACATTATTTGTCAGTACACGTCCTGAATAGACCGGAATGTACCTAATATGGCTAACATGACATTTAGACAGCAGAATATTTGTGACCAAATGGTGAGGTTGCAAGAAAGAAGAACCACAGGTTTTGATGGTTAAAGGATTCCACGTTAAGATGGCAGTTTAACAATTCTTAACAGATACCAATAAACTATCGTTGAACGTATTGGTTGTACAGTTAAGATATTAATGCCCCCAGGTGAAGCGAGAAAATGCCTTGGGAATGAAGTAAAGTGAATAAAGGGGAATGCATTACAAAAGCTTTGTGAACAATAAAGAAAGGATTCATACAGTTTTTACAGTACTGGAGATTTCAAGCTAAGAATGATATTCAAATACATTTTTTTTATTGCTGTTGTAATATAACATGCTACATGGAATTGTGATCTTAAAACAATTCGGAGTGAAGCATACAAATGTTTAAAGAAACATAAGATTGTTTCTGAAATGCCAGTGAGTGTGGGAGTGCATAAGGTTTTTTTGGGCCAACAATCCACATATTTCGTTTGTATGTATTAATAATCATATTAGGTGAATTTTCAGACGCAAGTCTGACGCAACGCCTATTCAAAGGCACTACCGTCAGATCCGGTCCAAAACAACAAATGCTCACTAGTGGGACTCGTGAGTCCAATGCTTCCCCTGGCTCATGCTCCCCACTCGTATCAGTGTCTCTTTCCTCGTAACTCCCACCTTGGTCCTCTCCTTCGCTTCATTTCCCCCTGCTGTCCCCAACTGTATCAAACATACTCAACCACATCTCAAGATCCCTTTCCACATGTTCTTCCATACTCACTCTCCTAAGCCTACACTCCTCAGCCACTGCCCACTCCAACAGATCCGCCCTCCATTTAGTGAGTGTCGGGGGAATAGGACTGGCCCAATGTATAGCTATACAGTGACGTGCCAGCAGCCGGCCCAGCTGGACATATTTATATTGCATTTATCTCCCCTTCTTGGGAAGGGGCGGCAAACGATGATGAATTGTAACTTCCACGGATACCCTTGTCACTATACGCATTCCCTGCATACTTCACTCCAGTATGAGGTGAGTTGTGTGCAACTCCATGCCACATGACAAAAGTCAGCAGGCGTGTTCTCGCAACAAATGCATCCCGGTGACCTCCCCGGGGACACCCTATGCAGACGGGCTAGGTAGGCATGGTAAAGAAATTAAAAGTGTACCTGTTTGAAGTGGGCGTTACTGGCTACCTCATGCACCTATGCTCTCACCCTGCACCATTCATTGTCTGATAGTGGTGTTACCAATTTCCTGTCCCTTGCCTCCCATCGTGTTGAAACAGTCCTCGTCCTATCTGTTTTCAGAGCAACATTTAGTCGGAAGCTAATGCCTTTAAAGGTGCCCGGGTCCAGAATTAACCTGAGTACATGAGAGTGCTTTGGCCCGTGAAGGTGAGCCATTTCTCTCGGACAGCGCGTGAAATGCTTGCATATTGCAAAAACTGTTGATCATCAACCCCGTAGTGTATTCCCATGTCCACCAAGGTCATAAAAATTCCATTTAAATACAGGTCTCCCACCATCCGACAACCTCCTGCTATTCAACCCTTGACATTCATGGATTTGTGAATATGAAGGAAAGGGCATAACGACCACAGCGGGAGAAGCGGGGTGTTCAATGCTTCCATAATAACTGTCCTAACTGCCAAGTTCTGTGCTCGTGCCACTGTGGTGATGCAAAAAGGAGTGTCCGTTGCAGCACTCTACCGTACATCAGTAAATCGGGGAGCTGAGCAGTACATCACATTAAGTGTCATTGTAAAGGTCTGGGAGTAGGGAGCCAATGACCCCCTGGTCGGGGCAATGAATGTGAATTAGCAGTCAGGCCAGGTCGGTGTCCAGCATTATTAACAAGTACTTAAAGCCACATCAGTTTTCCGTCAACAAAGTAAAAGGAGTTTCAATTAGTGGGTATAATAACAACACAATGTTCGTTGCAGTACATGTTCTTACATTTCGATGCAGGAGGTGGAACTTATCAATCGTGAAGGTACTTTACAATGATCACCCAACCCCGCGATATCTTACCGCCTTTTTCTAGAAGTCTTCACCAGTACCTTCAGTCTGAGTCCTGATGTCTTTCCTCACGAGCATTAGTTTTATTTTGTTTCAAAACTTTTTTAACAAATTCCTGCGCCATTTTAGGAGTCGACAACAGCACCGGTTTGCCCTCCCACATCACGTGTAGTCTGGCCGGGTACAGCATGGAATAAGTGATGTTGAGATCCCTAAGTTTGGCCTTCACGGATGCATATTCCTTTCTCGTCTGTTGCACTGCCACGGTGTGGTCCGGGTAAAATTCTAGAGTATTCCCTTGGTAGGTGACCGTTCCTTTCTCGCGGGCAAGCCGTAAAATGGTTTCTCTGTCGCGATAATTTAGTATCCTCGCCACTATTGGCCTAGGTGCTGCTCCAGGTGGAGGACGAGGCGCGAGTGATCTATGCGCACGTTCTACTATAAAGATTTGAGAAAATGCTTCTTCTCCGAAGAGGTCTTTGCATAGTTTCTCGATGTAGACCTCCATTCTCCCTGTGTTTGTCGTCTCGGGAAGGCCTGTGATGCACACATTATTGCGTCTTGAGCACGCTTCCAATTCCTCCTCTTTCGCCTTTATCACCTCCATGACGCGTTCCATGCCGGCGCATTTGGTGGTTGTAATGCGCGATTCGTCCTCCACCGCCGATATGCGATTTTCGGCCTTGTCCAATCGCTCACCATGTTTTTCCTGCTTAGCGGCCATGCTGTCCATCATGCATGTTAAATTATCCAACTTTCCATTAATGTCCTGTAGATTCGTCTGGATAGACAGCACTATTTTCTCCATGTTGTTGCCGGGCGCTGGGTCTGCTGGTCCACCGCTTTCCGCCATTTTGTCTGAAGATTTGGGTGTTTTTTTGCTTTTGAAGGATATCTTCTGTTGTTGCTTGTCAGGTTTCACCATCGTTGATGGCCGTGGCGTTTGGTGTTTCGCCACTTGGACGGAGGACCTAGTG
Source organism: Lissotriton vulgaris (assembly GCF_964263255.1). NCBI lineage: Eukaryota > Metazoa > Chordata > Amphibia > Caudata > Salamandridae > Lissotriton > Lissotriton vulgaris. The sequence continues at coordinate 1,733,273,173 of NC_141693.1, forward strand.
GTCCTGACCAGCGTCGCCGTCTTGACTCCTGGGGCGGGATATGTGTCTGGAGGCCACGTGCAGAATAGTAAGTCAGGAGGTCTCTAACGCTACGGCCCAGGCACAGCGCCCCGTATTCAGACGCGCACCACACGCAGACCACCCCCGAACTGGTCGCAGTGGCCCTGCGCGTCACGCCCGCATCTACCAGTCTCCTGAAATGCGTGCTCAGGCAATCTGCATGTAGGTGAGGCGCCTTCGTGAGGTAGATCGTTCTAAATCAGTTGATACATTCAGAATTAAAATAATTCATAATCAAAGGTATTTTTTGATAGAAGACTAATCAAACATTAAGCTACACCACATATAAATGGCAGAACCTAAAACATTAAGCTTCAGAGAAGAAGAAATTGAAGAATTCCTAAAACGACCCTCCACATTAAACCCAGGCAACATAGTCACCAACCCTAGTCAGCAATCAGAACTTGAAAAGATCACAAGACTAAAAAAGAAACAGATAAGGACTGCACTTCATGGCGAAGTCCTTTTTGAACATATGAGAGCAGGAACTATACCAGTAGGATTGCAAGTAAAGAACGTTCCAGTGATTTTCATTGATCAACCAGAATACCTCGACGGTTTCAGCCATATAGGAACAAAGTGCTCTAGAGACTGGATGTTTCATTCAATCAAAACTGCAGAACGCTTGAGCTTAAAAGAACTTGAACAAATTAAAGAATTAGAGCAAGCCCTTTTGAACAACTCAGCAATAGAGAACGCACAAGCACTACTATTGAAAATAGAAAAAGAAAACGATCTATTTAGGAAAAATACAGAAGACGCCAAAAAGTAAAAACTCCAGAAGGATATTAGCAATTTCTCCGAAAAAAAGACATATCCATATCTAGACAAAGATTTTTTCAAGCAAACACAGAACATAGGGGTGCTCCGTACTTACGGAGGAAGAAGTAGACGACAATTTCTGACCTTTTCCGACGCATCGTCCTCTTCAGACAGTTCCAGTGACACGAATCCTTCGACAAGCACGGCCACAGCAGAGCGCGAGGATCAAGATGGTACAATCCTCAATCCGATCAATTTCAGGGACAAATCACCACGAGAAGGAATGTATATCGCTGGTAAGAAGAGAAGAAAACCCTATTTACAATCTGTCAAAGTATGATCTTACAACAGAAGAAACAAGAGTGCTACAAAAAGGGCTCTCATTTATTCCAACAGTTAAACCAGATTTAGGACTCACGAAACTGGAAATTGTACAGCTGTTCAGAAAAATGAGACTTAAAATTTTCTTTAGTGATCGAGCTGAGTACACTGAAAGAAACTATTCTGGACTAAAGAATCAATCAACCTTCTTCCCAAATACCACCAATATGCCAATTGAGTTGTTGACATTTGAAAAAAACGCATTGAGAGACCTGGCAAACTTAGAGAACAAAAGGATTTACACCAAATGGAACATGCCAAAACAAGAAAAAGTGGCATTAGATAACCTAAAAAAGAACTATCATTGTAAAACCAGCCGACAAAGGCGGGGGAGTAGTGATACTCCAACGTGAACAGTACGAGGCAGAAGTGATGCGACAACTAAGTGATAAAGAATACTATAGAAAGACAGATGAAGATTGGAACAATAAAATCAAATCCAAACTAGAGGTACTAAGAACCAAAGGAGAAGAAGAAGGTTGGTTATCTAAAATAGAAGCCAAATTTTTGATCAATGAAAACCCACAGACTCCATTAATGTATATCTTGCCTAAGATACATAAGGATCAGAGGAATCCACCAGGAAGACCCATAATATCAGGGGTCAATTCGATATTGGAACGCCCGGCAAAATATGTCGACACATTTCTGAAACCACTTGTTGTAGAAACCACAATCTACATTAAAGATACCATGCAGGCGATAAGCATCTTGGAACATCATCCATTTGAAGAAGACAAAGAGATCTTAGTCACATTGGACATTGTGAGTCTCTATTCAAATATCCAACAAGAAGCTGGTATAGAGGTAATGAACATCTTCCTAGAAAAAAGAGAACGCCCACATAATGTACCAACCGACTTTATCATACAACTGGCAGAGATATGTTTAAAAAACAATTTCTTCACTTTCAATGGAAGTAAGTACATCCAAGTGAAGGGCACCGTGATGGGGTGTCCTTTTGCTCCAGAAATGGCCATAATGTTTATGGCAATGTTCGAAGAAAGATGGATTTTCAATAACAATCCATATGACGGTCACATTAAAATGTGGTACCGTTATATAGATGACGTCTTCATGCTCTGGCGCGGAAGTGACGAACAACTACTAAGTTTCACAAGATGGCTAAATCGTGATATACAGTTCACAACAAATAAAAGCAAAATTGAGATGAACTTTTTGGACCTTCTAATTAAACATGAGGATGGCCTGATATACACGAATCTATATACCAAAGAAACAGACAGAAATACTTTTCTTCACTTTAGAAGTTTCCATCAGAGAAATTTAAAAGAAAACCTGCCATTAAGTCAATTCATGAGAATACACCGGAATTGCACAAAAAAGGAAGACTACTTCGCCAATGCTACAATCCTACTTGAAAAATTGCTGCAAAGAGGCTACCCACGTAAACTCCTAAAAAAAGCCTTAAAAAGGGCATGGTATGTCCCAAGAGAGGCCTTGTTGACACCAAAGACCAAAGATGGAAATACACCGCTGGTATGTGTAACTACTTTTTCTGGAATGACTAACGAAATCCAAAAAATAATAAGAAAAAATTGGAACACAGTGAAAAGTTTAGATCACTTCAAAACGTTGCCCATCTTCGCTTTAAAAAGAAATTCCAGCATTAAAGATAAACTCGTGAGGGCAAACACAGCTGTAAAAAAACAAGAGGTTTCATTAAGATCCATGCTGTCATTACCCCCGTGAAAGGACATAAAAAATATGGCAATTGTGTTTCGTGTGCCAGCACCATAGAAGGGACGAAATTCCAATATGAAAACAAGTATATCCTACATGAGGAGTTCACAAACTGCAACACACAAAACATTATATACAGTGTGATATGTCCCTGCAAGAAGGCATATATCGGCAAAACCAGTCAACAAATAAAAAAAAGAATTACACAACACAGGTCCCGGATTAAATGCAAAACTCCGAATGCACCGATGGTTGCTTACTGGATTGAGATGGGACACTTAGATAAAGATATAAAATGGACTGTTCTGAAACATGTTGTGGGAAATAATGTGGAGAACATAATGTCCAAATTGGAAGCCACATTCATCCTATACTTGGGAACAATGGAAAATGGCCTGAATGAGCTGTCTGAATTAACAAATTACACTTAAAATCAAAACCAAAACATGCCTCTCAAGAAAAGAAATAGAAAAAGGTGCCACTTCATCGTAAGGACTACCATATGGAAAGATCCAATAACTGGCTTTTTAATGCAGTGCAAGAGGGACTTCAATGAAAGAAAACAAACATAATCTCGCTACCGGCAAATATGAAAAAATAAGTCACCAGGATCAAAAGAACCACAATCGAGGAAGATCGCCAACAGTATATTAGCAGAACAATGATAAACGGAGGTCATACCTAAGAAAGAAAAGTTAGTAGTTATTTGTAAAACCAGTTAGAAAATCATAGAACAATCGAACCATGTAACGTAATGAAAGTAAAGACAATACAAGCTGGGAACTACAAAGTCCGTCCACCAACGGTAACGTGAACTACAGACACGCAAGGATAATACGCCTGACGTCAGACGCGGAGCATAGATGCTAATCCCGGAAGAATACCGGCTACAAAGACGTAAGAAAACAACGAGGAAGAATCCCGCAAGGCGAGCAAAACAATTGGCAAATAAAAGGTATGAAAGAATACATATATTCTGTATGTATTCTTCAAGAAAAAATGAATGTGCGTTTAAAAGCCAGGCGAGACGCTCACTCAAAAAAAGAATTTCACAAACCTGACAAGCGCGCCTATTTAATGTTTGCTATTGAACAGCGAGCGAAGAAATAACAGGCACAGACTCCAAGAAAAAGTGAAATAAGGGTGGTAGAGACTATAAAAGCTATCCTCAGAAAATATAAGAAACGCAGTATCACCCATATAAGCAATAGCGAGGTGGAAAGGTGCAAGGAAAAGAACTGAACCAGTATTTTTGAACCCAATAATGAAAGGAAACAGTAAAGACTATATATTCCTGAACAATAACACATAAAGACACCAAAGGTACTAAAGAGTTCCCTCTCCCTGATTTAACCTTTAGAACCGAACAACAAGAAAACCAGCCTACGGGCACACTGACAATGAAGAGATGAAACCCATGATCCCCTCACCAAGAATAAAAGAAGACTTGAGGGTTATGTAAAGTGAGGACACCATATAATGTCTTAATGCAAGTAAAATGCTTTAATGCCTCCAAAACCGGCTCACATAAATTAAATAAAGATTTCTGCCACACAGGTGAGAATAGCAACAGTATCCACCATCAACCACAAGGCGGGTATGTATACAAACAAACACAAACGGTAATGTCTTTTAATTATCGAGCTTTAGTACTTCTTGAAGTAATACCCACTAAAAAGGTCAATTTATCACTCTTTAGAGATTGGAACACTGTCCTACAGCAACATAAATACAGCCCTGAAGAAGACCTTGACATAAACAGGAGTGCAGGTCCCACCTCGACAAGGTCGAAACGCGTCGGCGACAAATACTGGTCATATACGTATAAACAAATGTCAAATATTGTCAATAACATTTGGTAAAAACATTTAGATAAATTTCTAGATACAAGAAAGAACAGCTTCGCTATACAATACACTGTTGTTGACCATATACCTTACGGACCAACACGTAGCAACGTGGACATGATCAAGAAAATGTGAAGTCTTGACAAATTTTTAAAAAAGTAGGACGCTGTATATATAAGAGTTGTATTTCCCTAATAGAAAGAAAAAACTGAAAATAATTGAGTTAACAAGTTTATGTATATAAGTGTACAGTGGGAAAAAAACATTGTAAATATTGTCAATGTATTATATGTAAAGCACAAAGGAACGTTGGTATGTGTTAAAAGAATATAAAAAGAAAAAAGAAAAATATTTCATAATACACAGAGTCAATAAAAGGGACTTCTGTAAGAGAACAGAGTGTAGAATTTATGGTGTCAGGGGCATTGTTGTTTTTGAGATTACATTTGTGGGGTAGATCAGCGCCCGATATGACGCTCGCAGAATCACTTTGCCTCCGACCTTCAGCAGTTAGTACATGTTTCACCCACCTCAATCATGGCAGGTAGTTAGTCCCAGCACATAGGGTTCGTGTTCGTGACGGCGGACATGCCGCACAGATTCGCGCCTTTTTCCTTGCATTCCCTCAGTAGTATCAGCCTCCCCAATCGGGCCACATGTCTCCCGCGTCTGAGGAGAGACAGCATTAATTAGTGCATAGCACCGGGTCTGCCAAGGTGTGCACAGCAGCGGCGAACCCTCCCCGCACTTGCCGGTCGCCGATTCAGGTCCGCAGCGTTTGTCGGGCTTCGGCTATCTGGGCGCCACCATCTTGTCTCCATATACTCCTGAGTCACTGGAGAGTTTTAGTGGTCAGGGCTCGTGATCTGACATATAGAAGTGTGAACGCTGAAGACGTCCCAACAATTGCGGCGCTCTCCACCCTGCCAGAGTCCGCAGTGTATCAGCTAACCGCTTACTTACAGTACGTAGCGGCGGTGCATGAGTCGGTAGCCGCGTCCTCCGCCATCTTTGCCGCCGCGCAGTCCCGCTCACAGATCAGTGCCGTTTTCTGCATCTTGCAGTGCGCCTTTGCCTCTCATCTTTTACTCGATTGTTCCCGACTCCTTCATATCCCTTGGGATACGTTTTGATGTCAGATCGGCGGGCTTGAGGCAGGTACAGACAGTGATGTTGTCGGCCGTCCGACGGAGCTGCGGCTCACACAGCCATTCCTCGGTGCGCCCCCTAGCACCTCCCCCCTGCGCAGTCTTGCCTATGCCGATCAGGCGCCGCCAGAACTTCAACATCTTGAGTCCAGTCCTGCAGGCCTGGGCCGCCTGGCCTCTAACTTACAGGCCTTGCAGGCAGAACTTCAACACACCGGGGGTCTAAAGGCCAATGCTATGGCAGGTTATCTACACTTTCACATCATTAGTACTGCCAAAAGAATAGCTGATTCCATAATGATCGAGATTCAGGTCTTGGAATCTCAGATAAAAACGACAATCAATGCTACCCTGTTTAGGAAACAACAAGGAGTCCAATAAGAGTACTAAAGAATTTAAGGACTCTATTCTACAAACTAAAATAGACAAATTCAAAAAAGACATTGCAAAATTCAAACATGATAAAGTGTATCCTTCCACCAGTGACACATATTCCCCACCAGAATTTAGAAATAGTGGGAAGATATATGGATCTAACTACACAGGTTGCAGCTCAGATGGTAGTAGTGACACAGATAGCCCAGCCACATCGGCACATCAATACAGAGGACGAGGGCGACCCAATAGATTCAACAACTATAGGGGACACCCCAACCCTCAGTACCAACAATGGTGGCACCCATCCCATGGTTTCAAAATGATTATACCAACCAGCCTTTTTTAGGATTTGGCCCACGGAGGTCACGAGGCAGGAGACGGAACTCATAACCACAGGTCCATTGGGACGATCAAACAGGCCCTCATGCGGGGACCCGGAGTCATACCAAAAAGAACCCTCAACAAGCGGGGACATCAGGAAATCACGCCTTATAGTTAATCTATCCACCAAAGTGCAATGGAAGAGCAGGTACTCAACAGAGGATTGGGCTTTGTGATGACATACAATGGGGATCCATTTATGGTCCAATGTGAATTGGCTAAATTTTTTCGGAAATTATGGCTCCACTACTTCTTCAAGGATAAACAGGCGGAGTCTATAGTTGACTATGATGACAATACCGGTCTCAAGCCACAGTCCACATTCTATCCACCTGCACATTCAGTACCACCACAGGTCTTAGTATTTAAAAAGGCAGTCAAAGATGACATCGCTAAACTATGGGAAACACAGAAGTGCACCTATAAGAATCTATCCAAAGAGGAACATCTAGCCCTGCACACTTCGTTGCAAGATCAATCGATCACGATCAAACCTGCCGACAAAGGCGGTTCGATCGTGATTCTAGACACCACAGATTACAGGTGTGAATGCCTCCACCAACTAAGCGATAGACCAGCGTATGAGCCCCTCAAACATGATACTACCAATGACCTTATGAGACAGATCAGCATATTGATGGAGGAGGCCCTTACTGAGGGATGGATTACGGCGCGCGAGGCACAATTCTTACAGATGAAATACCCGGTGATGCCGTATTTTTACATCCTGCCAAAAGTGCACAAGCCCCAAAGGCCTCCCCCGGAAGACCAATAATGTCAGGTCAAGGGTCAGTTCTTGAACCTTTATCTACTTTTGTACATTATTTTCTCAGGCCCATAGTACAGCGGATGCCTACACACTTACAGGATACAAAGGATGTTATTCGAGTAATACCTGAGATCAAATTTGATTCCGAAAGAGACATTTTAGTCTCTTTCGATGTAGAGTCCCTGTACACTTCGATCCCCCCAGGATGAGACCTTGGAAGTCATCACATCCATCCTGGGGGAAGCAAACTTAGACACTATAACACCTGTGCCTTTCATAATGTCCCTTGCTAAACTAGCAATGAAAGACAATGTATTTTGTTTTGAAAAGACCATCTATCTTCAAATATCGGGGACCAGTATGGGCAGCGTTTTTGCGCCGAGTTTGGCGAATCTTTATGTACATCGATTCGAACAACAACATGTGCTCACTCCCACTAATCCTTTTTTCACGTCTATCCACTGGTGGAAACGCTACACTGATGACGTGCTAGTGGTATGGCGAGGCAACCATGAGTCCATTCTGGCATTTCATCAATGGCTCAATACTAGGAACCAATATCTTAACTTTACTGTAGAGATCAATAAAGAAAGGTTGTCGTTCCTTGACCTATCCATCTATGCTACTCCGGCAGGTTTGCAGAGTGAGCTTTACCGCAAACCAATGGCGAGGAACTCATTATTACAGTATGAGAGCCAACACCATAAGGCCATCAGAGACAACCTGCCCTACGGTCAATTTCTCCGCTTCCGGAGAAATTGTTCGACTGATGCGGCTTTCCGGAACCATGCGAAGGGTTTGTCCAAACAGTTGTCTGAAAGACATTGTCCACAATCATTGATCAAGCGTTCACTCAAGCGAGCCAAAAACAATCATCGTGAAGCCCTATAGGAGCCCCCTGTACCTAAACCTCCAATGGATCGGCTGACATTTGTGAGCACCTTCAGTACAAAAGCTAACAATATCCAAAAGATAGTTTGCCGGCATTGGCGGGTTCTGAATCATAGTAGTGAGAAGATTGCCCAACCCCTCTTTGCGTTCAAGAGGGTTAGCAGCATACGTGACCGGCTGGTACATACGCGTCCGAAGGAGGTGCCGAACAGAATGATCGGCACCCTGTGGGACCTTCCAGCCGTAGTGGGACATCACCCTTGTGGAAGCTGTTCGTTCTGTCCACAAACTAAACATTCCACCACTGTGGACATAGGCACTGACCGTCCTTGGGAACAAGTCAATTTTTCAAATTGTAACAGCGACAATTTGATTTACCTTCTGACCTGCCCCTGTTCAACCAGATACGTTCGAATGACGACACGCATAGTGCGCATTGGGATGCTTGATCACAAGAGCTTGTTTCGATGTACAAAGACTATGACGAGTCTCACAAAACATTTTGTAGACCAGCACCATGGTGAGGAGGATTTTCAGTGGACAGTATTGGAAAAACCTCTGATATTGCACACGTAAGCAATATTTCAAGATATCTGTTTATCAAAAAACAAAAATGGATATTCAAGCTTCACACTGATACACTGGGGCTCAACGATGATATACCATGGTCAAATCTCTAATACCATGGTCCTGTCTTTAATGTCCATGTCCTGTCATAGGTTATTTGATAGAGGTCTATATACTTACTAGGCACTGTTTAGAGGGGTTACTTCTGATATAGGGCAGGCACGTACTGTTTACTTAAGGTGTTGACCTCATGGGATCATGTTGCCCTAACGTGATCCTAGTGTAGTGCGTGATACACACAGCATACTTTATACCACAGTACATTGTAAGACAATTGGTATTTAATGATGATATTGATATCGTGTTCAAGAGTTATTAAAACATTTGCTCAAGTCATCAATGCAACTTAGGGGCCATAGTACTTGTGGACAGATATGTGACTGTGGACTCTTTATTCAAGCACAGACTATGAAATTATACCAAGAGACATTATAATTTTTGTCTAAATCATCTCCTTTCTTGATACCAGGTTATAACCTACTTTGTTCCATTTTATGACGTTGTATAATAATGGAACGATTGTGGCACTGTTATATACCTGAGGATAGACATCTAATCAATCAGCTTATCCCTCAGTTCGTATAGGTTGGTTGCTAGTACTCAATAAAGTTCAGGAGCTGGAACTACAAGTGTCAGAATGATGTCACTTTGTAGTTCATTTACCACACTTTTTGAGCCCATAATCTCAAGTCTGGTCCGACGTCTCTTTGCCTAACTGTGGAGCACTAGGAGTGGGGTCATCTACAGTAGGAGATATGCAATCCGCGTCAGTTAAGTCCCCTCTCACAGAAGGCTATATGCACTGACTCAATAGAGTTCTGGAGTTGGAACTACAAGCGTCATTAGCATGACGTCATTTTGTAGTTTAATGGCTTTCTGCATACGGTGGTGAATCGTAATTGAATATCTGGCATATGTACACACATACTTATAGACGGATATGCTGGATAGGTTCACGGAAGAATAATGACCCATAAGATTCTGTTCCACACATACAATCGTTATTGGAACATAAAACTAACCGGCCCAATTTTGATGATGCAAGTTTGTAGTCCACGAAAGCAGGATCAAACGGGGCAGCGAGTTGTAATCTATGTTGCAAGCATGAGTTGTTTAATCAAGACATCCATGCTTGATAGGTTCACTGATAAATAATGACTTATACGATTCTGTTCAACACACTACATACGTTATTGGAACATAAAACTACTGGCGCCATCTTGATGATGTAATTTTGTAGTCCATGAATGCCGGAGCAATCGCGGCAGCGACTAGCGAGCTGGGGTCTATGCTGCAAGCATGAAGATGTTGCTGAATTATTCCTAATAACCGGGGCTGAGATACCTATGCGTTTGCAAGCAGACCAAGTTAAAAGGAAGAAGCATTCTGTACTTGGTACACTCATGGAGTGGGCGTGGGAGGAAAGTAGTCCACTACACGCCCTACTTATACGAGTCTCCTGTCCCTATCGTTGCCTCCCCCAAGACTCAGGCTAGTCTTGAGGCAACGACGGACAGGTAGGCGGTGGGCTTACCCAATAACTTGATTTGCTTCTAAGGAATAATGAGCATCTTGGCTGAGTTAGTACCTGTCCATTGGGTGTTTGAATAGCAGATAACAAGAGGCTTAGTCTGTTTGTTTCGTTTTGACTAGGCTAGCATTCAAGTAACTTTCCACGTTTGCAGGACTCTATCAAGCAAATGAAAGAGATTGCTAGAAGAGCGTGGTAAAGCTGTAATGAGACACTCATGATGCATGGTTATATAAACCCTCACTTACATACATCAGATGAGGGTCTGTTCTATCTAAGATATATTCGAGTATTTACTGTTTGTGCTGTGACACACTGGGTGTTTGATAATGCACCAGTAACTGTCTTTTATTTTACTGCCCCCTGTAGAGGAAGAGATAGTGTGGAGGGACATAGCGTACCGAGACAATGCAAAGACTGTTTGTTGTGCAGCTCTGTATTTCTCTCCCCTATAGTTTCCTCTTCCTCCTTACCTTTTACAGAGCGGGGTCTCTTATAATCCTGAGCATGGTCCAGGCGAGTTGAGGTCCAGATCCCGGTCAAGCTGGGTGAGCACTTTAAAGTTTTTAACATTTACATATGCTTCATCTTGTGAACCTAACAAGGAAATGAACGCTACTGACCTCTTTATTTAATTGGTTGTAGATGCCATCTGCATTCCTTGATGTGGAGGATTTGTAGACTACAGGTTGTATTCATTCCAACCTTATTTCCATGTTTTGATTAGCACTATATTCTCACTGGGTATGATTATCACTTGTATATGCAGTAGCAATATTAGAGAGCAGAGGCCCTGAAGAAAGCCTTGTGATTATTGGCCCGATTGACTGAAACATGTTGGCCCTTTTTCGGCAGCTATTTGTTTAAACTGCCTTTTTGCACTGTTCTGTTTTTAAACTAGGGGCTCTGTCTACACCTTAATAAAATGTCCTCTATTTTGTGCCACATCACCCTATTTTAACTCACCCCTTATTTTTGGGTTTTGCACTGCACTTCATCCTTTTGGCGGTCAACTATTTAGTTGCTCATTGTGTTTTCCAAAGTAAATGTGGGTAAGATCCAGCCCATTACCATAGGAATGGTGGTCTCTATGATCAAGAGACATACTACTTCTCTAGCTGGTTGACCAAATGCTAATACTGATCACAACGAGAAGTTGATGGCTATCCAGACAAACTAGGCTGGACCTTACCACATATCACTACAGTGTTCTTCTCCTGTTGTAAGCTCTTTATTTTCTGGCTTATTGGTGACTTAGGTACCACTTTACTTTTGTGAAAGTATAGATAGCCTGCCATAGCATTGGCCTTTAGACCCCCAGTTTGTTGTGTTGTTTACAAGTTAAAGTTTGGGGATGTGAACCTGAGTTGGTCTTTAAAACTTCCCTATGACCCTCTCTCTCTCTGTATTATTGTAGCAGAACTTCAACACATCCAGTCCTGCAACTTACAGACCTGGCCCTAGCAGGAGGTGTGTGAAGTTCTGGCGACGCCTGATGGGGCTAGGCAAGACTGCGCAGGGGATCCGACATCCAAATCGCCCTACAAGGAAAACTGAGGGCCCACCCACCCAGCCGAGCGGTGGGTTCTGGTCAGTGACTGGCCAGAGGTCAGTGGCCAGCAGCCCAGCCTAGGCCCTAGCAGTTCTCCTTTGCAAGTCTTTTGCTGTCATCTCCAGTCCAGTCCGCTCCTAGGTGCAGCACATGTGGCCACTGGCCACCCTACGACCACTGTGTGGTATTAAAACAGCCAGGCAGCACCTCATGGCCAGTGGACTAACGCCTCCTCCTAACCGCCGCGCCAGTTATTCACCTACGCTTTTAGACCCCCATTTCCCCCCTAGATATCCCCCCCACCAGTGACCGCACAAAGGAAGTCAATAATAGCAAGCACATAATGGCAAACAACAAAGAGTAGGCGCCTCAGTGCTTTAGGAAGCCGCCGGGAGATAGACGTGCTTTGTTACGGTTCACTTCACTTGCTTCCGCTAACAGTGTAATAACCGTTACCCAGATGATAACGAACAGGGGATCTTATCTCAGGAATGTGAAACAGTAGTAGAAATTAAAATATGTAAAGACAAGAAATCTATACTGTTTGTGTGTACCGTTTGACAAGACAACTACTAGGGGAAGCCGGGCCCCGAGCCCCTGCGAAATGACAGATGCACTGCGTCGGGTCACACAGAGGGGGCCCCCGGCCCGCCCAACTCTTACTTTTCAACACAGATGAGATGATGATGACACTGACAGATTCTCAACGATGATCATCAGGATCTTGATGACGGAAACAATGATCAATGTGAATGACCCAAAATGTGGATCAAAAAACTTCACCACTGACGCGAGTCACGAGCCACGATGAGTCACGAGTAGCCAGGACGGCACCGACTGCCAGCACGAGGTCTGTGGTGTGTGTGTTGTGTACTGTGGCGCGGTGCTGCGCTGCGACGACTCACGTCAAGAATGAAATGGCCAATCACTGTCTGAATGGCTTAACATAAGCCACAGTGATTGGCTATACGTTTTAAGCAAGTGCAGCAGTGCCACCACCCACGTGGTGCACCCAATACTTTTTCTGCTTGCCCTCTGGCTCAGGCTGCACGGTGTCTCAGCCAATCCAGACGCTGCATTAGCAGCGCCAGGATTGGCTAGAGCAGCGTTGCTCCCTGCCCATTAGAGACCGGGGGGGCTGCTGCTGCAAGCCACCCTCGGGTCCGTCACTCGCTAGTCTCTCTCCTAAATAAGGGGATGGTACTAGTGTGCGCATGTTTGGGCTGGTCCTGAAAATGACCAGCCCAAAAACGGACATACACACTAGTATTGCTTCACTTAGTGCCACGGCCGCGCACAGTCTGTCACTCAAGCTGCTGCAGCCCCACCCCCTTTGGCGTATGACTGCCTTTGGAGTGTCCCGGTACTAGTACACAATTTGCGTTTCAAGACTTTATGAACTTGGAAGTTGAACGGTCACTGTTTAAGCTGAATATGGGTCTATGTGGCTCATCGGGGCAACGCCCAAGCGCCCCCTAGGGACGCACCACTACTGGTGACAACATGACGATTGTCTCCGACTGGTATACTCCAAGGTCTCGAAGGTATGTTGCAAGTGCCTCCATCGCCAGTGCAAACAAATGTGGTGACAATGGGCAGCCCTGCCGGGTACCCCTTCATATACGAAAGCCTTGGACACCTCAGTCCCCAAACACACTCTAGCTTTGGGCAATTTACAAGGTAGCTGGACCCATGACAAAAATCCAGTTCCCAGCCCCATTCGAGTCAAGACTTCCCACAGATACGACCCAGATAGAGTATTGAGAGCCTTATTTATATCAAATGATACCAAAGCTGCTCTGAATACAGACTCCCATGTCTCAAGCATCACGTGAGACAGCCTCCTTAGGTTCATGTGTGAGCCCTTTACTGGCACAAAACCACATTGGCCATCTTTCACCAAATCTGTAATAACACGCCCCAGCTGAAGTGCTAAGACTTTTGTGAGGTGTATTACATCCGTGTTCAGCATGGAGAGGCCGATATGACCCCGGATACACAGTATTCTTGCCTGGCTTTGGAAGCATGAGTATAACTGCTTCTCTCATATATGCCCAAAGCTCTCCCAGGTCATGGACCTTCAATTGGGTTTTCAAAAGTGCTGGGAGCAGGGTGGCAGCATGTGTGCCTGATATTACTCAACCGGCAACCCATCAGGCTCTAGGCACTTCCCTCTAGGCATACATCGGAGCGCTTCCCTCTGTTCCTCGAAGGTTATGACTTCTCCCAATCGCTCTGTCTGTGCCAGCATTAATCGAGGAAGAGTCACTCGTTCCAGGAAGTCAGCAACTCCCCATTCCTCGTTCTACGGCGGCGAAGTATATAACCCGGCAACATGAGCAGGCAGTAGCTTTGTAACGGCCATCTGACCAGTAGGCCATCAGGTGCCCAGAGAGCAAAAATTGTTGTAGGAGGACGTTCCCTCTTAAGCAACCATGCCAGCATGCACCCTGACTGATCTCCCTCTCAATGTTGCTGTTGCCGATAGTCTTTTCAGACATGGCAATCGAGAATATCCCAGACCTTCGCCACCATTCTGTGTGCTGCTGTCAGCGCTATATCATCTCCCTCCCTTACCTGGAGCCGTCACAGCAGCCCAGACAAAATCCTAAACTTACTATTATAGGTATTCACAGAAGGCACTTACTACTTTTGGTTAAACTTACTACTTTTGGTTACACTTACTACTCTTGGTTAAACTTACTACTTTTGGTATTCAAAGAAGGAATTTAGTCAGGACGCCTGACTTTACTACTAGTAAATGCCTTCTGTGAATACCAAAAGTAGTAAGTTTAACCAAAAGTAGTAATTTTAACCAAAAGTAGTAAGTGCATTCTGTGAATACCAAAAGTAGTAAGTGCCTTCTGTGAATACCAAAAGTAGTAAGTTTAGGATTTTGTCTCAGATTAGTTCTGTGAATTGGGCCCCTAGTTATTATCTGATTTTTTCACACAGAACGTGGCAAACAGGCAGAATATACTACTGACAAAGTGCTGGAAGAGAGCACACTCTTTCTATATACAATAATGGCCTAGACGCTCTTTTGGGTGAAGCAGTAGGAAATGCACTGGAATTCACTTTGCAGTCGGAAGCCTGTCGGAAGCGTGCACAATGCAACTTTCTGGTGTTGGGTGCAGAATAAAGACAGCGGAGTCACCTAAAGCAGATCTGATATACCCAGCAATGGGGCAACTAACCAGTAGAATGGAGCAGCCCATGCAGCAGCCAAAGTGTCAGTCTAGGCTTCACTGAAAGGTGGTAAAGGCTCTACAATTGAAGGGCCAGGCTACAAAATCTCAATAAGGGTATTAAGTTTAGTTTTCACTGCTGGCAAATGCAGATCTAACACCTCTGCTGCCCTCTATACCACCAGCAAAGGAAGCCCTTTCATCAGTGGAGAGCCTCAAAAGGGAGTCTAGTTTCGTCTCTGGACAGGTATGAATAACAGTAGCATTATGGTAGTCCAACAGACCATCATCAGTATAGTGAGGAGTAACAAATTGTCTGCCTCCTCCTTATCATCTTCATCATGCGGAACACCCGGAAGGACCTGCAAGGTATCTGGTTCTCAGCCAAATAAGGCTTCAAGGTGCTGAAGCAACTGGCACTGAGGGAAAGACTGGCGTCAGCTTTGCAACCAGTTGGTACCTTTGGGCCGGTGGGAACCAACATGGCCTTCGACAAGGGAGAGGAAGCATGGCCCGGTGCTGGGCAGAGACCCAAAGACCTGTCAGCCGACGCTAAGGGAGGCCATGTTTGCGGAAGTCCAACTGAGGATCTGAACACTCTCCAGAGGGATGTGGAGCATAGAGAAGAGCTGCAGCATGGCCTTTACCTGCTGTGTAGTGGAGGATGGCCTCGAAAATACGAAGCACTTTGGCTCCAAGGATTCATGTCAGAAGCAGATGACAAGCACAGAATTGAACCTTTTGAGTGCAGACTACGCCTTGAGTTGGAGATATATAAAGATACTGATTTGTTTATGACTTTAATGTCTGGAATTACATGAAATAAAGCAGATATTTGGCAAGCAAAAAAAAACTGGAGGGACTAGGGAATAAGCCTTCCCTCGCTCTCCAAATCAGATTATAAAACTCACCAAACGGGAAGGACAACTTTTTTGATAAATTCCCAGTTACCCTAGTCAGGACCTGGGAATATGTGACATTAAGAGACTCTAGGATGAAAACCAACTGGGAAATTTGCCCTCACCCACTAAATAGTGGCATGCTTCATTATAGGGCTGCTTCTACGCCCTGGTGCAAAGTAACGCTCAGGGCGGAGCGCGTGTATATATTTTTTTAGAAGGAATTTTACATGAAAGGGATCTCAATTGCAGAAAGAAAAAAGTATTAAAACTGTCTAAGCAGGTGCCCTCTCATTTATTCTGGGCTCCCGTTGACAGATTAAAAATATTTAGCGGGTGTATCGGAGAAACTATATCCCTATCACCCTGTCTGCTAGTATCAACATGTTTGGGCCTGTTCCTCTCGCCCTAATGGGTTGTCGACATTCTTCAGGATACAGATCCCTTGGTACAAGACCTATGGCTAGATATAGGTAATTTCCATTTACCGATCCTAAAATACCGAATTTTACCGATTCGGTATTTCAGAATCGGTAAATGGGATGTAGATAAAGATTCAGTACATTTTACTGAATCAGTAATATTCGGTATTACCGATGCGGTAAATACCGAATCGGTAATTCCCATAGGAATGAATGGGAATTACGGATTCAATATTTACCGAATCGGTAATAGGGGGACCATTTACAAGGGTGGCAGGGTGTCACATTGACACCCTGTTGCACCCCTGAATGGAGCATGGGTGCACATGTGGCACACATACCTGCCCTAAGGGCATGTATGTCTGCCACATGGCACTTTAAAAAAAGCAAATAATTGCTTTTTTAAAGGTATACGGTATTTACCACCAACTTGTAGTTGGTGGTAAATAACAAATACTTAAATGACAAATGCACTCACTTGAGTGCTCCCTACATTAAGGATTCGGTAATTTACCGAATCAGTATTTTAAGAATTTGGTAATTTACTGATTCCTTAAATTACCGATTCGGTTAATTACCGAATCCTTAAATATGGCCCCTACATCTCAGATGCCTAATACCGGTCGGTAACGGCCGAAGTTCCGTAATTTCGGCCGTTACCGATCGGTATTGGACTACCTACATCTGGCTCCTAATCCCTCTTAGTTAACTAAACTGAGTGACAGGGATAGATGTACAGCAATACTTGCCTTTGACAGACACACACTTGAAACGTACCAGAGTCTCATTATTGGTGTTCCAAACCCGTGACCAGAGTGGGATTGTCACTGTATAGTCAAACTTTCTTCAAAGTGTGGCATCTCTGTTTGAGCCACTCTGCCCCCACTGATGCTCAGGAGAGAATCGGAGGGGGCAAAGTGGCTCGAATAGAGACATCGGAGAAGGGAGCGAGTCTGTCTCTGACCCAATCGGGGTCTGCAAGCCACCACTGCAGGTCCTGTACAGCTCTTTCCGAGATCTGTACCATGTTGGAGAGATTCTCTAATGCTGCGCCCACTGGAACTTCAGGTCCCTTTGGACTAACTGAAGAACACACCTGTCCGATGTGATGTTTTGTCAGTAGTGGGGGTGATGGCTAATCCTGCCACCAACTGGCCGCTTATGATCTTGAAGAGCCAGACTAGCAAGGCTGCAGGGAATAGGACCCATGGGGTGAAAAGAGCCATGCAGAGGTTGCTGAATTTGCACGGTCTCTTGGCTGGCATATGGCTGGCGCAGCTCAAAGCCCCTTCTGTGGCCACAAAAGGGGCAGAAGGCAGATGGGGGATGGGTCGCAAGTGAGAGGCCCAAGGACATGGCCATAGCCAGACAGTCCTTAAAGCGCTGCAGGGCCATGTCTGCCTCATCTCCAAAGTGACGGGTGCCATCACAGGACATATCCATAAAGGAAGCTTGGACATTACAAGAAAACCCAGAAGATCTTAGCCAGGCATGTGGCAGCACTCGCGCAACCATTTCCCACAAGGAGTGGGAGTAATGGTCCATTAGGCATGCAGTGCTCACCGAAAGCAATGCAAGGCTGGCGGAAGAAACATATTTCTTGCCTCAACTATCCAGCCTCTTGGATTTTCGGTCCGGGGGTGTGGAAGGGAATACGCCTTGTGAGGTAAGGGCTTGGAACACCAAGCTCTTGGGGATAGGGTAATTGAGGAGGAATTTTGGGTCGCACAGTGCAGAGTTATGGCAGCAGGCGCTTGTCCTAATCATAGGAGCCCCTGTGCTTCGCTTGGACCAGGTTCTTAGAAGGACATTGGTCAACGCCTTGTTAGAAGGCAGGAGGGTTTACGAGGAGGAGACACCCAGCTGCAGAACCTCTGTCAAAATGTTACTCTTGACTTTAAACATATTAGTCGACTCTTTTAAAATGTATTGTTGTGGTTTTAATTAACTGAAACAATAAAAAAAAAAATTTCACTTACTCTTGACTTCCACCGAAGGGAGCCGAAGGTCCATGACTTCAGCTGCCCTTCTCACCAGCTTCTGGAGCACCTCCATGACCTCTTGTGAGAAAATCCCCAGGGAAAACAGTTTCCTCTCAACCACAGTTTATCAAATTCCAGCAGAGGCCCAGAGGAATAAAATCACCTCAGAGCACACCCACATTTCCTAAAATTAGAATGGTGCCACCAACAGATGAGTTATACTGTGACTAAAGCCTGTAATCATCCTTTATATGTGCTCCTCTTTGTGACACCCACAAACAGGCTTTCGCTACATGCATTTCCTTATTCCACATGTCCTGTAATGGCTGCAATATCTTGTCCATGTTGTGGCTGGCCAATCTATAGAGAAGGGTGGGGGGAGGGGAGGCCCCAGGCCATTGGGGTCAGGGTCTGTTCACTCTGGCCCTGTATATTGTTTTAATTCATTTTCAGGATGCAGGGGCCATGTCCCGTAGTCCAATAATGGCTGCCACAACATAGTGTTCAGATAGTGGATGTGAGAGGTTGGCTTAGTATATAGTGCTCACTTATGTAATTGTAGCACCCTGCACTAATCCAGGCAACCCTTATGGTGTGTTAGTGGTCTTAGATAACCTTAGAAAGCTCTCTAAGTGGTAGCTGTGGAGAGCAGCCTTCTGGCTTGGTCCAGAAGAAATGTAATGTAGCTTGTTTTACCAGGACTTAATATTATCGTATAGGTTAAGTGAAAAAGACCCTCACAGTGTAGTTATAAAAAATATGTATTATTAACACAATGTATTATCTCCTACCCGGAGATACAAACAATACTTTCTCAACAGAATACGTAAATAGCACAGAATATACAGTGGTCTCCGGGGGGAGACCAAACCCTATACTAAAAAAGTGGGATGCGAACCACGACCTAAGTCGAGAATGGACCCAGAAGACGTAGAAGAGCCCGGGACCCAAGGTAAGTATCTAGGAACCCCACGGAGTTCGTGTGCAGTGTAGGAACACGACCAAGTGCTCAATGTTAGTCAATAGGTAAGTCGCTGTTGTAGTTTTAAAGAAGAAGGACCCTTCCCAGTAGACCCCAAAGAAACCACGTGGAAGATGGAAGGTTGGAGAGTCACCCCACCCATGGGTACCCAGGAACCAGGATACCTACACCAGGGAAGCCAGGTACATAGTGAAGTGACATCGGTAACCGCTGTATACCACAATGGAGGATTTGGGAAAGATGCTGCTGGCAAAGAAGGTGAAAGTGCCTGGTGAAACCCAAAAATGGATTCAAGGTGAGAGGTATCTGCAAGCAGAGGGGTGTCTATGCCACTCAGGAGTTACCCGGAGGCACGGAAGACGAATGCCCATCAATGTCGGAGATGCCGAAGAGTTGATCGTGCCCTTGAAGTTGCAGCTGTAAGGACCAGGCATCACAGAAGAGGACCAGAAACTGTGCACAAGCTGTCCCACGTCAGATGTCAAGAGCCAAGGGGTAAGTGTCTGGTAGGGGCAAAAACAAGCCTTGGTAACGGCAACCAACGTAAGGGAAGAAAAAGGTGCCATGTCGGGAACAGCAAGGTCCAAGGGACTCACCATGAGCAGGTATGTCAGAGAAGGCCGGAGCAAGTAGGGGAGCATACTAGAACCAAAGAAGACCCTCAAGGGGACCCACGGGACAAAGGCACAGGAGTTGCAAGAGAACCTCGAGCAGCTCACCAAAGGATGAAGGCCCACGATGCAAAGGATGCCATACAGGCGCAGATCTTGGCTGCAGAAGATGCTTGAGGATGGAGCTTCTTGGAGCCCGAAGCTCTCTGGAGGAGAGACAACAAGCCTTGGCAACACAAGTCAAAGCGGTGCACGGGGGTTTTGTCCAGCGGTTCCGATGAGGAGCACTGGCCTCGGTGAGAAGACAGTGCAGGCCTCGAGGAAGTTGCAGAACCACCACCTGTGTTGCTGAGTCTTTCAGAGTCCGTGGGATCCCAGGATCAGCAGACTGGTCAGTTGCGTTACGGTCCCTGCAGATGCAGAGGAAGGGACTCCTTAACTACAAGGGAGATTCCTTCGGGTGTCTTGGATGTTCACAGGCTCTGTGAATAACCTGTATGGAGCACAGCCACAGGCTTTGCAGCAGACTTGCAGGACGACGAGACCAGGAGCAGCAGGAGCCTTCCAAATTGCAGTCTCGGTTTGCAACGCGAAGTCCAGCGAGGTCCAGAGTGCCCAGACAGTCGAAGTTGAAGTGGCATGTGATCTGAATCTTGTGGAAACTACGAATCTAGGGACCAACCCACAGTTAAGCCGTTAAGTACCCTAAGGAAAGGGTTGGATCAATTCAGGGGTTCCTCCCAGAGGAGGGGCTGGACAGTGGGGAGAATACTTCCATTTTCTCTGTCCAGTTTAACGGTAGAGCGGGAGCCAACGGCTCCCGGAACTTGTTTGGAATGGAGTATGCACAGAGGGCACCAAATGTGGACTTCAGTCCTGTCTAGGAGGTGGTCACACCTCCCAGGATAGAAGACCTATTGTCCTGCCTTCCTCTGCTCAAGCTTGGGTCAGCAGCAGGAGGGCAGAATCGTGTCTCTGGTCAGCAGCAGCCATAGTTTGCTGTCCCGGTCTAGAAGACTGGTACCGGGAGTACTGAGGGCCTTCCGGAGGAGCTTTTCAGAGCATGGAATCATACCTCCCGCACAGTTTATGGTGGTGCAGGGGTATGATTACAACATGTTTGAAACCAAACACGACAAGGTTTGTTACATCCAGTTTAGATAGAGCCACTGTGTAATGACTCATGGCCACTCTATGTATCTTAATGGCTGATGCACTTACAACCCAAGAGAATGGACTTTGAAGAATGCAGGGGTGTCCTCCTCATGCAGGGCACCCTCACACTTAGAACCGAGCCCCCTGCCTTCAGGATTAGAAGTGCAGTAATCTCAGATATTAGGAAACGTATATCTGTTAGTGGTGATAGCACCAGCTAACAAAGGCTGCAATGGCAGGCCTATACTCACAATTTGAGTGGTCTCTCATGGGTGGCCTAATACATGCTTCAGCCCATGGGAGACGCATGGTGTACCTACGTCCTGGGTACCTTCGACCATATACTAGGGACTTACCAGGGGGCACCTGTAGCCAATCTGGAGTGTACCAAACTACTCTCCATGTCAGTTTAGGGAATAAGCACAGAAACTGGGGCCCTGATTAGCAGCATCCCTGTCCGGCTAGTCAGTAAAACATAATGACACCAGCAAAAAGTGGGGGTGACCATGAAAATGATCCTACTTTCCTACATTGGCCAGTAAATCAGGATTAATAGTCTCTTTTAAATAGCCAATCAGAGCATACCTGGGACAACAACAATTCAGATACACTTGCTCTTAAACCCTTTCCGGCCACCCCAAGCACCTCTTTAAATGCAAATTTCTCATAAGTGCCAGAACAGATCTACACCAAATCACATAATCATTTTTTGGGGGTAAAATTATAACATTTTGGCAAATCTGATTAAATTCCATTCAGCTGTTTTTTTCTATAGCTTCAACAGAAAATTCCTAAGGGCATTAGTGTGGGAAATCAAAATTTTAGGCCTCCCTTGTTTCTTTTCTCCACTTGATGAATCACCCCAAACCTTTCAAGAGTGGAGCCGAGGTGCTTTAACTTTTTGGGGGGAAAGTTTCATTGAGATTCTACAAACAGCACCAAAGTTATTAACAAAACCAGAAATGCTCTTCTTATGGAAACTCTGACCTATCTATCACAACACACTGGCGACTGGCACTGCGTAATTTATCTATTGCTGAAAATGACAGTCCTTTGTGTGGTGTATCCCTAGTTTTTTTGCCTTAACTGTTTTTGCTGGCTGTAAAGCTCTGTGCAGTTTATCGCCTACTAACCTGCGGTAAAGTGCCTGTGCTTCCCCTTTTACCATAACAAACTTGGCATACCCCCCCAAACTGCCATATTTAACTTCTTGACTTAAAATATTAGTCCCTAGGATATGGAAGAAAGAGTGCCGAGGGCCTATAAGTTAAATATCACTAGTGGGGTGCAGCACCCATTGTGCCACTCACCGCTGTGACAGTGCAAATGGGAATGTATGCCTATTATATGCAGTCTGGCTGATGAGTTTTAACTGCAAATTCTACCTGCCACAATACCCCTTTTGACAGCCCTTAATTCTTCATTTTAAATATTGGTAGGTCATTCCTAAATAGGCTTTTCTGCCCAAAAGGGAGGGTGCATGGTATTTAAAAATAGGACATTTAAAAGGTATAATGTTAAACATGTCCTTATAGCAAATGTGCCCTAAAAAGCTATTTTCACTGTAGCAGTGCTGGCTGTTCTATAGAAAAACACTGGATTACATTATTACTTTTAGTAATGCTAATTTTGGTTTGAAAGCAGCTAGAAATATAATTCAATCCAATTTAAAGGTGCAATCGAATTTGTAGTAACGTTCAAGAAAGAGGCACTTTTCCAAAGTTACCTTTTCCATGCCTTAAGCCTCTGGACACCCCTTTGCATTTGTTCTCCCACTTACTTCAGCCAGAAATTAGAATTTGAACAGGTGTGAACAAGGTGAGACAACTTCAAAGAAAAATACGCTGTCACAAACAGATGTAGCTAACACTCAGGCCTGTACCATTCTTTTGTCCCCCAGACAGGTGGCCTATTGTTGATCTCACAGTGTCAAATCCTGCTGGAGTGTCAAGACCTGCTCGACAGGTCTGTTGGGGTTTTACATATCACACTTGGGGCACACTTCAAATGTTAAGCGGCGGATGCCAAAAACATTCTTGTGTATCCACTCGCTGGTTGCTGAAGAATCCTGCTTTGTCCCATTTGACTTTTGTCTTTGGGTTTCAGGGCAATACAGGGACTGCCACAAACTGTATTTGGTGTTAGTTATGGGAGGACACTAGGATTACCGTAGTACACTCCCCAAAACCCCACCCCAGCCTCCAAAATCTCACAGAGCACAAGTTTAGCGTGGCTAAAGAATGTCACGTCTTGAAAATGCCCGAAGTGGGTAGGGGTAGTCCGGGAACCTTTAACCCACTGATAAGGGTGTGCCCAGGGGTCATTCCACCCACTAGCTAGCGTCAGGCATAAATGTGTCATCTCCAGACATCCACTTCAGAACACTCCTAGAACTGTGGAAGAACAGAAGAGGACTCAACTTGCTGTCTGAAACCGGAGAATAGCCTAGAAGATAGGACCTGATGTCCCTCTTTTACAATGTACAATGAATTGGATTCCAAGGGTCAAAAGGCAGACCTCTTGGGCTACAGAGATACAAGCTACAAGAAGCCGAGCTTATCAGTGGCAAATGGACTTGGACTGGACTCTGCCTAACACCCTTTGAGTCTCTAAGTGCCTCTCATGAGGGTCTTTAGAAGTGTACTTCTGTGGTGGATGGGGACGTAAAGGGCAAAAGCCAGAAGGTAAAATCTTTGACAAGATTGAACTTGGTTAGTGTAGTTGACCTGTGCTCCATTGTGGTCTGTATCAAATTGCACCAAGGTTTTTGCTCTACCACGACCATTGATTATCATTGGCACTTTGTGCTTCTTGACACCATTTCTACTTACAAGTTTAAAAATTCATATCTCTGGTTTCCCTTATTGGATTTTTGACATGTTGGTGTCATTCTGGTTTCTAAAATCTTACTCGATATTTCTAATTTGTTTTGGGATTTTTATTGGTCTGCCTCTGAACTTCTTTACTGTTTTAAGAATGCATAAATACTTTACACATTGCCTCCAAGTTAAGCCAGTCTACTCTGTGCCATAGCCATCAGAGGGGTTGAGTTCAGTTTTATTTAGTGACTTAACGGTTCACTCTGTCAAGGATTGTGATAATTATTTGAGGTGGGTAATTATCCCCCTCAACATTTTTTTTGCTTGATCTACTTTTCCTTACTCTTTCTCACATGGAATGTTTGTCAGCCTGCATAAGGAGGATTTGGCAGTGCAGCGGTTAACATTCATTCAGAATTAAGATAGAGTAGCAAATAAACAAGGTCCACGTTGCCTCAGCATGTCATTTGTTATTCCACACATCCTCTGACAGCAACCATTTACTTCTAAGGTATTTGGTGTCAGATATAGAGCCTGGGGTTCTTCTAACAGTAGATGTTAAAGAACGTGAAAACACCCGCCACAGAAAGCGACTTAAGAGCTACTGTTCAGGCTTGTGTACTCTCACATTTATATGGCGCCAATCCCCTGCCCTATAGGTCGCCTTTAATCCACACTAGTTACCCTTAAGGGCATCCTGCACACCACAGCACATTTCATACAGAACCTGAAGAAATAAGACCACATCTCCCCACTACTGATGTAACTTCACTGGCTCCCTTTGCCGGCCCGAACTTGATTCAAAACCAGTTCCATCATTTAGAAAGCCATCACAACCAGCACCCCCACTACACTGCAAAACCGATCGTCTCAGGCTTTTTTTTCGGCACACTTGCAGCTAGGACACCATCGGTCTGTAGGCATAGAAAGGTGAACAATAAAAAACAAAGCAACAAGCCTTCTTCATCTATGCACCAAGGATCAGAAATAACATCTCCCTGTCCATCAAGACTATGCCAACCCTGCTCCAATTTAAGAAAGAGCTGAACACACACATCTTTAAAGACCATTTCATGATGATGCAGTACCAGTCCTCTTCTGATCCCAGAAGCCAATACCACTCCAGTCACTCAATAATTGTGTATTTACCTTTGACCCTGTACAGCGATTGACAGTCTTCAGGCTAGGCTCACATTATACAAGTATCACATACATGCATGCTGAACAGGGGTAAGACGAGACCACATCAAGGTTGATATACCCTTGTTTGCACGACGTTTGTCTTCAACTTGGAGGCGACTGAAGCATATGTTGCCTTATAATAATATCATCAGGTTTTATCACCAATTCAGTCTCCATTAACTTTACAATGGGTGCCAAATTGAGTCAAGTGCTTTTTTTCCAACAGACATTTTCTTTCTATTCATCCATTATTTAGTGATAGTGGTATTTTTGTCTGTACAGCCCCTTCCTCTGCTAACTGCACATGAATCTTTATTGGAGTTCTTGAGGAGTCTGCAATGGTTGCCATTATCTTCCATGTTGTCCTATATACTGCAGTGTATACCTATGCATGTCCTGATGATATAATTGTCAGAACATAGTCACCTGCAAACCACAAACATTTTCTGCATTTGTCAGTTAGATTATACATTTCACCTAGAGTCTCTTCCAGCCGTATACCAAATAAAGTTTGCCTAGCAAATGGCATATTCCGGCCTTGTGCTTCCACTTGGGCCAAAACTAAAACTCTGAGCCAAGACTCACACCAAGGCACCAACAGCATGTAATGGTTATACAGCATAAAATGCAGCCTAACACTTCCAGTGGATTATAATTTCCTCCTGCAGTACCCTACCTCTTCTCATATTGCGTTCTATTAAATATTTCAAGGGTTCTTCCATTTCATTCCAATAACCAAGCTCATATATTGCAAGTAAAGCTGTGGTGTTGACAACCATCAACGTAATTGTAAATGTCTGCCCTTCCAAGAAAATGCATCAGCTTTTTCATTCTCATTATCAGGAGTCAACTGAAGCCGTAAATGCAATAAATGAACTCGCCTCACAAATGTAAGACTACTGATCCAAGCACCCTAATATATCCCCGAATAGTTCCTAATTCTTCCATTGTGTGTTCTATATCTACCAGTCAATATCCAACAGTCCCTGGAATGTTGATCATTTTTATAGGAGTAATGTGGTCTGATATTTTTTACTTAAGGCTAAGGTTTCATCTTAGATGTTTCATCACTTATCTAATGCTTCTTTGAATAACATCTGTGGATGTACATTTTTAGACGTTGAATCTGTTGTCATTTAAATAGGAGATGATCAAGGACGAGTCTGTCAGTCTTGCATGTTTCAGGAAATGTTGTTTTCAGGCAACTGCTTTGAAATTGCTCCTCTAATGCTGGACGCAGCTGAAGTCAGATCCCTTTCACCTTTAAGGGGTCCTCTGGAGTAGTCTGAAAATGTAGTATCTTCTAATCTTGAGAATAGACATTTTCATCATCTTAATGTTTTCAGGGTTATTTTTTCCAAAGCAGTCTGATCCTCATTCCGGAGCCTCCACTTACTTGGGAAACCTCTCTTCTGCTCTCATGCAGTTCTTGACCGCTTCAGATTGATCTGCCAAGAACCACAATGTGAGGCATCCTTGTGGTGACTTAGAAAAACTGGTTACCAATGTCCTGAATCACAAAACTTTTTCTATGAAGAAGTGTGACTTATTCCTGACTTGGTCCTGGTTTATTTCAAGGACCATCAATGTTTGTCTGTCCACTGAAATAGCTTATTAAACTCTTGACATAACAGTCTATTTTCTAAAACTGAACAAACTAAACACATTGAAACCTCACAAATGGATAAAGAAGTGAACAGTTCTCCATTGTCTATCTTCGGGAATGAATCATTTGCCAACAATGTGTTGAAGTCCTCAATGAATCATCAGTTTTGCTCCTTTTCTTCCATAACGTTTTTCAGTCATGCTGTGTCAGCTCAAGCCAAATGAAGGGAAATCGTGCTGTGGGGTGAAACATTGACACTGTTCAGTCAATATTCTTTACGAGCGAACCAAGTAACCTAGCTAGACCCAACCTACTAAGCAGCAGGATCATGAACAGCATGTGAAAGTTTAAGAAATCCAATAAGCAAAACACTTCTCATTCCACAGGGCCATCTGCCTCAATTTCTGCTTTGCTTTGTACATTCCACCTGCAAAGAGAACAACAGTTTCGCACAGAATAAATAAAATATTTGGGGAAAACACTGATAAAACGAAGTAAGATTTATTCTCCATGAAAAATAAAATTGGATTATGATCATCCATTGTCTTTGTCTGGAGAGATGAAATCCTACTTCTCGCTCGTCTGTTCTCTCGATTTCTCAGGATCAGTCTCAAAACGTCACATTTTCAAATGGCCCTTTAAGGCCTTTTCCTGTCAGATTTCTTTTCCGTTTAGCGGTAACAACTGCAGAAGGTAGGTCAAAATACTTGGAGTGTTCAAAGTGCTGGATATTGTTCAAAGGAAGGTTTGAGACATCTTCTTTAAATTGCCAAAGCACTCATGATGTGAGATAATCGGACACACTGGTCCCACAGTGAAGGATTTGGACACACAAAACAGATGAACACTGCACAAAACCTCACGCTGTGAGGTTCCCCATGCCACTTGCATACATCACCCTCTATATTGCAGCAGGTGTGGGATTAGTTCATGACTTAGTCTTACGAGGGTGTAGAAACTAGTCCCTGACATAGTGCCAGGACGGTGTGAAAAATGCTACCAGCTAGCTGAGCCGACGATATGTGGAGAGATTTTTAGGTTCTGTGCTGGGGTGGCACCAGTCATCTGCTTCTTGAGTTGACTGGTAGTGCTTCCAGGCGGATTTGTTGTAGACAGGAAGGCGTTCCACTGAGTCCGTCGACAGTGCCTGAAAATAAAAGACAGATTAATATAGCAACACCAAGAAACAGTCAATGTAACATATCCAAGAATTGTATCCTATTGACAAAAATATATATCTATTCCAAAAATAATTAGATACATATCCAACATAAGGAATGTGCTACTTACCAGTATGCATCTGTTCTTGGCATGTAGGGCCGCTAACATTCATATCTTGTGCATAGATCGCCGCCTAGTGTTGGGTCCGGATGATTGCACCTTGTTGTCCTGGAAGAGTCTTCGAAGTATCACGAGATAGGTGGCTCCTCCCCTGGACTACAGTGCACATGGGCATCCTCTCCATCCTTAGATTGTTTTTCGCCATTGTGGCAGAGATGGAGTCCAATACGATACCTGATGACCATGCTTTACAAATAATTCTGACTGCTACAGCTGCGACAGGCACCGGGGAGGATGGGCGGGCGATATGAATGTTAGCGGCCCTACATGCCAAGAACAGATGCATACTGGTAAGTAGCATATTCCGTTCGAGGCATGTGGGCCGCTAAATTCATATCTTGTGCATAGAATAAATAGCAGTTTCTCCCTTAGCGGTGGTTGCCCGAGCCAGCTGCAGCAGCCTGAAAGAGGGACTTTAGAACAGCCTGTCCTACAGCAGCTTGCTGCTTGGAATGTACATCAACACAGTAGTGTTTGGTGAATGTATGTATATTATTCCATGTGGCTGCTCTACATATGTCCTCTAATGGAATGTTACCCAAGAAAGCCATGGATGCCCCTAGCTTGCGTGTCGAATGCGCTCTTGGGGGGACTGTTAGTGTGCGTTTAGCCTTCTGATAACAAATCTGAATATACTTAACAATCCATCTGGCTATACCTGATTTGGAAATGGGTTTGCCCTTGTGCTGTGGTGAAAAAGCAACGAAGAGTTGTTTAGTCTTACTGAAATCCTTCGTCCTGTCTATATAGTACAGGAGAGCCCGTTTGACGTCCAATATGTGCAGTGATCTTTCTGCCACTGAGTCTGGATTAGGGAAGAAAACTGGCAGTTCAATAGTTTGATTAATGTGGAACTGAGAAACTACCTTGGGCAGAAATTTAGGGTTAGTGCGTAGTACCACCCTATTTGCGTGAACCTGTATAAAAGGTTCTTGAATGATTAGGGCTTGCAGCAAGCTAACCCGCCTCAGCGACGTGATCGCTACTAAGAAGGCAACCTTCCAAGTTAGGAACTGTATCTCACAAGAGTGGAGAGGTTCGAAAGGAGGTCCCATCAGTCTGGTCAAAACTACATTAAGATTCCAGACCGGTGAAGGTTGTCTTCTGGGTGGAATGATTCGCTTGAGTCCCTCCATAAAAGCTTTTATGGCTGGCACTCTGAACAGTGAAAGGCATTGCCTGTTCTGTAAGTAAGCCGCTATTGCCGCAAATGAATACGTTAGAACTGTATGCCAGATTGCATCTGTATAAATGTAACAGGTAACAAATAATGTTCTGTGTTGATGCATCTAGCGGGTTTATGTCATGGTTGGAACAGTAAATGACAAAACGTTTCCATTTGGCAGCATAGCAGGCCCTAGTGGTAGGCCGTCTTGCCTCCTTAATGATGTCCATAAAATCAGGAGGCAGATTCATACCTAAATTCTATGACTTCAGGAGCCATATCGCAAGGTTGAACTGTTGGGGATCTGGGTGCTGAACTTCGTCATTGCTCTGAGTGAGAAGACTGGGTGTAAGGCGCAGTCTTTGATGAGGAACCACGGAAAGTTCTAGGAACGTGGTGTACCATGCCTGCCTCGCCCACGTTGGAGCAACCAGGATGAGAGTCATCGAGTGCTGTCTAAGTTTCCGTGCCACCAGAGGTATGAGTGGGGCCGGCGGAAAAGCGTACGCAAATCTGCCTGACCAGTTCATCCATATCGCATTGCCCTGAGACCGCGGGTGTGGGAACCTGGCGGCGAAGTTTGGCATTTTGCGTTCTCGTTTGTGGAGAACAGGTTAATTTCTGGATGCCCCCACTGCCGGAAGTACGGTTGCAGCACCGAAGGATGAATCTCCCACTCATGCACCTGATGACTGTGCCTGTTGAGCAGATCCGCCATCTGGTTGTCCTGGCCCGGGAGGTGCTCCGCCATGAGGAAAATGTTGCTCTGAATGGCCCATTTCCACATACTCTGTGCCAAGTGTGACAACTGTGGAGAGTGAGTACCTCCCTGCTTCCGAATGTAATACATGGCCGTCATGTTGTCCGTCCGGATCAACACGACCTTGTTCCACAGGTGTATCGTGAAAGCCTTCATTGCCATGAAGATTGCCATCAATTCCAGCAGATTGATGTGCATCTTCTTCTGTTGATTCGACCATAGTCCCTGCACTGTGTAATGAAGGAGATGCGCCCCCCACCCCAGGAGGGATGCGTCCGTCGTGAGCACTATTTGTGGTACAGGCTCTTGGAACGGTCGTCCCTTGCAAAGGTTGCATGGATTCCACCAATGCAGAGAGTTGTACGCACGACCGGTCACCAACACTAGGTCTTTCAATTGTCCTTGAGCCTGATTCCACTGTTGTGCCAAACACTCTTGGAGCGGACGCATGTGCAGTCTCGCGTGCGGGACTATGAATATGCAGGAGGCCATCATGCCTATCAACTGCAGAAACACTTGCGCCTGTAGTGAGTGTTGTGGTCTGAATTTGCGAATCAGCAGTTGCATACTGTTGATTCGCACCGAGTTTGGCTGGGCTGTAGCTGTCACAGTGTCCAACGTCGCTCCCAGGTACTGCTGTACTTGAGCGGGTTGAAGATACGACTTAGGATAGTTCAGAGAAAATCCCAAACTGTGCAGAAGATGAATTGTGCGGGACGCGTGGCTGGCACACTGCTGGGCCGACTTTGCTTGGACAAGCCAGTCGTCCAGGTATGGGTAGACATGAATGTGTTGTCTTCGAAGGTGTGCCGCCACTGTCGCCAAGCACTAGGTGAACACTCTGGGAGCAGTGGTCACTCCAAAGGGTAGTACCTTGAACTGGTAATGCTTGTTCTGTATAGTGAACCTGAGGTATTTCCTGTGTGCCTGATGTATGGGCATATGGAAATATGCATCCTTCAGATCCAGAGTTGTCAGGAAATCCCCCTGACTGAGCAATGGTAGGACATGCTGCAGAGTCAGCATGTGGAAATGTTCTGAAAGGATGTATAGGTTCAAGGGTCTCAGATCCAGAATGGGTCTGAGAGACCCGTCCTTCTTTGGGACTAAGAAATAGAGAGAGTACACCCCTGTCCCGTGCTCCTCTAGAGGCACCAGTTCTATGGCCCCTTTTTGCAGCATGCTGGCCACTTCTTGCTGTAATAAATTTAAGTGCTCTGAGGACATAGGATGGTGTCTTGGGGGTATGTTGGGTGGAGTGGATGTCAGTTCCAAACAATACCCGTACTGGATAAGTTGCCTCACCCACCTGTCTGTGGTAATGCTTTCCCAGACTGGCAGGAACTGCTGGAGTCGTCCCCCGACCGGTGTTACATGGTCCGGGGGCAGTGACAAGACGTCACTGTTTGGTATTTGCTGAGGACCTGGTGTTATTATTTCCACGTACTCTGCCTTTGGCGCTGTTACCACGGTATCCACCTCTATTGTTTTTGTTAAAGGTGGTCTGTGCACCACCTTTATTGTATTGTGTTTGCTGAGATGTTTGCCCTCTTGACGGCCCTCTACTACCTGAGCGACGAAAAGAACCCCCTCTGAACTGTTGAGACTGCAAGGCCCCCATAGACTTAGCCGTCTCGGTGTCCTTCTTGATCTTTTCAAGAATTGTGTCAACGTCAGGCCCAAACAAGAAATCTGGGTTAACGGGGTGATTGAGCAAACTCGTTTGTATTTCTGGCTTAAATCCTAAAATTCGTAACCATGCCTGCCTCCTTAGCATCACACTAGTGTTAATGGCCCTGGCTGCAGTGTCAGCTGAATCTAGTGCACACTTGATAGAAGCGTTTGATATCAGTTTCCCTTCCTGAATCAACATTTCCGCCCCTCTCTATATTCATCAGGCAAGTGTTGCAACAATTACTTTAGTGTATCATAGTGAGCCCTATCGTATCTAGCCAGTAGAGCCTGTGTATTGGCTATTCTCCAAATATTTGCTGCCTGCGCAGCAACCCGCTTCCCAGAGGCTTCTAATTGTCGGGGGGAGGAGCATCACCACTTGTTTGTGAGTTCGCCCTCTTCCGGGCATTGGAGACCACCAAAGAGTCCAATGGCAATTGACCCCTTATATACAAAGGGTCCACAGGAGCAGGCCTGTATTTCTTTTCAATTCGTGAGTTCACCACCCTTGCTCTGGTTGTGTCCTTGAAAATGTCAGCGGCGTGCTTAAGGACACCCTTCAGCATCGGCAGCGTCTTCACTGATCTGTCCGACGTAGAGAAGGTATCAAACAGAAAGTCCTCCTCAACTGGGTCTGCATGCATGACCACATCATGATCCAACGCTGCCCTTTTAATTAGAGCATTGAACGCCGCAGTATCCTCTGTGGGAGCTGTTTTAACTTGGTAACACTGGGTGTCCACCGTGCCTTGATCGTCGAGCACATCCTGCGAATCATCCTGATTAGACACATCAGGATAGTTGAATTGCTCGTCATTTTGGTCATCCCCCCACCATCCTCGGTGCGTGTGGGGGAAAGTGTAAAGGCTTGTCCATAAGGCCTTACGGACTCAAAAAGAACTGGCGAGGAAGCAGAGTCCCTTTTCCTTTTAAGTGGAATTTGATAGGATTCCATTGGCTTCTCCGGCAAGATCTTCCGTTTGAAAAGGGTGAGTCTTCCAGTTGCAGAGTCAATGTCCAACTTTTTTAAGCTTTCAGAAGAAGATTGATTGGAACCGACACGTTCAGGAGTGGCGGTCGTCCCCTTAAGTTTTGACATCATTTTCTCAGGGTCGGAGCCCTGTGCCGGCTTAGACGTTTTAGGTCTTACGGTCGGAGGCAGTCCAAAGACTATAGGTGGAGGCCTCGATGGCTGTTTGACTTTTTTCACGGTCATCGCCAACGTCGAGCCAGGTGTTGCGCTGGGACTCCCAAAATGGCTGCGGTTTGATGCGTCACGTTCCAACGCGGCCATTTTGTTCTTGTCTTCGAGAACCTTCACCAGCATCAACTTGTATGCATTCAGACTGAGGGGCGGCTGCGACCCAAGTCCGTCTTCAGTGTCCACGCCCCCGGGGGCAGCCTTAGACGACGTCGCTCCATCTTCTTTGGTCTTTGGCACCCTCTTGGATGTACCGATCTTCGGGTTGGCACCCTTTTGTGACCCCGAAGGGGCAATGACACTCCGAGCCTTCTTAGGATCCGATGGAACGAGGCTTTGCGAAACGAATACTGGTTTGACCAGTTTCGGTTTCGATTTTGATTTGTCTTTAGTCAGTTTCGGTTTCGTTTTCGAAGGCGTACCCACCGAAGGCTCTGAAGTATTCTTAGCCGGGCCAGATTGCGGGGCTGTAGAATGAGTATAAAGATCTTGGCTAAGGCCTTCAGGCGGTGCTTCGACCTGAGCCTTTGACAAGACAGTGTCACTTTCGACCCCCGAAGCTTCGGTTGGGTCTCGCTCATCGCTGGAACCGCCCTCTGCGGCTCCAATGGCCATACCGTCGTCTCTTACCTCGACGGCTTCATCGTCTTCGATGTTATCATCGTCTACCTCTTCTCCGTAGTAAGATTCTTCACAGGAGGCCGGGTCGGAGAAGTGCTCCGGTTCCTCCTCTTGGACGCCCTCATCGTCCCCAGCCTCGAAGATATCCTCCACATCCGACGCTCTCCGCGCCGGTAGTCTCGCCTCACGTCGAAGAGCGAGCGCCTCTTCCGACCTGAATTTTGAACAGGCCAAGCAACTCTCCTCGTCGTGGTCTGGAGAGAGACATCTGTTGCACACAGGGTGCACGTCTGAGAGAGGATACTTCACATTACAGACTGGGCAACGTTTAAACGGGGCCTGAAATTCCATCGTCGATGTCAGTCTTCGATTGGGCCTAAAAAGCTGGGAGCACAAGTGCTCAAGTATCCGGGAAACCGGGTAACTTAACTCAGAACCGAACGAAGTACAATACCGACGCTTAAAGAGGCCTTTTGGCCTGAAGAAACCAGTTTTTCCTATAGGTTCCGAACGAGAGTCTCGGAACACATCCGAACCCAATGGCGGAAAAAACCAATCTGAGGATGGAGAGGATGCCCATGCGCACTGTAGTCCAGGGGAGGAGCCACCTATCTCGTGATACTTCGAAGACTCTTCCAGGACAACAAGGTGCAGGCATCCGGACCCAACACTAGGCGGCGATCTATGCACAAGATATGAATTTAGCGGCCCACATGCCTCGAACACATACATATTAATGCTACATAAATACCCTCATCTACTCTTTGCTCTGCCCTCACTTTTTCGCGCCAGGATACTATTTTTTAGTAATAGAGCGCGCTATAAAAGCCTTTATAATAATAACATAATATAATATATAAATATGGTAAAAGACTGCCCATTGACTTAACTTCCCATAACTCACATCAGCACCCCAACCCTGCCACAAAACATCTCCATGAACATTCCTCCACACCTCAGTCTACTGAACTCCAAATATCGATCTCCATCTACACTACTTCAAACATTCCCACATACTTTCTTTCAAATTTCCCCATCTAGTCTCCTTCAAACAACTGTATTCATCTCCAAAACACCCCCCACCAAGTGCCTCTAAACTTCTCCATCTATTCTCCCGATAACCGTCTACTCTACTCCTTCCATCCAAACATCCCCACCTACTCACCATCAAATATCTACTTGTCCCAAACATGCCTATGTACTTAGTTCCAAAACACCCAACCGCTCACCTCAACCTACCCCATCCACTGTGAGCATACACCATCTAGCCTCTACCAGTAATTCCCATCTAGTTCCCTACAGATATTCCTTACGATATCCTCATTTACTTGCCTTGAGATAGCCCCCAACTACTCTCCTCTAAGACATAGTTTATCTATTTAACTCGATGAAATAACCATTGCACAGACTCCTATGTTGATAGGGAGAGGTATGCATTATTGCATAACTTTTTAAACACAGCACCATGTTGGCATTCAAATGTACTTGTTATTGCTGTTGATCTTGTTAGTGTTATTAGAGAATCACAAAGATACAGTAGACTGCTTCATTCGGGGTCACAAAAATTCTACTCTCACATAAATATTACCAAAATATACCTACATGTTCAGAAAACTAAACTAGGTCACTGGATGTGTCCCTCCGTTGACTTTGTCACATCAAAACTTGTGTCCAGTTTTTTAGTTTGTAGCACTTCAAGTTTTCCGTATGCTTGAGGTTTGCAGTCTCTTCAAGGGGAGCTTTTAATATATAATTTTAAAACTGATCTGATTAAATGTTTATATACATTTTGCAATCAAGTGCCATGTGGTAGAGAGGTTCTTAGAGCACATTTTAGCGGGGAACATCCTTTACCACGCGGATTTTACTCCGCAGTACTTTTACAACGCGTCTTTTACATCGCAAGTCGTAACCACGACTTGCGCTGGAGGGCGCTACAGGACAAGGAATAATTTAATTTACTATCCAACACCTTCCCTACTGTATGTAGGCTGGTGTTGGAATAGTAAATAAAAAAATTCCTAAGTCCGCAACCCTCCAACGCAAGTCGTGGTAACGACTTGCGCTGTAAAAAACGCGTTGTAAAGGTACGCCTGGTAAAACCATGCGTGGTAACGTCGTACATCCCATTTTAGCAGTGAAATGAGGTGATATATTCTGGTGGCAGCGACAGCTTCTTTACTTCCCAGGAATTGCTTTAACTATTCAACAAAATAGTTCTTTAAGAAATCATTCACACCTGTAGTTACCCATTACTTTCCTTTTTTTTTTTACAAGGCGTAGCTACTCTTACAATATTTTATCATTCAAACACATAGTGAATACTTTCCTTATAGGTCTTCTTTTTTGGGGTATTTTCCACAGCATAGCTGTAATTACTTCTACTTTATGGATACGAAGAACAAGTTACCTATTTTCCGTAACGCTCTTCCTGGTGGAGACTTTTGAGCCACAGATTCCTCACCTTTTGAATCTCCAGGCATTAAACTGGATCCAGAAACTTTTCAGCAGTACCTCTGTACGCTGGTAGGTGGAGCCTTGTGGTTTTGCACAGACACTGCTCCTCTCCAGAAATGAAGTCTGGGGCCTATATAGGCTCCATTCCGGCATGCTGTTGCTTTCAAGACTGCTAGGGGCACTAGACACAGTGCACCAAAAACAAACGGGTAGACAGTAAGAAGATTCCTAGACTTGGGATTTTATTAACAGATAGAGTCCAATCACAGAAAAGGAGAGGTTGGGAGAGTTGGTGAGGAAGCAGCCAAAAAGAGCATTAACAAACGTAAGTAACTTGTAATCCCAATAGGGACTTCTAGCCGCAGGTTCCTCACCTTATAAATAAATGCCAAAGCAATACCTACTTGGAGGCGAGTCTGGAAGTGGACTCAAACCAAAAAGTCCTCCGCGCCGCTTGGGCAAAATACCCCTCCCAGGGAACCGAACTCTCCAGGAAATAATGCTTTGTGAAAGTATGGCGGGAAGCCCATGAAGCGGTCTGGCAAATGCTTAGGACAGGAACACCATGTACCAATGCAGTGGAAGCAGCTTTGGCCCTAGTAGAATGAGTACGTAGTCCTTCTGGAGGCTACTTTTTGGTCAGTGCGTAGCACATCTTAATGCAGCACACAATCCAACGCAAGATAGTTCTCTTCTGCACTACCATGCCTTTTTTCACTCCTAAGAACCCCAAAAAGAGCCGATTGTCCACCCAGTGGTCTCTGATGTTATACATGTGAAAGATCAGCACTCTTGTGGTGTCTAAGCGATTAAGTCACTCCTCTTTAGAGAGGTGAGTCAGAGGAGGGAGTGATGGTTTTCTTGACGTGGAACTGCATCACAACTTTCGATAGGAAGGAGACCTGTGTTCATAGAACAAGTTTGTCTGGGAAAAAGGAGGTAAAAGAACGAGTGACACACAGAACATAAATCTCACTCGCACCCTGTGCCGAAGTGATGGCAATAAGAATCAGTCTTAATAGTAAGGAGCCATAGGGGACAGCTATGAAGAGACATGAATGGAGGTCACTTCAGATAGCTCAGGACCAGGGGCATGAAAAAAGAAGATGGGGAAATGTGCTGCCACCCTTTCAAAAATAGCATCACAACTGGTTATTTAAACAAGGCGGGGGCTGATCAAACAACATAAGAAGGCCGCCAGGCCGAACGATAATCCTTAACTTTGCCAAGAGCAAATTCATGCTGAGCAGGAGACAGAGCAAATAACAAAGCATCAGATAGTTTGGCCTGGAGGGGGTCAATCTGATGAGTGCCACACCGAAACACCAATTTTTCCTAACAACAGGCATATACATTTTTAGTCAAGGGACACCTGATTGCCAAGATGACTTAAAAAAAAATCCAGAGGAATGTGAAAAGTGTGCAGCTGCCAATCTCAAAGCAGGAAGGTGGAGTTTGCAAAGGCCCAAGTGGAGAACCCTGCCCAGCAGGTTGAAGGACATATGCTTAAGCCCAACAGTTCCAGATACTATACTCTCCATGCCCAATCCAGAACCACTAGGATGACTAGGTATCGAAGACTGAGCTCGTTTGCCCTGGCATTTAAAGGTTCTGCCAGGTGGTTCACCACCAGGAAAATTCCTTGCGAGTCCAGCTACTACCAGAGGCACAAGGCCTCTTAGCATAGTGTCCGCGACCTGACCACGCCTTTTTTTGTTACAGTACCACATGGTGGTGGTTAGCACCTGAACCAACCAGCCTCCCTTTGATTGACAGAAGGAAGGCTTTCAATGTCAGCTCCAGAAGGTTAATTTGGAGCCCCTCGGCTGGCAGAGACTGCTGATCTTGACCCCTTACAGATGGCCTCCACACACTAGAAACGATGCATCAGTCACCACTGTCAGTTCTAGGTGGCGGAAACAGAGGGGTCTGCCACTAACCCAATTACGGTTCAGTTAACACCACTGCAGATCTTCTGCAGTCTCCTGCTAAATCTAAACTTGGTGGGAGAGAGGTCTCCTTGATGTTGATAGTGAACCTCAAAGATGACAGCAGGTTTGCCGTAGTCTCGAGGTGGGTGATGACTCCCTAGGGCGAGCCTATCCCGACTGCCTGGGGTGACCCTGCTTATAACAGCCAGTTGTCAAGGTAAGGAAAGGCTGTCACCAACGCCAAGACTTTTGTGATCCCCGTCCCCATCCCCCGAGAGGCACTGGTGAGACCAAAGTGAAGCAGAGCAAACTGAAAGAGCTCCTCTTCCACCGCGAACCGCAGGTAGCGCTAATGGGCCAGCAGTGTGGGAATGTGGAAATAGGCGTCCTGTGAGTACACCACCACCATTATCCAGTCCCCAGGTTCGACGGCAGACAAGACCTGGGCCATGGTGAGCATTTTGAATTTCTCCTTCTGGAGGAAGGTGTTGAGAGTGCACAGATCGAGATACTCTCTTTGAAATGTTCAATGGTGGAGTGCGCCTTGTCTCCGAGCAGGCGAGTCTCATCACAGGGCATGGCCACCAAGGAGGACTGGACAACGCCAAAGAACCCAGTTGAGCATAACCATGCAAGCCTTGAATGGCAACACTAGTCCAAATTGCACAAATAAATTGTGAACTTGACCGCATCACAACAGTCTTTTATCGCCTGAGATAGTACAGGGTGAAGATCTTCTGGCACAACAGAAAGGACATGTGCTGGGGAATACCAAACGCATGACTGTAACGGCCTGACAAACAGGAAGCTTTAACAGAATGCAGAGCCAAACTAGTGGGCGAAAAGAGGCGCTTAAAAATGTCGCCACTTGCTTCAATTTCCTATCAGGGGGAGAGGTACGAAAAGAGTTCGGATTAGAAGGGCTTGTGGAAGCCTGCATCTTGAGACGTTCTGGGGAAGGCTGCTGGGACGAGAAGGCCGGGTCTCCTGGAGCAGGACGGTGACACCTGCCAATTTGTCTATTAACTGGCAGGTCAGATTACAGCTTGGCCCAAGTTCCCTAAAGGGCATTGGTCAAAGTCTTGTTGAAGTTCAGAAGGAGCTCAGAAGTAGTTTGGCCAAGCTGCAGGACCCCAATCAGAAAATTAGCTTGCTGAGGCCACTCATGCAACAATAGGATTATTCCAGCTTCAGAGTGCCTCAGTTTGTTGATAACTGTCTGAATCTGTTGTGAAGAGGAAAGGTGTAAAGACATTTCTGTGACCAGTTGATTTAAATTACACTGCTGACGGTTCTCAGTTCAAGGTACTGTGACACAAAATATT
Organism: Lissotriton vulgaris; assembly: GCF_964263255.1. Classification (NCBI taxonomy): domain Eukaryota; kingdom Metazoa; phylum Chordata; class Amphibia; order Caudata; family Salamandridae; genus Lissotriton; species Lissotriton vulgaris. The sequence goes on from NC_141693.1 coordinate 1,733,312,525, forward strand.
GGCATTTTTTGTTAACAGCAGTTATAACTGGGGGCAATGGAATCCTTTACAGGATCCAAATACCCCTACTTACCACCCAAAAAGTCTCATCTACAGAACTCCCAAAAACCCTCCACAAATTGTCTGATCAATTCATACACTATCTCAATGCACTATGGCAATCTAAAGATGAACGGCCACAGCAAATGATCTGAAATACATACCCATTATATCCTCTAACCATCTCTTTATGTTGCCTCTTGTTGAGAATTTAGGCACCAGTAGTATGCAGTGGGCAGTATGAACTATTCGACGAAAGGAAGCTCACAAACGCTCCATCACATACGGTCTGACCATCTTGCCACCTGCCCCCTTTATATTACGCAGCAATGGGTGATTGGCAAACTCCGTACCTTAAGATAAATGACTGCATCAGTTCCAAAGCCCTCCATGGAGTAAAGCTGCAGGTCACCCTGGAAGTACTTGGCATAGAGTCTAGAAATAGGAAGCCCATATCCAAAACCAGCCTGGGGAGAAATGGGTAAAATTAAAAGAAGGCATATGAAACGGCAGCATACTGGAATTAAGGAAGAGAGGAGAGAATGTTGGGAGAGTAAAGTGGAATGATTATGGGGTCACTACCACAAGGCAGGACTAATACAGGGGCAGTAAAATATGTGAATGATACCCACCAGAGGTGTTCCACCTGCACCTAGCTGTGGCATGGGTGCAGTAGAATACATATAGCTGAAGAGTCTTTCAATCTTGCGTAGTGGGACACCACCTCCTCGGTCACTCATCTGTAAAACACATAAATATTTCACTAAGGGTCAATACCACCGTACATCACAGAGAGATCCAACCATACAATGGCCAACAGCCATTCAAGGCAGAAATGGCTACCTAGTGCTCAGCAACCTTCACCATCTCATCACACATGCCAACTACTACTATGAAACCTAAAATGTGACCCCTAATCCAACACGAAGGGGGAAACACTATTCTAGCAAACATGCTCCATTACAAAAGGATGACCATTGTACGAGACACACAGGGCTCGTCACTGTCCCACATGAGCAACCACCATGCAGTAGTAACAGAGCTGACCAACACCTCAATTCTGGGCCAACTGACACAATAAACACAAACCAGGCTAGTCCCCTCTCCATACAAGACTGTAAGAAACTTTCCCAGGCTCCATCACACAGGGTTAACAGACACCCAAGACATAAGATCACCTCCGCACAAGACATAAAAGAGCCAACTAGTGGCCATAACAGACATAGCTACATAATGCTCCACCACACATGGAAAAAGACCTCTCAATAAGCGCACATGCATACTAAAACACCCAATACAGACAGGTAATTACCGCCTCACTACATAGGAAGAACTACATACTACGATACATTGTGCTCTTCACACAAAGGTCCAAAAACAAAACCATCTATCTTGCTATGCAGGTTCAGGTCCTTCTACATCAAGCCACTCCCCTATCACATCTGGTTGACTACAGCACAAATTGTACTGAGGACAACAGATGTTCTATTCACGTAACGGCAACTGGGTGTTCTCAAGCACAGGGTTCACCTGCTATTTCAGAGACTAGAGGTTATATAACTTGACTCTACCACACAAGTACCAGTCACTCAAAACATATAGCTGTAGACATCCTACCCTGCCTGTGCACTTTACCTACTTGCAGCATGCCATACAGAGACTTAGATGCACAATGTCGAAATTTCATCTGAAACAAACACAGCTGCCAGGTTAACTGCAGTTGCCCATACACTGAGGTTAAGGGCCATCACAAAAACAACAGATTCATGTAAGAACAATCCTTACTTCCACCGTTGATCATGGACAAAATTAGACTAAAATAAATGTGCCCGCATGCAGATACTGTTGGTTTATTTTTGTTTACTATTTTGCTCAGGTGAGGATGTTCATGAATTCTTTCTATAGATGCGTGCCAACTGCTAGGTCACAGGCCAATATTCCCCACAGTAATACGGCCCAGGTGCCAGTAAAAGGAAATCTCCCATGAAGGGCAGCTTCTTATAATGATGCCCCCGCTGGGAATAGGGACTTAAAAGGAATTATCCTCTTATTATTTGTTTTTTTATTTTTTATTCCAGCTCAATGAGATCTATGGATTTGTGTTTCACAGCAATTCTAATGTGATAAAGCATAGCGTTGTCCTTCTGAGAACACTCGACTTTTCTAAAAAATAATCCTGTTCCTATCTAAGGCAAAAATATCTCCATTACCCATTTGGACCAACCTGTGGCATTGCTTGCTTCAAAAAAAGTGTCATCAAGCTTTACTATACATACATTTATGACAATACACTACATCTCATCCTACCTTAATAGCGACATCTTCGCCGCCCAGAGCCACCATCACCTTGATGGGGGGGAGCGAGGGACTGGAGCTGTGGTGTTCCACTGTCGCTCGCATGGCATTCTACAAGGAAACCAAGATCAAATAGCATAAAGACCTGCTGCTCCGACATGTTTGGAAGAGAGACAAGGGGGTGTTTGACATGGTCAGAAGGGTAAAGCGTCCTTTACAGAGGAAAGGAAGCAAGACACATAATGCTGCTTTTTGAAGTTGTATATATTGCATGTAAAGCTGACAGAGGGGAATGAGCAAGTGGCACATATGGGCCTGACAGTTGTGTACGCCAAAAGGTATAGGTAGCTCTGCGCTTGTGGGGGCTGTGTAGTAACAAAAAGGAGAGCTATGCTTACCTTGAAGAGCTCAAAGAGCATGTGATAAAGATGAGATGGGACATATACAATGTGAATTGGGTGTCTTGATTCATTAGCTATGGAGAGAAAAGCAGAATACAGGTCAATGACCAGATTCACGGATAAGTGCCCTCATTCTACCACGTACTGAAACAAACACATAAATAGATTACAAGACTTGTATATACAGATCAAGATGCGCACAAACATACACAGACATATTACTCGCTTGGTATGTCATATATTCACATATCCAGACACCAACTTAGAGTCTACCGAAAGTGATGCAATCACATGCAACACAATTTCCTTACCATTGACTGCCTGGATTTCCAGATTAGGCGAAGCCATATAGTATTTATCACACAGCATCTTCGCCATTTCATAGGCATCTGCACAGAGAGAAGTGACACTATTGGCCTTTGGAGGAAATCGAAATAGACTCATTACAACACCCCTCCTTTGGATAACCCTGAAACGAACAAAATCAGAAGAGCCATTTTAAATTAAAATTCCTTTTAAAATACCCTTTGTGGAACGATTCAATGGCCTCACCTTCGTATGTGGTGAGCCAATGTGGCTCTACTGCAGATCCTCCTCAATGGCGGTATCATTAACATACAACCTTGATTTATGAAGAAGATTTTGCTATCAATGAAACCGTGAATGTCAGAATATGACTAGCATGATTTCTGTCAAATAAATCCAGTAATTTCTGTCAGTTCCCTGTAAAGATTTGTAGGTTTCGGTACTCTGAAGCCTGAAAAGTGATTTCTTGTTTTATATTCTTTAAATGTGAAATGTGAACAACTAGAGTAGAATAGATCTTTGCTAGCTAGTAAACATTTGTCAAGAGCATAGATATGACAAGCAATTTTCAGTTTTACAGAGCTGCATAGAAATTTCTGATGTAAATAATGATCACGTATGAGGTTTTGACTCTCAATTAGGGAGATACATTACTTTGCTTACATTGGTTCAAATAGTGTTTCTCATGCTGCATAAAAATGGATCAAACCAATTTTCCTCTTTCCATGTTCACAATATTACAACTATGGCAAACGTGCCGGTTATTATGCTCCCTGCGAGTTCCTTTTCCAAAAGGGTCGAAGGGATTTTAAAATAAGCAGGAACTTTCAGATCTTAAAAAGATACCATCCGCACACACCATAACCATCTCATTTGTCTCACCCAAAAATTGGGTCTCCCTTTCACAGTCTCTGCTTTTGACATAATTTGAGCAACCTTAATGCCAAAAATGATCTTCATCAGCCAATATCAAGGAAAATAAGTTCTTGATAGGAGCTTCCGTTGGTAAGCCAAGGCGAGGGAGATGGGATGGATGAGACAGTATTTTAACAAGCACCTGTTACATATTGTTCCTAGGAAATATGCACAGTACTGTAAAAATACAGCCTTGCAACCTTTTGCATTTAACAATCTAGACATAAATAATCAATTTCTAGACATGAACTATTTCCAGAGTTTCCAACTAAAGACGTTCTTTGCTTCTGCATTCCAACAGTAGAATATTAAAGAGTGCTATCCAAGGAATGATAAGCCTAACCCATGCCAGTGCAAAAACCTATTTCAGGTTTCTCATCTTCACCTCCCAACCCCTCCATTTGGCAACACTCAAAACAGGACTTACACATACCAATAGCCTTCAGCTGGGGATTTCAATTGAAATATGACTCAGTAGTCTCCCAGTGCCTTCTGGTCACCACCCTCCTTTGTAACAGTTAAGTTATTTTCTGGGCCATGGGACTCCACTGGTTTAGACACAGCTTTCCCTTTCCCATGCGGGCATGATTCGCATATTTTTAATTTGTGGCTGATGGCGAAGAGTATGTCAGGTCAAGGGTTGATTTAGAACCTGCATCATCAGCTGCCACATCGAGTGTTAGAGGATAATCAAATATATAAGGGTTGGACCCTCTGTTCTTTACTGAATTTCCAAGGCTAGAAAGCAATAAGGGAAGAGTCCCAATGCAATTTACTCTTAGCATTACTTACTAACTTTTCGGATACAGATTTCCTAATAACGGACAACCGTTCTTCCACAAAATCGATTTCTTTATCCAAGGCACTCATTGTATTAGTAAGGAAGTTCACAAATAAATTACATATAGGGAGGCCCTTACCAGCAGTAGCTGTAAGGAAAATGCTACTTACCAGTACGCATCTGTCTTGGCATGTAGAGCTGCAGAGTAGTACGCTATGCATTAGATCGTCATCTGGTGTTGGGCTCGGATGGTTGCACCTTGTTGTTGTCTTGGAAGAAGTCTTTGTAGTCACGAGATAGGTGACTCCTCCGCTGGACGATAGTGCGCATGGGAATCGACTCCATCCTTATATTGTTTTTCGCCATGATGGGAAATGATGGAGTTAGTAGAAAAGAAAAAGGATGTCCATGTGTGTATATCTAAGTAAGATATTACTGGAACAGATACAGGTCCCGGGGAGACGGGTGGGCGTGTACTACTCTGCAGCTTTACATGCCAAGAACAGATGCATACTGGTAAGTAGCATTTTCCGTTCGAGGCATATGAGTTGCAGATAGTACACTATGCATAGACTGTACAGCAGTATCTCCCCTAGCAGTGGTGATCTGTATCCGTTGCAGTAGTTTGAAAAAGTGTTTTAAGAACAGCTTGGCCCACAGAAGCTTGTTGTTTGGCTTGTACGTCAACACAATAGTGCTTAGTGAAGGTGTGTGTTGTAGACCATGTTGCTGCTTTACAGATGTCTACTAGGGGAATGTTCCCTAAGAATGCCATAGAAGCCCCTAGTTTGCGTGTTGAATGCGCTCTAGGGGGAACTGTTAATGTGCGTTTGGCTTTTTGGTAGCATGTTTGTATACATTAGACAATCCACCTTGGAATCACAGATTTAGAGATAGGATTACCTTTATGAGGTGGAGAGAAAGCTACAAATAATTTTTTTGTTTTTCGAAAGATTTTAGTTCTGCCAATGTAATAAAGTAGAGCTCTTTTGACGTCTAGCGTGTGAAGAGCTCTCTCTGTCACGGAGTCTGGGTTTTGAAAAAAACACTGGTAACGCTACCGATTGGTTAAGATGAAAAGCAGATATGACTTTAGGAAGGAATTTTGAATTTGTCCTGAGAACTACCTTGTCACGGTGTATTTGTAAGAAGGGTTCTTGAATAGTTAAAGCCTGGATCTCACTTACTCTTCTAAGAGAGGTGATTGCTATAAGGAAAGCTACTTTCCATGTGAAGAACTGAAGTTCACATTTATGTAAAGGTTCAAATGTGGGTCCCATGAGTCTAGTAAGTACAATGTTGAGATTCCACACCGGAGACGGTAGTAATCTAGGAGGAATGATTATTTTAAGGCCTTCCATAAAGGCCATAGTTGCTGGCACTCTAAAATGTGACAAGTGTTGTCTGTTTTGTAAGTAAGTGGCAAGTGCTGCTAGATGTAGACATTTGGATGAGTATGCTAAATTACATCTTTGCAAATGTAGCAAATAGCAAATGATGTTCTGGGTGGATGCATCCAGTGGATCGATATGATTGTTAGCGCAGTAAATGGCAAATCTCTTCCATTTTGCTGCATAGCAAGCTCTGGTTGTAGGTCGCCTGGCTTCTTTAATGATGTTTATACAGTCCGGAGGAAGGTTAAGGTAACCAAACTCTAGGACTTTAGGAGCCAGATTGCCAGATTCAGCTGAGTTGGATCGGGGTGCCTTATTTCTCCATGGTTCTGCGTTAGTAGTGATGGAGAGAGGCGTAGTTTTTGGTGCGTACTAGTGCGAGTTCCAACAGGGTGGTGAACCACAGTTGACGTGCCCATGTAGGAGGTACTAGGATCAACTTTATAGACTGTTGTCGGAGCTTGCGTACCACTAGTGTAATCAGTGGGAGTGGCAGAAAAGCTAACGCAAATCTGCCAGACCACTTCATCCATATCGCATTGCTCTTGGACAACGGGTGTGGAAACCTGGCGGCGAAGGTTGGGCATTTTGCGTTTTTGTGTGTGGCAAACAGATCTATGTGTGGTTGGCCCCACATTTGGAAGAATGGTAGAATAACTTGTGGATGTAATTCCCATTCATGAATTTGTTGTATCTGTCGACTTAACAGATCTGCAATCGGATTGTGAACTCCTGGAAGATGTTCTGCAAGGAGGTACATGTTTTGTGGAATGACCCACCTCCAAATGTTCTGTGCGAGCTGAGGCAGCTGCAGAGAATGTGTGCCTCCTTGTTTTTGTATGTAATACAGGGCTGTCATGTTGTCCGTCTGGATGAGGACAGCCTTGTTTTGTACATGGAGATGGAATGATGATTGATATGGAGCACTTTCTGTAGAGTGGTCCATTTGCCTTGGGTGGTGTGATTGAGGAGATGAGCTCCCCATCCTGTGAGTGATGCGTCCGATGTTAGAACTATCTGTGGAACTGGCTCGAGGAACGGCAGCCCTTTGGATAAGTTTGTTGTGTTCCACCACGGCAGAGAGCGGTGTGTGCGGCTGTCTACCAACATCAGATCTGTAAGTTGTCCTTGAGCCTGACTCCACTGATGTGCTAGACATTCCTGTAAGGGACGCATTTTAAGTCTTGCATATGGTACAATAAAGATGCAAGATGCCATCATGCATATTAGTTGCATGAACTCTTTGACTGGGAGAGAGTGTTGTATCTGAAATTTGGCAATGAGGGTTTGTATACTGGCTATCCTGGCTGGATTGGGATATGCTAGAGCTGTATTAGTGTTTATCGTGGCTCCTAGATATTGTTGTATCTGAGCGGGCTGGAGGTGCGACTTGGTGTAGTTGATTGTGAATCCCAAGTCGTGGAGTGTTTGTACGGTTTGATGAGAGTGTTAAGCACACTGGTGGGACGATCTGGCTTTTATTAGCCATTCATCTAGATATGGGAAGTCATGAATGTGTCTGGGGTCTGGTGGCTCAGTGGACTAATGCGTCCACTGCAGGGGCCTGTGTTCGACCTCATGGTCACAGGTTCAAATCCCGGCGGGTCCACTCAGCCTTTCATCCATCTGAGGTCGATAAAATGAGTACCATTGAGTTGGGTAACAATAAACATCTGTTATTCAGCGCCAAGAAACCGCTGGGTGAACGTGCGCTTTACAAATACACATGTTATGTTATGTTATGTTATGTTATGTTATGTGTTGTCTTCGAAGGTGTGCTGCTACCACTGCCAGACATTTGGTAAACACTATGGGTGCGGTGGTTACCCCGAATGGAAGGACTTTGAACTGATAGTGTTGTCCGTTCACCACAAACCTTAGATACTTCCTGTGAGAAGGAGGTATGGGAATGTGGAAGTATGCGTCGTGAGATTTAGTGTGGCAATTAAGTCTCCCTGTTGGAGCAGTGGAAGCACTTGTTGGAGAGTGATCATGTGAAAGTGATTAGAGTGTAAGTACAGATTGAGGGGTCTGAGATTGAGTATTGGTCTTTGAGTCCCATCCTTTTTGGGGATTAGGAAATACAGGGAGTAGACTCCTGTTCCCTGATGAAGCAAGGGGACTGGCTCTATAGCTTGCTTTTGAAGCGGCGAGAGAACTTCTAGTTTTAACAGTGTAAGATGTTCTGTAGACATGGGACGCTGCTTGGGTGGTATTTTGGGGGGGGGGGGGGGAGGGTAGCTTTAAGTTCTAAGCAGTAACCATGTTGGATAATTTGTCTTACCCACTTGTCTGTTGTGATGTGTTTCCAGAGAGGTAGGAACTGTGATAATCTCCCCCCGATCGGAGTGGAATGGCCTGGGGGGAGTGGAGGGAAGTCACGGTTTAGAGGCAGGGGAGGTACGAGTGTTATTGTTACCTCGTCCTATGCCTTTGTTATTATTTCCTCTATAACCTCCCCTAAAATAGCCTCTGTAGGGGGATGTGTGAGAGGTAGTTTCATTGGAGATGAAGTGTCTGTACTGATGTTTTTTGAGGCTCCTCTATAAAAGGAGCGACAAAAAGAACCATGTGTTTGTGGAGACTGTAAGGCTCCCATGGACTTTGCAGTCTCTGTGTCCTTTATCATTTTTTCAAGAGTTGTGTCCACAGCCGGTCCAAAAAGGGGTTCTTGATTGATCGGCTGATTTAGAATTATTGTCTGGACCTCTTGCTTAAAGCCTGAGATGCGCAGCCATGCATGTCGTCTGAGCAATACACTGGTGTTAATGGATCTTGAAGAAGTGTGTCGCGTCAAGTGCACATTTAATTGAGGCATTTGTTAATAATTTTCCCTCTTGAATGAGGTAATTTGCTTGGGGTTTATATTGGTCTGGTAAATGCCGTAATAGGGTCTCTAATTGATCGTAGTGAACCATGTTATATCTAGCCAGTAGTGCCGGTTCCGAAGACTTGGGTTTCGGAGCCGGATCGTGATGTTTACAAAAACAACTTGATTCCAGTGGCATGGAGATCACGGGACTCACGTCTGCGCATACCCGTCCCACTCGGGGTGACAAATGCAAAAACAACAGTTGATGGACAGAAAGCAGAACAATGTCATACATTCACCCCAGTGCAGAGATCTGGGACTAAATCCATCGTTATTTTGCTCGTTATTTTGCTCACCATGCCATTCCATTTTGAACCCAGCCGTATATCAGTCTGGAGTCAAGCTATCCTGGCTGAAGACGGCTGATAGCCAGAAACCGGTCCTAGGATGCTTGATTCCGGTCCAGGGAAGGCATGGCTTGCCAGTTCGGGCTGGACTGTTTCCATGAGTCACAGGGTCAAGACTGATTTGCATATGGCCATGTCTGAACTGGGGTAGCTTGGTGAGCAAAAGAACAATGGATTAAACCCAGATCTGTGACTGGGGGGTGAATGTTTTGCCATTGTGCAACATTCCGTCCATCAACTTGTGTGTTTTGCTGTTCACCCTAAGTGGGAAGGGTATGCCCAGACGTGGGTCCCGTGCTCACTGCTCCACTGGAGTCAAGCTATCCTGGCTGAAGACGGCTGATAGCCAGAAACCGGTCCTAGGATGCTTGATTCCGGTCCAGATAGACCTGGCTTGGCAGTTCGGGCTGGACTGTTCCCATGAGGCGCAGGGTCAAGACTGATTTGCATATGGCCATGTCTGAACTGGGGTGGCTTGGTGAGCAAAATAACAATGGATTACACCCAGATCTGTGACTGGGGTGAATGTTTTGCCATTGTGCAACATTCCGTCCATCATCTTATGTGTTTTGCGGATCGTGATGTTTAGGCTTGGAAGTGTTCGAAGCAGATTTAATAGCAGGCCTGAATGTTTTCGGGCCTGTTTGTCTTTTGGCGCGGACGGAATCAAAACCGATTTCGGAGCAGAGTGTCCTTTTGGCTTTGGTATGGAAGGCGCCTGTGGGACTATCACATGTGGTTTGCTCGGTACCGAGCTACCGGAAGGCTTATATTTTTTCTTCGGATCCGGGCTCGAAGGCGGGGCTTTTGAAGCATGTTTTCAGTTGAGACTGGGGCCAGCAGGCGAAGTCTTAACCAGTGCCTTTTGTTGTGATGGTGGGGTTGGGGTTGGGGCAGGGGCAGTAGTACTCGCTCGTTAACCAGGAGTGATGGGGTCATCCGAGTCCTCAGCTTCTGACACGATTTTGAGTTCTTCAGAATCTTCTTCTGGGACATCTGGGCCTTCATCGAAGATGTCCACTGGTTCCGTAGCTGATCTCTCCGCCATGATGTGTCACTGAGCCCGGCAATCACGAATAGTCTTCTTTGATCAAAAAGAGGAGCAGGCATTGCAGCTGGATTTGTCGTGTTCTGGTGAGAGACACAGGTTGCAGACCTTATGACGGTCGTTGTGTGGGAATTTTGCTCCATACTGGGGGCATTTTTTGAACGGCGTCCTTTCCATGAGCCGTAGCCCCAGCGGCGTCGATAGGCCCCGCAGCCCGGGTCTACGACCGGAATCGAATAGATGGAGGTAGTGTCAAAGTCTGAATAGGATTTGAAGAGTTATAGATGTTTCGCGCGTCGAAAAAGTTATAAAATGAAGTTTTCGAATCGGTGCACAAAAGTTGCATTCAAACCCAATGGAGGAAAAAGACAATCTAAGGATGGAGTCGATGCCCATGCACTCTATTGTCCAAGGGAGGAGTCTCCTATCTCGTGACTACAAAGACTTCTTCCAAAACAACTCGGTGCAACCATCCGAGCCCAACAATAGATGGCGATCTAATGATTGATTGATTGATTTGGGCATTTGTAAAGCGCCTGGTTACGCCACTGGCGTGTCCCCGCGCTGTGGTAAGTGAAGTGGCTGCACCCCCCCCCCCCTCCCACGGAAGGCTACCTGCTGAAAAGGTGGGTTTTAAGCTTCTTCCTGAACAGGACTTCAGATGGTTCTAGTCGCAGTTCTAAAGGTAGGGCATTCCAGCATCTGGGAGCGAGGTGTCTGAAAGATCTTCCTCCCATGCGCGCCTTCCTTACTCTGGGGACCTTTAGCAGTCCGGTCTGTGAGGACCGTAGATTACGTGTGGGCACATAGTGTGTCACAAGACTCTGGAGCGGAGCAGGGGCTTTACCGCTCAGAATGCGGTGGCATGTGGATAGGGCTTTGAACTCTACCCTCTTCTCCACAGGGAGCCAGTGGAGGGCTAGTAAAGCTGGTTTGGAGGGTGACCTCCTAGGGAGCCTGAGTACAAGCCGCGCCGCGGCATTTTGGAGCACTTGCAGGCGGCCCATGACCTTGCTCGTGGCCCCCAGATATAGCAGGTTCCCATAATCAAGACGCGAGGTGACCAGGGCGTGCACCAGCGTCCTTCGAGCAGAAATAGGGAGAAGGTCTAAAACTTTCCTTAAGGCTCTCAGGACACCGAAACACACCCCCGTCACCCGGCCTCAAACATTTCCTTTTCACCATGCTCCTTGTCACAATGAAGATCAATTGATCAGTATTTCATAAAGAAGGGGAATACTTAAAAGTAAAAGGGGTGGCCTAGCCCAACCTCATTTTGGCTGTGAAAGGCATAGACAGGCCCGGGCGCATCCCAAACTGCAGGAAGCCCAAGCACCTCTTGTAGCGCCGGCAGCAGCAGCTCTTCTTTCCCAAATACTGAGGATCCTACTGGAGCGTGGGAGACTGAATCGAACTGCCGAACGAGATACGATAAAAACTTGATTTTGACATCACAATTTATTGACCTTTTTAAACATCTAGATCCTAAAGGCGTCAACAACTTTAGACCCATATCTAGACTCCCACTACCTGCTAAAACGCAGAAAAAATAATGAAAACCTAACTCGGTCAATTTTTGGAGGAAGGACAGCTGTAGGACCCCAAGTATGGCTTCCAGGTGGGACACAGCACGGAGTCCGCACTTCTTAAATCGACTGAAGAAATCAGGACCGCATTTGACCAGGAAGGAAAAGCTGCTATGATCATGCTGGACCTCTCTGCGGCCTTTGATACGGCCCATCATGTTTTACTGATGGACCGGCTTCAAGAGTAAAGGGCTTGGCATAGAATTTAGTTAAATATTTCCTATCCAATAGAGTACAGACAGTCTCCCATGGAGATTTTACTGCCAAACCCTTCTCACTGCCTTGTGGGGTCCCACAGGTGTCATCCATGAGTCCGACTCTTTTTAACATTTATGTGGAACAGCTGGCTCCCCTAATTGAATCCTTTGGTTTCAATTTAAGGTCTTACGCTGATGACACACAAATCGTGGTGACACTACTACCAGCTGCGCTTCCATAACTGCATGACAGCTGTAGGAAATTGGATGGCCCAAGATTGCCTGAAACTTAACTTCAATAAAACGGAGGTGGTAGTATTTGGTAATGAGCCAGGTTTTTGGACCCCAGCATGATGGCCAGTTTCACTATGTCCCCTTCCATCTCTCACTAGGAAAGTAAAAAAACTTAGGAGTCTATATAGACAACAAACTCAGTTTCAAGGATCAGTGGTCTCAGCTACATCCTACACTCTGAGATCCTGCCAAAAAATACTGTCATTCCTGCAGAAAGACAGCCAACAAACAGTGATCACGGCTTTAGCCATATCCAGATTGGACTACTGTAACAGCGTATACCTAAATATCCAGGAGGGGCTCTTAAAAAAACTTAAACTCCTGCAGAATGCAGCTGCCAGACTACTCATTGGCATCCCAAAATATGCCTCAATTTCAGCTGAAATTAAAAAGCTTCACTGGTTGCCCTTTAAAAAGCGTGTTCTGTTTAAATCTTTGTGCGTGGTCCACACATCCCTTCAAGGAGATGGACCCTACCACTTAAAACAATGCTTCCGCTGGTATGTACCTGTAAGATCACTGCGGTCCTCAGAAGCCAAGTTAGTCTCAGTGCCCTGTGTAAAAAAAAAGAGACTGGGGTGGCAGAAGCTTTGTGGTAGGAGCAGCCAAGGCATGGAATGACCTCCCTTTGCCTCTTAGATGCATGACAAATCTGCTGGACTTCAGGAAGGCCTTGAAAACTTGGCTGTTCACTGCAAAAAGACTTCTTATTTCTTCTTCTGCGTTTAGGCCACTGCAGGACATCAAGTACAGTGCCTGGACACCCTCGGGTAGCAGTTGCGCTCCATAAATAGCTTTAACATTAACATTAAAAACTGTGTACTGCTTTTAGAATTCCTTTGAATCATCGTTTTAGTTCACAGCACTAGCACTTCTCTGATGGGAACTCCTAATCTGGAGGAACCAATAAGCATGCAGCTTTGAAACCAAGGAGGTGCGGATCTAAAGAGCTCTTGTCTATTTAATGACCGAAACAGCGCAGACTCACAGTGCAACGAGATGGGATAAAACCTTTTATTTTTACAATTGCACTTTATTAATCTTTTTAAAAACCTGTGTAATGCGTTTAAAATTGCTTTGTATCATTATTTTAGTTGACCGCAATAGCGAGTCTCTGAAGAGAATTCCTAATCTAGAGGGAAGCAATAAGCATAGAGCTTTGAGTCTAGGGCGGGGGCGCTGCTATAGAGCTCTAGGACATTTAATGACTAAACAGCATGAACACATCAAAGGCAAGCCCATCTGTGCCCGTCAGTGCCCAGCCACTATGCCAAAACTTTCATCTATTCCTCTGATGAAATTAAAAACCTCCACTCAATAAGCTACTAATTAGACACTCTACTATTGCTAAAAACTCATAATTTAGGACTCTACTACTCCCACGCTTAATACTGCAGAAATAAAAAGCCCATCATTCTCCAACAAAACTGTTCATACCTGCCATACCACACACAACCCCGACCTTGGCAAGTTAATGATTTTCGATCTAAACCCTCGCCCCATGACGATACATCAAACAGAGATCTTTCATTTACTAGTCTCCAAATCGCCAGGCATTCTCTTATTGACTGGAACGTGGTTCACAGATGAGTCCTCCCCTGACATCCTCGCCGCCCTGCCCAACAGTTACTATATTCTTCAAACCAACTGTCCAGCCGGTAAAGTAGGAGGCAGTGTAGCCACAGTGACTAAGAAACACCTACGGTTCTCCGAACTAACTTCACTAAACAACCAAGCGGTCGATAGCCTTTGTAATCCAATTGGAATCTTTAACTCCCCCACTCAAATGCTTCCTTACCTAAAGACCATCAGATTACGTGTGGCACTACCCACAGCTATTCTACGAGCTAATCTCCACCTTCTTCCTCGATCACACAAAAATCTTGCGTGTCTGCGATTTCAATTACTGGGCAAACAATGACAAGGGAGGATAATTATCTATGGAATTCTCTGACCACCTTAGCAGCTTAAACCTTGAATAACGTGCTCACTCCCATCAAGGGCTAAACACTAGACTACGTCTGTACTACTCATTTATACCTGTTTAATCTTACAGTACCTCCATGCAAGTGTTTCGACCACCACAATTCTCATTAACCAAACTGACCCCCCCCCCCTCCAAAAAAAAAATCGTCCTGCAATCTTCCCTAGGAGCTGGTCACAAGTTCAATGTAAGCTCCTTCTGTAACTTCTTGGCAACAGCCATATCTCATCCAAATAATAACATAGATCTGTGCGGAAATACAATCTCCAACTGGCTAACGCTGGCCAGCAATGTCCACGCCCAACTACGCAAATCAAAACAGGCTGGACGGCACAATGCCTTCAAATGGTTCACAGATTACCGTAGACTAACTAAGCTGGAGCTACGTCGCTGTGAAGGTAAATGGTGAAAGAATTTTCCCCAAATGCAAAGGAAATCGTTGTAAAGCATCTCAAAGAATAAAAAACACATATCTTGCAAGCTAAATCCGCTTTTTTCTTTTTACAATCAAAATTGTTTTGTCTATAAACAAACCTAAGATCATCTTTGGAATAGTCTATGAACTATAAAATCCCGAAAGTCACACTACCTACCGCTCCTTCACAGACGCTCTGCGACGTTCTGAATGCCTTCTTCAATGACAAAATCAAAACTATTAAAGAAAGCATCCCTACCAGCTCTCTCTCAAACATTACGCTGAGAAACATGAACCCCGACAACCTTATCCTCACTCACTGGTATAAGCAAGGACTGCCTCAAGGATCTGCTGATTAAAGTGAAATCAGGATCTTTAGAGGACACCTGCCCCCCTAAAGTTTTAAAAACAGAACTCTCCAATTTCTCGGACCCAGCCCTGTCCCTACTCAACCTCTCCCTCAACCTAGGGAAGGGACCTAGCATATTCATAAAGGCCATAGGAGTTCCCCTCCAAAAGATCGTAGGCAAAGACCCACGTACATTGAAAAACTATCACCTCCATAGCCCTATTACCATTTTTGCCTATTGTACTTGACGCTCATGTAGCACGAAACCTCTGTGCTTTTATAGAGGAGTCCAAATTTCTAGACCCCTGTAAGGCTGGTTTCCCATCAGTCCACTCCACAGAAGCGGTCGTCCTCCCTGTGAAGGACGACATGTGTGAAGAATGTGACAGAGACTTCATCCAGGCGCTGGTTCTCCGCGACTTGTAGGCGGCTTTAGACACAGTGGACCATAATCTCCTGGTGATTAGTGCCGAGACCACAGGGCTGCGGGGCCTGGCGCTTGACTGGATTACCTCCTTTCTAAAGGACCTTTCCCAATCTGTCCGTCTGAAAGTCCACCTAAATTGCGGAGTCCCACAGGGCTCAACTCTCTACCCACACCTCTTCAATCTATTTATCTGCCCTCTAGTCCACACTCTCCCAAAGATGAATTGCACAATGTACAACTATGCGGATGATATGCAATTACTATTCAGGATGGACAATTCTCCTGAATCTAAGGAGAACTTTCAAACCATGATGCTGTTCATCTGCAACTGGATGAACACCAACCATCTGAAGTTAAACTCGTACAAAACAGAAATCGTCATCACCAAAAGCAAGCTCGAATATTGGACAGTGTCCTTTTGGCCTTATGCAATGAGAGCTACCCCACCCCATTCTTCCCAAAAAAACAGTAAAGAGTCTCGGGGGTGATCATCGATAATGTACTTTCTATGAAGTCACAAACTGGGGCAGTGATTCCCTCATCCTTCCTAATGCTATGCAGAATCAGGAAAATTGCAAACTTCCTTACCCTAGAGGCCGTAACTCAAACGGTCATCGTCCTTGTCCTTTCAATGATAGAGTACGCCAACTTTCTATGTGTGGGCCAACCTAAAAGCCTCATTCACAGTCTTCAAATTGTACAGAACCAGGCAGCCCAAGTGATAAATCAACAATCTAAACGGTACCACATACCCACATGATGAAAGTCCTCCACTAGCTGCCTCTGGAACAAAGAACAATCTTCCAAAATTGTTGCATTGTTTTAATCACTCAGTATCAAAAGTCCTTCCTTCATTATCGCTCGTAAGTAGGAATACACCTCAAATCACCCACTGAGATCTTCCCTTAAGAAGTATCTGTCTGGGCCTAAATTAAAAAAAAAAATTTTGTATTTGGGCTTCTTTCACCCCCAGAGGTCAGATTGGCCTCATGCTACATAAAATTCAGGACACTGTTAAAAACCTATTTAGACAGGCATACAATTAATGTCCTGGTCAATAATACCTAATCCACTCGTTTCACTTTCAGCGCCATGAAACCGACTGGTGTACAGGCGCTGAATAAATACAGGTAACATAACATCAAGCTAGTTATGCTCTTGGTGGACTCTTCGGTGGAGTACAGCAGGTACGGAGTGTCAAAAGTGTTTACAGCATTACTTTTATAGACCAGTGCTTTCTTAATTTTATTTTTGAAAATGTATCATGCGTGTAGCAACCCCAAGAGGTTTCCCGGCACAAACCATGCAGGAGAGGTACATAGGAGCATAAGATTAAAACTGTTCATCAAACCACATGATACTGCATTGGCCATCTGCCTCTGGTGCATAACCACTGGCACGGGCCTCAGGAACTGTTTTATACCCCCCTCCCAATCCCCCCAAAAAACTGGCAGCACTCAAAACAGATCTAGCACTCACAAATAACCTTCAGCTGTGCGTTTCAAGTGAAACTCGACTCAGTAGCCCTCCCAGTGCATTCTTGTCAATATAGATCATCTTTTGCAAAGGTGCAGTTTAGCCATTGAAGCACTGCTTGGTAACTTTTCATTTCTTCCAATATTGCAGAAGAAATTGGATACTTACCGAGGTTCACTGGAATAACTGCAATTTTATTTTGAGTGCTGCCACTGATTTTGTTTCTTGTTGCCTTCTATGAAATGATCGGAGACATAGGAAGGGGAAGTCTATGAAAGCTCTTCCACAAGAACAAATGTCAACATACCTCTCACTACGTCAGTCACATCACAGTTCGGATCGATGCTTCCAATGTGTTTGGGATGTGCAGGGTTCGTCGTTCCATCAAAAATCAAAGCTGAAAAGATAAACAGAGTGAGATGAGGAGCATTGTAAGCAAAGGTGTCTGTACTCATGCGCTAATGTACGGCACAGAGGTCATATTAAAATGTTTGGAATTGGTGTGATACGTGTCCCGCTTAGCTTGTAGTTGCCCCACATTAAGCCATGAATTCTGTCACCTTCTTATCCACCACCTCTTCTGGTGTTGGAATCATAGATTAAGTGAATCAATATTAAGATAAGAACTTCTTCTGACACTTGCATGGTACACTCTTCATTGGGCCTTCTGCCCCCTGCTTGTTAAAGACCAATAAATGCATGAGCATTAACACATGGAGGCTCACTTTCCTCCTGGTGAGCAACCATCTTGGTCCAACGGGCCCAGAGAGGCTTGATGATCGACTCTGCCCTCTTACGATCCCAGTCGACATGGAGGCTTTGTTCAGCTCATTGTACTTTTGTTTCTCAGAAATAATCTCCCAAAGCAGCAACTTGTTTCTGAGAACCCAAAAAATAGCCCTGAGTTGGTAGGGCTCCAGATGCTGCAAAAGCCATGTTTCTGTGGGGTATGGGCAGCAGCCATCAGCTGAGCCACTGGATTCAAGCTAGCCAGACTGATGAAGGGTGATAACCAGAAACCGGTCTCAGGATGCTTGTTTCTGGTCCAGTACAACAAATGATTTGGAAAATCATTATTGCCCCTCGGAGCGATCGGTATTTAATAATTTTAAAAAAATATTAACATTTGTAAAACATTTTAACAACCCTGTCCAGTCATCTAACTGTACCAGACAAAGACACTGATAGTGTGCAAAAAGTAACATATGGGTAATTAATTTAGATTCACCTTGGTTGGACACTTCAAACGCGCTACTAATTAATTAAGTAACCAATCATACTCAGTGGTGATGAAATTAGAATTCAAAACTGCAAAATGTAGCCTAGTGATTATATCGCTCAGGCACTATGAATGTGGAGTCCAGCACCACAGCCCCAATAGTTTCAGCTTCTAGGAAATTGAAAAATTAAGATAATACACAAAAATGGTATCTTAGAATTCGAATGGCCTACCTTTAACACTTCTAATGATTGGGCACCATTTGCAGGAAAGACTGAGCTGTTTTACCTTTTAGAAAAATTGCATATCGTGTCTTGGGAAAAGAATTTGATAGGCCTGATGTAAAAGGGAGCAAGAGAAAGCCCACAGATGGACCACTAAAATAAAGTTTAAAACTAAAGTAAACTAGACAAGCAGTAATGCACCTGGGTCAAGAAAACAAACTTCGCTGAAGACACCACAACTTGAAAATATTCGACTTGTGTACCATTTAAGAAGCGGATTATCTATTGACAAAAACCCATTGGCGTTTTGGTGCTGGTTCTTGGTTCCTTTAAGGATGTGAGGCTCATGTCCTTCAAAGCATTTTCTAGCCAATCTTGAAGCAAAAGAGGCTTCATGTTCTCCAGAGTAAGCTACAAACATAGCTGGGCTGAACAGCAGAGGCTTCATCAAAGCGCCAGCTTGGTAACCAGCACGGAAAGGACAGTACAGGTCCAGCTAGGCAACAGCCCGGTAGAAGTCACCCCTTCTAGCTTGCTTTGGGTACTCAGGTAAGGAACAAGTTATTTATCCGTGATTACTGGCATGTTGATGAATACATTTATTTTCTTTGCAAACTTCTCCCATAAAGTGTCGGGCCCTTAAAAGTAAAAGCTGTTTTTAACAATATCATGATTTTGGTTTCCGCCATACTTCTTAATGACTCGCCCCTACTTGAAGAGCACAATGCACTCGGATACAGCTTCCACCTCAGAATAATTCCCTCAGGAGGCCAAGTGCTGTGTTCTATTTAAACATGTGCAACGTTTTTACATGTTATCCTCTTCTTACACCACCAAGGGGATGTGCATAGGTCACATGTGAATCTACTTCAGAGGAAACGGATGGTTACATGTAAAGAATGTTTTCTGTTTGGTACATTAATCTCTTGTGAATAAACATGAAATGAACTGGCTGTAAAGCAGCACCCTATAGAAAGTGATGGTTGGCTTGTAGTGGAAGAGGAGGAACAATATTTTTGAAATGGCCTGGCTTTTCTTCTAGCTTGAATATCAATAACACATTATCTGGTACTGTACAGCAAGCACCCCAGCGCCTTTTGGATAGGTCCGGCTATAGAATACACACAAACATAGTGTTTTGTGGATGTATGTACAAATTACCATGTAGCCGCTAAGTAAATGTCAGTAAGGCGCACACACGGTGCATAGAAAGCTATGGTGGCACACTTTTAACATAGGGACTACAGTCTTGATGGTACCTGGAGTTACGATTAGAACATGCACAATCGGTTTGTATGCAACTTACACACCATATTGCCAGATCCAAATGTCCTTCTCTATTGCACTTGTTCTCTGCTTGAAGATCGCTGAGCTTGCCAGCTTTCTCTGTCCCTCGTGATTTCTGAGATGTTTCCTCTCTTTATTAAGAAAGACTCTTTTACTCACTGTGCTGGTTGATCAACATGCGGATGGAGATGCGGCTCAGGTAGAAGCGGTCCAGAAAGTATTGCACATTCTGATTTGTCACTGGGTCGACGCTGAAGGCTTCCTTGTACTCAATGACCCCCTGGGCCATAGTTGGAACCACATCATTGTGCCGGTTCCTGATGGTGATGAGTGCGTTTGTGAACCTTTAAGAAAGTAAGGAGATGGAATTGGTCTCAATTCCTCTCTATACACCATCTTCCTCTGCAACATCGTCTTAATCTCTTCTCATCTCTATGCTAATGACAAGCACATCATTTCCTCCCAGTCATCCCTCAATCTCACATGCAATCTAAAATCTGACTGCCTCACAAAAAATCACACACTGGATGGACACCACTCCCCCACGGCTCCTGAAACACCTACTTTCCCACACAACAAAAATGGAGATTTTTTAACTCCCCATCTTTGTCTTTAAGGCAGCGTATGGCACCTCCCTCGACCAACTTGCAAGGTACCTCTCCTGCCACCTCTCAATGAGTGATGTGCTCAGCAAACGACTACTTTCCTGCTCAAAGCCACCTTATAACACACTCTAAACCAGTTGCAGCGTCCCCTACCAAAGTGGTGGGCGTGCCGGAGGAGCTGGGGGTGAAAGGGGTGTGATTAGGGGACAAAATAAAAAATTAAAATAAACTTACCTGATCGACACTGCCTCTGCCATCCGCTCCATCCCGCTCTTCCTTCTTCTGTCGAGAGGCTCCGAAACTTCACTGAGGCCAATCATGATGCTGCAGGAAAGCAGCATCAGGATTGGCCTGAGCTACAACTTTGCGCTCCCTGGCAGACTGGGAGCCTGAGCCTGCTTTCTCCAGCCCAAGCTTCTGGGATGGAGAAAGCTTCACTGCGCATGTGGTGTTTGGCTGGCCTGAAATAGCTGGCCAAAAACCTCATGCGCAGTGAAGTGGCAAGGGTGCACTAGAACTCACTCCCTCACCACAGTGTTATTCCTCTAGACACGCCCCCAAGATTCGTCGGAGTCTTGGGGGCGGGTCAATAAAACAATGATAAAACTGGTTAGAACCCCGTTTTATTATCCTTTTATTTGCGGTTGGTGACAGGAGGGGTGGTGGCGCTGCTCTAAACTGGTACTTTAGACTAATCACAATCCTCCACTGCAATTCCCCTCAGCACGGAAACCCTAGTTGAAACTCCTCTCCACATGAAGCACCCTCTTATGGTCAACCTCAATGATCACAGCATCTAAACCACCATTGCGACAATCCCTACTTTCCCCTCTTGCCCTGCTAGATCAGAAAACTGTATACAATACTCACTATCGTATGGTCTGAGACATTTAATTGACTGTAATGTCACTGCATTGTGCCAGTTGTCATTAAATAAACATACATTCCACACACACCTACAGCAACAGATGAACGCAGGGTGTCATATTTTAACTGCAAGAACAAGGTTACATCTAAACTTACAAACCAATTTATAATATTGTATCTAAACTCTTATACTGGGACATCTGTGCATAACACTGCATCTGTACTCAGAAATCTCAATTAGGGTGATGGATTGTTCAGCAAGTTTAACGCCTACTGGTGTGCAGAGTACTAATTCTAACATTAGGGACTCATCCTTCTGTCCTTTTCAAAGAAGTAAACTGAACAGCTGTACACTGAGTAATGGTAGCATCCATTATTAGCAAGGCTTAAGGCTTAGAAGTAACAGAATTGTGCTCTGTAGTATTAAGTAAAAGTTGTATTTATTAAAATACACAAATGTACTCACAGACCTGTGCCAAGGTGCTCTCAAACAACACTGAGCTATACCCACTATGTTAAAAGATCACATCATAAAGTACAAAAAACAAAGACAACCTGTTGCCACAAAAGGACTTGGGTCTTTATTGGATGCATTATAAAACAATTGGACCCATTGAAGTAAGTATTTATTTGTACTTTTAGAATTCATCCTAAGTGGTTGTACTACTGAATAGCGACACCAACAAAAGCGTAGTACAAGAAGATCGAGGACGGAATATCGAGGAAAAAAGGTAAGTGCAAATAGGAACTTATAGATTTACTATTCCTATATCTACGAACTTTGAACATATATGTACCACATAGATACATATATGTGGTTTTAGGTATACAAAATCTGGACTTACCAGTCAATGGTTTTTTCCCCTGATATTTTGTCCTCAATATTCTGTCCCACCAATACTGTGGGTTCAGTATTCAGTGTGGACACCATTCGAGGTGTTAAAGTATATTTAGGCTGTCTGGTTTTAGGTTTAAACCTATAATAACGTATAAAACCCCACCGGAAGGGAAATAGCCCTCACCAGTGTAAAGATATAAACACTGAAAAAAAACTGCAAAAACACAAACTAAATGCCATTCAAAGAAAGGAAAAGTGAAAGAGGCATTTTTATTTCTTCCTGAAGGGGCCACTACAATGTAACTTGGTTATATAAGGTAGCAGTAAGAAAGACTGGGCAAACATTATTCTGCTTTTAGGGATGTCAGTAAAATATTGTTTCTCCTTCCTTTTTTCAGTTTTGTGATCTTTGGCCTAAAAATACAGGGGTTAGAAGCATGTTTTAGTTGTTGTTTATTTATTTTATAAACTGTAGGGAATAAGGAAATATCAAAATAATATTTGATTTTTAGCTATATTTGAGTCTTTCACTGATAGGAAAAATGTAGGTTTCATTAGAATCTTTCCATAAATGCTATACTATCCATGTGGAAACCGTTTACAGCACTTTTGCTGAGTTATGAAGCCAAAGGCAAAACATGTGAGGATCTTTAGACACATATTGATTGGGATTCAAAAAAAGTACACTCTCTTGACTTAGATTTTTACAGGAAAGCATGACTGCTGTAGTGGACATAATTACAACAAGCATTTGCAATGCAATAGGTCTCGCATTACTGCAAGTTTGAGCTGTTGGCGTTGCATTACTGTTTGCAACAGCAATATCTCAAACTTTCAGTAATGCGAGACCTATTGCATTGCAAATGCTTGTTCCTAGCAGCTGTCTCGCCCCGCTCCACGTCAGCAAATGGTATCAAATAAAGACACATGAGTGCCGGAAGTCATGCGCGAGCTTCCTGCTTGTTGTACCTCCGGGTGCATGTGCCGAGTCATGGGCCGACGCGGTGCCCTCAAGAGTGCACCATGGAAAACAGGATCACGTGTGAGCAGGGACGGCCTGCGCGGTGGAAACAAGGCGGCGTGAGCTGTTCACGGGGCCGGGAGTGCGCATAAACCACGACCAGGCTCATTTTTCCAGAGAACCAAGAACCTTTTAAAAATTGATGGTCTGAACTATGTCCCTGCAGAGACAGCGGAGCAGAAGAATACAGTGTCGACACGTGGCGTCCTTGCATGGTAAATTATGCAAGCCCTGCAAAGGTAATAAAGTAGATGTGAGAAAACAAGAGGCCCTCGGAGCACGACACGAGTAACCATCTAGTAATCTGTCCGCACTTTAAAGTCACAGTTACGAAACAGAACTGTGGCCTGTTGGATCTGTTTCGAAGAATTCCAGGTAAAAATGTGCAAATGAGAAGAAATAAAGGGAGCAGCATGCCTTCTGGGACCTCATTTATCACACTTCTAATACTGTCCATGAAGAATTTTAAAAGTGTACACAGTGTCAATAAGGTTAGAGAAGTATGACATACAAATGGGGAAAAACGCCAACATAGTACGACGACGGTCAGAACAAACGGGACCTGTAAACGTTGTGAACAGGATAGAGAACCTAGTGGAAATGAATAGCGAAGATGTTGGAACTTTGGGGAAGTAAAGGCTTGAAAGTGTGTCATGAAAGAGAGGTGCGTTGAGCGTGCAGTCTGGGAAAATGAGTCAAGGTGGCCATGGCTGTTTATCAGCGCCGCGCGCCTCTCTGCAGACTCCCCCTGCATTCTAGAGAGGCGCGCGACGCGATCCGGTCTGCCATGCCATGGAGACAAGACCTGGCCACGCACACAACGTTATCCTATGGGGAAACGCTGCGCGCGATCAGGGCTTGTCTCCCTTCGTCGTTCTCAGACTGCTGAGACGCCGACTATAGTTCTCGCTGCGAGAACGCGCTTTCAGCGTGTTCGTCGTAGGCGAGACCTAAAAACTACATTCTGAAAACACCCGTGTCTAGGTGTTCAGCATTATTGGTCTAGATGTGAAACATCTCCTCGAGAGTAGGCCGGGCGACACTTTCAGTGACTTTGGCACTGCAACATGTTCCATGTTAGAGTGTTTGGCACTTGGAAAGCAAAGAAATGTTGAGGAGCAATTCAGGAACTTTTATTTTACAATGTATGAGAAATAGCCCTTCACTAACCATGGCATTTGAAGTCAATGAAGCCTCACTGTGGTACTCTGCACAAGTTATAGATCCCTTCCGTAAAGGGACATTTTCTCCAGAGTTTCATAAGAGCTGCCTCATTTATGACCACCTCAATAACTCTGAGGCTATATGCGCCCGGTTCAACGAATATGTTGCATAACCTGTCACAGAGCATCACAATCTTCAGGTGCACCAGTATTGGCATGGAAAGCTAGGTCTGTGGCCAGAGTTAGCAAATTGTGTACTTGCTATTTTGGCGTTGCCTGTCTCAAGTGCCAATGTTGAGAGGGCCTTTTCACAGATAAAAGTTTACATGGGAAGGAAAGAGCGAGCATGCATGACCAAAGACTTACTGAAGAAGTATTGTATGGTGTATTACGATAAGTTTGATTTGTAAAAATGTATTTGGACCTCATATACACGGTCTATATACAATGCACTATCAGTGCAGAAAGCAAGCAATAATAAAAGCAAAAAGTTCCATAAACACCGGAAAAACACTGTTTCTGTTATTTTTAATAGTGAAAAAATGTATAACCACTGACAACCATTGTTATTTTAAGGTCCTGAAATCGCTTGAGAACGCTAAAAAAAAAAACACTAGAATTTTACAAAAATAGAAACTGAAAACAGGAAAGCCTAAGGATATTATTAATTTCTCGCATCCAAAATCTACAAAAAAAAAAACACACAAAACATCACACTGATAAACAGATGCACGATGACCTGGTAAACCAGTTATTCAGGTGTAATTCACTGCAGAATTATTTTACACATTTCACAAAAAAATGTTATCCAACACTAATCCAAACAGAACTGTCAGACCTCTTATCACCAGCCCTCAGACCAGATCACATAATGACATGCTTTATAAACACAGGCACACTGCAATCACACTAGGGTCTGAAATCACACATTTCTGATAGACCCCCATCAAAACTTAACTCCGGAACCTCATCATTAAACCAGAGTGAGACACCACTACTTTTACAGACTTGTATATGGCCTTCATAACATTACACTTCCATCAAAGGCTTTACCAAAATCAGACAGATCATCACACGCTCAGACGCACACTAATACAACAAAGCATCCTGGTAGAACGTTATACTTGCACCTATATTCTGACCCATTTCCCATACTTCAGCACCACTTAACATGACATAATACCTGTATCTACTCACTTTTACACAGCCATTCATGAGATCAAACCTGTACTCAAAACTTCAAAACAGCCTGCAGCGACAACCTGGCCTACCTTAAGGCCATTAGATATTCCGTTCTTAATTTGTGTTGTGATTTCTGCTAGTGGGCAACCGTGCTCACGTTTGGGAAACACAGACTTACTTTTTATCTTCAGACAATGACTCTAAGCAAGAGAGAGAGAGGCAGAAAATAGAGAAATTAGGAAGAAGAGTAAGATAGGAACCTGTGATAAAAGGGAATAGCAGAGTACACAAATAACTTGCAAGAGTGAGATTAAGGGACAGCAATCAAAACTAAGAAGGTCAGATTTCGGCAGTGTCAGAATCCTAACAAAACCATTGGGCTTTTGCTTTTTGTTACAAATTAGGCACTGGATATAACGTGACCTGATATCAATCACATCTGCTTTCACAAACCTTCCCGACACTGACACTCGTCCAGACTCCTACTTGCACAAATCCCATAAACCCGGAAAAACAGATTAAATAGATCCTGCACTCGAACCTTACTTGCTCATAAAGTGTGGAACCACTTGCCACTAATATAGGAGCCTCTTCCTCACTTCTTGAATTCCGAAACTAGCTGAAGACCTGGCTTTTTGACTAGTCCCACTAGGCCCTAGGTGTGCTTAGACACACACCTGCTCAGTGCCAGGATACCCTTTCGGGTGACAGCGTGCTCTACAAATCTGCATATAATAAGAATGTCTCATTTAGAAATGCTTCAAACCAATTTGACACATCACACTGATCTCACCCTTCCACATAAGCTAGCACAACATCACACATACATCAATTTCCTTAATTGGATATGACTTGAGAGCTGCACTCACTGTTCAAGGGTGCTCTGGTCCTCCGGACTCTTATGAAGAAACTCCAGGATGTCCAACAAACTCTGAACATACCTGCGGGGGATCAGTAAAGAGAGTGAGGGTGTGAGATTAAGAGGAGGAAGATGAGACAAGAAGGAGAGAAGGGTTAAACTGTGGTCAGTACGCACATATTGGACAACAAAGTACACCAGATGCATGATTTAGACCGATGTTTGCAGCGTAAGGGTGCTGTGGAGAGCTTTAGTACACAACCACCTCATCTATCTTTGAGTTTGTAAGCAAACATACTGCTGGAAAAGATACAAATAAAACTACTAGAAAATATTATTTGAAATGCATTATGAAAGTATCGTACTCAACATTAAAATTTGTGAGCATCAGATTAAATAAATTCAATTTATAATGAAACCAATAGATGTTCTGGTTCAGGTTTCAAGCTTTGTTGGCACATTCAGACTCAGTAGTTTTTGGCAGACAAAATGGCATTTAACAACCCATAAAAAAGCATTTTTGCAATGAACACTCCATAGAAACAGGTTTTTTTTTTAATTTTATTTTTACAGTTTTATATTGCGCAGGCATGGCCCGGGAGCATTAAAGCACTTTTCAATCACAAAGTCAAGTTACGCGATTCAAGGTAATGAACAAACTATCCCAATACATCAAAACATACAGCTGCTAAATACATATAAAATAATGTCAGTACGGAATGGAATGTGCAAGTTAATAGACAGAATCAAAACAAGTAATTAAAGAGGTCACCTAAACAATGAAGTCTTATTCTAAGCACACGTGTTGGAGGAGTGAACATAAAGGTAGTGTTCAAAGGAAATGAGAATATAATTAGGAGGGAATAGGAACATCACTTCAAGCAACAGTACGAGTAAATAAACAAGGAAAGGCAAGCAGGTAAAAAAAAAACAAATAGAAGTGCAACAAGGTTCGAGGTGAGTTACCAGAATTACAGAGTCTGTGAAACAAACCAGTGTGAAAACAGGAGCATGAAGTTGGAAAATAAAAGGGAACAAGCAAAAACAAAAATTCCAGACGCCATTGAAGGGAGGCTTTATAGTTATTCAGTTCCATGTGCAAGCACTGAAATCCCTGATATTTACTTCCAAGCTGTTTTGTTTTGCAACCTGAGCAGGAATCGTTGCATTAGCAATTTGGGCACGTAACTAAACACAGTAAATGATTCTTCCAGGGATAATCTAGTTTTTAATCAGAGATTACTGATTATGGTCATCAGGTCAGCCAAGATGGCCATCAAAGGAGGTGTAGGGCGAGAGCATATGTTTTGACCTTTAAATAGCTACTTCATATTTCACAGTCTAGAATTTTTCAATTTGACGTTTTTCCCTACAGATTTTCTTCTGCGGCCCTTCACCTGCCTGGGTGTAAGGATCAACTTGGATTGGTAGATTTCCAAGCTGATGGCCTTTCAAGTTAATATTGACAACAAAGTTTTTGAAAGGATGGGGTTTATGCACCTAATAACAATGGAATTATTTAAAGGCTCCCATTCTGGGATGCAATCCAAGTCAAACACACTCTCCTCCTTAAACTTGACATTGTGCCGTCATCCAACATCTTTTCCACTATTCATGTGCTTGGACTTAGGGAAGACAGTCCTTCAGGCTGAGTTCCACTTCAGCCGTGCAGCCTTATATCCTGCACCCTAACTATCATGAACTAATCGTGGTCCGTTCGAAGCCAAGCTGGCCCTGTTCTAGTGCTCTTATTGACTTTTATGTCACTCAATACTTCCATAAGCCCTGCTAGACAGCTCCCAAAACCACTCCTTAATCATACACTTCTGATGGTTCTTTTACCTAACGAGGCCCATAAATTCTCTCCAATAGCTCCCTAAGCCAAAGATCACTCTTGTGCCGCCCTTACCCCACTACTTTGTCACAGAATAGATTCCCCTTGACCTTTCTCATAAATCAACTGGTCATTTCTTCTCAAGAATTAACCCTTCCCTCGACACCCTTCACATCCCCCTACAGTCTTTACACGGACACCTTCCACAATCCTTCTCCTAAAGGCAGGCTCTTAACCCCTCCAGAGACAGGCTGAAACAATGTGGCATAAATCGGATCATAAACTCTCTTCTACTGTTCTTTAAGTTTACTCATCCATATAACTTTTCCAATCGATCTTGGACACCTTCTGTTAAGTGATCAGAAACTTTTTCTGAAAGCTTGCTAAAGCTCCTCATCCTCATCCGCTGAAACATGAGGGATCTTTTTAAGTCCTAATACTCTTGCCCACGTTGCACCAATACTTTTTTTATTATTTATTTTTATTGAGTATAACAGTTATTAACATAACATAAACCACCGCAGTATTGATCAATATTATTGGAGCTAGTGCATTTCAAGACATGCATTGTACCGGTTATCCGACATTTCTGTGTTTTACATAGACTTGGTTATTTACAGTCGGGAGAGCTGTATCTTGACACATCATCTTCATAAAAAGCACACCTCTTTTAATCAGCCAAGCTTAAAAGTTGCCTCGCGGATCACACATGAATCGGAGCGCATATGTACCTATGTCTGCTGCCAGCAGCCAGTGACCTGCTGGTTAATATGTTTACAACGCGGTGGTTGCGGAACCGGGCCTGTTGTGTTTGTCTAGGGCCCATTACAACGTATCCCCCTCCATGGAACGTATCTTTGGGGCGGGCCCGGACCGGCACAAGTTCCCAGTAACATGTCAACTGGTCTCTGCAATATGTAAGATCTGCTACACAGGTTTTTATGGCTGGGGGCGTTGTCTTCCCCGAGTGCATGGCTACTCACCTTTTTGCCAGAAGTAGGAGCGCTGTCTACCTGCGGTCGGAATGGTTCGCACATATCCCAGCAGCGCCTCAAAGGGAGTTTTTGTCAATTTTTGATCTGTTATGTCCTGTATGTGTTTCAACACCTCAACCCAGAATCCAGCTATGAACCGGCATTCCCAGGCCTGATGCAGAAATGACACCTTTGATGCCCTGCTTCGCCAGCATTTTGTGTCGGGCCCTATGCCCATGCAATGAAGTTGTGTCGGATTGCGATATAAGTGGTGCAGTAATTTGAAGTGTATTAGTCTGATGCGATAATTTGGGAAAGCTTCTCTAGTTGACCGCAACAGAAGGTCCATTGTTCATCAGATAAGGCAACGCCAATATCTGTATCCCAAACGCTGTGCGAACTAGGCGTGATGACCTGAGATTCGGGGTTCGTGATAGTGTATATGCGGGCTATCAATTTGCGGGCTGACGTTTCTGTAAGAATGTGCTATAGGATAGGAGTGGCGAGGGACAACGGGGAAATATTGTACCTTACACTGCATGATGCCCGGAGCTGGTGGTATAGTAGCGTGTCTAGTGACGATGGTTGCGGGGAACCGCTCAGTTGCTGGAGTGTGAGGAATTGGCAGTCGGGGTACAGATCACTGAATGTATCCAAACCTTCGTGTGTGTGTGTGAGCCCAGGCGACTACTCCATTAGCGGGGGAATTTGTTGGTTGTTGGCTAGTGGTATGGATGGTGCGTATATCCGGTTCAGGTTTGCCCTCCTACAGAGTCCTCCCCAAGCCCAGCGCATGGTTTCTGTGGTGTCAATTTCTTGTCTAGGGCATTTATAACTTTGATACAACGCTGTTGACAGTGGCAGGGGGCAACCCTGTCTATTTCGAAGGCGACATGTGGCTGAAATGGCGTTGGGTGTTGCCAGAAGTGCAAATATTGGGCCTGTGCACAGTAAGCATACAGCACAAAGTCTGGAGCCCCAAGGCCACCTTATGCTAGTGATATTGTCAGGAATTCCCAGGATACCCTAAGTTGTTTTCCAGCCCAGACTAGCTCCACCAGGCTTGATTTGAAGTGTTTGAGAATTGTGCGGTTATAGGGATGGGAATATTTACAAATAGATACAGCGGTTTGGGGATGATTATCATGTTTTTAATTGCGATGCGACCTGAGAGGGACAAGGGCAGATTCTTCCATCTTTAGAGTCGTTCTACAATCCATGACATTACCCGACCGTAATTGGCCGTCCAGACTGTATGTATGTCCCTGCTTATCCAGAAGCCTAGATAACGTGTTGGTCCGTCTGCTAGGCTCTCGGGAATTCAGATTTAAAGGCTGCTTTACCTTCTATAAGTGGGAGAATCGTAGACTTGGACCCCTTAATGTGGATTCCTGAAATGCCCACATATCGCATAAGCTCTCTGATTACAGGCGCGAATTTAACAGCGGGGTCAATGATGTAAAGGGTGAGGCACTATCAAGCCCCTGGTAGTGAATCCTATACCCCTGTTCGTGTGGTGTTGTCTTAGCCTAGCCACAAGCGGCTCTGTGGTGATAGCAAACAGTAGGGGTGATAGTGGGCATCCCGTCGGGTACCTCGCGAGGTAGTGATGGGATCAGAAATCAAACCGTTTATCTTCACTCTTGCCTTGGTTGAAACATAAAAGGAGTTTATTTTGTTGTATAAAAGGTATGGCTCATTCCCAGCCGAGTTAGGAGTATGAAGAGGAATTTCCACTCTAATTAATCAAATGCCTTAGGGGCATCTAATAAGG
Organism: Lissotriton vulgaris; assembly: GCF_964263255.1. Classification (NCBI taxonomy): domain Eukaryota; kingdom Metazoa; phylum Chordata; class Amphibia; order Caudata; family Salamandridae; genus Lissotriton; species Lissotriton vulgaris. The sequence continues at coordinate 1,733,343,498 of NC_141693.1, forward strand.
CGGCTATAGCAGAGACATGTGGAGCGAGATAATGCATCAGCGTAAAGAATGTCCTTAGGTTGTGAGAGGTGGAACGACCTGCCACAAATCCAGAGTGATCCAGACGTACGATGAGAGGCTGCAGTCTGTTCGCCAGTAGTTTAGCAAATTTTTTATTGTCTATGTTTATTAGAGCAGGCGGTATTGTCATATAGTTACTGTTTTTCTATATATTGTGTTAAGTTAGCATGAGTTTATTAAATGTTTAAACAACATATTTTCCTTCGGCTTCAGTTTGCACACGACACATAATTGTTATTGTAGCTTTCAACCTAGACGAAAGATGTGATTTATTTGAGAATAATATGTTATTGCTCTGATATCAGTTGTGCTTGGTACACTTGGTACACTGTCTGCACACTGAGAACTGCACTCTCTAAGAATAGAATAACCTAACACAAGGTTGCTGGGAGGCCTGATCCTCGCACCACATTAGACATAACACAAATAATGTTGCTGCCAACATTGGGCTCTAAGCGGGTTTAAGATAGAGTTACCGAGAATGCAAAAACACACTTGATGGTGCTTCGCATGCAGAGAGCTGGTAGCTGATGATGAAATCTTCTCCTACTGACATTTAGAGGTATGGGCCCGCCCTGCTAAAACCCAAATGAGACCTTCTTAGATATAATATAGAATGCTAAATAGGGTGCACGAAATATAGGTGATACAGATTTCTATTGATTTTTGCATTATAATATGCTATCACCGTTCGCTTACTATGGATTAGTGATTATGCTGATAACTCTGATTTTTATAATATGTATGCTGGTATTATATAGGATACTGCGTTTGAGAACCTTGCATTGAAAAAATAAATATTTCAAACTTGCATGTGTGTTCTTTTACTCCCCGTTGTGGTTTGAAATGATTATAGAGCGAAAGAGTGTTCATGTGTTCCACGATACCTGAGGTAACCCAAGTTCATGTTCTGGTTTGTCTAAGACATTGGGAGTTTGTTATGACCAATGAGACACTGTAGATAGTTCGGTAAGGGGATTTTGGATACTAAGGTGGGTTTTGGGTCACCCTAATTCACCGAGGTTCTAGATCTCTTTGCACAGTTCTGTGGGAGAACGGAAACCCTGCTGCAGTATAAGTCGTATGTGGTTGGGTCCTTGCCTGGCTAGAGCAGCATTATAATGACTGCTACGTGCATGGATAGTGGAAGTGACCCTTTTTGTAGCGCCTCCTGGTATACCTCCAGCAGGCGAGGGGAGAGTCACGTATTCTTTATAAAAAGCAGAGGTAAACCAGTCTGCTCCGGCGGCCTTATCCCCGGGAAGGCTCTAGATGACTCTTTGGATGTCCTCAGCCGTGAACGGCACATCCAAGTATTCATGATGCGCCCCGCTTAGCCACAATAGCTCAAAAGAGTCTAGGTACCCTTCAATTTCTGAGTCTGAAGGGGTTGTCTTTGAGGTGTATAGTTGGGTGTAAAAAACATAAAAACATAAATTGTGCCCAGGATTTGAATTGGAGAATGGATCGGTGATGCATCAGGGGGTTGTAGCTCAACAATGTATGAGGAGCCTCTGGACGGTTTTAGTAGGTTAGCCAATGTCTTACCCGGGCTATCTCCCTCCCCGTATTTGCGGGCCTGTGCATGCTTATGCAGGAATTTGGTTTCCCTTTCACCCTCATGTTGGAATTCAGTTAATTTTTCTCTCACTTTAGCCAGTACTTCAGGTGTTTGGGATTGGAAGTATTGGCGTTCTATGTCTTGGATTTCTCCCTCTATTTTCGTGAGGCAGCTGAAGATGTCTCCCAGAACTCCTGACTGCAGGGCTATGCAATCCCCGCGAATGACAACTTTGAAGGTCTCCTAAACTGTGCCCGAGTCCACTGTACCTGTGTTGTGTTCGAAATATTCCATTATTTTGTTCCAGATCTCTTCCTTAAATACCGTATCTAGCAGCGCATTTAGGGGTAGGCGCCATGTGAAGGGCTTTATGTAAGGCCTCGGGATTTGGAGCTTGAGCACCACCGGTGCGTGGTCCAACAGTGTGCTAGGTAGTGTATGGCCTCAGTTATCCAAGAGTGGATGCCTTTGGATGTGAGCCAAACATACAATCTGGACTAGGCTTTATGGTATTGAGACATGCAGGTGCCCTCTCTGGCATCCAGATGTAAAGCGCGTCAAGTGTCTACCAGGTAATGATCTTCAATTATGGTGCGAAGTGTGACTGCCGATGGTGAATGATGGGTATGAGATGCGCCCACTCTGTCTCTGCGGTTTGACAAAACAACATTAAAGTCACCCACCCAGAGTATCACAGAGCCTCCCAGGGTGTGGATCCCCTGCCACACCCAGTTAAAGAATTCGGGATTGTCTGTTTGGCCCATATATGTTTGCTAAAGTTATTTGCTGTCCGTAGAGTCCACCCTTCAATATGCCTTTTGGGTCAATTATAGCTCGTTCGCTTGTCCATGGGAGTCCTCTGCGAATTAAGAGCATGATTCCCCTAGAGTAATTAGTGTAGGATGAGGTGTGAATGTCCCCCCCATTTGCTGGATTTCAACCTGGCCTGTGATGTTTTGTTTAAGTGGGTCTCTTGTAGGAAACAAATGTCTTACTTTGTGCCTGATTAGATAGGAGTGTACTAAGCTCGCTTTTCTATGGTCATTTAGACTGCATACATTCTAGGTACTGCAGTTTCATTAAATCTACGCAGACTTGTGTCAGGTCCAGGTTGGGAGCGACTGGCCCTGTATGTAATAAGACTGTGTGCAATGCTAGACATGTAGGAAGGAATGCATACCGTGGAAATGAACATCTATGGGTCGGTGTTGTGTGTCTTGTGTCTTGGTGGAATCATGCAACAGCAACATTTTCAGCAGGACATTTTGCAATATGGAACAGCAATAACAGAACCTAACCCACCCCCTCCCACACAAACCCCCAATTAGGTTGAGTAAGTATCCCTCCCATTACCCCAAACCAGAACAACTATTTCAGAATAGCCAAAGAGGCTACAAGAGAGTTATTCCATGGGGAACGAGGAGTTGGCCGGCGTGCACCCCTGCCAGTTAAGGCTGGGTGGCCGAGCCCTGAGGAATCTCAAATTATGATTTTACATTTACTATGTGAGATGGGGTAATGACACAGCATTTTAACAAGAAGATAGGCAGGCATGACATGAGTGATATTTAGACCAGTCTTCCAGAGCATAGACAGAGAGAACCCTTAACAATAGTTTTTTGTATTATGTTGAAAACCAAACCGGGCAGAGGTACGGAGGCAGTGCTTCAATCATTGCCACTCAGGTGGCCTTCTGGTGGCGCGCCACCCGTTTGCTTTGGGCCGGTTTGTGTCCTTGCCGACTGATTGGCGAATTTCAGCGCGGCTTTCGAATCTGTGAAAATGAGAGATTTGCCTTCAGCTTGCACTCTGAGCTCTGCAGGGTACAGTAGAACATACTTAGTTCCTGATTGTTGGAAGCAGTTTCTTGGCTGGAACAAACTACAGTCTGAAACTGCTGAATTAAATCCGTTGCCTTGATACTGCACCGATCAGTGTTCGCGGGTTCACCCCCAGTAGGGTGTCCGTGACCCTAGAGGGCACTCAGACGGGGCCGCAACCACCGGCCTCCAGCACCAGCGCATCGCAGGGATGCCGATTCAGCAGCAGCTCCCGCTACGTTGCTCCGACGTGTGCCTCGGGATCGCGTTCACTTGGTCGCAACAGGCCCAGCTTCACCTCCGGCCCCCGGAGACCTAGGATTCTGCTTGCGCCTCTCCCAGGCAAGTTTCCTGTGGGTGGTGCTGTATCAGCTAAGAGATTAAGGCAGGGTTTTGTAAGGATGTGTGCCCTCGGCCGGCAGAACCCTCTTAGTGAGAAGCCATCGTGCTGCTTGGCTTGACCATGCCCCCCACCTTGTACCACTTCTTAAACCCACTTTAATGCTGTTAAACTGCCCCTCCTATGGTGCTTTACCTCTCTTCATCCTCTCCAGTACAACAACCATATCTCATGTGAGAAAAAACTACAATAACAGTGCTTCAGCTCTTTCTAAACCTCCCTTTCCTTTTTCATTCGCCCAACCTCTCATAGTCATTCAGGTACCCTTCTTTTTCTACCGTGTGCTCCTCTTCTGCTTTTATAACTCTCAATTGCTCCTCTACTTTACTGATATATATTTTGTTGAAAGAAAAAAGAACAAAAGGCCTATTTAAAGTAAAATTACCCAAAAAAACATATCAAATTATCTATAGAAATGTTGTTAGGAAAATTAATAAAAGTAAAACAATTATCTGTTATACATGAACACATTTAAATTGCCAAAAGATGACAAAATCCTACCTGTCACATGCAATTCCAGGCACTTGCAAATACATCTGAAATAAACTGATTCCCGATTACATAGACAATACTAACAATGTTACATATTAATGCTGTTCTGAGATCCAGTAAGTTTTAACACCAAAAATGGATTCACTTGAAGCAACTGATAAAGCTACCTGTCCTAGTCATGTAAATAAAAAACACAAACCTCTATTTAATATGCATACTCTTAAGATGTAACAGATTTTACTAGCCCAGTTCTATTAAATCACACACCCTGGATATGTGAAATGTTAATATTTTCTCAAAAATAAATCTATGTGGGACTGACTGTCACTAGACAAAAATAGGATTCTACGAATCACTTCAGGATCTAGACTTCCTTAGCTGACCAAGTCAAATCATTTGGAGTCGCAGCAAAAGGGATACTGTCCAGTCCATTTTGTCGGTCACACCAAAGTTATCATGGAATGACAGGCCCTAACCTTGGCTGACTTGATTTCAAGCTCTGAACCAATGTCTTCGATTCGATTGACGCAGACTCTAGCATTCCTTCTAGCGTTTTCCTCAGTACATAATTCCGGTGTGCTAAGAAATAACCTAACTACAATTTTAGCAGAGTAAAAGCAGAACAAAGAGTTGTCCATGTTTTTTTCTAAACCAGATTTAAACCCTGTATAATATTTATATGCTCTGCCCTTCTATGGACGTAGTATCTTTTCCGTTTGAAAAAAAATCACCCAATGACGTTCCACACAATGAAATTGTGGACAAGCAAGAGTCACTTGCCCTCAAGTCAGTTATGTTTAGCAACAGATGAGCCACTAAATGTTATTACCTTCATCTCTGTGTTTTTTCATTATGAAGTGGTATGTTTTGCGGTATGATGCTTGTTAATCAATATAGCACTACTTCATCTGTGTAAGCTAAGGCTGGCACAAAATGTGCCCCTAATTTTGAAGGATAACTATGCAACGTTATAAAACCTACTGCTAAATCTGACAAACCCAATCTGCAGAGACTCACTTCTGGAATTACTATGCAGGTTTTCAATAACGGTGAGCAAGACGTGTTACACATTTCTAATTGTTTCCCTTCATGCCAAGAGTCCATTCCCCAAATGAGATCACGATTTTCGGAATTAAATAGCCTCACATGGGGATGCTGCTATCTCAAGCCTAAGAAACGGCACTAATCAAGAACCTCTTACATACTTTAATGAAATATGTTCAGTTTTCTCATCATCCAGTCTTCAGTTGACCTTCACAAAGGCAAAGGACTTCTTCTCGTTTTTACAATCTGCATTTACCAATGAATTTGCCATAACAAAAACTTCCATACGGTCTGGATAGATTAGCTTCCGCTGTTCCAGAACCAACTACTACAGCAAACCTTAAAACGGGAACCCACATCCACTTAAGGATCCATCTACAAAGCTGGACTCTGCGCCCAATATCAAAATCATTACTGAATGAATACAACCTAACAGACATTGCCTTATGCATCTCTAGCTGCCATGGTAGGAAAACTTTCATCGCTCCAGAAAACAAGTTCAATCACTGGCTGACATTAGTCCTCAAAACCATCATTCCAAAAAAGACTTCTACAAAGCATCCAGAAAGAGGCTAAAAGCAAAACAAACACAACGATGAACTCACTTACTATATTATTCCAAAATCTATAAAGTCGCAGTTAAAAAAGGGCAAAAAGTATCTATCACTCCTGTAACTTATATAAAGCTAAAGCAAATGAACTTTTTCAAGGTAATTGTCATATTCCTGACCCTAAAATGCTCAACCTACAAAACTCCAATGAGATTTATTTGCTTCTATGGGACAGGACCTAAAAACATTTTCACATACTTTCCAAAAGCTGATAATATAATATCACAAGTCAACATGTGAAAAATAATTTGCTGTGTTTTTACATTAGATAGAAATATCTCTAACAAAAAGGCAACATCTTGATATTAAATTTTTGTCAGCTTCTCAATTGCTTGATGGCATCTACAAGTAGGGTTAGAGATCTTCAATTGCTTTTGTTAGTCATAGTCATTAGAATGTTTTTCAAAAAGAACGAGCTATGTTTATAATCTTTCAAATTTATGGGGAGGCTGAGTTGGTCACCTGTGATTCACCAACTATTCAAGCTGTAAAATCATTGACATAAGATTGTGATCATTTAACTTTGTTCCACAAATAAACACATCTACATTTGCGGTGCACAGAAGAAACTATTTTTAATTTGCAGAGAAAGTAGGTATGATGTTGAAACAGAAAAAATCCTTAACATCACTTGTCTCACTTTTGCATTCATTCTTGTACTTCTGTGGTACAGTAATGTGTAGAAAAGTATGAGCTGATCTCCGGCTTCTCTCTAGATGCACAGCGGAGGGATATTTCTAAAGAAGGCTATTGCAGCTTCTCATGTTTTTGTAAAGGGTGCCCTCAGTCTTAATGTATTTTCTTTCCTGTATGTTCGTAACAATCAGCAAGATGGCTCACTGAAGTGAATGTTTAACATGTAGACACATGCAGTGTTTCTGAGGTTATGGAGTTGAAATCCTGATCAGCCAAACTCAGCCTCCAATATTCCATGGGTCAATATAGTGAATACTGCATATTGAGTAATAATAACATGTTACTTACAGCACTTAGAACTGGCAAAAATGTGTATTTTACTATTTAAAAGGTTCTTTCAGGTGGCCTTGATATCTGTTTACTTTCTATGTATTATTTAACAATCACTTAAGGACTCTTTTCGAAGTCTCTTCTTCTAAAGTAACTATTTCTTACTTATCACACCCTGCTGGACCCTTCTCAAAACGGTTTCAGGAGTGCCCACAGCATGGGGCTAGCACTTATTGCTTCATTGACTATATGAGAATGCAGGTGGATCAGGGAGGGTCGGCTGTCCTGGTCCTTTGGGACCTATCAGCAGCCTTGGACACTATCATGCCCTCACAAATTGTGAAACGGCTATAACGAATAGGGGTGGGGCCCAAGGAGGTAGAACTGCTTCACTACTTCCTTGTTGGGAGATGGCAGATAGTAAATTGTAGTCACTTTAGAGTTAAGGCCTTCAGCCTTCCAGGTGGGGTTCCGCAGAGCTCCTCTCTCAGCCCAAACCTTTTAACTCTTATGTCTCCCTTTGGCAGCCTTAGTGAGATCGTTTTGATTCCAGGTAGTATCATTTGCAGATGACACACAAATTATTGTGTTCTTCACTGATAAGTTCAAACTTTGCATGACTGGGAATTTTCCTTAAGCTTAATGCGGATAAGACAGAAGATATGGCCTTTGGATCCCAGCACTCAATCTGGTCAGAGCTCTGGTGGAAGGATTCATGTGGGTCCCTCCAAACTCCTGCTGAATCAGTAAAGGACTGAGGGGTTCTGTTCGATAACTCCCTCAACTTCAATCTGCTGGTAAATCGAACCACAAGCACCTGCTTTTATATAATTCGATCCCTCAGGAAGATCTTCCCTTTCATTACTGAGGAGCAACACACAACAGTGGCTATCGTGTTAATTACCTCGCGATTAGACTACTGAAATGCTATCTATTATGACATAAACAGCTATTCTCTGAACAAATTTCAGTTGGTGCGAAATGCGCAGCACAACTCATTCTTAACACCCGGAAATAGCTCTCTCTTAGAGAAGGCCTTCGAGAACTCCACTAACTTCCAGTCAAGAAGCGGGTGATTTTCAAAGCGTTTTGTACAGTTCACCTAGCTTTTCACAGCAACAGCTCACAGGCCATTAGATCTTCCTTTCGTCTGTATAAGCCAAGTAGGATTCGAAGATCAGCTTCAAGTATAGAAGTTACTGTGCCAAAATTCTGAAAGGCAAGAGGTGGCGAATGCTCCTTCTCAGTTGCAGCTGCCAAATTATGGAATACCTTGCCAAGCCACAATGCAAAAATCAACTCTTTTGCTTCTTTCCGAAAACACCTATAGGGGTGTGGAATTCCTATAGCCCGACATCCAAGCATATATTGTTTGGGTTCCAGAACAAGATTTGTCCTTGGGTCAGATAGGACAAACCCCCTGCAGCACAAACCCTTTGGCTGCCATATTACACTACATACAACATTATGGCCCAAGGAAGGGCATTGTCTGCAGTTACCATAATATTTGTGTCCATATGTTAATGCTGTTCAAACTTTTATTTATGGTTCATCAATATAAAGCCTTTATTATTAGGGTAGGCGCCCTAAGAAAATGTAAGTTCAGGCTGCACTACTGACAGTGGTCCAAGTATAACAAGCATTGGCATAGCCAATAGTTCTCGCTTTTGGGACCTTTTAAGTATTTAGTTATGCAGCACAATATCCTTGGTGCAACAACATCAACTGTTGCATGGCTAAACACTTAGAAGGTTCCAAAAGCGAGACCTATTCGCTATGCCAATGCTTGTTATTTTCTGTCGTCTGAAATGGGTTTTTTCCTGGACACCAATAATTTCATTCAACAAATCTTTGTAATAGGACATGAAAGAAAATGATAGGCTTTCTGAATAATCCTGGCTACCCAGGCAATGCATTACCTGAATGGAATGAATCCTGTAAAGTCAATTAAAGAAGCTGATGCTTGTAAAAGAATACAAGGAAGCTTCTAAAACCCGTTCCCTAAGCAATGCATTGACAGCTCAAACAACTGCCAAACCAGGAATTCCACATACCAAAGCGAAAATCCCTTATTTATTTTTTTAAGGATTTGGCATTAGAATGCCTGTTGCGTTTGTACAACCAAACCTTAAACTTAGAAAAGGAAGAAAAAAAAGAAGCAATCGAGATTGGAGCCCAGACCATATACAAATAACATTTAAAAGGTCTTAAGACCCCAAGAACAAATAAGCACACATTGGACCTCACTTGCAAAATAAGTACATTAAAGTTCAACAAATTAGGGGGTGAGGCCAGACACGAGATGCGGTACAACACTGCTGCCGAAGCTCTGCCCTTAGGACCTGATCCTTAAGTGATCCGAACAAGACAGGGCCTCTAATGCTCCTCAGAGTGACCCGAGAGTTGCCCCTGCAATCAGCAGGCTGAACATAACCTCCCTTGGTGTAAAGACGGCAAAACAAAAGAGCGGTCACAAGTGAATGGTAATGAGACGGTTTCTCTGGGACATCTAATAAGAGGACTGGACCCCATTGGTGATTTAGGGGCAGGGCCTACGGGGGGAGTGGGACTGAAAAACAGCTTGAAGACGGGAAGATGTGCGGGGTCCTGTCCGAGCGAGTGTGCAACATGCAGCACGGCTGGAGCTGCCCCTGTTCTGGCCAAGAGCTCGCAGGCCCCTGCAATGTACGCTGCGGTGGTCGAGTGAACAGGTGCGGAAGTGCCGAGCATGTCCCAGAAGCCGTCGTTGAGAGGTGAAATGGGGAGAGGCGTGGTGGTAGAGAATTTGAAAAAGGGATGCTCTGGCAGGGCAACTGAGGCTGTTTTATAAATTGGTGTAAAGGAAACTCTCTCTGGTTCCTGTGACAGCAAAATTATTAATTGGAGCACACATACCCCTTAAGCAGAGAAAACTCAAACGCTATGACCGAACTGTGAGCACAAGGAGATACCTGTACGGTGACCCTGGTGGCCCCGGTGAAAAGCGATCAGGAACTCAAAACTAGTCACAAGGCCTCAGAGGTAAAAGTTTCACTGTGAGTAAGTATACAGCTGTATTCACATAATGCAGGGTAAATGCGCCTCTTAACTGACTGCCACCCCCGGAAAGAAAGATGAAGCATAACATATTTACACCTGTGCAGTGGTATTTAGTAGTTCCAGCCCAATGGCTGCTGTGAGTTGTAGTTTGTTTCTTCAAATATTCTGTTTTGCCATTATTCCTACTGTTCTTTTCTGGCTGGAAAGAGATTAAGTAACAAGAAAGTGGCGGATAATAGGGGTCACTAGTCTTGATTTAAAATATTTATGGAACACATAAATTAAATTTATGTAAAGAAAATGTGTTATATATATATATATATATATATATATGTTCAGCAATGTTTCCAAAATCTATGTGGTCCATTTTGTGCACTATAAAAAAACATTCTCTAATATGCACAGGAGCAAAATCTGCCTGTTCCATTACCTGCTGTAGAAGCACAAAAATAGGGCAAACCCGACTTTCCCTGTTATGGCTGCAGTCCAAATGTTCTTCAGTACGGCCCCATACTTAAGAAACATTATTTGACTTTCCTCATTAAGTTGATAGATGGCGCTCCTAGCCAGCACGTGCCCTCATGGTCGGATGGCTTGCCTGTGGGATTCTTGTTTGCCTGGTGGTGTCATTAGCATCCAGACTTCCTCCTTATTCAGAGAGTTGAAAATTTAATTAGAGGGGCCTGCTGTCCTTCTAGCATGATTTGTGCGAATCTCGGCTGAAAGCTTGTGCCGAGTCGGTATTATCCTTTTGTAAAATGTGCAGTTTGAAATCCTAATGTGCATGTTGACCCTAAATAAACTCTGTGAGTGAAAATAATTTTAGGTTCAGGTCTGTAATTTTACACAAACCTGACTTTTGCTTGTCTTCATTTAAACGTACAATGTTCACTTTTGCCTGTTGCGTGCCCCCTCTTTTGGACTTATTATTCCTTCCAGTAACAAGGATGAGCCTGTTTATTCATTTATATTGAGAAGCCAGCGCATTTCGATCAGAAAATGTGTACGAAACAGCAATCTCGGCTCATAGGTCAAAAGTCTATTGGGGTGATTAACATAGACAGGAAAATTAAGGCATGAAACTTAAGCGTGGGTGTTATTTTAGAAGAAAATGGGACAGTGAAAAAGATGGATGATTATAGGACTCGGATTTACAACCAGCTGCTTTGGAAGAGAGCGAGTGAAGGAAGGAGAGCGAGGGGGGTGGGGACTGATGGCGAGAGAGGCAAAGACGGGGCGGGCAGTGCAAGGCTGAGAGCAGAGAGAGAGGGGGTGGAGGAGCATGGCTTAATGAGCCATTACAAAAGCCAGATGGCCTGTGCACGATCACGCGCGTGTGACCGCACGCTGGTGGCCGGCAAAAGGCTTTGGTAGCACTTTTAAAAGCCAGTTACTAAATGTTTTGCAGACCAGCGCATACGCGCTGGCTCTAGCGAGACCTAAAAATGTGTACATATGTTTGTAAAGTTTAACAATATGTGGCTACGTACAATGCTTCCAGGATGCTCTCTGATTGGATGCAAAACATGCATAGGCTTGAAAGCAAGATTGATGATTCTTTGCTTTCAAAATAAAATGTTCATTAAAAAAATGCAACTAGAAAATAAAGGTTTGCTAAACTACTTTGAAATTTTACGTACCATTTCTTTGAAACTTCTTTAACCAAATAGGTTGATGCATGTTAACATTTCTATAAAAAATATATTCGTAATGGAAAATCTGTGAAACCAGTTGCAACAAAATTATAGGAAACATGAAAATAAACCAGCATTGGCAAATCCTATAGGTATGACATTGGTGGTCAGCCTTTAGGTTGTCAATGCGTGTCTTGATTTGACATTGGTTTTGTAAAACGTTATTGTTGTGGAAGCTACCAGACCCTCATCATTATAACAAACATTTGCAAAAGCAAAAATATTCTTGGTCTCAAAAACCATACATTGCCACAGTAGTTACTGTCACTGAACAAAACTGCTTTGTGTGCCAGTATGCTCTTTGTGAAAGAGCAGAATGATGTCACTCACAGTGAAGTCAGCTGGTAGACACAGACATACAATTTTAATAAAAACAAAACACCAGACCTAAATAGGGGTCCAATTCTTAAAGAAAGTCACAAAAGTGAACCCATGGTATACGTCCTTATGGTAGTGCAGATTACCGCTCACATGAATTCACAAGATTATACAGAAGTGAGGCAGTAATCGTACTGTTAGAAAAATTTGTGAACTGCATTTTAGCAGTGGGAAATAATCATGTGTAGACTTACTCAAGTGAAAATCGGTTGCGCAAGACAAGTTCACTTTCCCACCAACCACTTTTTTCCCCAACCCTGAAAGAAGTTTTACTTCTGCTCTTGTCAGGAGTATATTTCTAAAATGTCTCTATATGGGAAAATATTAAAGACAAGCTGATGAAAACCCATAAAACATGCAAGTTAGTAGGTTAGCACAGACTCAAAAGGGCAATACGACCATGGGGAACTGCTGCTTAACGCACTCTTCAGCCCCAGTATAAAGATATATAGAATGTGGACAAATAAGGAAATTGAATCCTACTATGGTATGAGCTTTGGCATAATCAGAGAGGCTATTATCAGAGCTCTTACATAATGAGATGGCTGCCATAATATGTCGCCGGACTATACAGCACCAAAGGGACAAGTAGATTTTGTTACAGGACAAGTAGCCTTATGAAGCAACCTGCTCTATGGACAAGTAGATATTTTATTAGATTCGACACCCCTGCACTTAAAGACCAGGCTTTTTTCATCTTAGATCAGGTTCTCCTGAGTGGGTTTAGAAATTCTGGAACACAGTGTCTTGATACCTGCGGGATTAGAGCGCTATATAGGTTTATTTTTCATTTCATTTCATAAAACCAAGTTATTACCTATACTCACACTTTGGAACTTAGGCCATTTTTGCAACATGCTAAGCGTCCCTTTAACAAGTTGCTAACTGATATTTAATACTTGCTATGCATTTGTTTGCACTTATGCCAATTATCTCTGTATAATAGACCGGCCCTAGTCTCCAACCCTATAATTCCTCATCACTGCAGTGGTCCATTGTCATATTTTGGGCCTTAGCCATGCTACAGCAAAAAATTGCAAATTAACAAAAAAAAAGACTGATACAAACAGGCAAGCCCAAGACTATCCCTAGTGAAAACATGCTAATATATGCTGCTTTGCGGTGCACTTCTTCCTATGCATATACTCTGGCTAGCTTGGCTTTTATTCAGTCATTCACATTGCATAAATGGAAGATCCCCATGCAAATCTATGTCACATGAGCACGGTCTGGCACTCAGCTGAGCTTAAATGTGGTATATCAGGCAATGTGGGGCAGACACAGAACTGGAAGAATATACTATACAATCCGAACGGCTGATATACCTTAATCAGAAACAAGTAAGATTACATATGGACACCATTGTATAACCAGGGGTGCTTGACATCACATCATATTGTGCCAGCCTGCCGTCAAGCTAAGCCAGAGCTATAAAAACTACAACATGCGTTTTATTAAAAAGTTTCCAAGGACATGCTCCTCTATGGTCACGCATTAGGACAAACTGCTGTGAGAGGCATGAGGCAACTCAACAAAGCAATCAAAAGAGAAAGGCACATAGGGGGTCATTATGATGGCGGATTTCCCGCATACTCCGGGCCGGCGGAAGCCACCACCGGCCCGGAGGATGCGGGAAATCCGCCGAGGAGGCTTGAAAGACCCACCGCCAAATTAGGATGGCTGGTGGGTCTCACAATCTGTCCTTCGCTTTTCCGCCGCGGTCGGAAGGCGACCACGGCGGAAAAGCACTAACATGGCTGGCGGTGTCTATCAGACACCGCCAGCCATATTAGGATGTAGGGAAAGTAATGCTTTTCCGCTGCGGCTTTTCTGCCGTGGAAAAGCATACGGACATTCACTTTGGGGGCCCGTTGCGGGCCCCCTGGGTGAAGGTTGCGTGGGGGGTGCACATGGGGGGTACCTATGGTACCCCCCTGCCTTTGCGTGCACGAAGCGGCAGGCACCGCGCGGTGCCTGCCGCTTTGTGCATGCAAATGCACTGCTTTCATTTTTTAAATTGCGGCGGGTGCTGCTTCAAGCAGCACCAGCCGCAATGTAAAACATACAGGATGTGACCGCCAGGGTGGCGGTCACATCCTAATTGCCATGGAGGGACCGCTGCTGCCCATGCGGACGGTCCCTCCTACTCAGGGGTGGCGGACGGACGCAAGTCCGTCCGCCATCCTAATCGGCCCCATAATCTTGATAGCAGTTAATTTACAGGGCACAGTGGGTTTCAAAGCAGGATCTCAAGGCATAGTATCAACATTTAATTCAATACAAAGACTCTCCAGGAGCACTGGAATATTTTACTCCCACATCTAACACTGCGGACAACAAAGTCTTAGCATTAGCCTATCTTCAGCTGCGAGGGAGTATAAAAACCTTATACAGAAGGAGCTGACCGGAATTCTGTGATTCCTTACGGTGAGAAATGGTATACTAATAGCATGATGTAGAAATTGTATACTAATAACATGATGAATAACAGAAATGTGACTAAAGATAACCCTACAAGGGATTTGAGAGAATGGTCTCAGGCTTCATCATGACAATTGTAGAAGCCTCAAAACGTAGGTAAACATCTTTTGATACCTATTTTCAACAAAAGGATTCAGAGCCAAGGACAGCATCAGCCAGGTAAAGAACTATCATCCTCATCACCGCCTGCCCTTTGTGTGACTGGGAGGTCTGTGAAGCATAGATGAAATGGGGCAGAGAATAATACTTCATGACGGGTGGACCTATGTCACTCTAAATTTGATGGCCACTGGATTGGTTTTCGGTCGAGGACTGAAGTAACATGATTGCTGGGCTGTTACAGACCTTTAAGTCATCAGCTATTTATTCAGTTCTCCGTTGAAGACGCCCAAGTACCACTGTATTATTAACAACTGATAACCCAGAGACAAACTTTGGCAAACCACTATGTGCCTGCATGACTTCAATATATAAACAAGGAAAATTGGCTAAAACTTAATAGAGGGAAAACAGAAGTCCTTATGTCCGCCTATTGTGAAAGTAGCCCAGCCTAATCTTTATCCCTGTTCTTTAGTTGCACCATCTCTCTCAAGAAGACGGTCCACCTTGACAACACTCCATCTAAAGATGCTCATATTAATACTGGTACCAGTAACGTCTGATACCACATCCTGTACCTTTTCAAGGTAATCAAATTTACTCCTCCATCCTTACAGTCCTCCTTCAATACAGCTGTTATAGACAATAGTCTAGGATGCCCTTTTAATGAGTGTAACCAAGGAGCCCTTAAGAGAGCACAGATTGCAAAAGTTTGTCTGGCAGAAGGGTACTAGAGAAAAGACCATTTCCCCACAGCATTGAAAGCTCCACATTGGCTCTCACGACAGGGAAGGATTTGCTTCCTATGCCTTTACATTATCCTCGATTGCAAACAGAGCTAGTCTATCTCCCTTACGCACAACTAAAAGCATTCACACAAACGCACCCATATCCACACCACTAGGACAGCAGTCCAGAGTACACTGCCACTGTAAGCGTCCCAGTGTTAGACCCACGATGCCTTCCTGTGCTTCCATATCACAACTAAAAAATCACATCAACAAACAAAATTCTGCAAATTCTTCTAGAACTTGAACATCCTATTATAAGTTCAATGAGGAGTGTTCCTTTGAATGGTGAGGTCATTTATAGTGTGCCTCGGACTATATGCCTGGGAATTAACATTTTCCAGGACAAGCTGCACAACATCCTCATCATGAGGTACCAGATGTATAAAAGGTAGTTTGTGTTAGCAAAGAGTTCGAATCAGAGAATCACACGGTTTGTGAGTGCAATAGAGATGTTTCCTGTGTACAAAAGACCCATTAGGAGTTCGATTTTTTTCCTGACTTATGCAACCTTTTTCGAATTGTAAAAAGGAAGTAGGTGTGAAAGAGGCATTCCTGTACGACTCATTTCGAAAAAGGGATATGTATCATTGATTTATGAGCACAAGTACAGTCGAAAAATCAATGATTAGTAACTGACCTCAGAGCTGGGGTGGTAATTGAATCTCCATGGCATAGCGTTCCACAGCAGCTTTCCCTTTAGGAGTCTTATTGCTGGCCTCGTGGGGAGCAGGCATTACTAAAGAGGAGAACTGCCGACTCCCCCTCATGACTTGGTAAACGTTTCTTGTTTTTTAAAGCAGCATCTGTGTTTACTGCACACAGCCAGCTTTTAAGAAAAATATTTCCAGTTAAAAAATGTAAACGAAGGTACGTAGTAGTCCTTTTTATCCATTCATTTTTTGAGCCAATCATAGTGGGTCGCAAATTGCATCCTGCTCAATTAATATTCATTAGGCAGGTCTATTTGCGACCCCATATACATGGGCAATTTGTATACGTGGCAAAAAGACCAGACTCAGGCAGGAGACTCACACTTTTTAAAGCCAAAAAGTGGTTTCTTTTAGTAGTCCGCCCATAAATTTGCCCGTTTCAATGTCAACCAAAGGGGTAAATAAATTGCCTCGATTTTTTCAGATCCAGCTCCCGCGTTCCTGTTACAAAATGTTGCCATGGGTGGATTTGCGCTGCAACCTATTAATTCAAAGGTGGCATCACATACTGCATCCCAGGCTGGGTTCCAACTCACAACCAGTCGATGCAGAAAATGCAAATCCCCGGTTTGCAAATATATGATTCAAAGTTCCTATAATATCCAAAAAATAAAGGAAGGTATTATCTTAATTTAAAAAAAACACCACGGTAAAAAAAGGTACGTAATGAACTACTCTACCAAGAAGAGAAACTAAAGAGAATAAAGTATAGAAATATACTACATGGCGTCCATGTTCTATTGCTCATTTATTTGCTCGTTGGCGGTATCCTTACGCAGCTATGAGAAACACAAATGTGAGGGGGTCGGTACATTATCGTGTTTCCAGTTCACTTGCTGCCGGCTCGTTCCATTACCCTCTGTGACGGCCGCGTGGCGCTGCTGCACGTACACCCCTGCACGTGCACCACCAGAAAGCTAGACGAACTTCCACGTGACCAGAAAATGGGGGAAAGGTCACTAGCTGCTGGGCATGCGCAAGCCAGAAAGTAGGGGAAAGGTGAATACCGTAAAATAATAATAATAAGATACTGTGTAGACCAACGCGTGTAAATGCGGCACGTTGCGCCAAGTTCCGTCTCTCCGGACCAAGGTTTCTATGGGAACAGATCCCATCGAGGCCAGCGGAAAGGAAATGAACCCTTTTTGAAAAAGTAAAAATAGCACATTGTATCTTTTCCTCTTCTGCTCGCTTCATTGTTTTTATTGAGTGATATCGCTGGATCTTTGTGGCCGCCCTGCAGCACATTAAAGTAATGTTATATAAAAATTTCAATGGGCAGATTAATTTTGCATTTGTACAACATGCTAATTCTGCAGTTGGTTCCAAACTCTGCAGTGAGACTCCGCTTTTCAACCCTACATTACAAGGTCAAGAACATGAGCACCTTTGATTCTTGCTGGTTACAGCGACGAAAAGCTATACGCATAGAATGTGAATTAAGCATATATTTACAAAAATACGTAAAGGTTTCAGGTGTTAGAAAACGCTGCTCCTAACTTTATTGACTCTTCAATAAGCATAGTTTTCATTGCAGCGGATTCTTTTATTTTATAACAAAATTAGTCAAGCTTCAACATGATCTTCCGACCATTTTTAGAATTTAGCAATTTGTGGAATAAAAAGCACTTAATTTTGAGAGACAGAAGGGGAAAAAGAGGAAGGCGGTAGAAGGAGGGGAATGAGAGTGGGTGTGTTTTCATCAAATAAGTGGCATCAATGATGTTGGTAAAGGCGAACATGTAATGTATTCCCTGGCGGTTGGTGGTTCTGCTGTGGACTGATCACCCATCAATTAGGACAGAAGTGTGCCCAGATGCCTACCTGGTACCAGCTTACTTCCATTTAGAGCTGGTTGCATAACCAGGTTCTACGGAAAGTGTGGAGAGTGAATGAGGTGCCCACCAAAAGCTGTGTTATTGCCTTCATGATACTGGGTAAATGATCCATCCCACTGGGTTGAACCGGAAGGATCAGTGAGGTGGACAGCAGCCTGGAAGGTGCAGAATAGATTAAAAGGTACAGATTTAGTAGATTTAGCTCTTACCAGCTCTGCACGAGTTGAACGGAAGGGGTTCCCAACAGTCGATCTGGTAGCAAGTTAATCTCTTTCATGATGTTGGCGAGGCGCACTGGCAGCTCCTGGCGCAGGAAGGCAAAGGAGGTCTTTTCACAGGCATTGCTAGATCCTGGAGTGGAGCAGAAGGACACATCAGCTTTGTAATGTTTCCATTATTTCTCATGCCTTTCACTGACCCACCATATAATTCCTACAATACACCCTTCTTGTCCAAAAACTTCACTCTTCTGCACACTTCTTTCTCATACCTGCACTTCAGTCCGATACACTGCTCCAATCTGTTTAATACACTGCACCCATCCCCTGCCGATCATCTCTGTCCCACACCCATCACCTCTCTGGCCAGATACCCAACACCCCTTTGTTCAATTAACTGTCCAATATACTGCACCACTGCCACCTACATACACTGCACCATGGTCTCCTAAACCACAACCCCCCGCTACATACTAAAAATCTCTCTGACTACACACCGCACTTTTGCAGTTCCATCGCCAATTCCCTGCACCTTTCTCACACTGCAGTCCTATTCACTGTGCCACAACTATAACTAAATGCCATAAATACACACCAATAAACAATCAGCTCTACAGCAAATCATCATCCAGCCATGTCATTAAAAGACTAGAACCCAGCCTTGCTACACTGCAGGCCACTCCTTACTGCTAAACTATTGGAAAACTGATTTTCTTCTCATATTTCATAGGCACGGAAACAAAATAGCTTTGATGGATGAACTGAAAGTGGATGGATTCACTCCCTCGCTCTCAACTTCAGCAAAAATATTGGGGTTCATGCTTGATTCCACTCAGACTCTTATTCCTCACATGAACAAAATAGCCAATTATCAACTACACTCCCTCAAAAAGACCAAACTCTTTCTTCTGCACACTAAAAATCTGCAAGCCATCTCGTATCTAAGCTTTGGCAAATACAACCTTGCTGGTGGTCCCTCAAGCTGCACTTGCTTCCATCAACGTAGTCCTACAGTGAAGCGCCAGCCTTATGCCATCCACAAGAATATGAGACCACATCTCACCCTTTCGCAAGGAGCAGCACAGACTCCTCATCAAAGAAAGGATTAAATCCACGATCCGGTGTTTAACTTATAAAAACCATCCATTCACGCTATCATGCTTACCTCACATCTAGTCAACAATGTGGATGATCAACAACATCTCAAGAACAAAATTCTGCACATCTAGAATAACTAAAACTCGAGGCCTCTTGAGCATTGAACCACATTTTCATGTGAGCCACCACCACCCACTGAAACACTCCTTCTGAAGACGTAAGAACTAAGGGCCAGATGTAGGTGGCCATTTACCGGCCGGTAACGGCCGATTTCGGCCGTTACCGACCGGTAAATGCAAATTGAGATGTAGGGCCCTGTATTTTACAGAATCGGTAAATTTACCGATCTGTAAATACCGAATTTTACCGATTCGGTAAAAGGGAACATCTGGATTCCCTACATACCAACCCCTCACATTTACCGAATCTTAATTACCGAATCGGTAACATTCGGTAATTTTCGGTAATTAAGATTCGGTAAATGTTACTTACCTACATCTGGCCCTAAATCCATGATCTGGTACATGAAATAACGAAAACTCACTCTTCCGTATATACCGGATTCCCTTCAACAGGGTCCACGTATTGCTCCTCTATGACCTGGTCATTTAGAGTATCACTTTCAAAATTACATACCACTCACTGTATGTTAATACAACAATCACAAGAATTTTTTAGCACATACCATGCCACACAGGAAGGATTTCACTACTGGCAGAGGGTAGTGGCTGATGGGAATGGCACAGATCTCCCCTCTGTATTCACCCACGCCTTGATTACTGACCTTACACATAGGTCAGACTGTAGTTATAGCCTGCTCTGAAAAGTACAAACGTTGTGCGGAGATGTAGCCAATAACACACACAAACAAATGCACACGACAATAAAACTATGCCTGTGGGATAACATGCATATTAGAAAATGAGTGTCTTTAAAAATGCCTGCAACCTACTTCTGAACGAGTAGGAAAAACAAATAAATAGGGTAAGACCTTGAACTAGAACGCATCAGATTACTGCAATGGCCTGTTAGTCTGCAAAAGACTGCCTGAAGCATTTACCTCCTAGTGGCTCCTTCCTTCTCCTTGAACTTGGCTGTATTTACAAGCCTACTCCCCTCCCTTGACCCCTCAACTCCTTCAGGCATGCTGACCTGAGATGGGAGCAGTCTTAATCTCTGCAGCAAATGGTGATCTTGACCTTCAACCTTTGAACTCTCCCCTTGCAATGGCACTACCTTCGCCCGGCAGATATCTGAATGCCCAAAGAATAGAAGTGTAGTAAAATAGTTGAGCAAACTGGAGGCCATGTGGTTCTAGAACATGAAGTCATGGGACTGGACCTGAGCGGAAAATAACTCAAAAGAGTTCTATCTTACAGAAAGGGGCGGAAATGCACCGAACTGCTTTGCAGAAGTGGTGCATTGCGCCAAGTCAATGACGAATTTGAAAACGCTGGTGTTAAAAGCAAAGATAAAGCAAGAGAAAAACAGTGAACATGGTGCTACAGCAGATAGGTAACTGAGCTGCCTTGATAAGCTAGGTGGTCCTTTTGTGTAGAGGTTCGATATTTATGAACAGCTGATACAGCTACAAAAGTAGTACAAGGCGAATCATGGCTCGATAAGACATACACGAATCAGAATAAGAAGTGCAATGTGATGCAATGATCTTGAAGGCAGAACTGCATGATTGGACATCTTACAATTCCGGATCGCCATACATTGTGCATTATGTGATGTTGGCAGGAGGGGCGTGGCTTGGACGCCGATCGGGATGGCGGCGTGAGCTTGCAGCTCCGCGCAGGGTCCCGCTATTTCTCCTGAAAACTACACCTGGGGCGACCCCTGATCGGTGCAACTGGCCTGCGAGGTATTGGGGAACCACTGGAGAGCGGCTGAGAACTCTTTGGGGACCGCTAGTCCCACGGAGACCTAGTAAGACGACGCCCGAGGTGTTGCCCGGAGTGCGAAGAAAATGGCGGCGGCGAGGGTCGATGGTCTCTGAACCGAAACTGGGTAGAGTTGGCATCGGCTTGCGGGGTGGCCCGCCTATGCAAGATCGGAGTTGTGGGAACTGCTGGCACGGACCTGAGGAGCGGGGAGATTGGTGACCAACATTGGATTGGTGCACTGGGGGCACGCACTCGTCTCTACTTCCCCCCCCTCCCCCTGGTTCTGGCGACAGTGGGGCGGACGGCGCTAGAACTTTCGATTCTTAGAGTTGCAGGCACAGCGGAGGCACTCTACCACGATCGTTGCTGATGCGCACGTCCCCTGGGCTGAGGATATCGGGCCCTGGTGAGGTCCGGGCCTGCCCGTGTAATGGCGACAGAGACACCTAAAATGGCGGCTGCGGGAGGAGCGGCCGTCACGGAGCAGGGCCGGGACGATTCGGCCGCGCTATCCCGCGTCGGCGAGGCCTCCCCGCCGATGATGGACCAGGAGCAGAGACTGAACCGGCGCCTGGATGCTATTCTGGATGCCATCACCTCGACCAAGGAGGCATTGCAGCAGGACATTGCGCAGGTCGCTACGGGGCTGGGGCTCCTGAGAGCGGATCATGCCAAGTTGGCGGATAAGGTTAAGGACCATGAGCAGCTGCTATTAGACCTGAAACCGGCGGTGGTGACCGCGGAACATAAGATAACGGACATCCTGACCCGGCTGGACACGTTGGAGCGACGAGCGGAGGATGCCGAAAGCCGCAACAGACGGAACAACGTGCGGGTCGTAGGCTTGCCGGAGAGAATTGAAGGGGAGGATGCGGTGGCCTACATGGAGAACTGGTTCCGGACAGTGGTGGCACCGGAGGGTCTCACTTCCTTCTTCACGTTAGAGCGAGCACACAGGGTGCCGGCTCGCCCACCAGCGCTTGGCCGCCCCCCTAGACCGATGGTGGTGAAGCTCCTCCATTATAAAGACCGGGACCTCCTAATCCAGAAAGCTCGGGCCTCGGGTCCGTATGAGGTGGAAAACAGCCGAGTCACGATCTTCCCGGACTATACTCAGGTGGTCCAGAAGAACAGGGCATCCTTCCTGGCGGTGAAAAAGGAGCTGAGGGAGGAGGGCATCCAGTATTCCTTGATCTTCCCGGCCAAGCTGCGGATAATCCTGGATGGGAATACTCATTTTTTTCAAAATCCGGATGAAGCGTGGTCGTGGTTGGAATCGTATCGAGCTGGCACGGACAGGACTGGCAAAAGTCAGCGAGAGAGGCCTAAACCGCCTCAGGTCCGGAAATCTCAACGGATTCGCTCCCGCAATAAACTTCAGCGAGCGAAACGGGAGGCCCAAATGGCTGCGGACAAAAGAGGGGCGCTGGCAGCGACGGCGGCCATCACGAGATCACAGCAGGAGAGTGACTACGGACTCTGGCGAGGACGGTGGCAGGACTGGAGAGGAATTTTCGGAGGCGGAGAGCTTGAAGGGGCCGGTGGTCACCCCCCAGACGTCTGATGAGATTTTTCATGGCTGACTCTTATGTGGGACTTGGGACACTGTCTCTTGTGGGGAGGTATCCTGTTGGCACTAGATGGGTCGCCAGGTAGGGTGAAGCATCAGCATTGCGGGATGGAAGGCGCGGGGCGCGGGCTCCGCCTGCCCGGGGTCGGCGATAACTCACCCTCTCAGGGCCCCTAAGGCCTTCTGTGGTGGCGACCACAGGTTAGTCGGATGTGTGTTTTGTTTAAGGTTTGGATCGGGGCTGAAACTGGGTTTGTAGGCTCTGTCCTGGGGAGTGGGGTTTGGGGAGTTTTTTTCTATGGTTCGTTTAGGGGGGGGCAACTGCTATGGTGTGGGCATTGAATGGCTATACTTGAACTGGATCACTCTACGTTGGTATGGGGACGTTACTTAACTTGAAATGCCTAACATGGAATGTCCGAGGACTGCGAACTATGGTCAAACGCCACAAAGTGCATGCTTATTTGGTGAGGCGGGGGGTTCAGGTTGCCATGTTGCAGGAGACTCATTTAACGAAACAGGAATGCATCGCATTACAGAAGAGATGGAGGGGTCAGGTCTTTGGCACCACTTACTCCGCGTTTGCTAGAGGGTACTGATATGGGTGCGAGCGGGGATACCGTTCCAGGTGTTGAATCAATTGGTGGATCCTGAGGGCAGATATGTGGCGGTGGAGGGGAGGTTGTATGGTCGGGATGTGGTTTTCAGCTGTGTATACGCTCCAAATGTTGATCAGGCCCGCTTCTTTGATGGTTTATCCGGCTCCTTGGCCTCTTTCTTAGCGGGGCCTGTGATACTGGGGGGGACTTCAACTCGATCACAGATGTGGCCTTGGATAGATCTCACCCACCACTGGTCGATTCCCCTGTACGTAAGTTAGCTGCACACAGGAAGGATTGGCAGGAAAGATGGGGACTGCTGGATGTGTGGCGGGAACAACACCGGGGTGGTAGGGATTACTCCTTTTTCTCAGCCCTCCACGCTTTACATGTTAGGATCGACTCGGTCTTGTGCAGCGGGTCCCTAGCCCCATTAGTCTCCCATACGGAGTACCTGGCCAGGACCATCTCGGATCATAATCCTCTGCTGGTGCACGTCCAATGGCAGCGGGCTCGCTCCGCGATTCCAACATGGCGGCTCCGGTCCGACACCCTGGAGGACTCTGTGTTTAGTGACGCGGTCCAACGGGGCATAGATCAGTATTTTGATGAGAATGAGGGGACAGCTACTTGTAGGTCCACTGAATGGGACGCGATGAAAGTGGTGGTGAGAGGAGTATGCATGGGTAGGTTTTCGAATGCTCGAATGTCGGTGTTGAATGCGCTTGCCAGTGCGGAGGAGAAATTGAGGGATCTGGAGCGGCGTAGGCCGGACCGACCGGATTTACAGGCCCGGTTACTGGAAGCCAAAGAGGTGGTGGCTACCGAAACGGAACGGCTGCGGAGCTATGACTACAGACAATATGCCATTAGAGCGCATGCTACAAAGGGATAAGGTAGGCATGTTACTGGCTAGGCTCGCTAATCCTGAACTCAGAGGCTGCCCGATCTTGAGCATCAAAAATGAACTGGGGGAGACGGTCTTTTCACAAACGGCGGTGCTGGAGTGCTTTCGGGCCTACTATGCTGAGTTGTACGAGAGTCAGTTAGGAGTGGAGGCTTGGGAAATTGAGGAATATTTGGAGTCGATGCAGCTTCCGGTGCTTGACGATGATGATGCAAAGGACTTAGGTGGACCTGTCACGCTGGCCGAGATTAGGGCGGCCATTAAACATATGGCGAGGAATAAAACACCCGGGGTGGATGGCCTGCCGATAGAACTTTACCAGAAGTATGTTGATAGCTTGGCACCCAGACTACTGGTGGTGTATGAGGAGGCTCACAGGTTGGGGGGTCTGCCCGGATCAATGAGGGAGGCACTGATAGTACCGTTGCTGAAACCCGGCAGGGAAGCGACTGACGTGAGGTCTTACAGGCCATTGTCCATGTTGACGGTGGACTATAAGATTTTAAGCCGTATCTTAGCCTCCAGGTTGACCCAGCATATGACCAGACTGGTGCACAGGGACCAAGCGGGGTTTATCCCCACGAGGAGCACGGCGCTTAATATTCGCCGTCTGATTGGGATATTGGATGGTGCAGCGGACACGGACGATGCCCAGGCGGTGTTATCTGTAGACATTGAGAAGGCTTTTGATAGTTTGGAATGGGTCTATCTGGATGAAGTTCTAGTGAAGTTCGGCATTGGTGAAGGGTTTCGCAGATGGACGAAGGTGTTGTATTCCTCGGCAACGGCGCAAGTGCGTCTGGGAACTCTGGTGTCTGCGGCTTATCCAGTTGGTAGGGGGACGAGACAGGGGTGCTCCCTCTCCCCCCTTCTGTTTGCACTGGCGATGGAACCACTGGCGGTGCGTGCCAGGTCGGGAGACATGTACGCAGGGATCGCTAGAGGCGGGCAGTTGCACTACATTCATTGTATGCGGACGATCTGCTACTGTACATGGAGGATATGGAACGGGCTCTGGAAGGGGCAATGGAAATGCTGTCTGAGTTTGGTCGGTTGTCGGGCCTCAGGGTTAACTGGACGAAGACTTGTGTCTTTCCGCTTAGGGCGGACGCGCCCTGCCCCGTCCGTGATGTTGGGGTGGTCTGGGAGCCATCTTGCTTTACTTATCTAGGAGTCCGTATCTACCACGAGGTCGCGGACTTATTAGAGGGTAATAATGGGCGGTGCACACGGGCGCTGAGAGGTTGCATGTCTTTTTGGGCCTCCCTCCCTCTGTCGGTGTTGGGTAGGGTTGCTCTGCTGAAGATGGTGGCGCTCCCGCGGGTCTTGTACTATTTTCGCACGATGCCCATTTGGATTCCTCAGAGGATCTTTAGGGACTTGCGGACGATGGCCATCGACTTCCTTTGGGGGCATGGTCGCCGTAGAGTGGCACTGAACACGTTGCTTCGTCCCAAGCTTGAGGGGGGGATGGCAGTCCCTGACTTTGAGTTGTACTACTTGGCCGCGCAACTTCAGGTTCTCACACAGCATGTGGCTAGGGTGTTTAGAGGGCCGGAACACGACCGAGAGCAGGGGATACAACGCCATGTCCTGGCCTACATAATCATGCAACGAAGAGTGGGAGCTCGCACAGCGTAAATATTCCTAACGGTAGCGTGAAGTTGAAGGGTTGTAGTGTGCAACCAGAGTATGACACCGTCTGGCCAGGCAGTGTGGGGAGTCGACAATAGAATTCAGGGGTCCCCCTGCTGGGAGGGGAACACTCTAGTGCACAACAAAAGGACCGTAGTCTTATTCCATAAACAAAATGGTCAAGAGTCTATATGTTTACTTTCATAGGTTTTTATTCACTGATGTGAATATTTTCCTTGTATTCATGTTCATCTTTATATTTCAAAGCAAACTGGTGTTATGGCACACTGGGTAAATCCACATTAGTAATCCTCAACAAAAGTCCCGATGCATTTCGGGCCAGAGCCCTTTCTCAAGGGAATACTCTACAATGAAAACATAGAATGAAACCAGAGTCAGTATATGGGCGTGAAAACAACCGAGTCATGTCAGTCTGGTGCATGCAAAAAGCGGTGAAAAAATAGTACGAAAATAAAAGCTGAGCCACTCACTGAGTTAAAAAAGTGAATCCGCTGGAAAACGGTAGTCTAAAGTGATAAAATGAAGTAGACGGAACCGTGTTCAAAGTAAATAGAAAGTTCTAGGTGTGCACAAACCCAGTAGTGAAAGAAACGTTAAGACGCGCGTGTACATAGTCAGATACCCAGTTTGAATGCACTAACTTCCAGCTCCAATGTGTTAATGGCCGTGGTGGGGACAAAAGATTGACCCTTTTGTAGGGTGTTAATTTCTTCATTGGTTAAGGTAGTTGAAGAGATGTTGATAACAAGATTGTCTTGAATGTTCAACGTCTGCCTTTGGGTTTTTTCTTGGTTTGAGGAGGTGTTTTTTCGATTTCCTCTGCGGGTTTTTCCCCCCGGGATCTTTCTGTTGGTCCAGACCTAATTCTAAAAAATGCACAGAGGGATCAGTGGAGGTGCTCGGAGTTTGTGTATCCGTACTTGGTGTCGTACGGGTTGATCGAGATCTGGTGTCATCTTCTGAAGATGATGTTTCCGTGGCTGATGTGGGATTGTAAGGTTTGTTGGAGCGTCGGCGGGCATACACCTCTGCCCAGGTATACACCTCGCCGAGCTTATAATCTATAGTGTCCCTCTTAAATTTGCGTAGTTTTCTCTCCTGTGTTTCGCGGGTATGTTTGTCCAGTTGGATATTGATGTCCTCTAACATTTTGTTCAGTTCCTCAGCAGACATAGTATCGGTCAGCTCTTTTTTTACATTTGTTATCTCGCGTGTTAATTCCTCCAAGGATTTGGAAAGTTCCTCTACGATCAATAAAATAAGATCGAGGGAACATTTGTTTAGTATAGAATACCAACGTTCTACAAATTGGATGTTGTTCTTGCAGAGAAGTGGTTTGAGTGGGACCCTCAGGCCACGGGGGATCCGTTGTACCCGATGGTACCGTATCAGGGTGCTCGCATGAAGTTTCTGGTTGGATTCCTTTTTCAATAGATAGAGTAGCTGTTTGAGGTTACTTTCCGCGCTGCGGGTGTTGCCAGGCGCGCTTCACCATCCCTTCTCCTTGTTTACTACCTAGATATTTAACACACACGCGTATACCGAATGGTTGCACCTCTGTCTCGTCGGCACATCGCGAGGCATTTCTTTCAAATTCACCTAGTAAGTAACATCAGGGCAGTTTGCCTCCCGCTTTATTTTTAATATGCACGAGGTTGTCATTCACGTTGGAAACTGGGTATCTGACTATGAACACGCGCGTCTTAACGTTTCTTTCACTACTGGGTTTGTGCACACCTAGAACTTTCTATTTACTTTGAACACGGTTCCGTCTACTTCATTTTATCACTTTAGACTACCGTTTTCCAGCGGATTCACTTTTTTAACTCAGTGAGTGGCTCAGCTTTTATTTTCGTACTATTTTTTCACCGCTTTTTGCATGCACCAGACTGACATGACTCGGTTGTTTTCACGCCCATATACTGACTCTGGTTTCATTCTATGTTTTCATTGTAGAGTATTCCCTTGAGAAAGGGCTCTGGCCCGAAATGCATCGGGACTTTTGTTGAGGATTACTAATGTGGATTTACCCAGTGTGCCATAACACCAGTTTGCTTTGAAATATAAAGATGAACATGAATACAAGGAAAATATTCACATCAGTGAATAAAAACCTATGAAAGTAAACATATAGACTCTTGACCATTTTGTTTATGGAATAAGACTACGGTCCTTTTGTTGTGCACTAGAGTGTTCCCCTCCCAGCAGGGGGACCCCTGAATTCTACATAATCATGCAGCAGAAACTGGAGTTGCGAGGCCTTACCATGGAGGAGAGGACGCTCAGGTTATGCTGGCAGAGGAGTCTGAGGAGAGCGAAGGCGTCCCGACCGTATGCCCCGGAGATACCGATAGGTATGCTAACTGCGCTGCCGCATGGGGGCGACTGGTCTCCATTACTAGAGTGGGAGGAGCTGGGGCTGCAAGTGGTGGGGGATTTGTATATTGATGGGACGCTGGTGCCCTTCCAAACGCTACAAGAACAGTTTGGGCTGCCGGAGGGGAGCTTCCTCTTGCATGCGGCCGTAGTGGCGGCCATGCAAAAGCATTGGAAAGGGGGGCTCATTGAACCGGAAACAACTATGGCTTGCCAGTATGTAGTGATGGCCGCCGGCACCTTTAAAGCGGTGACCTGCCTCCATAATAGGATGTTGCATGAGGGGCTAGAACCGCTCCTGGGCCTGAAAGCGAAATGGGAGGTGAGCATAGGCAGGCCCATTCCGGACACGGTGTGGGGTCAGATCCTTAAGCGTACATGGAAGGGCACGAGGAACGCACGCTTCCAGCAGGTGCATTTTTATGTGTTGCATAGGGCCTACCTGACCCCGGAGAAGATCAAATGGTATTTTCAGGTACAGGAAGCGCGGTGTCCGAGATGCTTGGCGTTGGAGGCGGGTCTGGATCATCTGTTATGGGGCTGCCCGAATCTGGAGGGTTACTGGGCGGAGGTTGGGGAACTCCTCAATGCAGTGACCGACAGGGAGGTGGAGTTTGACACGGCGGCGTGCTTGTTGCTCTGGTTCCCACACACAAAAAACACTAAGGTGACAAGTAAATGTATTGACCTGGGGCTGATACTGGCGCAGAGGGAGATCACCTGGCACTGGAAGTCCAGGGAGGGGTCGTCTGTGAGGAGATGGACGAATGAATTGCTGAGGTGGTCTGAATGCGAGAGTGTGCTCCGTATTAGACAAGCAGTCAAGCTAGACAATGAAAAGAGCCTGGAATCAGCGCGCGCGTGGGAGTTGACAGTGCAGGCTCTGCGTGACTCCCTGGTGGACGATGAGGACTGAATGGATAGGGCATGAGGACACCGTTAGGCTTACGAGTATGGAGGTATTAGTAGATCTGTAGCAGGACCCATACTGGCGTTAGGAACACGGCCCACGTCATTAGCGGTTGCTGGGGGAGAGGGAATGGGTGATGTTTTGGGGTTGTTGAGGTGTGGGTTGGGCACCGGGATCCAGGTTGGGGAGCGGAGGTAATTCCGGGCCTGTGACTGTCCCTACGGGTCTGCAGAGTTTGGATAGATAGCGGAGCAGGGGCAGGAGCACGCGGCACTGTTATGTTAAGGCCCTCACAGGGACTGGGGGGCGGGATCGCAATATCGCCATGAGACCGGGCTGTTAGACTATGCTGGACGGTGTCGGGGATGGGTTAGGTGTTGGGGGGGTAAAATGCAGATACATGAAGAGATTTTCGACCAATTGTCCCTCAGGGATGCTCACTATGATGTCTTGCTGGCAATCTGGAACATTATGCCGCCCGGCCCCCGGGATACAGGCTGAATGGCTGTGTATACTCTATGTTTACTCGATCTATGCGGGGGGACACCATGAGTGTGATGGTTGATTTATTGTATGCAATGGTTTCTAATTCTGCAATAAAAACAAATTTAAAAAAAAAAAAGTGATGTTGGCAGCATTTGAAAATTGCGCTTCTACTGTGGAAAATGCCCTTGTATTGCTCTCAGCACTCAAAGACAGAGTGTCTGGGATTTTGTCATTGGATATTAACCCCTTCCCTGCGGGGCGTTTTTTCCTGCTGTGCGGGGGGTGGGGGGTGAACGCGCGCGGCGCCGCCGTGTTCATGACGCGCATTGGAGCTGCACTCATGACGAGCTAAGCCAGTCACGGCCACACCCGTTTTGGAAAGTTCACCACAGTGGGGAAATGATCCCTGCCTGCGAACGTTCCAACGGCCGTGACGAGCTCAGCTTGTCATGAGTGCAGCTCAACCGTGCCTCGTGACGAGCTGAGCTCGTCATGAGCACGCAACGGGTTAATAATGGCCTGGCATCATTGTGTCTGATCTTTGATGATGTGTCTCTTAAATAACATAACATAGCATGTGTATTAGTAACGGACAAATTTACTCAGAAGTGTATCTTGGAGCTGAATAACCGATGTTTATTGCTACACAACTCAATGGTACTCATTTTATCAACCTCAGAAGGATGAAAGGCTGAGTGGGCCTGCCGGGATTTGGACCATGATGTCGAACACAGGCTTCTACAGTCAACGCACCAATTAACCCCTTCCACGCTGGTGACGGAACCGTTCCGTCTTGCCCCTCGGTGGGCTGTGACGGAGCGGTTTCATCACCAGCGTGGTAGTGCCGCAGGCCCCCCCGCCCCTTAGCACTGCGCCGGAATAGCCGCAGCAGCGAAAGGGTTAAGGTACCAGACCTGCTGGTTAATATTGGTTTAGTGGACTACTGAAGAAGGGCGGACCTTGTGTTGGCCAGCAAGGAACCTTAAAAAAGTAAACAAAAATACAGACGTAAACTCCCAAAACTTCCCTAAATAGATATGGGCAGCGCTGTAATGCCTAGCAGGATGTTGCCAAAACTACGTTGAGCCCAGAGGCAGCGCGCATGCGATGCTCTGCGGGGCATGTTTTATTCCGTCTGTGGACACTCACCACAAGCCCACCGCTTTTCATTGGTTGCTTGGTCTGCCTTTACTAATTCTATAGTTATTGTTGGTGAATAGTTTCCATTTGTCTCGCCTTGTGGGTGTTTTGTTGCCGCCCTGCAGACCGCCCTGCCGACTGCCCCTGCTAAATGGACCCTTTCAGTATGGGCCATATGTTTTGTTTAACTGCACTCTTTTTCTTTCCGCCTTCTACTCGCCGCTCGCTGGCACACAGCGCTGCTTGCAGTTCACTTAATCTCCTACTTCAGTAGGTATTCTTTGAAGTTGGCATGTATGCATATTTATTTTAATTGATAGCATTTCCTATATTTTAAAAAGTCAGTGGGTTTCATAATGCTAAACAATGCTTGTCATGTGCTGAAAACATTTCTCATAGTTGACGAATTTTTATACCAAGAAAAGTCGGCACACAGGCGGTACTTGGGCATGTCTGGCTAGAAAGAGGCCCTTCCGTCTTCTGCTCTGACAAGGACAATGTCCACTTCTGCCCTGCCGCGGTCAGCTGCCCCCCTCTCTTTTATTCCCCTTCTTCCTTCTCTTTTTGTTTGCCTCACTCCTTCTCACTTACTGAATGTAAGCTTAACTTCAAGGCGGGAATTCCTATCTCCCGACGCCTGAGACATCTAGATTTCTTAGGAGGGCAAGAGGTTTTAATTTACATTTTGTCCAAAGGACAAGTAGACAGTTTTATAGTAATACGATACACAGCTGTTCAACCCTGTAGGTCACAGCCAGTAAATAAGTTGCTCTGAGCAGTTTACTGGCAGTGAAAGGGTCAATGCTAAAGCTGGGGCCTGCACTTTAATTTCTTCAGAGCAGAACAACAAAATGATAAAGCAGAGCTCAAAGTTGGAGCTAGCTCGATAAGCTCGATAAGCTCGTGTGGCTTCCAGGCCCTCCCCTGGTCCTTTTATTTTCTACAAGCATGAGATACACATCGAGCTTCTGCAGCTCCAGTACACTTGCAGCAATGGCATGTAAGAGGCTGCTTTTTCTGCCTCTTGCCCCCTTGCTCTGACTTGAACTGTATGACCCCTGCCTTGTATTCTCTGCTCCACTCCTGGGCCTCATAGGGCTCCAATATCCCTGCTTATCTTCAACTCAATTTGATTTCCCTTCTCATGCCCTTCCTCCTGGGCACCTTGCGTTTCCTGTACACCTTATGTTACACCCGGTGCCTGAACCTGCTAACCCCACCCCACCCTCTGCTGCACTCTCTAACATCCCTGACCCGCTCCCCTTGGCCTCCCATATCTCACTTCATCAAGGGCTTACTTTAAAGCTCATTAGTTTCCCCATGGACTTTCATGCAGGCCTAAGGCCACCCCCAATTCTGTCCTTGCACTAGGCCTCTCATCTCACTTTGTGCCTGCACCAGGGGCATTGTGAACACACCGCTGTAGCAACTACAGCAGCTGTAGAGTTTTTGATGGGCCTCTTCAGTCTGCAGGTCCGCAGACAAAGGCCCATAATGGGCTTGAAAGGGTGGGTGGGAGAGTGAGTGAATGGGTGGATGAATAGATGCATTGATAAACAAGTGAACTGGTGGATGTATAAATGCATGGATGAATATGTGCAAGAGTGGATGATAGATGCATACATTAATGAATGGATAGATGCATGGATGAATAAGTGAAAGGCTGGATGGATAGTTGGATGAATGAGTGGAGTGAAAGGGTGGATGTTTAGATGCTTAAATGAATGAATGAACGAGTGAAAGGGTGGATGGATAGGTGCATGGATGGATAGGTGCATGTATGAATAGGTGAACGGTGGATGTATAGATGCATGGATGAATGAGTGAAAGGCTGGATGGATAGATGGATGAATGAGTGGAGTGAAAGGATATATACATGGATGAATGAGTGGATGATGTAAGGATGGATGCTTGAAAGAATGGTAGGATAAGTGCAAGGGTGAATGAAGGGATGGGTGAGTGGATGGATAGGTTGAAAGTGGATTGATGAGTGGAAGGATGGACGGCTTATTGAAAGGGTGGATTAATGGGTGAGAGAGTAGATGAATAGATGGCTGAGTGGGTGGGGATAGATGGCTGAGTGGGCGGGGATGGATAGGTGGGTGGCTGGGTGGAATGGTTGATGGATGGATGGGTGGACAGTTGAGTGTAAAGGTGGATGGAGGGATTAGTGAAAGGGTGGATGGATATATGAGCGAAACGTAAGATGGACGGGTGAAAGGGTGGATGGACGAGCAAAAGCATAAATGGAGGAAGTGAAATGGTAGGTGGATAGATGAGTGAAAAGGAGGATGGATGGGATGGATGGATGAGTGAAAGGATGGATGAATAGTGAAAAGGAGGATGTGTGGAGTAAAAGGATGGATGGATGAGCAAAAGGATGGATGAGTGAAAGGAAGGCAGGATGGATCAGTTGGATCGATAGGTTTGGAGATGTCAGGATAGGTTTGAACAGGGGCTTCGTGAATGCCCCACTTTAGCAGCTACAGTAGAGGTGGTGCTCTTGATGGGCCTCTTCTGTCTGCAGCTCGGCAGACAAAGATTCGTAATTAATGTGAAAGGATGAATGAATGTGTGGGTGAAAGGATGAGTGAGTAGAAGTGAGGCTGGCTAGATGGATGGATGGATGGATGAATGAGTGACCGGATGGTTAAGTGACAGGGATGGTGGATGGGTTACAGGGTGTAAGGATTAGAGAGCGAAAGGATGGATGAGTGTAAAGGATAAATGGAAGATTGAGTGGAAGGATGGATGGGTCAAGGGGGGAGGATGAGTGAAATGGAGGGTGGATAGATGAGTGAAAGGGAAGGTGTGTGGATGAGCGAAAGGATGGATGGATGGATGGTTGAAATGGATAGGTTTGGAGATGGATGGGTAGGTTTGGAAATGGATGAGCAGATGGACTGACGGACGAACAGATTGGTGAAAGGCTAATGGATAAAAGAATGAATGGGTGCCAATGTAAAAGTGAAATGCTAGATATCAGTGGGTGAAAGGATGAATGGATAGATGCTTAGATGGAAGAGACAAGAGAGCTATTCTAGCGAGGATTCCAATTACTTTTTTTGCTTGTTTGGTGTCATAAGAACTTTGGATCAACGTGGTGGGTATTTTAATTTTCTGGTTCTTGGCCTACACTATGCTCCTTTCTCTACATTGGGATCATCAGGTAGGCGTGGTGCTGTATGCCAGCGCGTTCTTACTAGACCGCTAGTATTTGGTCTCATAAAGGCCATATTGCCATAGACATTCCTGGCTCTGAACAAAACTACTTTGTAAAAGAGCAGAATGCTGTGACACACAGTGAAGCCAGCTCACAGATAGGAAGAGATAGCATTTTAATAAAAACACAAGGTCTTGGTTAACTCAGATTTAATTAGGGGCTCAAATGTTAAAGTCACAAAAGTGCACCCATGATAAATGTCTTTGAATTAATGCAGATTTACGTTTTTCATGAATTCACATGAATTTCCTTAAGTAGGCCAGGAAACCGTAGTCCTAGAAAATATTTGAGAATTGCATCTTAGCATGAGCAAATATGAATATGCTCCAGCGGAAATCTGTTCACTATTTACAAGTTCACTTTTTCTACAAACAAATTTTTCCCGGCCCTGGAAGAAACTTTACTTCTGCCATTGTCAGGGGTAAATTGCCGACCTTTCTCAGTATGGAAAAAAATGAGAGAAGAGCTGGTGAAAAACTCAAAAATTTAAATCCTTCTATAGTAATAGCCTGACATAACCAGAGAGGCTATTATCAGAGCTCTTCGATAAAGAGATTGCAGCCATTATTTGACGGCGCACTACATGGCACCAAATGGACAAGTGGATTTTGTTACAGGACTTGTAGATTTATGAAGCTACTTGTCCCATGGACAAGTACATATTTCATAAAATTCCACACCCCGGTTAGGTCATCTCTTTGACATGAAAGGCATAATTCCGCTCTCACAGCTTAAAGAAGACTACGGCCTCACAGAACTAGAGCGTTTACCATACCTACAATCCCGACACTGGGCGCTGCAACCCACGATCAAACCACAAGCACAGCGTCTCAAGACTCCATACAAAAAATGGCTTGTAACACGCATCTCTGACAAGAAACTTATTTCTGATCTCTATAAAATGCTGTTATCCACCACCACGCACACTTCTAACGCGGGCCACTCTAGATGGGAAAGAGACCTGGGGAGAACACTGTCTCACAGAGAATGGGAGAGCATTTACTACTGGGCGAGACATTCAGCGTACCACATGGGACTCACGGAGACCCTTACCAAAATTGCCACTTACTGGTACTACACGCCCGACTGCATTCACCGATTTGACCCTCGCCGGAGCAATCTTTGTTGGAGGGAGTGTGGGGAGGTGGGCACCTTGGCGCATATTATGGAGCTGCACTTGTATACAATCATATTGGACCCAAATCCTTGACGAAATTGACTCCAACTTCGAGACACAAATTCCACGCTTCCCCGCCTATATCCTCCTGGGTTTGCCTAATCCACTGACATATCCCCTTAAATCGAAGAGGGGCCGATTGATTACTATCGCTTTAGGTGCGGCGACACAGAATATCCTAATTCACTGGCGTTCCACCCAACTCCCAACACATACGGGTTGGCTCCAACGGCTGTGGTCGGTGTTGCGTATGGAGAAACTCACTCTTACACTAGCGGGCAGAGGGTCTAAGTTCCCTGAGCTATGGCGGCCCTTCCTCACTATGCTGATCTCTGAATTCCGGGAGCTCACATGCCCTAGGTATCTCCGACTCCTCTGCCTTCCTGATACACAAATCCCGAGTGTTGACCCTAAGACCAGCCGGAAAACACGACACTACGCTCCATCTGGTTCCTTTTTAGTTTTTCCCCCCGCCCCCCCCTTTCCTCTTTTTGTTGGTTTTACATGGACGAGTGGAGGGAGGTAGGTGGATGGGGGGGAAGTGGGGTTCTTTATGTAGTCTAGTTATGTTTTGAAGATCCCGCTCCATGCTTATACCTTCGGGTACCGATACTTATTGCGACCTTGTGGTCACTAGGGCACTGATTTGAGGAGTAGTGTGCTTTCATTTTTCTTCTTGTTTAAAACCAATAAAAATATTTAAACTATAAAATGTGTACCGCAGCTCTGTGTTCAGGGATGTGGTCTTTTTAAACCATACTGCTTACATTTTGTAAGGATATAAGCAATGGACATTGAAATGGGTCCCTTCCTGGCCCTGTAGTCATGTGCTTGACATTTTGGGTAAAAGCACCCATTGATTTCTGAATAATGAGTGTAACAGCATTAAGGTAACCATGCTGTGCCTGCTTAGATTTCACATGTGTTACTTAATCTTGCGTTCCGTATAATTGTTTGCTTTTCCAGGAATATTACTTTTTTTTTTTACAGGTAGCATATTACTCTTGTCTAGTGCCTAATTTAAAATGAGTCGCATCCAGGTGTTTATAGTGGGACACAATTGGGTTGCAGATGAAGGCAATGTGAGTTTCTCTCAGAGAGGCATTATTGGTGTTTTGTGGGGGAGACAATGAAGAACTAAGGCCAGAGCTGGCGAATTTGGAATTGGGGAACCAGGTTTAGCATTCATGACCAGTCCACAAGACCACTATCCTTAGGGAGCACATTCCCATGCTAGGCCTTAGAAGGCCACACTAGACCTTTGAAGCCCTGGTATCTTAGCACCAGCAGGTGGACCCTAGCCGTGGCAAGTGTGGATTAACCTTGAAGGCATGCCCACCGTATTCCATACTA
Organism: Lissotriton vulgaris; assembly: GCF_964263255.1. NCBI lineage: Eukaryota > Metazoa > Chordata > Amphibia > Caudata > Salamandridae > Lissotriton > Lissotriton vulgaris. The sequence continues at coordinate 1,733,380,087 of NC_141693.1, forward strand.
AAGTTCACCTCCAGTTTTGTGGGCAGACCTACGAAGCAGCACACCCTATAGCGAGTTTGGCTCGGTCACTGAGGTCACAGAACTCTTGGGGCCAGTCCATCTCACCTATAGGTACCTCTGTTGACCTTGTTTCAGCAGTGCAACTCGCCAGGAATCGGCAATGCAGGATTTGCACAAACATCGAAATAAGTTTGCAAACTTCCCGGTCTCTCTGATTCATGGACAAGCCCTTTTAACATTTGCTAGTGCATTAGGGTCTGTACATCGTTTTAATCCACACTAACAGCCCTTCAATCGTTGGGTACATCAAACGCTCTCTTTTCTACTTAGGCATATCTCTCAGCTTGGGTCCCAAATGTGAGACCGATTAGCTATGCCAATGCTTGTTCAGACAAGCAGCGGCCGCACAGATGGCATAGAGATGGTATGGAGCAAGCTTTGCGGGAAAATGCAACTAGGTAAAGTTCAAAGTCAATAAGGAAAGAAAAGGGTGCAGGGAAAGTGCATGAAGCAGAAAGTGAACAACCCCTGCTTCAGGAAGCGATGCCCTGGCAAAGGAAGTAGGGCACCTCTCCAAGCGAACGCCTGCCTGCCTCCCACCCCTTGAGCCCCGGCGCTGGGCGTGGACCCAGACAGCTGGGCAGGGGCACGCTGGAGGGGGCGTTGTCAGAAGAGGGGTGTGTTGTTGACTGCGCGCGCACCACAGACTGCTGATGATGAAATAGGTACCGTTTATTGCAGGGTCATGTTTACCTACCTGGCAGTGTGAGGCGGGATCAAAAGGCGGGCCTTTGACCCAGCCTCTGGACACACCACGTGGACAGTGTAACTGCTTAGCTGCGAGACATGAGCAGCAACTGAACAATGAAAGAAACAGTCACAAGCAGTCAGAATAACGATATTAACCAGGCAAGCAGTAGCACCCCCAACCCGACTAAATAGCCATGCCAAGCCAGGGCCACCGGACAGCAGCCTCTGCCAGCTGGACACCGTGGTTCAAGCGTCACTGATATTGGTCACCTGACGAACACAATAAGTACGACAAATTTACCCAAAAGGTAAACTGCCAAACGCAGTGAGAAGAGCACACGACAAATCCCTTACTCACACAGCACAATGGGCCACAGACTAAAGACAACCCAAACAACATGACTCCAGCCTTACTCACGCAGCACAAAGACCCGCAGACTTCACCCGGCCAACATCTTGGCTCCAGCCTCAGTCTCCCAACACAAAAGACCCGGAGATGTAAACCAACTACCACCGCATGAGTGACACCCAGCACAAGAGGGCTGGGCATAACCCCGACATCACATCCAAGCTCAAGCCTTACTCACCCAGCATTAGAGCGTCACAGACCTAACTCAACCATCACTACATGTACCTTACTTACCCAGCAGACGAGAAACGCAGACTTTACCCAAAAAACAGAGCTTCAGCCATTCAGCAAAATTGGATCACAGACTTAACCCAACCATCACAACTTGGTCAGCCTTACTTAATGAGGATTACAGGGTAGCATCCTTATTAAGCAATGATAGCAAGGCAGCATCTTACTAACCAAGACAGCAGCCGTACTCACCACGTCATAGCAGCATCTTTGTTTACTTTCAACCAACCTTGGCCATAGACCTGCTATCAACCCTTGTGGAGACAATACCTTATCGTACCCTATGGTAGGTACGTTTAGCCACTGCAACTCTCCTCTCCACAATCTATCACTGAAGCTCCATCGCACCTCTTTGTCAATGTCCTATCATCTCCACGCATTGCTTTAGACTCACACAAACTGGCACTGCCTATCTCTTGATTTTACCTACTACACCATGTGAAACAATCAACATAATTCTGCATGCTCTCCCTCTGCCTTTTCACCCATCCACCATGCATGCTCTTAAACACTACCCCCACACACAAGAAACACCCGAACCCCCCCCCCCCCCCCCCCCCCCCCGAATGGTGAAATTATACGTGCATCCTGCAATGTCGTCCTGTCAAATACTACCTTTTGTGCACCTCTCCAACATGGATGCAACTGCATCCCCTGGCAAGGCCATCCTTTTATTTTCATTAAATTACACACATGTATTCTAGTTTATAAATCAAAACATACATTTCTCAACTAATAAGCAGTGGTTTACGATATAAATAATACTACCAAAATATAACACGTCTACATTCTGATACAGATCTTATTGTCATCCTTCATAATACATTCAAAAACATGTTCTTTGATTGTAAAGTTCTCTTGGGCCCTAAACAGCAAACAATGTCTATGCCAAATGGTGCCAACCTCAGAAATGCATACTGAGCATAAGCTATCAAAGTGTAGTGTTAATAATCAAGGCGATCACACAAGATGCAGAATTCACTTTATTGCCTGGAGTTCCCTGTTCACTGCATCACAGGAGGTTCAAACAATTAATGGAACCAAGTATCGCAAGACCACAACACATTGCTTCCAAGGCTGTTAAGCTCCCTTTTATGCCCAGAGGAAGGCCCAGTCGGACCTCCATACATGTATCCTACCGGTGCTGTAACAAACTCTAACCATGTTATTTGCGACCCCCTCCCCGCTCCAAAAAAAGCTCTGTGCTCAGCTATATGCCCTCTGCCAATGACAAGTGCCCCCAAGTTCTACCCTTAGGAGAATGTATACGTCACTTCCGTTAAAATTATCTTTTGTTCTGAAATGGGCCTCCGCACAGTATTTACTTCTCTGCTTGTGACGTGAATCTTACACCTAAGACTAGACCCAATAAATCCTGCTAGCTTATTTACATCCACCAATGACGATGTTTTCTCTCCTAGAATAAAGTTGACTATGTCTAGGAAGTAAAAGTTAACAAGTTTTCTGTATTAAAAAAACAATTCAGTCTTGTGACTGCTAAACAGCATTCTGCTGAATTACAAGAGGTCGTTTGGCTGCTGTCAAAGACCAGCTGTTAATGGAGGCCTACAGGGTTAACGCGCACTTGCTAACAATGATTGACTTGTCTGACTACCTTTGACATCACATCACTGTACTAGCAGGGGCGGCCTTAGGCATGTGCAAGCTGTGCACCTGCACAGGGCCGACAAACCACAGGGGCCGCCAAGCCACTATATATCCTTAATATAATAATCCTCTGAGGATGGATACATATTTGCGTGGCGCCCCCTGGCAGGGATTTAGCGGCCTACGGCTCTGTTCCACTTCCAAACACCCTGACCCCCCACCCCTCTTGGGGGGGGTCTACCTACGCTCCCTGCCCAGGTAACCATGAGCCTAGAGCCACCCCTGGTACTAGTAAGGTTCAAACACGTAGCGAGCACCTCAGAAAATACGTCTAGATGGTATCCATACCCCTTTAAGATAGAACATTAAAAGTATGTACCGAGACATATCAGCCACCATAGAAGACATCTTTTATCAGGGAAACGCAACCATCAGGCTCCCCATTTTGACCTCGCCCATTTAATGCCTTTGACGGCCCCTCCCTATACGATCTGTTTATGCAAGATGGATAACTTTTCACACCTCTGTGGCCGGCTCACATCGAGGATGCTGAGACTATGACTGGTAACCACAGCGCAATTTAATTGACGATGCACAATAACTGGTTGTCCTTGTATGGTGACATGCCCAATCTAAAGATAGAAGTCCATAAAATGGGTAAACTATTTAACAGCTAAATGCAAATCTTTTGGAGTGGATGAAAGAAACTAATTTTCCAAGGAAAAAAAACTAATTGTAATGCTTTTGACCTTCTCTCTTCTGTGACCGGCAGAGTAAATAACAGTATATGAAAAGTGCCCCCACCCAAATGGGAACCTTGGTGCCGAGTCTTAACACTAGACTCTAACCACAGTCTTCAATTTTTCCTTGACGACAGATACTAATATATGGGCTGCTACTCCTTAGGAGAACTAGAGTAAATTGCACTTGAGAATGCAAAGAAAGAAATTAAATGAAAACATCTTAGGAGAACTAGTACACAGTCACAATGTAATTGGCATCCCCAAGAAAAACTAGTGAGGTACCTACAAAAAATGCAAAGGGCATCCATATCTGTACCAAAAGTCCACCATGATATCTCACTCAGGTTATGGGACTCACTGTTTACTCAAAATTGAAACTATAACACAGTTCTTGGTGGCACTCTGCACCTACCTGTGAAAAAAAATGAAGTATTACACTAAATGCCAAAGCAGGAGCATGAAATTAACAGACAAAAGGAGTTTTACAAATCGACAACAAAATACAAACACTTTGCTTTACTAGGTAAACTGCTTGTGGGATTGCCCCGGTGTTACATCACAACTTCTTTCAGAAAGGCAAAAAAACGTGTTTGTCTACTGTAACCAATTACTCAGAAAAGCAAACCTAAATGTATGTTTGCAGTGCGGATCCGCTCAAAACCCCACACGTTTCAGCGCGACATAAATAGAAATCAACATGAACAGTCTTCCTGTCTGTGATGTATACCTGTAGGATATACTCCCCGCATACATATATATATATATATATATATATATATATATGTATATATATATACACACACACACCTATCCAAATACGTGGTCCATGGTTTTATACATATTCTGACATTTAGCATATGCCCTTTGCCTAGCCATTTGTAGCTTGCTAATGCAGTCAGAAAGTCGATTCACCCTAAAAGTTGTATGGGCCTCACTCCTAGTGGTACACAGCCTGTAAATGTGAAATACACCAATATATCCCCAGCTCTAACTCTGATGTGTACACCCCTGTCAAGCAGGATGGCTCACACAGATGTGTGCTCAATCTAACATATGTGTGCTGTACAGGGCACAGGTTGCACCTCAGGAAGGTCAACCCATCCTTCCATAGCTCCAAGTTTGATAACTTGTTTATCATTGAATTGGACAATAGTAATATTGGTCATTTAAGATAATTTACACGCTGTTGAAACTGAAGTAATAAATACATAATTATAAAAAGTTGTCATGTAAATGTACAGAAGGTACATGACAGATCATTCTCTTGACAATGTACATCCACCCACTTGGTTATATCTGTTTTCTGTATAGCTTCTGCATTTGATGTGCTCCGATTACCATATTATCCTCAAATATATGTATCTCGAGCCGGATATATATCCCTTATATACACTTTGCTTGCGTCAATATTTACATATTCCTGTGGGGGGGGGGGGGGGGCATGCTTGGGGAGGAGGACCTTCCTTCGTCCTTGTTATATTGCTCTTCCAAATGGCATTACCTCTAACCGCGGCATCTTCCCCAGGATATACCCCACTGTAAATGACCCTTTTGTTCCCCCACACGGTATTTGGCCCTGGGGGCAAGCAGAACTCACCGAAGTCCAGGAATTGCTTCATGGAGAGCGGAGATGGAGAAAACTTGGAGAAATGGTCGATCTGCTTTGGGGCGCCCCCTGCCCGGCTCGCGGCCAGCATCAGGGTGCGAACCAGGGGCATCCTCATAGTGGGGCCGTCAGTGGAGGTCGTGCATGGGCTGCTGGGTGTCTGCTCTCTGCAGCCCTAATCCAGGGCTCGATCTCAGGGTTGTCCGGCTCCACTCTCCCAGCCTGCTATTTCTTCCGGATTTCAATCTGAAGTCTATTAGTTCCGCCCCTAGATTTCGGGGTCTACGACCCAGGCCCTCGTCAACTCAGAGGGTCTCCGTTGACTCTACCTCTCCAGCCAAAAGAACCGTCTGTCCGCATTCAACCAATCAGCGCAAGTCAACGCTCTTGCCAATCACAGCAAGTAAACAGGCATCGCCACGCCCCTAGTGGGATGTGCCAAGAGCCGGAGGGGTGGACTTTGGCTCATTCCGCCCAGCGACCGAGAGTCAACAAGGAGCGCGGCTAGTATGAGAGTTTGTGCCGGGCCAGACGAGAGGAATACTGCCTCTGTAAATTCTATATTTTTAATTAACCAACTCTCCAGCCTGGTGTACAAACGCCAAATATTAACAAGCATTGGCAAAGCCAATAGGTCGTGCCTTGCAGCAACTATTGTCTTTTGTCAGTTTTTTAGCCATGTTGTCTCAGCGCTTTTTTTTTGTTAATCTGTTTTATTGGGTTTTAAGAATAATGCAATGCAAGTCATACTAGTAAGAAAGCAATGTTGAGCAGTACAGTTGGCATAAAAGTGTTGTGTCCTGTAGTAGGGAAGTGGCTGCCCTAGGGGTATCACTCTGGGACCTACACTCCGGGGCATCTAACCCTGACTAGGCCTGACACGTGGCCCCAGAATTAACTCAGTCGGACACTGGGAATAACTTGGTTGCTCGGTCTGCGCGCATCAGAATACGTGCGTGCGTGCAAGACCTCTTTTTATTATAGGGAGTCACGTGACTAGCGCGCCACAAGCCCCGGGCTTCGGGGGCGTGCCTCCAGGAACATAACATTCCTCCTAAAATAAGGAAAAACCAAAAACACAACGATAACCGAACTCAAACATTTTCAAACAGTTTCAGGTAATAGTTTGGTAAACACCTTCAGCGTCCTTTGATTGCAGCAACATCATATCTACTGTTTATTTCTGCTACATAGACATTCAGTAGGAACAGTCCTACGTGAAGTAGTCTCGTAACCAGCAGGAGGGAACAGGATTGTTTCTCAAACGGTGCTGCGACCCCCTTTGACTCAGCATTTCTGCTCCAGCCTCTGACTCGGGACCTGGCGCCTCTCTGTCGGCCCCCTCCGGATCTGGAGCCTCCTCGAGGGTCTCCGCGTCACCTCCCACTTCTTCACTTGCTGCTCTCAGATCGCTACTTTGGCTGACCTCGTGACTGGGTGTTGATTCAACATTTGGTGTGTTAGTTGCAGTTTCAGTTTGTTCAACACTCTGCCGAGGCTCTGATTCTGTAGCTGCTGAGTGAAAGAGTTTGAAGTGAGATACATTGCGAGTCACCCTCTCTCGTCCTCGGATCACAGTAAGACGGGTGCCTTTCACCCCAATCACTCTCCAAGGTCTCCTCTCATAATTGAGTCTGAACTTGCCACTAGTTATTCGGTTACGAAGAAGCACCACATCTCCTCGTCTGAATACGGATAACTTTGTTCAATGTTCTCATGAACCTCTCGGCCTCCCCATTGGCTTGAGGCCACCGTGGTGTTATGCGCCTGTGGCGAGTCCCAAGAGATGACAGATAGGTATCCAGATCTTGCCCTTGGAATGGGGGCCCATTGTCCGTTCGAAGCTCCCTCATGGCACCATGAGTGGCAACAATTTTTTCCATTTTCGGGATTACACAGTCTGCACTTGTACTTGCCACGATTTCTACTTCGGGGTACTTTGAGTGGTCATCTATCATCACCAACGTGTGTCTCCCATCCGGGAGACTGCCAAAATCCATGTTGACCCGCTCCCAGGGTCCCTGGGGTCGGGGCTCTACAATAATGGGGGCTTCCCGAGATGCTTCTCCCGTGACTTGACAGGCAGTGGACGACCTCACCATGTTCTCCACCATGTCGTCCATGAGAGGAAACCATACCTTCGTTCGCAGCCGGGCCTTGGTCTTGACCATCCCTTGGTGGCCTACGTGCGCTAGTTGGATTACCTGTCCCGTAAGGGCCGTGGGTATTACTAGACGATGCCCTCGCAGCAGACATCCCGCCGCGTCTTCATTGAGTTCGTCCCTGACATGGTACAGGCTTTCCATGACTTTGTGGGCCTCCGGGGTGAGCGCCTTCCAGCCCTCCTTGGCTTTATGCCAGTTGGCAGTCCGAAGGATATCCTTGACCCTCTGTATGCAGGCGTCTTGGGCCGTGGCGCTCACTACGTCCTCCAGGGATATGGGGCGCGGGCATGACCTGGCCACTACCCACTTTACATACGCTTCTGTTTCTTCCGCCTCATCCATCTCCTCCGGAGTGGCAGGTCTGGGATGGCGCGATAGATAATCTGCCGGATTCTTCGCTCCAGGTTGATACTCAATGTTGTAGTTGTATTCCTGCAGTTGCAATAGCCATTTCTCTATTCTTGGGGGTGGTTTTGATGAAGTCCCTGAGAACAGAGCCACTAGCGGCTTGTGGTCGGTCACCACCGTGAATGGCTTCCCATGGATATACAGGTGGAAATGTCGACATCCCCAATGAATTGCAATTGCTTCCTTTTCAATTTGTGAGTATCTCTGTTCTGTGTCCGTGAGGGACCTACTGGCAAAGGCAACTGGAGTCCAATCTATTTCATCCCTCGGCCTTTGCATCAGCACGGCCCCCAACCCAGCCGGCCCGGCATCTACCGCTATGAGTGTGGCATTTCGAGGGTCAAAGAATGCCAGCGTGGTGTTACTGGAGAGGGAGGCCTTGATGTCTTGGAACGCCTACTCCTGCTCCAGTCCCCAGTCCCACGGAGTGGAGTCCTTCGTGAGCTCACGCAGCGGGAGAGTTAGGTTGGCCAGGTCTTTGATGAAGCGACCACAGTAGTTTACCATGCCAAGAAAACTCCTGACTTCCGTAACCGTCGTGGGTGGTGGCGCATCCTTGATGTCCTTTACTTTGTCAGGATCTGGGTTGACACCATCAGCTGAGAAGACATATCCAAAAAACCCTATTTTTGTTCGCAAAAATTCACACTTGATCCTGACTAAATCTTGCGGTGACACGACGGATTGAACGCGCTGCATGTAACCGCGTTTTTCCGAGGTCTCTGCGGGCTGGTTTGAAGGTGAACCCGCTGCGCGAGCCGTCTGCCGTCATTACCCCTGGAACCTGCCCCGATCGCCGCTGCTGAACTTGCTACACCAGGGTCCGGGGGACGGATCGTGGAGGTGCCGGTGTTCGAAGTGGCGCTTCCGCCTGCAGAAAGAGACGGTGTGGCCCCCTCCCGACCTGGTGAGACTCCTGCCTTGGTGGCGATGCGGGCTGGCGGGACAGGATCCCTTCCCCCGCCGCCTCCTTTGTTGTGATGCGGGTGGGCTGAATCGACACCATCTTGCGGTGCCTTCTCTGCCGTGGATCGGCCTGAGGGTCCGGCGGCAGAGGGGCAATCATGGAGAGCCGCTCTGTACAGTGAGCCGTACTTTCACCGACGCCCCTGCCTGATGCTGTGTGTCACGGACGTCGCCGCTCTCTCTCCACTGGGGTCCTCTTGAGGAGACGAAGATGGCGCCGGTCTCTGAGGACGGGGATGGGAGTGCTTCCCTGTCCCATGTATGCCCTGTCCTGCCTGCTCTTGCCCATCGCGGCGGACCGTTGACATCGACCCGAGGCTGGCTTTGTGTGGGACCGCGGCGGACCCTGGACTATAGCGATATCCTGGGAGCCATTGCGGACCTACGGACTGCATGGCAGCGGAATACTCGCCAGCTGGGTCGCAAGATTGACGAGGTGGCACTTGCACTGGGGCGCCTGAGACGACCGGACCCCCTGCTGCCCACAAATGCTCCTCAAGTGGATACTGTGTCTCAGCAGGCTTCTCCAGTACAGCGGGCGATCCCTGGATACAATGACTCGGCTCTGCCCGTCGATGGAGACTCGGCTACATTGTCTCCCCTTATTCCGAAGCCTGGGACTCTGCCTCTGCAGTTGCTGCCTCAGCATCGCTCGCTGACTCCTCGGTTGTTGGTCCTCCCTGCTACATCTGCCCCCGGAGCCTCTTATCTTCATAGACAAAATGTGCCTCCTCCTGTATGCGTCGATAAGCTGATCCTTTTTGACATTGGACTTACTGATGATTGGGGGCATCCATTCCGTTCTCCTATGTTTCTTCTTCATCGAGGACGGCCATCTTGGTCCTTTGTTCTTCTTTCGGCTTGTTTTCAGCGGTGGCCATTTCTGGAAGGTTTTCGACGCTCGGGCCAGGGTTGACGGCATTCCTTGCGCTGACTTTGTCTGTATTTACAAAATGGGGTAACCCTGTGTCCCTCAGAACCTGGGTATATGCGATTGACAAAAAATGTGGTTCTGTCGGGTATTATACAATCTCTTTGGGTTAGGCTGCAGACAGCTCTAAAAAACAAACAAGCAAAACTCTCTGATATCCAAAGTTTTTATATATATTAAAAACAAAGAACAATGAACCAGTAAGATGGAATTACTTCATTCCACTACATTATTATCAAACAAAGGTGCAGTGACTGTAGTGAATCCAGTGACAAAAGTGAAATACGTAGTGACACTTATATACAAGGACGTATTCAATTTATACACTTTACAAAAAGGGGCAAGGGGGAAGGATAGCACGATATGTTCTTTTATCGTTTTGTGGCCAGTTTCATCCTAGTAAAAGTTCCAAGGAAATCAAGGAATTATTGTCCATATTCCTGGAGTTATCTTGGCCAAAGGGAAAAAGCGTCGACGTTTCGACCCTGGTTGCGCCCCAGTTGGTGGTCGCGGCGGGTCTTTATCAAGACAGGGGGGGGGCTGGAAAAGAAGGGAAAACTGTATCAGAGAGATGCATTGTAATGATCGTCTTAAATGACGAGAATATCTCCAGGTTACTTACATGGGAATTGTTCAACAATTAATGTAATCCAGAAGGTAGCCCGTTGGTCAACCTGGAACAAAGTATATAAACGGGATTTAAGGACCAACTGGTGTGGGATTCAGTACACTCATAGTTTAAAGTGCCTAAGTGACAACATCGGTTAGTCTGCCCTGAATAGTGCACGTGTGAAATAGCCTATGGATTATAACTTATATCAAAAAAGCTCCCCGGGTGGTTAAGAGGGAATCCTAATTAGGATCAAATGTAAACATCCGTGGTTGGAAGGGAGCACTATAGTGAGTGCGCCGGCAAAGACATGCCGTCCTTTAACATGCTATTGTTTGCCCGGGTGATTTGGTATCTTAGCCGGATTGCCTGCGTGATATTATAGGAACAGAGACTGGGAAGGAATTGCCGTGTAGACTTACCCTCAATCTATCGACATCAGCGTCAGTGCTTCCCTGATGTGGAAAAAGGAATCCAGCCGTGAAATCCAGCACCGAGCTCTCGGGGTGAAACCGCTCGTACTGAGCGGCTTGTCTCAGGGCGGTAATTGTAATCGTTTCCAGGCAACGTGGAGCCGGAACGAGATAGGCCAATCAGGTAATGCGTCAGCGAGCGAGGCGGAAGGCCTTTCGCCTCGAGGACGCAGTGAACGTCCGTTGCTAAGCAATAGTTGGACGCTTTGGAAGCGCATGCGCACAATGATCGTCTGTTGTTAGGCAACTAGTCGCGCTGCGCGTGGTCACGAAGGGTTCTAAATTGGACAACCACGGGCATTTGAAAGAGCTCCCAAGTTCATGGGGAAAGGATGTCAGATGAACAAGGGGGTACTTGTTTAACCAAACACTCATCAAGTAGATACTTTGCTGATAATCATATGCGCCATACAAGTAGAGCCATACAAAAAGTTGCAGTAATGAGGTCAGTGGAAAATAATTACAGACAGCATAGTATGCATAATTACAATCCTAGAATAAAATACAGATAATCTAGGTTATTTCATATGCGTAATTACAATCCTAGAATAAAATAGAGATAATCTAGGTTATTTCATATGGATCAGTAATTGTTGTCAGGTGTTTACAGTAGGGCCATCTGTTTGCTAATTTCCTCATGTTCATTTAGTCCCTGGCCTACGGAGTTTAAAATATGGATCCATTTACATTCTTTTCTGTTCAGTGTTGTTGTCAGTGAGCCACCTCTCGGATTCATATTGATTTTCTCCAGAATGCGCCAGCGCATGGTTGTAGGATCGTGGTTATTACTCAAAAAGTGTTCCACCATAGGTGCACCCTGTACTTTACAACGAATCCGGCTCATGTGTTGCAAAATACGTGATTTCACTTTTTGCGTCGTCTGTCCAACATATGGTTTATTGCATGGGCAAAGGATAATGTAAATGACATTGGCAGTGTTGCAATTAGTCAGGGTGGGCAGGTTATAAGTCTTGTTGTTGTAGATGAAGGATGGACCATCCATGCACATGGAACACGCTTTGCAGTTACCACACCTGACATGTCCTTTTATAGGTGGTAGACCTAGCTGGTCTCTGAGAGTCACTGGTTTAGGTGGTTCTAAAAAGGCTTTTACAACATTGTCCTTTATATTTCTCCCTCTCTTGAAGGCGAATAATGGGGTTGTTTCAGTATTCAGTTCCGAGGCAACCAGATTCCAGTATTTCTTTATTGTCTTTTTGATCACATTACTTTTGGAATGGAAAGTGGTGACACAAACCAAACCAGCCGAATCTGAGTCTTTATCTTTTGGGGTCAAGAGTTCCTCTCTCGGGCAGTACCACGCTCTTTTTTTGGCACGTTTCAGGAGACCTACCGGGTAGCCACGTTCCCGTAAGCGTTTAGTTAGAGTCTCGCATTCCTTAAAGAAGTCAGTTCTTTTCGTGCAGTTGCGTCTAATGCGTAGGTACTGACCAAATGGCAGGTTATCTCGTAGATTGCGTGGGTGGTATGAGTCATATTTCAATAGGGTGTTCTTCTCCATAGGTTTTCTGTATAGGTCACAGATTACTACACCCTCTTCCGATTTGAAAACAAGATCCAAAAAGGCGATGCTCTTCTTGTCATAATTCATGGTGAATTGTATATCCTCACTTCTTGTGTTGAGCCAGAGGAAGAACTCTTTGAGGTAAGCTTCAGATCCAGTCCAAATCATTAGCACATCGTCGATATAACGTTTCCATATCGAGATAGAGTCAATGAATGGGTTGTCTTCTGTGTACAGATGGCGTTCCTCATACTGGTCCATATAGATATTCGCCAGGCTTGGAGCATACGTCGCTCCCATCGCTACCCCTTTACATTGAAGGTAGAACTGTTGCTGGAATACAAAATAGTTCCGCTTCATTGCGATTTCAAGCAGTTCAATTAGGAAGGAGGTTGGTATCCAGTGGGGAGCTGGACGTTTGTCCAATATCTCCTGGATGCCCTTGATTGCATTGTCTTGTGGTATCGATGTGTATAACGAGGAGACATCGAGTGTGACCATAAACTGTGTAGCCTCGTCGTATGGTTGTCCTTCCAGGAGTTGGATTATGTGCATAGAGTCCCGCACATAGGATTTGGTTTCGGGTACCAGTGGTTGCAGGAAATAATCAATGAATTGATTTATGGGTTCTAGTCCAGAGCCACAACCTGAGATTATTGGTCTTCCGGGTGGGTTATCCAATCTCTTGTGCACCTTTGGCAAGGTATATATTGTGGGGATCCGGGGCTCCTTTTTAATCAAAAAATCTCTTTCCGATGTACTCAGGAAGCCTTTGTTGACACCGTCCTCTGTCAGGGTTTCAATCAGTGCCTTTATGTTGCTGGTCGGGTCCCTCGATATTGGCTGGTAGCTCTCCTTCACGGATAATTGGTTCTTAATTTCGGCCACATAATCCTCTTTGTTTTGTAGCACAATTGCACCACCTTTGTCTGCTGGTTTGACAATGATAGCAGGGTTATTGCTAAGTTCTTTAAGTGCAAGAGTCTCTTCCTTCGTAAGGTTGTATCGTACGTATTGCCTCTCTTCAATACTCGTCATTACCTCTTGCATTACAATTTGCTCAAATGCCAATATCCGTTGGCTCATACAATGTGAACCCGGAGTGAAGGTAGATGGTGGTCTAAACGGTGTGGCAGCCATTTTTGGCGTGTAAATATTCCTTCCAAAGTGATACTGTAGCCTTACTTTACGGAAGAACTTTTGCAGTTCCAATTTCGTAGTGAAGGCATCTGGTCGGTTACTGGGCACAAATGTAAGGCCTTTGTTCAGAACACTTCTTTCTGCAGGCGACATCTGATGATTGGAAAGATTTATAATGCAATCGTCTGGTGGAGGGGCACCCCCTTGTTGTTCAAGATCGTTCTGTGTCCCCTCATATGCCGTAGACTCAGATCCTGCTGTTTGTAACGATGGTGTAGAGACTGTGATAGCCTGATCCATGCGGGGATTGTTGGCATCCACCCGCTGTGTGTTTACTCTTAGTTCTGATCTTCTTTCTTCATTCTCTGTTACCATCTGTAGGTTTGCTTGCGGGTTGAGATTTCCCCATGCACCTCCGGCTGGTAAAATCTCACTCTGGTGTTCCCTCTCGGGGCTCCTTTCGATTTGTTCCATGTTCTTCTCGGTGTCCAACCTCGCTGGGCACCTCCGCCTCGGTTGGATTGACGGTAGCCTTGTTCTAAACAAGCATTGGAAATGCAATAGGTCTCGCATTAGAAAAGTTGGAGTTATTGGTATTGTAAATGACATATGTTATTTATTTGTTTGTTTTTAAAATTGCTAAATTGATGGCTTTGTCATTTACAATGCCAATAGTTATAACTTTTGCGAATGTGACACCTATAGCATTTGGAATGCAACATATTTTGTATTTACGTGACTTAGATGGCAGCTCTTGTCGTTAGGCCACATCTCTAGAGAGCAGGAGAGTGCAGCAGGGGAGAGAAGCACAGCAATGCAATAGGTCTTGCATTAGGAAAGTTTGAGCTATTGGTATTGTAAAGGACACATTTTTTATTTATGTGCTTGTTTTGAAAATAGCGAATTAATAGCTTTGTTATTTGCAATGCCAATAGTTTTATCTTTTGCAAATGTGACACCTATTGTAACACAATATGTGTTGTGAGGGTGAGTGAGGGTGAGGGTGAGGGGTTGAGGGTGAGGTGTTGAGGGTGAGTGAGGGTGAGGTGTTGAGGGTGAGTGAGGGTGAGGTGTTGAGGGTGAGTGAGGCTGGGTGAGGGGTTAAGGGGGAGGGGTCGAGGGTGAGGGGTTGAGGGTGAGGGAGGGTGAGGGGTTGAGGGTGAGGGAGGGTGAGGGGTTGAGGGTGAGTGAGGGTGATGTGTTGAGGGTGAGTGAGGGTGAGGGTGGGTGAGGGGTTGAGAGTGAGTGAGGGTGAGTGAGGGTGAGGTGAGGAGTTGAGGGTGGGTGAGGGTGAGGGTGAGGCTGAGGGGTTGAGGTTGAGTGAGGGTGAGTGAGAGTGAGGGTGAGTGAGGGGTTGAGGGTGAGGGGTTGAGGGTGAGTGAGGGTGAGGGGTTGAGGGTGAGGTGTTGAGGGTGAGAGAGGGGGAGGGTGAGTGAGGGTGAGGGGTTGAGAGTGAGTGAGGGTGAGTGAGGGTGAGGTGTTGAGGGTGAGTGTGAGGGGTTGAGGGTGAGTGAGGGTGAGGGGTTGAGGGTGAGTGAGGGTGAGTGAGGGTGAGTGAGGGTGAGTGAGGGTGAGTGAGGGTGAGGGTGAGGGGTTGAGGGTGAGTGAGGGTGAGGGGTTGAGGGTGAGTGAGGGTGAGGGATTGAGGGTGAGGGGTTGAGGGTGAGGGTGAGGGTGAGTGAGGGTGAGGTGTTGAGGGTGAGTGAGGGTGAGGGGTTGAGGGTGAGTGAGGATGAGGGTGAGTGAGGATGAGGGGTTGAGGGTGGGTGAGGGTGAGTGAGGGTGAGTGAGGGTGAGTGAGGGTGAGGGTGAGTGAGGGTGAGTGAGGGTGAGGGTGAATGTGAGTGAGGGTGAGTGAGGGTGAGGGTGAGTGAGGGTGAGGGAGGGTGAGGGTGAGTGAGGGTGAGTGAGGGTGAGGGTGAATGTGAGTGAGGGTGAGTGAGGGTGAGTGAGGGTGAGTGAGGGTGAGTGAGGGTGAGTGAGGGTGAGGGATTGAGGGTGAGGGGTTGAGGGTGAGGGTGAAGGTGAGTGAGGGTGAGGTGTTGAGGGTGAGTGAGGGTGAGGGGTTGAGGGTGAGTGAGGATGAGGGTGAGTGAGGATGAGGGGTTGAGGGTGGGTGAGGGTGAGTGAGGGTGAGTGAGGGTGAGTGAGTGAGGGTGAGTGAGGGTGAGGGTGAGTGAGGGTGAGTGAGGGTGAGGGTGAATGTGAGTGAGGGTGAGTGAGGGTGAGGGTGAGTGAGGGTGAGGGAGGGTGAGGGTGAGTGAGGGTGAGTGAGGGTGAGGGTGAATGTGAGTGAGGGTGAGTGAGGGTGAGGATGAGGGGTTGAGGGTGAGTGAGGGTGAGGGGTTGAGGGTGAGTGAGGGTGAGGGGTTGAGGGTGAGTGAGGGTGAGTGAGGATGAGGGGTTGAGGGTGGGTGAGGGTGAGTGAGGTTGAGGGTGAGTGAGGTTGAGGGTGAGGGTGAGTGAGGGTGAGGGTGAGGGTGAGGGTGAGGGTGAGTGAGGGTGAGTGAGGGTGAGTGTGAGTGAGGGTGAGTGAGGGTGAGGATGAGGGGTTGAGGGTGAGTGAGGGTGAGGGGTTGAGGGTGAGCGGTTGAGGGTGAGGGGTTGAGGGTGAGTGAGGGTGAGGGTGAGTTAGGGTGAGGGGTTGAGGGTGAGTGAGGGTGAGGGTGAGTTAGGGTGAGGGGTTGAGGGTGAGTGAGGGTGAGGTGTTGAGGGTGAGTGAGGGTGAGTTAGTGTGAGGGTGAGTGAGGGGTTGAGGGTGAGGTGTTGAGGGTGAGTGAGGGTGAGGCATTGAGGGTGAGTGAGGGTGAGGTGTTGAGGGTGAGTGAGGGTGAGGGTGAGTGAGGGTGAGTGAGGGCGAGTGAGGGTGAGTGAGGGTGAGTGAGGGTGAGTGAGGGTGAGTGAGGGTGAGTGAGGGTGAGTGATGGTGTGGGTGAGGGGTTGAGGGTGAGTGAGGGTGAGGGGGTTGTGAGTGAGGGTGAGGGGTTGAGGGTGAGTGAGGGTGAGGGTGAGGGTGACTGAGGGTGAGGGATTGAGGGTGACTGAGGGTGAGGGATTGAGGGTGAGAGATTGAGGGTGAGGGGTTGAGGGTGAGTGAGGGTGAGTTAGTGTGAGGGTGAGTGAGGGTAAGTGAGGGTGAGTGAGGGTGAGTGATGGTGTGGGTGAGGGGTTGAGGGTGAGTGAGGGTGAGGGGGTTGAGGGTGAGTGAGGGTGAGGGGTTGAGGGTGAGTGAGGGTGAGGGTGAGGGTGACTGAGGGTGAGGGATTGAGGTTGACTGAGGGTGAGGGATTGAGGGTGAGAGATTGAGGGTGAGTGAGGGTGAGGATGAGGGGTTGAGGGTGAGTGAGGGTGAGGGGTTGAGGGTGAGTGAGGGTGAGGGGTTGAGGGTGAGTGAGGGTGAGGGTGAGTTAGGGTGAGGGGTTGAGGGTGAGTGAGGGTGAGGGTGAGTTAGGGTGAGGGGTTGAGGGTGAGTGAGGGTGAGGTGTTGAGGGTGAGTGAGGGTGAGTTAGTGTGAGGGTGAGTGAGGGGTTGAGGGTGAGGTGTTGAGGGTGAGTGAGGGTGAGGCATTGAGGGTGAGTGAGGGTGAGGTGTTGAGGGTGAGGGTGAGTGAGGGTGAGTGAGGGCGAGTGAGGGTGAGTGAGGGTGAGTGAGGGTGAGTGAGGGTGAGTGATGGTGAGGGGTTGAGGGTGAGTGAGGGTGAGGGGGTTGAGGGTGAGTGAGGGGTTGAGGGTGAGTGAGGGTGAGGGTGAGGGTGACTGAGGGTGAGGGATTGAGGGTGACTGAGGGTGAGGGATTGAGGGTGAGAGATTGAGGGTGAGGGGTTGAGGGTGAGTGAGGGTGAGGGTGAGGGGTTGAGGGTGAGTGAGGGTGAGGGGTTGAGGGTGAGTGAGGGTGAGGGTGAGTGAGGATGAGGGGTTGAGGGTGGGTGAGGGTGAGTGAGGTTGAGGGTGAGTGAGGGTGAGTGAGGGTGAGGGTGAGTGAGGGTGAGGGTGAGTGAGGGTGAGTGAGGGCGTGTGAGGGCGAGTGAGGGTGAGTGAGGGTGAGTGATGGTGTGGGTGAGGGGTTGAGGGTGAGTGAGGGTGAGGGGTTGAGGGTGAGGGTGGGTGAGGGTGAGTGAGGGTGAGGTATTGAGGGTGAGTGAGGGTGAGGTGTTGAGGGTGAGGGTGAGTGAGGGTGAGTGAGGGCGAGTGAGGGTGAGTGAGGGTGAGTGAGGGTGAGTGAGGGTGAGTGAGGGTGAGTGATGGTGAGGGGTTGAGGGTGAGTGAGGGTGAGGGGGTTGAGGGTGAGTGAGGGTGAGGGGTTGAGGGTGAGTGAGGGTGAGGGTGAGGGTGACTGAGGGTGAGGGATTGAGGGTGACTGAGGGTGAGGGATTGAGGGTGAGAGATTGAGGGTGAGGGGTTGAGGGTGAGTGAGGGTGAGGGGTTGAGGGTGAGTGAGGGTGAGGGTGAGTGAGGATGAGGGGTTGAGGGTGGGTGAGGGTGAGTGAGGTTGAGGGTGAGGTTGAGGGTGAGTGAGGGTGAGTGAGGGTGAGTGAGGGTGAGGGTGAGTGAGGGTGAGTGAGGGCGTGTGAGGGCGAGTGAGGGTGAGTGAGGGTGAGTGAGGGTGAGTGATGGTGTGGGTGAGGGGTTGAGGGTGGGTGAGGGGTTGAGGGTGAGGGTGGGTGAGGGTGAGTGAGGGTGAGGTATTGAGGGTGAGGGGTTGAGGTTGGGTGAGGGTGAGGGTGAGTGAGGGTGAGGTATTGAGGGTGAGGGGTTGAGGTTGAGTGAGGGTGAGGGTGAGGGGTTGAGCGTGAGTGAGGGTGAGGGGTTGAGGGTGAGTGAGGATGAGGGGTTGAGTGAGGTTGAGGGTGAGTGAGGTTGAGGGTGAGTGAGGGTGAGTGAGGGTAAGGGTGAGTGAGAGTGAGTGAGGGTGAGTGAGGGTGAGTGAGGGTGAGGGTGAGTGTGAGTGAGGGTGAGGGGTTGAGGGTGAGTGAGGGTGAGGGGTTGAGGGTGAGTGAGGGTGAGTGAGGGTGAGGGGTTGAGGGTGAGTGAGGGTGAGGGGTTGAGGGTGAGTGAGGGTGAGGTGTTGAGGGTGAGTGAGGGTGAGGGTGGGTGAGCGTGAGGGAGGGGTTGAGGGTGAGGTGTTGAGGGTGAGTGAGGGTGTGGGTGAGGGGTTAAGGGTGAGTGAGGGTGAGGGGTTGAGGGTGAGTGAGGGTGTGACCATATCCATTCCAGACACTGATAATTAATTGGCGACAAAAGTTATTATTTGACGTGGCATATCTTAATTGCTAGGTTTTTTAATTACTAGTTGATGTTTAATTTTTGTAATAATTTTTTTAAGTATGCACCTCTTAAAAAATAAATAAAAATATTGCTTGTTATGTATTTCCATTTGTAGACCTAGAATAGTTATGGTGCATTGTATGTAGCTTTAAAAAATAAAAATGTAGACTGCTCAATGTATTTCCGTGAATAGATGCAGGTTGCCTCTTTCTGTCAAATAATATCCCTTGTTCAACTTACTATAGTGGCTCGGCATACTATGAAGCAGAGGAGGACTGACTGTCAGAGCCTTGCTCTTTCCTCTCTTGCCAACAGGGCTACTCCAGAATAAGACCACGAAAACCATAATTTGTGAAACATGGCCATTTGACTCGCAGCCCGGTCAGTGGGGGGGGGGCTCCGCTTTCTGATCCGTAGAGGCTGATGCGCAGTCACTTTCTTGAAGAGGAAATGGGGAATAAAAACTTTACTTTTGCAGTGATGTCGATGAACCTGGCTTGATGTCACACTGCTGCATTGTGCTGATTTTCTAAGTAAAAACATGCATAGTGAGGAGCACTAATACGGGTTTGAGATGGTGGAAGAGCTGCTTATCTCTTATGGAGATAGATTATCTGGGGGGAGGAAGGGCTCCTAATGGGAAGTGTAGACGGGGAGAAATTGAGAAAAAAAAGCTGAGCAGGGAGGGTGTTATTGCGGCTATCTGTTTGCCCGAGGGGAGGAGAAATGCAGGCCTGAGGCAGAGCACACGCTGAGAAGCTTGTGGGAGGGGGGCTGGGCTGCCTTTGATCTGGTAATGCGAGGCAGGCAGGCAGGCGGCTGGTGGCATTGTGCACGCGCTTTTTAGGGCTTGCGCTTGCGCAATGACCTAAAAAGCACATGCACTTGAAGAAATCGCCAGTGGAATCGCCAGTGGTGGATCAACACTGGATAAGCCGTAATAGAGCTTCGCCAGCGATGCGCAGAAGCGCATCAGCAGGCGAGCCCTAAAAAGGTTGTTGTTGGGCATCCAATGCTTGCCTGCTGGTTGATGCTCCTTCTTGCTCACAGTCAGATCCGCTACCTACAGAGGAATCCGAGAATGTTGCGAATCTCCTAGGTGCTTGCCTGCCTCTGTTGGTGTAGAAGCCTTGGTCGTCTTGTTGGTAGTATTCGTCAACCAAGTATGGATATGTGACCTTCTTGTCGTATGCACGGATATCCTTGCTGAGTTTGTTCAATTTCCTGTTTAGAGTCACTGTGTTGAACTCCGCTAGTGTTTTTTCAGCTTTTTCTAATGCCTCTTTGGCATTTGCAAGGGCTCCGTCCTCTAGTATTTCCTTTTTCAAATCAGCAATTTCCTGTGTGAGCTTTTTGACGTAGTCTATGGCCGTTTCCACCCCTAGCACCATCCAGTGCCTGGAGCAGTTGTTGGCCACAAAGCTGAAGCCTTCTCTGAATTTAGGTACATCAATGAAAATGCCTGGCTCGTTCCTTACTTGTAATCCCTTAGGGATTATATTTGAGGCCAGATATTTCGTGAGCACATGTCCATGGAGTCTGGAACGAATCAATTTCTTCTCCAAACGCTCTAGTTTGATCAATTTTTCATTTAGCGTTACATCAGAGGTTGTTCTCTCAGAGCCCAGGAGAAAACTGGAAGAGTTTTGATCTTCTATTAGTTTAGTGATGTACTCTTCTGTGTAGGATAAGGTTTCCTTATCTGACATGTCTTGGTTTTACTAGACGTGCATTTGGAAACAACAATATTCTAATATAATGAAGCTTGACCAACAAAATTAATTGTTACAGAAAGAACCCTCGCAAGTAAAAACTTGCAAAAGAATATTTTTACAAAATGGGGTAACCCTGTGTCCCTCAGAACCTGGGTATATGCGATTGACAAAAAATGTGGTTCTGTCGGGTATTATACAATCTCTTTGGGTTAGGCTGCAGACAGCTCTAAAAAACAAACAAGCAAAACTCTCTGATATCCAAAGTTTTTATATATATTAAAAACAAAGAACAATGAACCAGTAAGATGGAATTACTTCATTCCACTACATTATTATCAAACAAAGGTGCAGTGACTGTAGTGAATCCAGTGACAAAAGTGAAATACGTAGTGACACTTATATACAAGGACGTATTCAATTTATACACTTTACAAAAAGGGGCAAGGGGGAAGGATAGCACGATATGTTCTTTTATCGTTTTGTGGCCAGTTTCATCCTAGTAAAAGTTCCAAGGAAATCAAGGAATTATTGTCCATATTCCTGGAGTTATCTTGGCCAAAGGGAAAAAACGTCGACGTTTCGACCCTGGTTGCGCCCCAGTTGGTGGTCGCGGCGGGTCTTTATCAAGACAGGGGGGGGGGATGGAAAAGAAGGGAAAACTGTATCAGAGAGATGCATTGTAATGATCGTCTTAAATGACGAGAATATCTCCAGGTTACTTACATGGGAATTGTTCAACAATTAATGTAATCCAGAAGGTAGCCCGTTGGTCAACCTGGAACAAAGTATATAAACGGGATTTAAGGACCAACTGGTGTGGGATTCAGTACACTCATAGTTTAAAGTGCCTAAGTGACAACATCGGTTAGTCTGCCCTGAATAGTGCACGTGTGAAATAGCCTATGGATTATAACTTATATCAAAAAAGCTCCCCGGGTGGTTAAGAGGGAATCCTAATTAGGATCAAATGTAAACATCCGTGGTTGGAAGGGAGCACTATAGTGAGTGCGCCGGCAAAGACATGCCGTCCTTTAACATGCTATTGTTTGCCCGGGTGATTTGGTATCTTAGCCGGATTGCCTGCGTGATATTATAGGAACAGAGACTGGGAAGGAATTGCCGTGTAGACTTACCCTCAATCTATCGACATCAGCGTCAGTGCTTCCCTGATGTGGAAAAAGCAATCCAGCCGTGAAAGCCAGCACCGAGCTCTCGGGGTGAAACCGCTCGTACTGAGCGGCTTGTCTCAGGGCGGTAATTGTAATCGTTTCCAGGCAACGTGGAGCCGGAACGAGATAGGCCAATCAGGTAATGCGTCAGCGAGCGAGGCGGAAGGCCTTTCGCCTCGAGGACGCAGTGAACGTCCGTTGCTAAGCAATAGTTGGACGCTTTGGAAGCGCATGCGCACAATGATCGTCTGTTGTTAGGCAACTAGTCGCGCTGCGCGTGGTCACGAAGGGTTCTAAATTGGACAACCACGGGCATTTGAAAGAGCTCCCAAGTTCATGGGGAAAGGATGTCAGATGAACAAGGGGGTACTTGTTTAACCAAACACTCATCAAGTAGATACTTTGCTGATAATCATATGCGCCATACAAGTAGAGCCATACAAAAAGTTGCAGTAATGAGGTCAGTGGAAAATAATTACAGACAGCATAGTATGCATAATTACAATCCTAGAATAAAATACAGATAATCTAGGTTATTTCATATGCGTAATTACAATCCTAGAATAAAATAGAGATAATCTAGGTTATTTCATATGGATCAGTAATTGTTGTCAGGTGTTTACAGTAGGGCCATCTGTTTGCTAATTTCCTCATGTTCATTTAGTCCCTGGCCTACGGAGTTTAAAATATGGATCCATTTACATTCTTTTCTGTTCAGTGTTGTTGTCAGTGAGCCACCTCTCGGATTCATATTGATTTTCTCCAGAATGCGCCAGCGTATGGTTGTAGGATCGTGGTTATTACTCAAAAAGTGTTCCACCATAGGTGCACCCTGTACTTTACAACGAATCCGGCTCATGTGTTGCAAAATACGTGATTTCACTTTTTGCGTCGTCTGTCCAACATATGGTTTATTGCATGGGCAAAGGATAATGTAAATGACATTGGCAGTGTTGCAATTAGTCAGGGTGGGCAGGTTATAAGTCTTGTTGTTGTAGATGAAGGATGGACCATCCATGCACATGGAACACGCTTTGCAGTTACCACACCTGACATGTCCTTTTATAGGTGGTAGACCTAGCTGGTCTCTGAGAGTCACTGGTTTAGGTGGTTCTAAAAAGGCTTTTACAACATTGTCCTTTATATTTCTCCCTCTCTTGAAGGCGAATAATGGGGTTGTTTCAGTATTCAGTTCCGAGGCAACCAGATTCCAGTATTTCTTTATTGTCTTTTTGATCACATTACTTTTGGAATGGAAAGTGGTGACACAAACCAAACCAGCCGAATCTGAGTCTTTATCTTTTGGGGTCAAGAGTTCCTCTCTCGGGCAGTACCACGCTCTTTTTTTGGCACGTTTCAGGAGACCTACCGGGTAGCCACGTTCCCGTAAGCGTTTAGTTAGAGTCTCGCATTCCTTAAAGAAGTCAGTTCTTTTCGTGCAGTTGCGTCTAATGCGTAGGTACTGACCAAATGGCAGGTTATCTCGTAGATTGCGTGGGTGGTATGAGTCATATTTCAATAGGGTGTTCTTCTCCATAGGTTTTCTGTATAGGTCACAGATTACTACACCCTCTTCCGATTTGAAAACAAGATCCAAAAAGGCGATGCTCTTCTTGTCATAATTCATGGTGAATTGTATATCCTCACTTCTTGTGTTGAGCCAGAGGAAGAACTCTTTGAGGTAAGCTTCAGATCCAGTCCAAATCATTATCACATCGTCGATATAACGTTTCCATATCGAGATAGAGTCAATGAATGGGTTGTCTTCTGTGTACAGATGGCGTTCCTCATACTGGTCCATATAGATATTCGCCAGGCTTGGAGCATACGTCGCTCCCATCGCTACCCCTTTACATTGAAGGTAGAACTGTTGCTGGAATACAAAATAGTTCCGCTTCATTGCGATTTCAAGCAGTTCAATTAGGAAGGAGGTTGGTATCCAGTGGGGAGCTGGACGTTTGTCCAATATCTCCTGGATGCCCTTGATTGCATTGTCTTGTGGTATCGATGTGTATAACGAGGAGACATCGAGTGTGACCATAAACTGTGTAGCCTCGTCGTATGGTTGTCCTTCCAGGAGTTGGATTATGTGCATAGAGTCCCGCACATAGGATTTGGTTTCGGGTACCAGTGGTTGCAGGAAATAATCAATGAATTGATTTATGGGTTCTAGTACAGAGCCACAACCTGAGATTATTGGTCTTCCGGGTGGGTTATCCAATCTCTTGTGCACCTTTGGCAAGGTATATATTGTGGGGATCCGGGGATCCTTTTTAATCAAAAAATCTCTTTCCGATGTACTCAGGAAGCCTTTGTTGACACCGTCCTCTGTCAGGGTTTCAATCAGTGCCTTTATGTTGCTGGTCGGGTCCCTCGATATTGGCTGGTAGCTCTCCTTCACGGATAATTGGTTCTTAATTTCGGCCACATAATCCTCTTTGTTTTATAGCACAATTGCACCACCTTTGTCTGCTGGTTTGACAATGATAGCAGGGTTATTGCTAAGTTCTTTAAGTGCAAGAGTCTCTTCCTTCGTAAGGTTGTATCGTACGTATTGCCTCTCTTCAATACTCGTCATTACCTCTTGCATTACAATTTGCTCAAATGCCAATATCCGTTGGCTCATACAATGTGAACCCGGAGTGAAGGTAGATGGTGGTCTAAACGGTGTGGCAGCCATTTTTGGCGTGTAAATATTCCTTCCAAATGATTGGGGGCATCCATTCCGTTCTCCTATGTTTCTTCTTCATCGAGGACGGCCATCTTGGTCCTTTGTTCTTCTTTCGGCTTGTTTTCAGCGGTGGCCATTTCTGGAAGGTTTTCGACGCTCGGGCCAGGGTTGACGGCATTCCTTGCGCTGACTTTGTCTGTTTGGCTAGCGGAGACCCGGACTGGACTGATGCCTTGGTATTGTTAATATGCTCTGTGTAATGTTTTTCCCACATGTGGTTGTACTTGCTGGGCACATTTGCTGGTTCATATCTATGGGGTGGGAATTCTGTGGACAGGCAGTCCGATGATAAGTGCTGATGGAGACGTCTTCCCTGGGTTTTTAATTGTTCTGCTGGCTCGTACCTGAACTGTCTTACTCCTTAGATGCATTGTGTGACTATACTGTTGCTATTATTCTTCATTTACGGATGCAAATGCCTTGTACTTCTGTGGGTTATTATTGCTGGGGCGTGGATTTGGTGCGGGCTGGGAGTCCGGATTTAAGTGTTCTTGGCCCTCCTCCGAGCTTCTGTTTTTTGTGAGAGTTTAGATTAGGATTCCTTCTCTTCCTCTCTATATTTCAGGTATTTTTGGTATTAATTTCTTTTTCCTTCTTCCTTTTCTGTTTCTAAATTTCGGGTTCTTTATGGGGCGACAGACACACTGCTGGGGGGGGGTAGGCCGTAGCCTCTGCATGAGTGTAGGGTGGGGGGTTAGATTTCATTTTTATTTAGTTTCTATGGGCCTTAATTTTTTCTCTCTATCTGCGCTTTTCTTATCTCTTTCTGTTCTGGGTCCGTGGTAGGGGTAGGTGGGGAGTGGGTAGCGATGTACATGATGCGCAACAGCTGGCTGACGATCCTGCTGTTTATACTTGAACCATCATACTGTTTGGGGGGTGCTGGCTCCCGCTGCTATTACAAACTCTGATGTTGCCTGCTCATGTTCTTAAGTTACCGTGCGGACTCAGCTCTCTTTGACTACTATTCTTCATTACTTGCATTTCGATCAAAAAACTTTAAAAAATTAACCTTCAATGCTCCTGTTTCTCGGTGGCACGGATTATTTCAGTGTGGCGCTTCTTAACTCTAGTTGCAACGTGATGTCACTGAGAACCTGTACTGCTCACTTTTGTGCTTCAAATGTACCGTGGCCGGCCTGACGGTTGTAGGCCCGTATTTGTTCCCTTTTTCATGCACAATAAAGGTTTACAAAAATTTAAAAAAAAAAAAAATTCACACTTGTCTCGATGTAGTGTGAGCCCCGCACCTCGGAGCCTGCGGAATACTTGCGTCAGCCGGTGATTATTTTCTGAGATAGTGCGGGCATGCACCATGATGTCATTGCTGACATTTATCACCCCAGGTATATCGGTAATCAGTTCCTGAATTACATTTTGGAAAACTTCAGCTGCACTGGAGATCCCAAAACTAAGTCTAGTGTATCTGCGGAGTCCAATGTGTGTGGAGAAGGTGGTGATGTTCCTTGACTCCTTATCTAACACCAGCTGATGGTATCCCGCACGGAGATCAAGTTTTGAGAACCAGCAGGCTCCGGCCATTTCTCCGATTAAGTCATCTATTGTGGGAGTGATATGGCGCTCCCGTTTGATGGCGGCATTTGGGAGGCGCATGTCCACGCAAATCCGGACTGCTCCTGGCTGTTTCGGTTTCCGCGTGACCACAATGGGCGAAACCCAGGGGGTGGGGCCTGAGACCTTCTCGATTATTCCAGCCGCTTCTAGCTTGTGTAGTTCTTCTTCCACTAGCGGCCGAAGGTGGAATGCAATGCGACGGTGTCGCAAGGCCACGGGTTGCACTGTGGGGTCCACGTGTAAATGTATTTCCCGACCTTTAAAGCATCCAATGCCCTCAAATAGATCCGGAAAGTCCATGAGTAGTTGTTGCACCGACTCTTCGTGGACTCCAAAAGCAAACGTGACCACTCCCAGGTCTTCAGCTGCTCTGCAGCTCAGGAGCATGCCTTGGCCCTCTTCCGACACGAATATGTTAGCCCTTGTGACTTTGTCCCCATGACGGACTGCCGCTCGAAACTTTCCTCGGATCCGGAGTGGAATATCTTGACCATAGGCAAACACAGTGATGGGGGTGGGGCTGAGAACCGGAGGGGTAGGCATGGTTCTGTAGAGAGATGTGCTCATGAGGTTTATGGACGCGCCTGTGTCCACTACCGCCATAATCTCCTGATCCGCCACCTGAATGGCGCATTGGGGCAGGATCCTGCTGCGTCTGGTGGCGGTACCGATCATGTGCACCTTGTGCACGGACCGCTCCTCCTCTTCATCATCATCCATGTCGCTGTTGCTTGGATCACCTTCCACAACTGTCTGTACCGTTTGGCGTGGCTTGCGGAACTTCTTTGACCGGCACACTTTTTCAAAGTGGTTCATCTTGCCACATCCGGAGCATCGTTTGCCCCGTGCCGGACATTCTGTTGCCGGGTGTCGCGGGCCTCCACAGTATCCGCATGAATGTCCCGATGCCCCGCCTTGGATGGGTGTCGTTCTTTTGTGCCACTTGGATGGTGTCTGGACCTGTAGCTTGTTGATCGGTTCCACCTTCACGTTGGCTTGAAGTGCAGCCTCCATATGCGCCGCCCTAGCCTTGGAGAGTTCTTTCGTGCGGCCAAGGGTGAGGATGTCGGGCAGAGGCTTCCCCGATTCTTCCAGAATCCTTTCTCGCAATTTTGCAGAGGCGCAGCCCTGTATTATCTGTCCCCTGATTTCCTCCGTTACATCCTGGAACCCACGAGTTAGTGCCAGCTTCTTGAGTCTGGTGTGGTACACGTCCAGTGACTCTTCCGGCAGTTGCCGTGCTTGTCGGAAGACAAAGCGTTCGTAGTCCTGGTTCGCCATGGGCTCAAAGTGTGCATTGAGGGCATTAATCAGGGTGTGATGAGTCTTGGGGGTCGCCTCTGTGAGGGTCCGAGCAATGGAGTGAATGTCTTTGCCGCCAAGGTGGAGAACCATGGCGCGTTTTTGTTCCTTGTGGACCTTTGTGGCTTCAAAGAATATTAGGAGCCTGTCCACCCATTCCTTCCATTTCGGAGCGAGAGTGGAGGGCGCACCCTCCACCACAAACGGTTCAATGGGCGGAATGGTAGCCATCGCCCAGGATGCGCTTGATCAGGCCCGTGTCCGGCCGAGGCGAGGCCCGAGGTGGCACACCGAGGAGGTCGCTGAAGGCTACGGCCTCGTAAGAACGTGTCGGTGCCCACCGGCAGTGTAGACAGGGGCCGCGGTGTATCCCACAGCACGGGCGGCGGAGCGCGTGCGACCGGCGCTCCTGTTTCGGATGGCGACGGTGCGCCTGGGACGGGTGGACACCACGTCCCGTCGAGCAGCCAGGCAGCACCGGCCGCCTCCCTGATCGCCGTGCCAGGCGGGCCGAGGTGCGCTTCACGCACGAGCCGACGGGCTCGGTGCGGCACCGGACGGGGAGGCCTTGCGGGAGAAAGTCCGCGCACGGCCACTCGTGCCTCGATGCGCGGCAGGGCAGCGTTGGGCAGCGCGGCTCACCTTCGATGTGCCAGGGATTGAAGTCGTCGTCACTCCGGGCGCGCTGTGTGGGGGTGTGCGGGACAGCAAGGCACGAGCACCACGAGCTATTGGCAACGCTCGCAGCCGCCTCACGCGAAAGTGGGCACACACACACCCCAAGCGAGCAGTCGGCAACCACCCTCGTTGCCAATTGTTGTGTCCTGTAGTAGGGAAGTGGCTGCTCTAGGGGTATCACTCTGGGACCTACACTCCGGGGCATCTAACCCTGACTAGGCCTGACACGTGGCCCTAGAATTAACTCAGTCGGACACTGGGAATAACTTGGTTGCTCGGTCTGCGCGCATCAGAATACGTGCGTGCGTGCAAGACCTCTTTTTATTATAGGGAGTCACGTGACTAGCACGCCACACGCCCCGGGCTTCGGGGGCGTGCCTCCAGGAACATAACAAAAAGGCACAGCATAGTCATACATTACATTTACAGTTCACGCTTGAGTAATGCATAATAGCATAATACAGGGATCAAAAGTGCAACTGCCAGGTACATGCACGACATTGCTCCAGCAGGGAAGCGAAAGGTGGAAGAGCAGGAAGGAGAAAAGGGTAAGCAGCTATGATAAGTACTTCCTTATACACAGATGGAAAATCTACTAAGGTACAAATGTCGGGGAATGTCTATTGTTGCACACACATGCACGTACTGTCCCATACAGCCAGCAGGAACACTGGCATACACTTGTGATTGAGTGCCAATAAAAGATTAATTGTTAACGTCAAAAGGAAGAAACAAGCATTTGCAATGCAATAGGGCTCGCATTAGTAAAGTTAGAGGTATTAGTTTTGTAAATGACACATTTTTTATTTTTGTTTTGAAAATAGCGAAATTAATAACTTTGTCATTTACAATGCCAATAGTGTTAACTTTTGCAAACGTGACACCTATAGCATTTGTAATGCAATATGTGTTGTATTTACATGACTTAGATGAATTAATATTAAAAATAACAATGGGTTGTATTTTTTCAATATTTAATATTTAAATAAAAGTTATTGTAATTTATAATGGCATTAGCTTAAACTTTTGCAAATAACTTTTTGGAAGATTATGTTTAGTGTATTTTATTGTGATGAAAATACAAGAACAGAAGTGAAATATTAACTTTTTTTGTGACATTTGTAATAAAGTTTGAAACATTGAGAGAACCAATTTGAATCAGTTGTTGTTGAATGGTTGCACAGATTGATGCTGTGGTGGCTCTGAATGATGTTGTGGCGGCGACGAGTGATGTTGTGGCGTTCAGTGATGCTCTGGTAGCGCATAGTGATGTTGTGGTGCCCCTGAGTGATGCTGTGGTGATGCGATGGATAGTGAGGGCAATAGATAGATAGAGGGAGGGCGAAAGATAGATAGAGGGAGGGCCAGAGATAGAGGCAGGGTGAGAGATAGAGGCAGGGCAAGAGGGTGAGGGATGGAGTGTGGGCGAGGGATGGAGTGTGGGCGAGGGATGGAGTGTGGGCCGGGGGAGGGATGGAGTGTGGGGAGGGGGAGGGATGGAGTGTGGGGAGGGATGGAGTGTGGGGCGGGGAGAGATGGAGTGTGTGGCGGGAGAGGGATGGATGGAGTCGGGTGAATGGATGGATGGAGTGCGGGGATGAATAGATGAAGTGGGGGGATGGATGGATGGAGTGGGGGGATGGATGGAGTGGGGGGATGGATGGATGGATAGAGTGGGATGGATGAGTGGGATGCATGGATGGATGGAGTGGGGGATGGATAGATGGATGGAGTGGGATGGATGAGATGGATGGATGGAGTGGGATGGATGGATGGAGTGGGGTGGATGGATGGAATGGGACGGATGGATGGATGGAGTGGGATGAATGGATGGAGTGGGGGGATGTATGGATGGAGTGGGATGGATGGATGGAGTGGGGGGATGGATGGATGGAGTGGGGGGATGGATGGAGTGGGGGATGGATGGATGGAGTGGGGGAATGGATGGATGGAGGGGATGGATGGAGGGGATGGATGTATGGATGGAGTGGGATGGATGGATGGATGGTTGGATGGAGTAGGGGGGTGGATGGATGGAGTGGGGGATGGATGGAGTGGGGGGGTGGATGGATGGAGCGGGATGGATGGAGTGGGGGGATGGATGGAGGGAATGGATGGATGGATGGAGTGGGGGGATGGATGGAGTGGGATGGATGGATGGAGTGGGGGATGGATGGATGGAGTGGGGGGATGGATGGATGGAGTGGGATGGATGGATGGAGTGGGGGATGGATGGATGGAGTGGGGGATGGATGGATGGAGTGGGATGGATGGATGGAGTGGGGGTATGGATGGAGTGAGATGGATGGATGGATGGAGTGGGGGGATGGGTGGATGGAGTGGGGGGATGGAGTGGGATGGATGGATGGATGGAGTGGGATCGTTGGATGGATGGAGTGGGGGGATGGATGGATGGAGTGGGGGGATGGATGGAGTGTTTTTAGGTGAATACACACACACGTTCACAAGTAATTGATGTGTTTAAAAAAATGTTACCTAAAATAGGGTGACACATCAATAGACAGTTTGCTCTAAGATGATACCCACAGGTAAGTGCCTGCTAGAAAATGTTAACAAAATTAGATGTTACTATCCGAGTAGAGCCCTGTTTCCAGGTTATCATTGGTGTTTAAGCCTAATTCCAAGTCCTTTAATGGCAGCTTTTATTCATTTATTTTTTACTTCCGATATCACTTGCAGAGTTTTTGCCCCGTTGAATGTACTGGCTCTGTTGACACTAATCTTTAGAATAGTGACTGCATTTGTCTCAAGACTAGTTTTGTTGTTGCGGGGTATTTCTTAATGGATATGTTTTGCCTTCTTAAAACCACCACATTGTGCGGCGCCGCAGGCTGACTTTTTCTGCGAACCTTGATTTCTTTGCCTTGCTTTGGAGCAGGTTGAATTTAATGAGGTTTCTCCAGTTCGCATTGTGCGCTATTAAGTGGAGAACAAACGCTTTCCCCATTTGGAGGCGACTGTTTTTGTATGCAGATGTGTCTAATGTGTAGAAATAAGACAACAGAACTACGCGATGCACTCCTTAGCAAATGCCACAGAGGTCTGAATATGAAATCCGACTAATAGCTCGCTGAGTTATTTGAAATTCAAAATGCTTCATAAGTGGCTTTTCCACAACCTTTTGTGGGATGGTTTCCAGGGCACAATGCATGTTTACTTGCACAACCTGTGAATGAATGTTACGTTATCAGCATTTGTGCAGCCCCGTCTATCATTGTTATGGACGGTCGCGTTTTCTCAATCCGGTTGCCCTTGTTTTTTACAGTTCTTTGATTCCCATCCTTCGGCTGTGCATGGCTGTTTGCTGCTTCGGGATCAGCAGAGATCGGTTAAGTGTCTCGTTCATCAGTGTCTCACATTGACGTGCCACCGATCCGCCGCCTTGCAGCTTGAATACCGACCGGCTCAAGCAGCTCCGTGTGTGGTGGCATCAGAAGGCGCTGCCGACAGATGGACGGCGCCAGCGCTGTGTGTTCCAGCTGCTCCCCTCTCGTGCAGGCAGATTAGTGTACTTGCAGGGCAAAACGCATGGCTCTGCGTATATCATAAAAATATGAAAACATATGGTACAGAGGCGTGGGTGCCATGTGCCTAACATCAGGAAGGAAATGGGCCCCATGCGCCTTGTTTAGGTAGCGAAATACAGCCATTTTTATAACGTCTTTATTTACAGTGTCAAATAAATAATAAAGTGTGAATCACAGGTCTGCTCAGGTTCGATACTCATCATAAATTTTCACAGAAATTTTATTTTACAGTCTTGTTTTAACTATTCGATCTCCAAGATATACAATCCAAAGGGCATGCCCATCGCAGGTCCTTTGTTGTCCAATACATACACAAGTGTACAAGACCGGTTTCATGGTTATCACGCCTCATCAGTCCGTTATGATTTGGTTCTCTGGTAGCACTTGTGCATGCGACCCATGTCTAGGTATACCCGTCCCACTTAGGGTGTTGGGATAAAGCACACAAAAACTTGATGGATGGAATGCTTGTATTAATCTCACCATTGGCAATTACTCTGGGCCACATTCCAGTCCATTGTTAGTTTACGAAGCTTTTAGGGGCGGGGGAGCGGATCCCTTTGAAGCACCACCTCGCGGCCGTGAAAGAAGTGTGAAACAGCAGGGATTAATTAGATGTAATTAGCGCGCGCTGGGGTGAATGCCTGAGGCCGCGCTGCCTGATGCAAGGCGGCTGGGAAGCAAATGGCAAGCTCGTGCATGAGTACATGCACTCTTTGAAATCCGCCCGATGGTTTGACGGCTTATTTTGGCTACTATACTCTCGCCCTATTATCCTTTGCGGGATTAATAGGACGAGCCCTAAAAATAACTAAGAACTGCGCATGCATTAGAAAGGGTGGAAAGTAAAGAAAGGAGAAATGCAAAGTGCATGCAAACAAACAGGTAGCTTGTAGCCCTCCCCCTTCTGCGTCCATATATGGCATGGCCCGCAGTTTTCATACCCAATAGCATCCAGCTGCTACCCCATGACCAGAGTGTGCGTCAACCAAGTGCCACAGGTAGCTTGCTTCTGACATAAAGAGAACAGCGCGGCCTACGCATAGCTGCTGCCCACGGAATTAAGCGCTGCCTTAGGCCAGCGTGGTGGAGGGGTCTGCAGGCGGCGTGTCTGAGCTGTGTTGTAGTGCGAGGTAGATCGTATCCCAGTATGTTGCAATGGGAATCGTACGCAATCCTAACGTCTCCTCGCGTTTAATAGGCAGGCTTTCTGCTTTGGCCCACGCAAGCATAGAGTGGCTCCAAGCTTGTATGTGAGGTTGGTCAGGAGCTTTCTATCGTTTGCTGATCAGTTGTTTGGCCACTATCATTCCCAGATCTATGAATCTGGATGTGAGCTTTGTGCGGGGGGTTCTGCGAAACCTATGTAGTAGGTATGTGAGCCAAGTGTAGGGCAGCACCTGGTCAGTGCTCTTGCGCAGCAGAGTGACCACCTCCCTCCAGTATCCCTCCAACCTAGGGCAGGCCCAAAACATGTGCAGGAGATCGTCCCCTGTTTCCCCACACCGCTGGCATGCTGCATCCCCGCAATTAAAGTATCGATTGATTTTCGCAGGAGTCAGGTATGCTCTATGGATGATGTAAAGCTGTATCTGTCTGAAGCGCATGCTCCTGGGGATGCGCTTGCGGCTCTCCAGTACTCCGGCCCATTCCTTATCAGTGAGCTGGCTACCCTGGTCCTACTCCCACCTGTGGCGCGACGTGGCCAGACTTAATGCCGCATGAGTTTGGAGTGAGGCTGCAAGTCAAGTGCCTGCCGCGTCCCATGACATGCAAGTATTATATGGTGAAGTGCGTCTGTAGCTCGGTCATGACATCTCCCCATTTTGCCGTGAGTGAGGCCACTAGTGCGCAATGAGTGAGAAATTGTCAGGTGGCAACCCTTCCTCGTCTACGAGGGTTGTGTAGGGTATAAGTATCCGTTCGTGATAGAGGTTCCCAAGGGTATGTATGCCTTTGTCGTGCCATTCCCTAAGCGCGAGGGCCGTCAGAACTAATTGCCCACTGGGGGTGCCCTCCAGTGGTATCGCCGGAGCATAAGGGGTTACGCTGTGCGTCAGAAATAAACACCTGCGAAAACATCTGTAAGCCACCACGAGTAGTAGAGGTTCCGGCATATCGCTTCTTAGGTCGAGCCTTTAACAGCGCGCATTCGCTGTTCTGGCGAAGACTCATGTAAGGGCTTTCCGAAAAAGCTTCTGATGCTCGCACACACTGCGTGTGTGCTTTGACTTTTTCCCCAGGCTATTGGCCTTTGAGTGCATCTTTTTAAAAAAGAGCACGCAATTGGCCAAAGGAGGGCGCTTGCTCCGCCCATGGCCTATTGGTGTCGGTTACCCGCACGGCCGCCATGTGCTTTCAATTATCGTGCCCAGACATGGGCGTGATAATTGAAACCGGATGTCTAGCTGTGGCACGCGCGCACCTCTCGCGGGCTTGTACTTTTTTGGATCCATTTCACAGGGAAGCAACTAAAAGAAAGATGGAAAGAGAGGTTGTGAACTGTTTCTTCAAGTCACAGTTTTCAGTAATTCATTTAGTTTTTCTACTTGCTCAGATGCTTGCTCCCTCTGAGAGGAATCAGAGGACAGTTCTTTCAGTGATGATGCAGCGTCACAATGGGTTCCTCTGATCAGCTAGGCGCATTATCTTCAACAGACCGGGATATGGAACATACAGTTCGACGCGACTTCTTGTTTAAGACACTTTATGCTTAACAAGCACCCCTTAACTAACCTCGCAATCAGTAGATAGTACTACCAGTATTATCTGAGACCTCAGAATATCAGTGAGTCCTCCACCCCGCCCACCCGCATTCCCTGAGCACCATAGGTAGTAGAGTGTGTCCCCTGCACAGGCTGAACACCTCCTGCTTCAGCAGTATCCCCCCGTACAGCCGCTGCCCCCGCCACCCACACACACACACTGGATTCACGAGATACCCACTACTTTACTGCAGCACTGCATGTGCTGGCTAAACACTGCCTGTCAAAGCTCGAAGCCCTTTGTATTTTATCAGAGCACTGTGTAGTAGCTGAGAACATCCTGTGGAAGGTACGTTGTGGTGAGCTCCTCCTGCAGAAACTGAGCAGAAGCAGAGCACCCTTGCATTATTTCAGACTCCAGCATCAGCTGAGTACCCCAAATATGAACTGAGCCCCCTCACCCCCCATATATATTAGCTGAGCACTCCCGCATCCACCAACATTTTCAGATCGCCGCCTGGTTTTATAGAGACCATGGGTTATCAAAGCGATGCATGTCTTGACTACGCACTCTTTGACATTACCGAGCGTCCCCTGCCCGAGACCCTCCCAATCAACAGAGCCCCTGTTTTAGCAGAGACCTCCATGCATTAACCGAGCACGTCCTGCTGAAGAGACGTTGTGTTTACAAGCACATCCATTCTGAAGCAAGCGCTTAGTCTTAGATGACCCGTCACCCGAACCCCGCTTGAACACTATGAGAGCAGCCTTGACAGATGAATCCCCCTGCACAGGCTCAGCACCCCCATGCTTCCTCTGAGCAGCCCATGCTTTGGTTCATCGCTTGTGTGACTCTAGTTCCTTTTAGTAAATGTTCCAAAGGAAAATTGGCCTGATGCCCTGCGCTGACTTTCAGCCATAGACTTTCTATGTGACCTTGTGTACATTGATTTTTTTTCCTACCTGGTAGATGGTAGGAAAAAGTCGCTGGTAGATGGTAGAAATTCTTGAAGCCATTAGAGTCCTTGCTCCCTTTGCCTCACTTTGTTGACTTGGAAAGGCACTGCACGCCTTACTCCTCCTCCAGTACTGCTGCACTTGAAGGGTCAGCAAGCCTTGGCTCTCCTGACTCTGCCATTTCTCCCCATCTCTTGGAGAATAGTCTCAGTAACAACCTCTTGGTTCTCCTGATTCTCTCAAAATAGTGCCTCGTCCACTTCTTACCGAGAAAGTCTCACTTTTTCATTTGGATGAGGTTACAGGAGAAGCAGCCCATCATAAACTCTAAATGGCCTAACATTGAAAATAGTCCACAGACCATTCAGGAAGTCTTGCACTGTTGCTAGGCATGCTGGGTGCTCTGCCTCAAGTGCCAGACTGCAGACTTGGCACTACCAAAACAAGCATTTGCAATGCAATAGGTCTTTCGTTAGAGAGAGTTTGAGTTGTTGGCATAGTAAGCAATACTGCCTTTAATTTATGTGTTTTGAAAACCTGCAAGCGGACCATAAACACGGACCTTGTACTTTTAGTTCTGGCTTACAAGAAGCAATGATGGCAATAAAAGAGGCGCAGTTACTGCCAGCATTGCTTCTCGTAAGCAATGACTATAAGTGCCAAGTGTATGTTTACGGTCCGCTTGCAGGTTTTCAAAACACATAAATAAAAGGGATTGTCATTTACAATGCCATAGCCCAAACTCTTGAGACATATTGCATTGCAAATGCTTGTTTTTTTTATTGTGGGAGGGAAGAAGAGCACAACACACGGAAGGGTACGGGGAAAAGCGCCGGCCATGTACAGTGTTTTTTTTGGGGGGGTGAGGGTGTTGACATGGACAGCGGAGGGTGGTAGTTGGAAGGGGGCAACGTGAACAATAGATCAATAGAGAGACTGGTTGCGAGGGGCAATATGGACACTTTAGGGAGGGCGGTGGTGGGGCAACATGGATAACATGGACAAATAACAGGCTTGGTTCTAGCAAGTGTGCCAGGCACACCCAAACATGATCTTTGGCTCACCCAGTCACGGCAGAAGAGGCCATGGAGATGGCACCTGTTTAATGCTTCCTCATCTCAACGTTGTAATGTTGTTTTCAGTCTTTAAAATTGCAATTTTGGGCACTGTGTGTTGGGGGTACAGGTGGGCAGGCCAACAAATTAACAGGGAGAGCCGAGCAAAGGTTCTGGCTTGGCTCTTAGAGCCCATGCACGAGCTGAGTCAGGGCACAAGTCCTAAACAAGCATTTGCAATTCAACAGGTCTCACCTTACTGAAAGTTTCAGCTATTAGTATTACAAATTATAGTGTTTGTTACATTTTATTTTGTTAAAAAATATCCCAGCAATAGCATAAATAATAAAAGAAAATCCAAGAAGCAAGAAAATTGTGCAGTATCACAGGCTTTTAGTAGGTGTCTGTGGAGTTGTAAAGGGACCTCTATAACCATATAAGGTAATGCACCCTTACCTATTTTAATGCTGGGATATTTTTTAACAAAAAATGCAATCGATCTCACATTAGTTTGAGATAGAGCGATTGACATTATAAATGGCTTAAGGCATATGCATCAAGCAAAGAAATAGAGAATCCTTATTTGCGATTTTTAAGGAATCGCAAATAAGGACTCGCTATTACCTATGCTTGATGCAGATTGCGAGAAAATAAAGAATCAGTAAAAATCGCTAAATATA
Organism: Lissotriton vulgaris; assembly: GCF_964263255.1. Classification (NCBI taxonomy): domain Eukaryota; kingdom Metazoa; phylum Chordata; class Amphibia; order Caudata; family Salamandridae; genus Lissotriton; species Lissotriton vulgaris. The sequence continues at coordinate 1,733,417,031 of NC_141693.1, forward strand.
TTAGTGAATTCAAAATAAAGAATCGCAAATGTAGAAAAAACATTGCAAATTGCGAGATCGCAAATTTACTGAGTCGCATTGGGAGCAGGCTGATGACCTCACAACCAGGAAGTCAATCAGCCCATGATGCTTTCTGTGCACAGAGGAAGTGAGAGCTAGAAGCAGAGTGCTCGGGGAGAGAGTAAAAAAATACAAACTGTGGTTTGCTGACAGCTGAGGAGAGCAAAAATTTCCCAAACAACAACAGAAGAGGGTGCAGTGGCCAGGAAGAGCAAGGTGACGTTTACTGAGAGGGAACTCGGGTACCTCATTGAGGAGGTGGTAAAGAGCCATGATAAGTTCTTTGGGAAACTCTCACTGAAAGTACCTGAAGCAGAAAAACGAACAATATGGAACAGGATCAAGAACAAAGTTAATGCTGTGGGGGTGACACATCGCACCATAGAAGGCTTAAAGAAAAGATGGTACGACCTGTGTCACCATGCTAAGGAGCGAATAGCACAAAGGCTGAAGGGGGCTAAGGGGACCGGAGGAGGAACTTCAACAGTCCCAGACAACACAGCCTTGGAGGACCTGGTTGAGGGCACTATCTAGCCAGAAGCAGTAGTGGGAGTAACACAGCTGGATACATCCAGGGCGGCCAGTAGTACACAAGTAGTACCAGTAGTACACAAGGTAAGATGCATTCAAATATACATATCAATGTACATATTAATTGTGCCCAAACTGTTAGTAACCACCAAAAGTACAGTAATAAACTCCAGTCCACATGTTACATAGGGACCCAAATGCATTATGGGACTTGTAGGCTGCAGAACCAAATTGGTAGTTAAAATCAACATTGTAAGCCTAAATGTCACAAAAATGCATTACAGTCAGTGATTAGAGACAGTGAGAGCTTAAATGCAAAGTAATTTAATGTGACACAACATTAGCACCAACACAAAATTATTTTGCACTGTTTCACACCACAGATGCTGAAGAAGTAGACACTGATGACAGTGAATGTGGAGACAGCACACAGGCTACTGTAGAGGCTGCCGTGTCGACACCTGTGACACCACCAAGCATACCCCAGGCACCGCCAAGACGCAGGGCCACAGTCACACCTCTGCAGCCAATGGAGACAGATCAGGATCATGAAACAGCTCCTGAGACCCACAACTACACCTCAGGCACATGTCCGGATGAGTCGAAGACGCAGGTCAAGGGCCCGCATTGGGGCACAGGAGGCAGAATCTCCCAATGTGTGGGGTGGCGTGTAGTCCCAGATGATGAGGGTGCAGTGCCTGCAAGCGACACATATGGGAGCCATAAGTCTGCAAATGACAAAAATGAACAAGAACTTATCAGTCATGGCTGAGTGTGTGAGGGAACTGACTACAGCAGTTGTGGAAAGTAAACAGAAAGACAAACAAAACACTGCAGGAGCTGGGTGGTGTGATACAGGAGGGACACAACACACAGAGGAGGAGGCATCGCCAGTTCATGATGTGCTTGGCTGGCTAAACCAAGTCTAACAACAAGTTATGCAACAGCACTGCACTGCTGTCACGTAGGTCGGTGGCAATGCAAATATACATGGGCCTTTGTTGTGGGGATGTGGCCAAAGCACTTGGCCAAATAACCACTGCTGTTGAACAGATGCAGGCTGGTACTGGTGAGCACAGCAATGTTACAGAGTAAGAGGGTAGTGAGGCATGCAGCCTTAGCAGCATATCGGCGCCAGTCAGCACTGGCAGGATGTGCAGTACCCGTAGGACAACACCTATCGCTGCATCCATGAGTGATGACGCAGATGCAGGCGAAAGACGTTTGGTTGTGCGAGGGAGGTAGCGCTAAACAGAATTATACTTCTGGATTTTTCCATGGTGACGTAACCATGCCCAAGACATTCATAGTGACTGAGTATCAAGTCCATTGTGTGTTTTATTTGTCCTTTAGTGCATGCAGTTATTGTGATAATAGCCACCATCTATGTTAATCTAAACACCACTACCTGTTCACGTGCCAGTAAAAACTTTTTTTCCCTGAAATTAAGTGTTGCGTCTCATCATTACATACTTCGGAAATAATGTTGGGTGATGTCTGCACGTTTCCTTTGCCCCTCCGCTGGACTTGCCAAATCCGCCAGTCTGGGGTGTGCCGGGGGCTGGTTGTCCTCAGTGTCGGACATCTCTATGGGGATACCTCTCCTTGTTGCTATATTGTGCAGTATTGCAAATGCAGCCACTATCCTACAGCAGGTTTCCGACTGGTACAGCATTGCTCCTCCAGTTTTATGCAGGATGCGGACGCGTCTTTTGAGCAATCCAAATGTCCATTCAATCACATTATGTGTCCTGATGTGTGCTGCATTGTACCTCTGTTCTTGTGGGGTGGCTGGGTTCAAGTATGGAGTCATGATATAGTTCCTCACGGCATATGCACTGTCACCTACAGGGTAGTAAGCAAAGTCTTAGTGTCAGGTATGCATTTCCATTTCATACTTTAGTAATGTGAATACGTATTTATTTTTACCTAGTAGGTGTCCTTCTCCATATTCACCCCTGAGCAGACGTGTGTGAATGCCACTATGTCGAAAGATGTATGAATCATGGGTGCTCCCAGGGTATTGCGCTACAATGTCGGTTATGATATTTTTCGCATTGCACACTGCTTGAACATTGATGGAGTGATACGATTTCCGGAAGATATACTCATTTTCTGCTGGGGGACATATGGCTACGTGGGTGCAATCTATGCATCCGATCACATGTGAAAAATGTGCTACTTGGTAGAAGTTGAGTTTAGTTTGGGTCAATTCCTGCTGGGTTGTGGGGAAGGTGATGTGGTTGTCGATCCTGGTCATCATGGCGCCCAGAAGGATTTGAAGAACTGTGAAAGGGAGCTTTGTGATACCCCTCCAGCTACTGCCACAACCCCCTGGAAACTGCCTGACGCAAGTAGGTGCAGGCAACATAGCACCTGGACATGAGTTGGGAACGCATGGGTCCTACGTGTCTGGCGCTGCATTAGTGGTTCCAATTCAGCTATTAAGTAATGAATCATTGCAGCATTCAGCCTGTACTTATCAAATATTGCCCCTGCTGTTTGTCCCAACAAAGTAATGCGCAGTCGGAAGATCCTCTCCTGTATTCTCCTTCTGGCCTGGCCTGCTGCATGAATCCTCATCCTCCTCGCAAACATGCAGAGTGCTTGCCATTGTGAAAGGCCTCTATGGCCTCATGGGTCAGTTTAAATAGCCTTCTGATAATTTGCAGCTGAGTAATAATTTTTTTTAACCACCTGATTGTGATTCCCCTTAATCTTTACTAGCTAAATAGCGATTTTCAGGGAAATCACTATTTGCGATTTTTCATGCTTAGTATTGCGATTTATTTGAGCAACTTTTTATTTGTAATCACATGTTTGGTTTATCGCTATTAAGGAATCGCAATATCTCGTTTCCCTATTTTTGCGACGCCCTATTTTGCGATTTGGGGATTTTTGGTTGATGCATTGGAAAATGCTAAAAAGCGCTTGCAAATAGCTATTCGCTATTTTTGCAACCACTTTTTAGCTTGATGCATGTGCCTGAATGTCTTTTGTTATGGAGTGTATGTATGTGGGGTGTAATGGAATTATGTGGGTTGTACTGGATTGATTTGTTGAGTGGCGTGGAATTGTGTGATGTGGATTGGATTTGTAGTGGAATTATGCCGCATGGTGTACTGTGGAATTATGTGGATAGGTTTGTGGTATTTAGTTTACTGCGATCATTTGGAGAGGGATTCTGTGTTATGGAGTGTAATTATGTGGAATGGTATTTTGTGGTTTGGAGTGGTATGTAGTGGAGTTTTAATTAAGTGCCGCTCATCCTCTCTGTTTTTGTGGATAGTCTCTCGAGGAAGCTGCTCATTTGCCCACAGAGGGTCTCACTGTCGAAAGGGTCTCTATTTCCAGGTCGCGCTGCTGGTGGGAGCAGTTCCGCACTCGGCGGTAACACAGCACGCTCCCAGCGTGCGCTGGACCTAGGCTGACAAACAAACTACTGCGGACCACACCGGGGGACTGCGAGGACCAGCAGCCTCTGGCTTCCACAGCTGGTGCCTCTTCCCCCGGCGGCCACGCCCCCTCACCACCGACTACATACCTTTCGCGACACCCGCTCCGCGGGTGGCGCTCATCCTCTCTGTTTTTGTGGATAGTCTCTTGAGGAAGCTGCTCATTTGCCCACGGAGGGTCTCACTGTCGAAAGGGGCTCTATTTCCAGGTCGCGCTGCTGGTGGGAGCAGTTCCGCACTCGGCGGTAACACAGCACGCTCCCAGCGTGCGCTGGACCTAGGCTGACAAACAAACTACTGCGGACCACACCGGGGGACTGCGAGGACCAGCAGCCTCTGGCTTCCACAGCTGGTGCCTCTTCCCCCGGCGGCCACGCCCCCTCACCACCGACTACATACCTTTCGCGACACCCGCTCCGCGGGTGCCGCTCATCCTCTCTGTTTTTGTGGATAGTCTCTCGAGGAAGCTGCTCATTTGCCCACGGAGGGTCTCACTGTCGAAAGGGGCTCTATTTCCAGGTCGCGCTGCTGGTGGGAGCAGTTCCGCATTCGGCGGTAACACAGCATGCTCCCAGCGTGCGCTGGACCTAGGCTGACAAACAAACTACTGCGGACCACACCGGGGGACTGCGAGGACCAGCAGCCTCTGGCTTCCACAGCTGGTGCCTCTTCCCCCGGCGGCCACGCCCCCTCACCACTGACTACATACCTTTCGCGACACCCGCTCCGCAGGTGCCGCTCATCCTCTCTGTTTTTGTGGATAGTCTCTCGAGGAAGCTGCTCATTTGCCCACGGAGGGTCTCACTGTCGAAAGGGGCTCTATTTCCAGGTCGCGCTGCTGGTGGGAGCAGTTCCGCACTCGGCGGTAACACAGCACGCTCCCAGCGTGCGCTGGACCTAGGCTGACAAACAAACTACTGCGGACCACACCGGGGGACTGCGAGGACCAGCAGCCTCTGGCTTCCACAGCTGGTGCCTCTTCCCCCGGCGGCCACGCCCCCTCACCACCGACTACATACCTTTCGCGACACCCGCTCCGCGGGTGCCGCTCATCCTCTCTGTTTTTGTGGATAGTCTCTCGAGGAAGCTGCTCATTTGCCCACGGAGGGTCTCACTGTCGAAAGGGGCTCTATTTCCAGGTCGCGCTGCTGGTGGGAGCAGTTCCGCACTCGGCGGTAACACAGCACGCTCCCAGCGTGCGCTGGACCTAGGCTGACAAACAAACTACTGCGGACCACACCGGGGGACTGCAAGGACCAGCAGCCTCTGGCTTCCACAGCTGGTGCCTCTTCCCCCGGCGGCCACGCCCCCTCACCACCGACTACATACCTTTCGCGACACCCGCTCCGCGGGTGCCGCTCATCCTCTCTGTTTTTGTGGATAGTCTCTCGAGGAAGCTGCTCATTTGCCCACGGAGGGTCTCACTGTCGAAAGGGGCTCTATTTCCAGGTCGCGCTGCTGGTGGGAGCAGTTCCGCACTCGGCGGTAACACAGCACGCTCCCAGCGTGCGCTGGACCTAGGCTGACAAACAAACTACTGCGGACCACACCGGGGGACTGCGAGGACCAGCAGCCTCTGGCTTCCACAGCTGGTGCCTCTTCCCCCGGCGGCCACGCCCCCTCATCACAGCACAACATAAAAACTAGCTAAGTCCCTCCCGCAGCGCGGGACGCAGCGTGGGGCGAAGCCCGGGCCAAGGGCGGGCCCGTTTCAGCCCGTTCCAGACTCTACAGGACTGGACTGGGCCACGGTATTGATATTTTCATTCCCATACCGCTACTTTTAATTGTGACCTTTGCTGATTTTCTACCAAGTATCTGTCCTGTTCTTATTAATAACTCTGATATACTTGGTGTAAAAAATGAATAAGCGTACGAGAAGTAAAAAGACCTCTAGCTTAACTGACATTACTGGTCCCCTAGACTTATTCATTACCAAGACCCATGAGGTAATAGACAAAAGCATACACATTTTAGAACGGAGGGTATCCCATGAACTGGAGGTTGCAAGAAGATCTTCTATGGGGCTCCTGGCTTCTGCACAAACCCCTACACAACAGGGCCCTATTATTCCACTGCTTAAGGAACCGGTTACTACAAATGTATTAATACATACGGTGTCAAACACTGTAGATCTATCCGCCACCCAACTCTCACTGGGGTCTAACTCCAGTGAGGACTTGGAAAAAACACCAGATCTACTTTTCCCCTATGACAATGTGGATAATGTAGACCCCAACCCCATGGGCGAGCGGGAGGGTGCTATAGCAAAGAGGCAAAACACTGACCTGACCCCACATGAGACAACACCAGCTGCGCATAACACTATGACCTCACTTAAACCAACTACTGACATAGTCCAGGCAGATCAATCGAACTTTACTAATAGTAACACTGATTGTATAGCAATCTCGCAGGACGCTGTTCACCGAGAGCTGACAGAGAATCAAGCCCACGGGGGTGGCATACAGAAACCATGTACTGCATGTGTAACACTACATGATTTCATCACAAAAAGTATGGGTATGTTGCTAAAACGCCATCTGCAACCTTTGGAAAAAAGCATCATGACCATTGAGAAGCAACTAGCTAAATTAAATACCCCAGCTTTCAAGCAAAAATCATTAGGAACACCAGCCAAGGCTTTGGGGAATGGGAAAGACACAAACAACCTGGCTCAACCCCCGCCCTTACCAGCCACCCGACCCAAGCCCTCGCCGATTGAAAGAGTTGTAAACACAGAAGCCCCAAAAAACAAACAAATTACTCCAAAACCTGCCCCAACACAAGGGAGTGGGAAACAAAAAGGCCCCATTGAAAACCCCCAAAAAAACCCGGCTCCCGTCGAGTCAATTAGCCAAGTAGTGAAGCAGAAGGATACCCCACAGACTTCACAAAAAGCCCAACCACCCCAGCCACAGGCCAATGGGAGGAAAGGCCATAGGTATAGGCGTCCGATACATCTCCCACCTGAGGCGACCCCATACACTGTCATACTTACCGGGGTCACCGAGCTGGCAGATGGTACAGACGAACCCCCCTGGTCCTTGCGCAACAAGGTATTGCAGTGGTTGAGCCAAAACAGACCTCTTCATCCATCTAATCATAGCAGAATCATCTCAATGAGAAGAGTGTTCTGGATTGGCGATACCAAAAAAAGCCTGCAGGGCGATTGTATTGTACTTAACTGCGAGGACCCTGTCACAGCTGATTATATATCCTCATGGCCAGCCCTGGAGAAAAGGGGGGGGGGTTGACGTTCAGCGCCTCTCCTTTTTTTACCCACCTCTAAATACTTTTAATTACGGTGACTCGAACAGTTGGGATGAAGTTCAGGATTGGCCCTGGACACAGGTGGGGCACTACAACAGAAACAGAAATGGGAATACTAGCAATCACTGGAACAGAGGGTGGGATAATCGTCCCTGGCCACCAAGAAGAGAAAACATAAATCCTGATTACTGGAGAGGGGCTCCCACAAGGAACAGGTTCGACTGCCTAGACATGGTCGATTGACCAATAAGGGCAATAAATCAGATAGGAATTAATGTAGGCATCTCAGACGAGTCCAGTATAAAGGACCACCAGATTCTCAACACTAGTACAGGGCCATCAAGGAACATATCTAATCCCCCAATAGGGGAAATACCGCTAACACCTCAGCACCCACCACACCAACTAAAAGAGACCCCAAAAAGGGAAGGCCCCGCAGCCCAACTGAAACCAAATGGTGGGGTCACACCCACAAGCCCACGGGATACCACACAAAACATAAGGGAGGTAGAACATAGTGCAGAGGGTACGGAGAGGCCAACTAAACAGTCACGGGCATTAGAAGCCAATCAACAAAAATTTAGCCTAAAAATAACTTCCTGGAATATCGCAGGGCTAAACAATAAATCAAGGGCCCAATCATTTCTATCCTTTATGGGTAACCAAGATATAATATGCCTACAAGAATGCTGGGACCAGGAGGAGACCCACATTGAGGGCTTTAGCACCTTCTACGTCCCGTCAATACAGGGTAATCGAGGTAGAGGGTCGGGGGGTTTGTGTATCTTTGCCTCTAATCTGTGTAACACAAAACTGACTCCATACATGGCAGGTGGATCTACAGTAGGGGTGGCCAGATCAATGCAAGGACTTATGGTCAAAGCAAAGGGGTGGTCCATTTTTGTGATTAATTTGTATATCAATGTGCCAAAAGTAGATCCTAAAGCTTTAATAGCTGAGCTTGTTACAATGCTCACAAGAGGTGGGCAAGATGCAGATTGTACTCTAATAGTAGGTGATTATAATTGTCATCTGTGTCCCTACAGTGCCACAAAAAACTGTGGCATTTACAACTTAAGAGGGGACCCTACCACACACTTTGAACACTCGATTATGGGTAACATGTTAAACCAACTACTGCATGATTGGGACTTGGGGTTTGCCAATGAATTATGTGAGCCTTCTGTAGCTTTCCAGACAACCTTTTTTGGTTGAGGGTTGGGCACTGTAATTGACTATATTCTAGTGTCCAATAGGAACCAGGGCTGTCTGGAGGAGTTTAATACGGAAGACCTGGCAATAAGTGATCATTTCCCGATTAGCACCACTATTGCCGTTAAGAAGCCCGAGAGTCCTGTAACAAGCATACCTAGTATTCTACATGGTCATTCAGTATCACTGGCAAGAAAGAATGGATATGCCATAAAATGGGCAAAAATCGATCCCAAAAAATTTGTGAAGGAGTTAGTCCAGAAAGAACTAGAACAATTCTCGACCTGTCTAGAATTTAACTCTAACCCCCAGCTAATTGTAGAGGCTTATGGAAGAATAACAGCCACAATAAATGAAAAGCTAACCAAAAAACTAAAAATAGGGGCAGCAAAGAGACTATACGGCTGGTTTAATTCTGCCTGTTCTAAAGCCCATAAAGACCTATTACAGGCATTAAAGTCAGTCCCTAAAGATACCAGTCTGATTAAAGATGCCAGGCGGGCCTACAAACAGACCTTACGCGAGAGACAGGATGAATTGAAAAATCAGGCCTGGGAAGCCCTACTAAAGGCAAGTGCCCTGAGGGATAATATTTCTTTTTGGAAAGAAATTAATGCCCCCTTTTTTTCCACGAACAGCAAGGCGGATTCGATGGAGATAGCCATAACGGAAGATGTCTGGGTTGACTATTTTACCTCCCTATACAAAAAAGATCAAACAATTATGTCCTCACAATATGATTTTACTAATAGCCAAGTGGAACAGGCAGAAATGCAAGAGACCTTCCCTTTAAATATAGCTTTTACCCCCTTAGAGCTCGAGCTAGCAATCTCACAGAGTGCTAATTTAAAGGCCCCTGGCCCAGATGGAGTTCCCATCGATATATTTAAAGAAAATGTAGATCTCTGGGCTCCTCTATTAGCTAATGTATTAAACGCGTATAACAAGAGGGGTTTTCCTGATACATGGCACGAAGCCATAGTAATTCCAATATTTAAAAAAGGGGATAGACAGGACCCAAAATGCTACCGCCCTATTTCCTTGCTAGACACCCTGATGAAAGTTGCAGGCAGAGTATTGTTAACCAAACTGCAAACTTGGTCTAAGAGCAAAGGGATATTATCAAAATTTCAGTATGGTTTTAAAACCGGTCTAGGTACCGTAGAGCAGGGTTTAAACATGGCCTTAATAACTAGTAAATATATTGGAAGGGAAAAAGGGAACTTGTTTTTAACATTCGTCGACCTAACCTCGGCTTTTGATTGTCTGGACCATAGCATGTTATGGAAAACCCTGGTGAAACTGGGGATAGATAAAAATATCCTACTCTTTATTCAGGAACTCTACAGAGATACTGGCGCCACAGTCAGATATGGAAAAAATGGTGAGCGAACCAGGAAATTCCCTATAGCAAAGGGGGTCCGACAGGGTTGCATCCTTGCACCATTCCTTTTTAATTTATATATCAATGAGATAGCAGACTTTTTAAAAGACTTTGAAGTGGACTATCCTAAAATAAACGGCATCTCAGTACCACTATTACTATATGCTGATGATGCCGTGATCATGGCTCGTACTCAGTTGGACCTTCAGAAAGCGCTAACAGGATTCTCAACCTTCATGACCATGAGAGGATTAAAAATAAACGAGGGAAAAACATTCACAATGTCATGTACAACTAGGAAAATTATACCAGAGTGTTAAACCTTCGTTAATAATACTAAGATTGCTATGACCAAAACCTTTTCCTATCTAGGTATCATATTTAACAATAGGGGCACATGGTCAACAGCAATAACCTCTCGGAATCTGGCCTTCTCTCGCACGATAGGTGCCCTCAAACAATTTGCGAAAAGACTGGGTAGGAAACCTGTAGACATACTACTTAAGATTTATGCTGCGAAATGTGTCTCCACGGCTGTTTGCGGGGCGGGTATCTGGGGTCTGGCAGATTGTGCACAAATCCAAACAGTGGAAAATGCTTTCCTGAGATATCTATTATCAGTCCCCCGTTCCACGTCTACCACAATCTGCCACAACGAACTGAATAGAGTCCATATCACCGACCTGATAAAAATAGCCCCAGTGATGTTGTGGTTCAAGATCTGGACATGTGATGATACAAGTTTCAACAGGGAAGTAATCCAAGACTGTTTGAATCATCTCGCTTCCAGTAAGCAGCCATGGTTGGCCTATGTGAAAAAGTTTTTATTTTACATTGGCAAACCAGATCTCTACCTGAATCCCATATCATGCTCACAAATAGAAAAAAAGCCCTAAAAGTGGCATGTCTTGATCTACTGGAGGAACGGAGATGGTACTTAGATGGGCATAAGTCTACAATAGTAGCCCATCGTAATATCCTAGATGGTACAGGCCTTCATGCTTACCTAGCCCCAATCTATTCTTGCTATCATAGAATGCTCTTGACTCGAATGAGGACGGAGACATTCTATAGGTTAATATCATTTCCTGCCACGAACGATTGGTCCGCTAACTTGGCAAAATGTCCATGTGACGACCTGTCTAAGCAGTCAAACATACATTGCATTTTCTTTTGCAAATTTTACCAATGGGGGAGAAAAAGATACCTGTTACCACTGTTAAAAACATGGGGATTGAGAACCTGTAAAACTGCACTGGTCAGATTGTACATGATGCAAGATGAAATCACCATAGTGACAGCAATAACATTTTTGACCTTCATTGTAAAGTGCAGAGGGACCATGGGTAATGATTAGGACTGTATGGATAAAGCAAAAATATTGTATTACTTTGTTCCTTATTACATCAAATAATACGCAACACAGGACACTGTATGAACTCCATGAGTCCTTAATGAATTTTAGAATTTTGTACGCTTTTTAATGATTCTCACTTGTTTTGTAGTCATGACATGTATCTTGTAAGAAGTTTTTTAACGAGGAAAGTTATTTAGTCTGCTAATGTTTCTATTTTTGTATCCTGTATGCTTTTATGGGTTTTTTTGTCAAAACACCGAATAAAGCTAATTTTGAATGGAATTGAAAAATTAAGTGGTGCGCTGTTGAATTTTGTGGCATGATGGGGAATTGTGCGTTGTGGAGTTGTGTGGTGTGGATTGTATATATGTGATGTGTAATTGTGTTGTTGAGTTTTAGTGGAATCATGTTGCGGAATAATGTGGTTTGACGTTGAATTATGTGGTGGGGATTGGAAATGTGTGGAGTTAAATGGTGTGGCATGGAACTGTGTGGATAGCGTTGCGTTTTTGGTGACAAAGAGGAGGGGTTTTTGTCCGTTTCGGTGAACCACAATAGGACATTTCTTCAATTTGGGTTATTTGGAAAGTCTTTTTAATGGCATTTCAATTTCCTTGACATTTAGAATAGAATAGCTTGCTTGGAAAAGAGTAGACTTGGGTTTCCGTGCACACAGAGTTAAGGGTTGACGGAGTGACGAGTAAGCGGGGCCACGAATACCCGAACCCGCGTTGCTGACTGGACGGAAGTGGAAGCTGGCTGGGATACATCGAGGAAGTGAGCCGGTCGGAGCTCTGGTGAAGCGCTGTTAATGCTGTCAATGCGGGCGGCCGCTGAAGGTGGCAGTGATTATGTGAAGTGTGGCGCCCTATCCTGTACACGCCGGACCGTGAGGCTGGAGACCGCCGATAGCGCGAGACGCGCGCCTGAAGCTTGCTGAGGGGTCCGGACTGATGAGAAGGCGAGCGCGAGGGAGTGACGGAGCGTTGGGTTGAGCGCCGGACCTTGTGGGTGCGACAGTGGACCCCGAATTGCAGAGAGCTCAGCACAGGTTAGAAAATTGTAAGGGAGGTGCTGACTCATCTGCAGGCCGCATTTGTGCCCCCGCTGTACGTCCACTGTGATGCCTGCTGCTCGGTGGGGCGTGCTGTGCACCCTGCTGGGCCCCACTGATTGCGGTCTTCTGGTTCCTGGACTGGCTGTCGGAGCTGGGAATTCCTGTCGCCACGGATTGTCTTTATAATCTACAGGTAGTGGGTGCGCTCTGGGCTGGTGAAGGTTCGGCAATCACATAGCCCATTTTGAACTGCTGGGGAGGCGCTGGCCTTTGTGTGGCCATGGGTGAAGAGTGTTGGAGTGCTCCCTGCAGAGACTACCCCATGCTGTGGGGCCCCTCGGTGTGCTAGTGTGCACTGTACTATCCTCCAGGTATACTGTGTTGCAGACTGTAGTTGGCTGCTGATCTCTTCTGTTGCTCTGCCCCAGACACATTACGTGAAATTTGCGAAATATACCATGTTGCCCTACCCAGATCAGGTGAATACTACTGTGTCTGCTCTTGGTTGGAGAACGCTGAGGAAGAGGGACTCTCAGTTCCAGAGGACAAGAGCACCGCCCGCACCTGTGCCTGCTTCGTCAAGGACGCCTACTTAGTACATTGTTTCTTCCGCTACGAGGAACGTGCGCTGGGCGAAGCCCAGGCCAAGGGCGGGCCCGTTTGAGCCCGTTCGAGACTGGACAAGACTGGACGAGGCTGGGCTGGGCCACCTCTCTTAGCTGCCCGGCCCTTGAAGGTTAGTCTCCACAACGCTCTATTGATAGCCGGGTTGGTGCAGCTCGAGTAAGTAGCAGATGAACTTTGCTAACGATGAATCCGCGGAAAGGGAGGGAGCGGAATGCCGCCACGGGTGGAAGTGTTGTTGGGACTTTGGACCAAATCATTATAAGAGCCACCTCGGTACTAGCTCATGAAATCGCTATGACCGAACAGAGGCTATCACTAGATCCCCAGCAAAATAAACGGTCATCCTTGCGTGCCCTAATGCTTGCTCGCTCACCTGAAGGCTGAATGACCATAGGCTCAGATTCATTGAATTTGACAGCGGGTTGCAGCCAAATTCCTTCACTCCCGCTGGACCGTCCAACAACGGCGAACCCTTCGACTAGTTCCACCCTGTGTGGTCAGGCTCTATTGAGTTCACCTATCCTCACTATGCAACGAGTGATGACGAGGTCTGTTCCACAACCTAACGTCCAAGAACTTGGAACCTTGCCAGATCCAGCAGCAAAGAGGAAGCGGGGAGGGGGTCCTAAAATGCAAAAGAATGCTAAAATGCCAAAGGTGTCCAGAGTTGGTGGGTTGGTGCCACTACCATCCCCAACTCCACCTGAGCCTCTGCCTACTAACCATACAGTAGGCACCCAGAACGTGACCATGACTGGAAATCCGCTAGTTGAAAATGAAGAGAGACTATGGGCTAGAATGGGGGCACTAATATCGGCATCTATCTCTTCAATACTTGATAGGTTGACTGTAATAGAAGAGAAAGTAACTAATCTTGAACTTTTAGCTGTGTCCAATCATGCACCAGCCATGGCATTATTGGGGGGATGAATGGATCTAGTGAGATAGTGTCTAAAGTAACAAGTAATCCCACAATTCCAAACCCGCTACCTGGTATCCCACAAACTTCTGTTTCGCTACCTACATCACAAACTAGAAATAGAGTGGAGACAATCACCTCTGATAAAGTTGCAGCGGCACCGGCAGGTGAAGGAAGTGAGGTAGGGAATACGTCTGGGGAATCAGCCCAGCTTATTCCGAGCACGCCGAGGATGGAGGGTGTTGGGCCCAATGGAAGGACCACCAAGAGCACGGTTGGAACCCACGGCGCGCTAGGTCTAGATAACCGATCAATTCAAGTCCCTGGGGCAATTAGTCAAAATCCTACTGCAACACATTACGGTCAGGGAAATAGTATATCTAGATACGATTCTAGGGCATTAAATCTCCCTCCCGCTGCAGCACCATTGGTTGTAGTTTTGAGGGATGTATCTATTTTACAGGAAGGCCCGGTTGAATCCACCAAACAGTTAATGGCTAAGATAATGCACTGGCTGAATACACACTTGAAAGAAGAGGGGGTTTGGGGCTGGGACATTTGTAACCACCTTATAATGGCCAGACACTGTTCTTGGGTGGGTTATTCTGTGAAGAATGGAGGGGGGGACTGTGTGGTGTGGAATTTTAATAACGCGCGTACAGTCATACTTGAACGCCTAGGAAATAGGAATGAAGCGCTTTGTCCTGCAAAAATCTGTGCTTCCCCTAGGGTTTTTTTATAGCCCCCATTACAATCCTGTACCAGGAGTAAGGTCGAAAACTGACTACCGCAGTAACAACTATGTGGTTATACCGCACATTTTCGAATCAAATTTCCCAAATAGATATGCCCCATTGTCTGGACTAGATGACGGTGACTGACGGTCTCCGGTTGTTACTCCAGAGACGAAAGAGACCTCTATGGTTTTTGACACTCCCCAACGGGGGGTCCCAAATTATCAACTAACAAACCTAAATGGGACCCAGGGCACTGAGGACTTGGCTATCCTAGGACAAAAGATCGGTCTAGCCGAGAAGTCAAATAATATATTTTTCTTGAACATTGCTGGGTTGCTTAATAAAACAAGATCAGAGGACTTGTCTAGCTTCATTGAGTTGGGTGATATGGCTGCGTTCCAAGAAACCTGGGCTTTGAGGACGATTTTCCGGCCAGGTTACTTGGCATTTGGTAAGTCGGCAACTTCTGGTAGTAAAGGGCGTCCTTCTGTTGGCTTACTAATATGGGTGAGACAACAGGCTGTTTTTTGGTCAAAGAGATAGCGATTGATAATCCAGATATTCAAGTCATCAGGATAACCCCGAGAGTGAGTTCAAGTGTTTATTTATAAATGTCTATGCCAGAGGGCAGGAAGGTAAAAATATTTCTCCAACCATCTCTATTTTAGATTCCTTTCTGAAAGCCCTAAAAGGGCCCTGTAATAAGATCATTGCGGGGGACTTTAACTGCACGTTTGAGCCCCTTGGGCTCGAAGATGGGAACCTCACTAGTGATGAAGATGTGGTCTGGGGTGTCCCGTCATTAATCCTAGCCCCAGTCAAGAAATGGTCTGAAGCTGTGCTCCAGCTTAAAAGTCTAACATTGGAGTGGCGTGCAGTTAATGGAAGATCTAAATCAGACACTCGAGGCAAAACTACTTTTAGTAGTGGGATAAGGAAAATCAGGATTGATTATTTCCTTATTAATTTTAGAACTCTGGCAATGGATGAGGGATATGGAGGTCGTGAATATACCAGGGAGTGACCACGACCCTCTTCTCTTAACACTAGATGAGTTCCTCTCTGAGAACAGGGGTGGCAGCTTGGGCAATGCACCTCTAGATGCGATTGTGTCCAACAACTCCCGCAGGGTAAAATGGGGTCAGGTTGCCACGCATGAGGCGACGGTATCCCAGATCAAGTTGCCACCCGAAGACTCCCTTACAGCCCTTTCACAACTAGATCCTAATGAGGACAACTTATTAGCCCGTACTGTACACCATGAGGCTCTGTTCACTAAGCTTAGGACTTACTTTGTCAAACCTGGTGTGCAAAGCATAAGTGGTACAGGGCATAAGGCAGCTAAACGGTACGATGGGGCATGTAAGAAGGCCTACAGTGCTCTGTCCCGTGTAATAAGGGCAGGATCTGCTCAAGAGGTAAAGAGTAGGAGATCTGAATATAAGGCTATCCAACAACAAGCAAAAAAGGCCCACAATGAAAATTGGTGGAAGGAGTTGCTAGCTGCATGTAATGGAAAAAACTGGTGCAGATTTTTGGCATCTAATTAGGTGGTGAAGTGACCACCCTAGTCCACAGCCAGCCAATAATGTTCCACCAGAAGCTTGGGTCACGTATTTTCAGACACAATTCTCCTCTAGTACATATGACCCAGGACAGTTTCAGTGTGTAGATTCAGAGGCAATACTAACCTTTGCCCCTCTAGAAGTAGAACGTGCACTTGACGGGGTCGCTATAGGTAGAGCCCCGGGTCTGGATGGCATCCCGGTAGACATATTTAAATCTGACCAGGAGAATTGGTTAAAATACATCCTTATCCTTGCCAATGGCTTAGTTAGAGGTGCCCCCATCCCAGAGTCATGGCACGGGGTGGAGATAATCCCAATATATAGAAAAGGTGACCGAGCCTCACCATCTAACTACCGGCCCATTAGTCTTATTGACACCATGCAGATGCTGGTGGCCAGATTAGTTTTGAGTAGGGAATACGGGTGGATTGATGACCGTCCGCGGCCGGCCGGGGCCTGGGGCCAAAGATCCTGGCTGTTGGTTCACAAAACTCAATCCCGTTATGCGCATAGGATACACTAGACTGAATTTACTAAGTTTGCAAACAGTGCCATCTCCAGGATGTGCATTAGAAACCTGGCCATGCACGGAAGGCCCGTTTTCCTGCAGGCACTGTCAGTTCCAGGTTCCTCCTTTCCACTTAGGTTACACTAAGTTACTCCTCACAGATACCACACCTAAAACATGTAAAAATCTGCTGTGTAATATCAGTTCGTTGCCCAAGCATTCAACGGAAGTATGGGACCTTATCTCTACAGTCCAGCCAGAGCTGAGTTTCTTTACCGAAACATGGCTTAAGCCCCACTCGGTTCCGGCCATTCCACTGGGTATCCCGGAAGGATTCAAAATGCTTAGGTTGGATAGACCTTCCAAAACTGGAGGCGGCATTGCCATAATTTATAAAAGCGGGATTACCATCTCGATCCTAGACTAGTGCAGTACTGCCACCATGGAAGAATTGGTTTTTAGGATTGATACACCTACAAAGGCCTGCTGGAAAGGGGCTTTGGTGTACCGTCCGCCTGGTCCAATAACAAACTTTTCAATCCTATTGGTTGAAATGTTGGCCCCGCATATTAAATCAGGCAATAATTTTTTATTGTTGGGTGATTTTAATGTGCATAGTGACCTCATAGAGAATTCTGATGCTCAGACACTTCTGGCTGACCTGTCCCTATTAGGACTAGTGCAGCATAATAAGGGCCCAACTCATATATCCGGCCACACTCTAGACATGATACTCTCTAATTCGCCCAAGATTGTATGTGACCCCCCAAGGCATGTGAACTGGTCGGACCATTCGGTTATAGAATTTTTTATGCACGATATGACAAAATCAAAAAATTGTACTCCGGCATCATCTTCTTCGCGTAGACAGTGGTATAAGGTTTCATTAGAACCTTTTCAAACTGTGCTCATGGAACGACAATTTGAAGCATCAGATAACATCAAGGTAGCTTTATCCAAATATAATTCAGCCATTACCAATGCTATTGATCACATAGCCCCTATTAAAACCTGTATGAAACGTCCTACCCAGCGTCAGGAACCATGGTTTACAGATCAGCTGCGCTTGCAAAAGCAGGCATGCAGAAAGTTAGAAAGGGTCTGGAGGAGCACACACACTGAGGAGGATAGAAACTGCTATCACCTCTCCTTGGCTAGTTACCATAAAAATATCAAACATGCACGGAAAACTTACATAGCTTTACAACTAACACTGGCTGGAAATTCATCAAAAACACTATATCAGATTTTACAATCTTTTATTAAACCCAAGGCTTGTGAAAGTCTTGATCTGCCTTCACAGCAGCTTTGTGATGACATCTCCTTTCATTTCTCTCACAAGATAGAGGTGATTTATGATAAGATCACTAGGACAGGTAGCTTAATGAGCAGTTCTGTGCCATCACAGACCTCTAAAATGCCTAATCCTGTATTATGTACTGAATTCCCAGCCATTACCTTGACTGAGGTTGAAGCATTAGTTTGCCAGGTCAAGTCTGGCTCCCCTTCAGACTACATTCCTGCAAAAATGTTTCCATCCCTGGTCGAGCTACTTAGTCCTATGATTCAATCCCATGTTAATCTTTCCCTCACTGAGGGTCTGGTGCTGCAGGAGTGGAAGGCGGCCCAGGTACGACCTATTCGCAAGAACTCCAATACTCCCTGGACAGAGCTGTTGAATCTCCGGCCCATCTCTCTCCTTCCTTATCTGAGCAAGTTAATGGAGAAGCATGTTAACATCCACCTGTCGAAATTTATCGAACAAACTGGAGGTTTATATCATTCCCAGTCCGGATTCAGGCCCAATTGTAGCACCAAATCTGCACTTCTTTCTGTGACTGATAACATCAGAATGTCCCTGGATAAAGGGCATTCTATGATTCTGGTGCTGTTGGACCTGTCCGCGGCATTCAACACTATCTCCCATGACATCATGCTCAGACGTTTGGAAGAGGTAGGGCTTGGGGGTTCAGCCCTGTCATGGATGAGAAGTTTTTTATCTGGCCGCACGCAAAGTCTTAACATTGGCTCGTTTCGTTCAGCACCTCTGGAGCTGACCAAGGGGGTTCCTTAGGTCTCTTGCCTGAGCCCTACTCTTTAACATTTATGTTGCTCCCCTTGCCAGTCCCATAAGGTCATACAGTTTTATTCATGTGCCATATGCTGACGACACGCAGCTCCTCTTTCCATTCAGCACGCTAACCATGGCGGCTCAACAGGCTTT
Organism: Lissotriton vulgaris; assembly: GCF_964263255.1. Lineage (NCBI taxonomy): Eukaryota > Metazoa > Chordata > Amphibia > Caudata > Salamandridae > Lissotriton > Lissotriton vulgaris. Next base: position 1,733,435,943 of record NC_141693.1, read on the forward strand.
TTCTGACGGAATGCGGGCGGTATCACAGTGGATGGCTACCAACTTCTTGCAATGTAATGTGGGAAAAACGGAGGTGATGCTTTTTGGTGAGGCCCCGCTGTTATGGACGCCCGATTGGTGGTCATCACACCTGGGTCCGGATCCTGTTCCAAAGCAGGTGGGGAAGAATCTAGGCATTCGATTAGATCAAGGCCTAACTTTAAAAGAGCAAGTAAACCAGATAGCTGGCTCTTGCTTTCATGTGATTGGATTGCTCCGAAGAGTGTTTCCGCTACTTCCAGACTCTACCCGAAAAACGTTGGTCCAGGCTTTAGTGCTTAGTCGCCTGGACTATTAACGGGCTACTGATTTCAGCTAATCATACCTTACTTAGCAGACTTCAAGTAGTCCAAAATACAGCAGCAAGGCTAGTTCTGAATGTACCTCCCAGATCACCATTGCGCCCTTTATTGGAAAAGCTCCATTGGCTGCCTATTCACCCACAGATTAAATTTAAAACATGTTGTGTCATTCATAAAGCTCTCCAAAATATGGGCCCCCCTTATCTTGCGGAGAAGTTCACCTCCTATATTCCAGTACGTGCTCTCCGCTCCAGTAATAAATCTCTTCTCAAAGTTCCCTCCATTAGGAGGGCAAGATTGGGAGGAAAGGCTCTTTCTTACTTTGGCTCCCGCCTTTGGAACGAACTTCCCGGTACCCTCAGGTTATGTTCAAAACATGCCAAATTCAGAAAATTGTCAAAAACGTTCCTGTTTCAAACTCAGTAAGTATCCCAGGATCATCAACTTTCCATAACTGTCCGCCTAAGCGCAGATATACTCCTTCGGGAGTCGAGCGCTATACAAACTCATAAATAAATAGATCTTAAGTCTGCATTTGATCTAGTGCCCCGTAACATACTTTGGGACACTCTCAATAAAGCTGGGATGCCTGTAGAGATCCTTTCTTTTATAATCAAATTATATGATTCTACCTATGCCCAAGTTAGGTGGGGACAACAGGGGGAGACAACAGAACGTTTTTTGGGAAGCAAGGGAGTGCGACAGGGGTGTGTCCTTGCTCACACCCTTTTCTCCCTGTTTTTCAATAAAGTGGTCTCCTACTACTCTGGTTCGAGGGTGCCTTTATTAATGTTTGCAGACTACACTTAATCTTACCCAAAACATAAATGGGTCTGCAAAGAGCCCTCAACCGATATACTCTTTTCTGTGATGACCATGAGCTTGTATTCAACGTCGACAAGACCAAGTTCATGGTCTTGCACAGAAGTAAATTGGTCAAAGCGAGAGTAGAAATGAATAATGTGCCCCTTGAACAAACTGATTCTTTCACATATTTAGAGGTCACAATAGGCAAAAGACTAAATTGGAAGCCACAGATGGATTTACTGGTGGTAAAGCATAACTAATTAGCGGGGGCCCTCCTAAAAGAACATCATCTATCTCTCACTAAACCGGTCACTCCGGTTATGGCTATTTATCAAGGGAAGGTCAAAGCCTCAATAATGTAGGAAGCTGAACTTTGGGGTTTTGATAATTTATCACATCTAGTCCAAGCACAGAATACGTTTCTAAGGGCACTGACTGGTCTCCCGCAGTCCACTTGACTAAGGTTGTCATTGATGGATTTGGGGTGTACGTCTTTTGAAGAGGCAGCGGTTTTTAGACCTGTTGCCTATTGGCGATGGCTTTGGACTACCCCTGAGTTGGCTCCTTATGCGCAGGCACTTAAGTATATCAAAGATGCCGATAAATCCAATAAAATTCCATGGTTACATAAGATTAAGGTAACTCTATCGGACATGGGCCTTAACCATCTATGGCTGGACCCTGGAGGGAATTCTTCCCCTCAAAAATTGAGTTTAAGGTTCTATACAGGGAGTTGGTTTGGCAAAAGATGTTTTCCAAGGTGAATGGAGACTCCCTAACAGGTCTCTTTAAGGAAAATGGAATATAGATTGGAGGCTTATTGGGACACCATCACCAGTTTTGGGGACAGGAAGCTTTACTACCAATTTAGAGTGGGAAGCCTCCCCATAAAACCGCTCACCAAAAACTGGGGGACTGATTTCTATTTATATTGCCAAACTTGCCCTTGTGTGGACGAGACCTTGCTGCACATCCTTTTTTTTGCCCTGCTTATAAGGCACCTTATAGGAAATGGCTCAAGCCAGCTTGTGCACAAATAAGAACACGATCCTTCCAAATGCTTTGCGCATCTTAAAGTCTGACACCAGAGGAGTCATAGTTGTTGCTATGGCAACATTCTGGAACTGGGCCATTAGAAGGATTAGAATGCAGGGCATTATGTAACCATATATGTATTTTGATACCTTTTTGCCATCTTATAATAGGTGTCTTCGAGCTTTAGTGTCGTCTCCAACTTAATCAAGTTCCTAAGGGCCAGATGTAGGTAAATCATTTTTACCGATTCTAAAATACCGAATTTTACCGAATCGGTATTTTAGAAATGGTAAATGGTATGTAGGTAAAAAATCGGTAAAAAATACTAATTCGGTAAAATTCAGAATCCCCAAGTCGGTATTTTCGGAATCGGTATTTACCGAATCTGCAAATACCGATTCAGTAAATCCCACTCATTCCTATGGGCCTGGATGCCCATAGGAATGAATGGGATTTACCGATTCGGTAAATACCGTATCGGTAAATACCGAGTCAGGGATACAAAAAAGCAAGCAGTTGAGCCACCAACCAATCAGGTGCTTCCACCCAGCCCCTCAGCCAACCAACAGAGCAAGCAACCAATCCTGTGCATCCACCCCACCCCAGAACCAGGAAGTGGCCACACCCATGCAGGTGCAGAGTAACTGAACATCCAGGAGAGCAGTTACACACCGACAGGCTGTTGTTCAGCTGAGCTGTGCAGGACTAAGAAATGGAATCCCAGGATACCCAGAGGGAAGGTGCAGAGAGGAAGAGGAAGATGAAATTCAGCACAGGTGAACTCCAGGTACTGGTGGAGGAGGTTGTTAAGCACTACCCCAAGATTTTTGGAAAGCAGTCTCTGCAGGTAGCAGAGGCTGTGAAGAGGAACACCTGGCTGGGGATCCAGTCCAAGGTAAATGCAATAGGAGTGACAACCAGGGAAGTGGACGATCTGAATTGCGATCTCAGGATCATAACCAAAAAGAAATTGGCAGCAAGAAGTAAAGAGGCCAATGCAACTGGTGGTGGAAAGAACAGGGCACCTGCTTCCACGGATCTTGAAGAGCGCGTGGAGTCCACACTGGAGCCAGAGTGCGTTGTAGAAATTGGTGATGCAGACAGCTCAGCCCGAGCTGCATCAAAGAAAGGTAAGGGACATGTCCATCATTCCCCACCCCCTGCCTGTCTCCCTCCCCTCATGTGACTGTGTGTTGAGGTACTCCACTACAGGGTTTTGTATCCACCTGCAATGCATGATGGTAGTTGTAGCTTTAAGTATTCACATCAGAGCAGGCAACATGAAAGAATGTCAGGCATGCCACACAATACAAATAGAGAAAGGGGAGGACCAGGAAATAGTGCAAAATAAATGTGATTTATTATAGGAATACACGGTGAAAGCACCACTAAGCCACTGTCCATATCTGTCGACAGGAGAGACTTCGCGCATGACAATGCAGGAGAGGGAGAAAAGGCCACCCCAAAGGGAGAGGAGTGAGGAAGAAGCCAGGGATGCAGGGCCCAGCACAGCAATACCTCCAGCACCCTGCATACAAGCATCTCCCACAGCAGAGGCAGCCACCATGCAACTGCCATCATCTCTTCTGCTCTTTGACTCACCACAACATGAGCCTCAACAACTTGCAACACCAGCAGACTCAGAGATGTCTGAAATCTTCAGGCCCAGGAGGCATGACGTTCCCCTACAGAGAATCTTACAAACATCCTCTGATGAGGAAAGGGAGGGTGAGATACCAACAGAGTCAATGGAAGTACATACAGCTGGTCTTCTATCCACTCCTGTCGCTGCTACTGGAGGCACAAGGCACCGTAGGGCCCGGGAGGCAGGCTCCACTGGCCATGATGAGGGTGTCTTCCGTGTCCTCGAGACAACGATGGTCCAGGTGCAGCGCCTGCAGGCGAAAGCAATTAGTGCAGTGCACAGACAAATGCGCCATATGAACAAAAACTTTGACACCATGATAACATCAATGGCAGACAGCACGAGGGACATGGCCGATGGGGTCAGGGACATGTCACAGTGTGTGATGTCTCTTTGTGATGAACTACACGAGGACCGAGCCCAAAGGCGCAGGGAGAGGCAGTATATGCAACAGCAGACAAGGGGCATGCACCGTCTTGCAACAGCGACTTCACTGCTGTGTCGCCGTTCTGTTGCTATGCAGGAAGGGCTGGTGCACTGCTGCAGAGACCTGACAAGGGGGATGGGGCGAGTCCCTACAGCAATGGAAGTGCTGCTGACTAACCAGTCAGCCACCACAGGAGGTGAAGGTTTAGGGGACACAGACAACACCAGTAGCAGCAGCAGCACCCCTATCCCAGAAATACGGGGGAGCAGCAGACGCCAGACTACAGGCGCTGGCACAGCAGACAATGATCATGCCCAACCACAGGCATCACGCAGTGCAGTGCATAGGCGCAGGCAGTAAGGCTGGCTAATTTGAGTGGACATATGAGGGTGAGGTAACCCCTGTCCGCACAGTTGTGCTAAGCACACGTAGGATGTAAAAAATATGTCTTCATAAATGAACCGTAGTGCCAAATAAACTACATTTACTGCATTTAAACCATTGCTGTGTATCTCTACTTACCCAAAAGTAGTTGTGTGTGATCTCTGCCCGCCTCTGTCTGCCGTCTGTCGGTGTTGGTACTCCTACTGTGTTGGCTGCAGGTAGTGGCTGGTCATCGTTATGGTCTTCATAGTCGCTCAATTCCACCTCGGTGCCCTTCTTAGTAGCGAGGTTGTGCAACATGGCACAAGTTGCAATGATCTTACAGCATATGAGTGGTGAGTACTGCCGTGCCCCTCCACTTTTGTGGAGGCAGCGAAACCTGCTCTTCAGAAGGCCAAAGGTGCTCTCCACGATGTTCCGGGTTGATTTATGTGCAACATTGTATCGTCTCTGGCTGGGGGTCGTGGGGTTGAGGTAGGGTGTCAGGACGAATGAACGGAGGGCATATGCACTATCCCCTAATGTGAAATGAGAAAACAATTACTCACAGTCACACATTTACATATTTCTGCATTATGTATCAAGGGAGTGTCACACAGTAATTTACCTAGCAGGTATCCTTCGCCAAATTCTCCTGCTGTCAGGTGGGTGTATATCCCACTGTTTTGGAAGATGTAGGAGTCGTGGGTGCTTCCCAGGTACCTGGCCACTATGTCTGTGATCATGTACTTGGCATCACAGATAACTTGTACATTTATTGTGTGAGATGACTTCCGGTTCCTGTAAATGTGCTCAGTAGCAGCAGGTGGGCATATTGGGATGTGGGTCCCATCAATGCAGCCAATCACGTGAGGAAAATTTGCCATTAGGTAGAAGTCAGTCTTGGTCCTGAGCAGGTCCGCATCAGTGTTCGGGAAGCGGATGTAATGCTCCATTCTTTGCATCATGGCATCCAGGAACTTCCTGAAGAAACGGGACAGGCAGCTCTGGGACACCCCACTTACCGCAGCAACAACACTCTGGTAACTGCCAGATGCAAGCAGGTGTATGCTACAGAGCACCTGTACATGGGGTGGGATGGCGTGCGCCCTTGGCGTAGGGTGCTCCAGGAGTGGGTGCAGGTCCCTAATCCGGTCTGGGATGGTTTGGGGGTGCAGCCTGTACCTTTGCAGGATCTCTGGCTTAGTCAGTTGGAAGAGTGTGATCCTCTGCCTGTAGACCTGCTCCTCCCTTCTCCATCCCCTTTCTCCTGCAGCCTGTAGCCGTAGCCGCCTTGCTATGACGTAGAATGCTGCCATTCTGGTAACACTGTTGCATTTTGGGGCCCTATTTTATAGCCTGCACCTGATTACCACCTGCTTTCAATCCATGCTAAATACCGACTCTTAAATACCGAATTTGAAGCAAATTCGGTATTTTAGGGGTCACCTACATCTCAAAAGTCTTATTTTTCCATTTCTTATTTTCCGAATCGGTAAATTTACCGATTCGGAATGTTTACCGATTCAGAAAATTTACCGATTCGGAATATTTACCAACTCAGTATTTTTATAGACTCAGTAACTATACCGATTCGGTAATTCTACAGATTCTGAGAAATTACTGATTCTGTATTTTGACCACGCACCTACGAGACCCCACCGGCTCCCCATCGAGAAGAGAGTGACCTTCAAGCTACTCACCCACATGTACAAATCCCTCCACAACATCGGACCAAAACACCTCACGAAAAGTCTCCTTCCACCTACCCAAGAGCAACCCCCACTTCACCGACCTCGCCCTAGCAGAAACCCCCTCACATACGCAGAACCAAAGCAGGCGGAAGAGCCTTCTCCTACGTCACAGCAAAGACCTGGAACGAGCTCCCAGTCAACATCCAATGCTCCCCCACTCTGAAGACCTTCAGAAAGAGCCTCAAGACCTGGCTCTTCGACTGACCCGGAGTTGCACTCCCCACCCTCCAGCGCCTTGAGACCCTCACGGATAAGTAGCGTGCTTTTATAAACCCCTGATTGATTGATTGAGCTAAGCTCCAGATCTGTGTGCTTGGGTATTAAAAAAGAAAGAGCGTTTGAGGTATTGGTGTTGTAAATATATTACCTATGTGTTATGGACTGGAGTGGATGTATGTGGTGTGTAGTGGGATTATGTGGGTTAGATTGAAATTGTTAGTTGAAGCATTGTAGTGTGGCGTGGATTTGTGTAGGGGAGTTACGTGGCATGGTGTGCACTTGTAGTATGTGAATAGTAATTTAGTGTTTTTGACTGTATTGGAATTGTATGGAATGGCGTTTTGTTTTGTGGATTGTAATGTAGTGGAGTTTATATATGTGGTGTGCTGTTGAATTTTGTGATATGATTTTGAATTCTGTGTTCTAAATTTAATATATTTGGCGTGTAGTAGAATTGTGCTATGGAGTGGAATAATGTGGTTTGGTGTTGAATTAGGTGTTGTGGAATGGATTTGTGTGGAGTTGAATAGTGTGGCATGGAGCAGTGTGGTTTTGAGGGAAAATATGCTGAATGGAATTATGTAATACAAAAAAACTGTTGGTCCTAGACCGATTCGGCATACAATTAAATTGTTATGTATTCTTAATTCTAAAAACACATTAGGAATGCATATCATTTGCATACAGTCATACAGTAGCAATACTTTCCAATAAGAGAAAGACCAGTGAGAGAAACACCCTTCTGTGGTATTTGAGTCACCATCCCCGTAACCTAAGGGACAATCTTCCTTTTGGTCAGTACCTTAGGTTACGGAGGAATTGTACCCAGAAACAAGACTTCTTTGAGGAATCAGCCGAATTCATGATACGCCTTCTGGAGAGACATACATAACCCCTTCCATGCTCATGACGAGCTCAGCTCGTCATGAGGCACACTGGAGCTGTGCTTATGACAAGGTGAGCTCATCATGAAATAATGCCTTTCAAGCTTTTCCAGCACAGGAGGGGAAAAGCCATAGCAGCCAAGGTGTTAAAGAGCCTCCTTAAGAAAGCCCCTAAAGTGGCATTGTTTTGTCATAGCGAGTTGTTACTTGAACAAAAGCCCAAGAACAATTCCAAACAGGAACGCCTAGTGTGTGCCACCACCTTTTGCACTAGAAGTAACGAAATCAAAAAGATAGTCAAATCGGCACAGGCATCTAGGTGTGGAGGAAATAGAAATCACGGAACCTCCCATGCATGCCTTTAAGAAAGGAAGGAATGTGAGGGATTACTTGGGTAAATATCTTCTACCAGCCACATCTAGGGATGACCAACAAACACTATGGAATATCACGCCCATAATGGGGCACTATAAATGTGGACTATGCAAATCATGTCCAATGACAAAAGAAATCTAACAGTGTACTTACAACAACTACACTCACACATTACAGGAACACACCAACTGTAATTCTGCAGGAGTCGTCTGTGCCATAGTTTGCCCGTGTTACTTCATGTACATCGGCCAGACAGTAAAAAAAGTCAAGGCACGCATACTGCAATATTGCAGTCCAATAAGCTGTAATGTGCAGGGAACACCACTTCTGGAACACTTTAACACATTTGTACACTCGTCGAGAGTCTAAAATGGTGGATAATCAAAAAGGTCAGGAGTAACCTAAGGGGTGGAAATTTTGTAAATACACTTAGTGTCCACAAATGCAAATGGATATATGTATTTGATACTGTGATTAAGGGTTTGAATGAATACGAGGAGATAGCCAAACAAGTGGCAACATTGACAATGGATGATATAGGACTCCTTAATCAGATCCACTTGTATACATTTTGCCTCTGATACTCCATTGTTCACCTATGCTCTTTATCCGTGTTGAACTGTTCACTATTGATATAGGTATTTTGTCTTAATCATTGTATATAGTGCACTTACTTATTTCATTCACGTTGCATTGCGCGTCACTGTCTTTCATTTTTATAGGTAGCTTGCTTAATCTTTGTACATTTTGTATTGAACAATTTATATTGCAATTATCTTCATCAACAATGGATTGTTGGTGTGACTTCAACATCCATGATGGTTTTTACTCTGGATGGAAATCTGTTGCCCTTTTAAATACCTCCATGTTGTCCTAACAAGTATATTTCACTTTACACTGCACATCACTGTATTTGTATATATTGTATTATTGTTTACATAGCATTTATTCCGTTGCGAGGTAATCATTAATTATGTTTAGTGGTTCACTGCAATTTATTGTACATCCATGTTATGAGTTATTATGTAAGTCTGTTTTTGTTTTATGTTTCGAATTTGTGAGAATTTCTATGCTGCCCAATTAGATTTGTTAGAACAGTGTACATACGTTAAATAAATCATTGCCACAATTCCGTGGGTTTTTGCCAAACTGAGTCTATCTTCTATTGCTCGTAGGCCCCCATTTTCCATTCGTTATTCATGCAACGCACAGCAGCGTGCACATCTCTCCTGGCTCCAACTTAAATAGCTACGCTGTCAGATCGTTCAGTCCTCAGGATCGGTTTGTTGCTCAAAATGGTCCACCTCCTTATATACCCAGGCCTTAGTAACCATTATGGCACAGGTCAGTGGGAGGATCAAGTGAGGGAAGGAAAGGAAGGGAACTGCAGGGATGGAGACCAGAAATGACAACAACAATAATAACTACCTGCTGCTCCTCTACATAGAAAACATACATGAACAATTACTAAGTATAAGTGCCCCTCTATACCTGTAACACAATAAATGGTCACCTGTAGATGAGTCTGTTCTAGATAGAAGGTGACTTCAGTATCAATATTTCTGTATAACTGAAATGAGGGAAAACATGAGAGAATCATATAAAGAACAACGTGAAAAACACTAACATTTGCACATACACATTTGAGATGATGCTGCCAATAACCTACCCTGTTCTAGACTCCATTAAACTTCACAATGATAGAACGTAGTCCCATACCACTCAAGTTACCCCTGTTAAATAGAGACAAAACACACTAGCAATTCATTCTTGCTCCAGAAAAGATTATATATAAACATATCGCACAGTATCCTTGGGACCAATCTAATTCATTGGTTACTTCACCAAAGTTATTAGTATAATGTCACTGTACACAAATGATATTGAATTAAGGGAGATTGGGTAGGGGTCAAAGTGCCCTCCACGAGTCCTAAAGCGCAGTCTCTTAACGAGTAATCCCTGGGCAAGCGGAGAAAGTCTACAGCAGTAAAGCCATGGCAGAGGAATCCTACCTCTGAAAACACAGTGTCCGTAGAAAGCACCTGTGCCTTCCTCCGCACGAGCACATTGCTCACCAATGGAGGAGAGGTGAGAGGCGCCCAGCTAACAAGATAATTGCCGGAAAAAGGAGGAGGATGGTACAAGAGCACCCTTGCAGGCACTCTGCATAAACGGGAGATGACGATATTCGCGGCAAACAGGATAAATTTCTGACGCCGTTGTGAGCCCCGCCCTGTCCTTATGGGTGGTTCTTCGTGGCGTCACGCGTTGTGTCGCATGAATACCTGGGAAAGGTAGTTTCATGTGAGATTGTCATGGCAACGGGAGTCCGGAAGTCTTCTATCGCGCTATGCTAGCGCCGCTCGATAGTCCGGTGCCCGTAACAGTACATCCCCTCCCCAACAAGAGCGCTATAGGGACCGGGTTTCAGTGGGTGCGTTCTATGGAAAGAGGTCACCAGTCGAGGTGCATGCACACCCGAAGCTGGTTCCCGAGAAGTCTCCTCGGGCTGTAACCCTTGCAGGCCACCAGGTACCATAGTTTCCGGCCACGTGTCTTGGAATCTAGTATACGCCATACTTCGTACTCAGTATCGGTACCGACCAACAGAGGAGGCGGCATCTTCCTCACCGGGGTATAGGAGGGCTTCAATAAAGGGACATGTGTCAAGGACAAGGGACATGGGGTGTATCCGTAAGTGAGAAGGTAGGCTCAACTTCATCGCCACAGGACTGATGCATTTAAGGATCTTGTAGGGTCCAATATACCTGGGATTGAACAGACTATGCTTCTTGAAGCGTGTGTTGTGAGTAGATAGCCATACGTTGTGACTTTTTTTGTACAAGGACCCAACCTTCGGTGCTTGCGCGCTGCAGCCTAACTGTTTTCAAATGCTCCTGTGTCTTTACCAATATTTCCCATATATGAGCTACTCTCTTGGATACTTCTGGTAACTTGGCGTTCTATGTTGGGTGGATAAAGGGAAGGAACCTTGGATGCTGACCATAAGTGCAATAAAAAGGAGAAGTATGCATGGAACAGTGTGTGACGCTGTTATAGGTGATTTCAGCAAGCCAAAGATAGTCCACCCATTCCTCGGTGCTGTCATCCACCTAACAACATAGATACCATTTGAGCGTCTGGTTGAGTCTCTCTGTTTGACCATCGGTCTGTGGGTGGAAGCTCATAGGCAAGGCTGTAGTGATGTGTAGAGAGGCAAACTACACTTTTCAGAACTGTGCCGTAAATTGCGAATCTCTGTCAGATATTATGGTACATGGTAAACCATGCAAATGAACCACATGCTTCATCAGCATCTTGGCTAATTGGCCCGCTGAAGGCACCTGCGTGCAGGCCACAAAGTGTCCCATCTTGGTCAAATAGTCAATGACCACCAGAATCACGGAACAACTTTGATCTGAAGGTAAACACACGATAAAATCCAACGAGATGTTCTTCTACGGAATGCTCGGAGTGGGGAGTGGTTGTAACAAACCATGGGGGCGCAGGTGATCTGACTTCATCTTAGCACAGGTTTTGCAGGATTTGATACAGTGTTTAGTGTCCACCCAAAGCCATGGCCACCAGAATTGCCTATTGATGCGGTCTATGGTTTTTCCCATCCCCTGATGCCCAGCACTCAGTAGTTCATGACACTAGTGCTCTACCTGTTTCCTTAACTTCTGGGTAGGTACAAGGAGGCGGTTGTTATTTATCTGGAAACCATCTTGGACTTGCCATTCAGGATGATTCCGCAGCCAGGTTTTCCATGAAAAGGTATTTACTCCCCTTTGAACTTCCTTCAGATAGACATCACGCTGTGTTGCACATAATATCAGTTTAGAATCAATGATGGATCACTCCTGTTCGCTTTGTGGTTCCTGGGTAGTCGACTGGCAAGTAAGCGCGTCCACCTTCTTGTTCTCTACACCAGGCCGGTAGGTAATAACAAAATGATATTCAGAAAAGAACAACATCCACCTAAGTTGTCGATGGGTAAGGTGTCTGGCGGCTGTCATGAACTGTAGATTTCTGTGATCGGTATACACGGTCACCACGTGCTTGGCTCCCATCAGTAAATGTCTCCATTCTGTAAAGGAAACCTGTACAGATGTCTTTAGTTGCATTTCTACCATGGATACTGTTGCTTAGTTATGTTCATGTAAGGATTCTAGTTGGGACAGTTACTGGAGAGCACCGGGGATGTAAGATACTACTCCGTGCTGGGATGCTGTATTGACAATAAACTTTAGAATTAAAGTCCAGAAACCTGTGAAGGCTCTTCTTTTCATAACGACGAGGTCCTGCACGAGGAGCAGGTGACAGCGTTCTCACCCTTAGAAAATATTATAAGATTAAGGACGTTTACATTTAAGAAGATTTATCTGTAAATACAATTTCTGCATACAGCCTAAGGATCGTTTATCTTCACTTCAATTTTGAATTTTGGAACTGTTTAACAGGTCATTGTGACTATTTACTGACTATTTATTGTGAGCGAGTTAGAAAATGCTTGCTTAAAACGCGAGCGTCTCCACGTGATCAGCGTTTCCTAGCAATGTGAAGACACAAGTTGAAATATGCTTGTTTGAGACATGAGCATTTTCACGTGACCAGCGTTTCCTAGCAACGTCACATGAGTGTTTTCATGTGATCAGTATCTCCGAGCAACTTCTTGCAACCGCGGGCGTTCCCACGTGCGTGTTGTGATATATGCAAGGTCAAAAACAACAACAGCTTTTCAGTCTCGAGCGCTTGTTATGATGTTGCGCTGTGAGCAAAGACAAAGACTCTAAAGCATCTGCATATTATTCCTGTAAGCTGACAACGCGGTCTACGGTCTTCACAATATCATATAAAGCAGAAAAAAGACCATCTCAAAAGGAAAAGGAATTTTATTTTCTTCACAATTAAAGAAAACTATGGCAATCGTTTCAAATATTAAGAGTTATCTTACCGTATTTATCCTCATTGGTCATTACTCTTGACTCCACGCGTTTGTGAAGATAAAGAGAGATTGCTTCAAATAACGATCAAAATAGAAAAAGGACTACATCAAACAACTAAAAGAGTAAAAAGACTATCTAAACAAATAGAGAAGTTATAAAGAAGAATATTCTTCTGAAATAAACAATCAACTACACCATCACATTTTTATTGTTTTAAATTATTATTTTATTTTCTTATTTTACATTTTTATTTAAAACATGTATATTGATTTCCTTACAGGCACCATGTCTGAACAATCTATGTCCTCTCCACCACCATTTCTATCATCTCCAGGATAACCAATTATTCCCTGGTTACAGTGGAAAAAATTATTTATAACATATCTTTTAGGTATTGGTGGTGATAAGTATGGGCCGGTTAGGCGTCAAGCAATTCTTTTACATCATTTAGGGGTTGAAGGAAGAAGAGTTTATGAGGAATTACCAGAGATGTCTCTGGGAATGGGGGATGAGCAACCCAATTACATATATGAAATGTCTATACAAATGTTGCAACTTTATTTCACTCCCAAAACAAATATTATTCTTGAACGCCATCAGTTTTTTAAAGGAATCAAAAGGATGGTGAAGATATTACTTCTTATGTTTCTACCCTGAGAGGGCTAGCTTTAACATGTACACTTGAACAGTTAAATGATTTGTTAATAAGAGATCAAACAGTGCGCTGTACTAGTAGTAAGAAAATAAAAGAAAAATTATTAATGAAAGTATATACTTTAGATGAGACCGTTCAAATTGCAAAAGGGATGGAACATACTGTTCTATGGCTTAAAGAAATGGAAAGTTCTGTTACTAACAAACAAGAGAAAGTTGAAGTTATTGAAAAGAAATATGAAATGAAAATTGATATTAAACTGCATAATGATTCTAAAAAAACACAATTTGAGAAAGAACATTACCAATCGAGGGACATCACATGTTTTCATTGCAGTTCCCCTGGGCATATTACTTCTAGTTGTAATTGCATAGCTAGAGGTACTCTATGTAGGAGTTGTGGAAAAAGAGGACATTTTTCAAAAATGTTTCGTACAAAAGTTTTCAGAAGAATAACGTGCAAGAAATAGAAGATGAAGATATTTGTAAACACATTAATGTCATTCTTTTGGTTATTGAAGGTGACCAAAAGGATGTCAAAATGACTAAAGAGGATAGGATAAGCACTATCGATAATGTGAAAATGGAAAGTACTGATAAATTTGAAAAACCACATTGCAATATTTTATTTGAAGGAAAAGAGATAAATGTACTAGCAGATTCTGGTAGTTTATATACTCTTATCTCAAATAGATCTTTTGAAATCTGGTCTAATGAAGACAGTCCAGTCATGCATTCTCCTGATATTCGTGCAGTTGGTTATGCAGGAAAGAGGATAGAAATTAAAGGGATGTGTTGGATGACTCTAAAATGTAAGGGTGAGGCAGTTAGAAGAAATGTATATATTACAGATCTTGGATCAGATCTTCTAAAATGGCGTCATCAAAAGGACTTGCACATCATTATTGATCCAAATGCCACAGAACCAGTTATGGTGGCAGAGAAAACATCTATCCAGGATGCAAGTGAGTGCAATGAATTATTTGAGAAATATCCCAATGTTTTTGATTCAAGGTTGGGGTTATTAAAGGGATTCTCACACAAAATAATTTTAAAAGAAAATGCCAAATCAGTTGTGCACAAGATAAGAAATGTTCCCAATTTAATGTCAGAACCTTTGCGTAAAGAGATTGTAAATTTATTAAAACACGATATTATAGAACCTATCGAAACATCCGAATGGTTGTCTCCCATTGTGATAGCTACAAAGGATGGTGGCAAAATGTATCTGTGCATTGACTTACGTGATCTTAATAGAAACATTTAAGTTGATAGGGAACCTCTTCCAAATATATCAGAGCTGTTATCAACCATGGGTGAGGGACGAATTTTTACTGTGCTAGACATGTCTCATGCGTATCATCAGAACAAGTTACATGAATCGTCTAAATATTTGACTTCTTTTGCCACTCCTCTCGGTGCATTTAGATACAAGAGAATGCCATTTGGACTAGCTTCGGCTTCAGCCGTTTATCAAAGAGCTGTGAAAAGTAAATTTGGGGATATGAAAAAAGTTCGGTGATTTCAAGATGATATCTTGATTGCCGGAAAAGATGTTTCTGACCACGGTAAATTGTTTTGAGAGGTAATGAATAGATTAGAGAAACATAATTAAACGATTAAAAGAGAAAAATGTCAATTAAGAAAAGAAAGAGTAGAATATTTGAGACATGAAGTAAATTCAGAGGGTATAAGGCCTTAAAAAAATATTATAAAAGCAGTAGTTATGGCTTCCGAACCATCAACTAAAGATTAACTCCGATCTTTTCTAGGATTAGCAGAATATTGTGCTAAGTATGTAGGAGGTTTTTCTGAAAATGTTGAACCTTTGAGGATGATCGTGAAAAAGAATGTTGTATTTAAGTGGTCTGATGAGTGTAAAGAGGCTTTTGAACTTATAAAAAAAATATTTCTGAAGCGCCTACTTTAGGGCGTTTTGAAGTTATTGGAAGGACATATTTGACTACTGATGCTAGGGGGTTGGAGTTGGAGCACTGTTGTCACAAGTGGTGGATGGTCAAGAACGGATTATTGGCTTTGCTTCAAGAAGACTAAAGTGTGCTGAGAGATCTTACTCAGTCATCGAAAGAGAAGCGTTAGCTTGTTGTTGGGGGATAAGCCATTTTAAGTTTTACTTGTGGGAACTCTCATTTAAGGTCTGTACTGACCATAAACCATTATTATTCATCTTTAAAGGCGGTAGAGGATTGGAAGGGAATGTGACGCCCAGAATTTCAAGGAGGTTGTTATCTGTTATGGAGTTTAATTTTGAAGTTGAGTATTTTAAAGGAGAGAAAAATGTTTTTGCTGATTATTTATCGAGGATGCCGTTGAATGAGGAATCTAATGAGATTTGTGGAGACATTGTCGAAGATGATATCATTAAAGGAGTTACCGCTCTGTCATCAGAGGAATGGAATAGGGCATGAGAGTGTGACTCTGCGTTGCTGCAGGTAGAATCTAAAAAATGTTCAAGGATGGGACTCTGATGATAGTAAAGATGTAGAATTGAAGGATTTTTCAAAGTGAGAGATGAGTTGAGTATAAATAAAGGTAAGGTTATGAGAAGAGGGCAGATAGTTTATATCAAAAAGAGGGAGGAAGGACAATCGATCACTTGATCAACGGACACTATTTACCACTCAGAGTGGTGGAAGGTCCAGTAACAGCTTGTGTCCGTATCTAGTACTGAGGATACAAAAGAGGGTTGCTGAACTGTTCATATGGAGAGCTAGGGAAGATTTAGCTGGCGTGACCATGGGTGTTTGAGTAACACCCTGGGGCATCCATTTTGTTGGATGTAGTTGCCTCACACACCCAGAAGGGTGTCATGCTTCATCATAGGCGGTTGCTCCTCGTCGGGGAGGCGGTGCAATCCCCGACGGGCTCACCTCGAAGAGGGGCTCTTTGGCGGAGATCTTTTTATCCAACAGCCTTATGGTGAGGTGGGGGTGTGTGGGCAGGATGGTGTGTTATTGTGAACGGGATATTAAAATGTAGCAAGGGGT
Source organism: Lissotriton vulgaris (assembly GCF_964263255.1). Lineage (NCBI taxonomy): Eukaryota > Metazoa > Chordata > Amphibia > Caudata > Salamandridae > Lissotriton > Lissotriton vulgaris. The sequence goes on from NC_141693.1 coordinate 1,733,452,404, forward strand.
ACCAGAATTCACTTTATTCTGGGGGTCCCCTGGCTGCAATTAAAATATGGGGCTAGCTCGCTAGGTATCAACAGGTTAGGTCGGGTGACCCTAGATGAGACTAGAAGTGAAAGTGGTCGACATGTTTCTCGCAATGGGTATAATCACCCGCGATTCATCAGGACCTTACAAAAGTGAGGAAAAACATGCTAGTGTCATGTGTGTGGTGTATGTTACCTCTGTGGGTTCTCCTATGCCTACTGGTCAAGGACTATATGCCACATGAGGGGTCGGCGGGACAAAACATCAGGGATGAGCCCAAGGAGTTTAGCTCGAATCGCCTGTGTCCGCGTTATCAGACCTACCCATCTCCGCCGAGCTCGAGTAGCTTGTGGAGACATTGTCGAAGATGATATCATTAAAGGAGTTACCGCTCTGTCATCAGAGGAATGGAATAGGGCATGAGAGTGTGACTCTGCGTTGCTGCAAATAGAATCTAAAAAATGTTCAAGGATGGGACTCTGATGATAGTAAAGATGTAGAATTGAAGGATTTTTTAAAGTGAGAGATGAGTTGAGTATAAATAAAGGTAAGGTTATGAGAAGAGGGCAGATAGTACCACCTACAGAAGGAAGCGAGTTCTTGACATTATACATGAGGGACATCCTGGACAAGGTATGTCGAAACGCAGAGTCCGAGAGTCATTTTGGTGGCCGGGGGTTGATAGTGATGTAGAAGCTATGGTGAAAGATTGTCGTTTTTGTGCTAACAGTGACAAGTCTAAACTTTCGCGTCAACCTCCTTTAGAATAGACTAAGTTTCCGTCAAGACCATGGGAGGAATTGGATATTGACTTCATTGGACCGATCAGTAAATTGGGTGCAAGAGATAGATTTATTCTTGTATTAGTAGATTATCATTCTAAATGGTTTATGGTGGAAACTATGGGTTAAATTAACACTGCTAATTTGATAAGGTTTTTAGAAAGAATTTTTTGGGATGAAGAAATTCCTGCTTCGCTGGTGTCCGATAATGGGGTAAAGTTTGTCTCTAAAGAGATGAAAGATTTTCTTGAAGGAATGGGTATTACACATGAGAGAGTAGCTCTTTTTTGACCCTAAGCTAAGGGTCTGGTAGAAATAGTTAACCGTATCATTATGGAAAACATCCAATTATCTCTTACCAATGGCTTATCGTGGAAACATGAGTTAAGAAAAATGATGTGGACACATAGGGTTACCCCACATTCTGCAACTGGAGTGGCTCCCTTTGTATCTCTTAAAGAGAGGGAACCAGGAAAAAAAAGAGTTCTCTGTTTGGTTGTGTAGAAAGGAAAAAGTCTGGATTGATCATAAAGTAGTAAGAGATAATGTGCAGAAAGGACAAAGGAGAATGTCAAGCAGTTACAATTTAAGGCAAGGAGTGAAACAAATATATATTCAAAGAAGCGATTGGGTTGTTGTGCGCAAGAATGAATGGGTTCGTAAGGGAGAAAGCAAATATCTAGGACCTTTTCAAGTTAAAGACGTAACATCTAATGTTGTAATTTTAGATGATGGTTCCACTTGGAGTTTAGGAAATGTTTGCAAGGAATGTGATCCATGACTTATTTTTCATGTTTCAATGTTCTTATAGTACATCCTATTAGGTTTTCATTTTATTCATGTTTATATTTTGTATTCTATTTTATATTTTGTAAGGGGGAAGATATGTAGATATGTCTTTAGTTGTATTTCTACCATGAATACTGTTGCTTAGTTATGTTAAGAATGTTTTCATGTATGGATTCTAGTTGGGATAGTTACTGGAGAGCACCGGGGATGTAAGACGCTACTCCGTGCTGGGATGCTGTATTGAAAATAAACTACAGAATTATTGTCCAGAAACCTGTGAAGGCTCTTCTTTTGACAACCTTGATGGCCAACAGTTCCTTTTCCGCAATGTTGTAATTCTTTTCGGCGTTGTTTAGTTTTGGCAACATGTACGCCACTGGATGGAGTTGTCCTGTGGACGAGTGCCTCTGGGATAACACAGCTCCCAAAGCGACATCAGATGCATCTGCTTCCACGGTGTAAGGTTTCTCTGGATCAGGGTGCATTAGGATTGGAGCTGTTACACAAGCTGTTTTCAAGGCAAGGAATATGTCCTCTGTCTCCTGATTCCATTTGGACCTTTGGGCTTTTTTCAGCAATCGTGTTATGGGTGCCACTGTCTGGGAAAAACCGGTTTATAAGGCGTTGATAGAAGTTGGCAAACCCAATAAAACACTGCACATCCCGCACATTCTGTGGAGGAGGCCAGTTCTTTACAGCGGTGATCTTTCTGTTCGCCATTTCCTGTCCGGAGGGGGAGAGCATGACGCCAAGGA